>NC_064822.1:92984322-93609322 GCF_024166365.1 Elephas maximus indicus
AGAATAGTATCTAATTACACCTTCTCCTCACCTATCAACATGGTTGGGTTCCAAAAACCAGGCAGTTATGCAAAATCGGCATTACGTGAAAAAGGAGAATGACTACATCAGGTCACAAAATGGAGTATGACTACATTATTACATAACCATCAAATTATATCATTACATAATCACCAAATTATATCATTACATAACTGCCAAATTATTGTGAATCATGGCCCAGCCAGGCTGACACAAAACCTAATCATCACAGTGAATGTCACACTCGCCTCACATTCCAGCATTCCTTCTGCTAGACATACATCAGTAATGCACAAATTAGCTGGACAGTTGATTTTTTACTTTTGTCATCAATGTGAAATGTCAGATAAAGAGACAGTCGATAAGTGAGAAGAAGGTATATAACTATGTTGTTGTTGTGTGCTATCAAGTCTGACTCATAGTGACTCTACATGACAGAGTAGAACTGCCCCATAGGGTTTCCAAGGCTGTAATCTTTATGGGAGCAGATCGCCAGGTCCTTTCTCTCATGGAGCAGCTGGTGGGTTCAAACTACTGACCTTTCAATTAATAGCTGAGCGCTTAACCGTTGTGTCACCAACTATATTTATTTCACTCTTACTTTAAAAGGCATAACATTTAGCATTTTAAAAACTAACATTTAGTATTATTGGTATGGTTAGTATACATGTGGCTATCTTTATTTTTTAAAGAGCTCAATTTTAAGGAAACAACACTACCTATGGCAAACAAATGATACTTCTCTAGAGAAAGGTGAAATCTCACCTGCTTTTGTCTTTTCTTTACCTAAACTCTCTTCTTCACCATTATTCTATACCATGGACATTAAACTCATTTATCTTTTAATCCCCTATTCTCACAAACTCTGGAATTAGATTTTCTAGGTTCAAAGCCTGGTTCTGCAACTTATTAGCTGCATGATCTTGGGCAAGTTATTGTTCACTCTGTGCCTCAGTTTCCTCTTCTGTAAAATAAGGATAATAATAATAATGCTTACTTCATTGGGTTGTTGGATTAAATAAGATAACATATACATAAACTGCTTAAAGCAATGTTCAACTCATAATCTGTACTATACACGATAGCTAACATAATCATTACTATTACTATTCCTGAATTTATACATTTATATATTTAATATAAATATGAAGCTATTTTCATAATAGTTTTCTACTTACATTTGTATCAAACGTTAAATACAAAGAATATTCTCATCAACTTTACCTTTTTCTACTTTAAGTATAATACCAGCTCATCTAAAGCAATAATTCCCAGCCTTTTTGTTATTTCAAAACACCCACTGTTTCACCTTTTCAGAAGTGCTACAGAGTGTACGGATTTTCTTTTTCCATTGAAATAAATCAAGATTCATTGTTAATAATTTCATGATACTCTGGGATGTCAAAACTCAAGGCTCACAATCACTGTTCTCATAATACATACAATTCTACTCATCTTAATACACGTTTATAAATAATAGGTAAGGAAGAAATCCTAGTTTTCAGCCTAGGATGGGAGCATATATCAGATTTAACTTAGGTTTGTCAGGTGGGAGCACAGATTCTGACATGCCCTTTGAGTATTAGGAGCCTTGCCTGGGGGTTGAGAATCCCTGTCATAGCAAGTGACTCTTCTTATTATTTCATCCAACATGTGTGTTGGGAGTAGAAAAAAAAAAAAAAAGTTGAGAACTTTCCACTCACTAACCTACATTGTCTAAACCATTTTTCAAAGGAGCATTCTTCTCTTCAGTCATGTCACCAGTCACAAGCGAGAGGTAAAAATGACATATGACTCTTCACTTCTTTTACCTGCTATTAGTGTCAAATCTCACAGTTTTCATGAAAAATGTGCCCTCTTTCTTCTTGGGGGATTGCTCATATCCCAATACCATCACAGCTTTCCACTCAGCTTCTCAGGCCACTCTGTTACTGTCTCTCTTTATCACTCATTTCTGATGACTCTCTGGGGGCCTCTTGTTCACAATAACCTCCACACATTTGTGAATGCTTGTTGATCACTGGCTGTTACCACCAGAATGAACTTGGGCCCGTAATATGTTCCATTTAGGGGAATCGATCACTTTTCTCTTTCTCTTAATTGATTACATTCATATGAGGAATACCAATAAATGCATTCTGCTCTGTGGAAATACACTGTATCCTTGATACTCCACATCCTTTTTTTTTTCCTGCATCCACCCAGTGCAAGGAAAATATTCCACATGGCTGCTCTAATGGATGGCTCTGCCTATTCGTGAAAACAAGTTTGAGTCAGTGTGGGCAAATGGGCTTTCAGTTGCTGGTCTGCTCAATTTTGCTTGATTGTTCCTACTGTGCAGAGCTCCATTAGTGATTTTTCAACTCTAAGCCTTCAAGTTTATTATTCTCCTTTTAATGTAAAATATGATTTAAATATAATTTTTAAGGAAATGATAGACTGGCCAGCAGCTGCTTGTGGCCAGGAGGAATGACACTGCATTATACACAATGGCCAATTCCCAGCTCGCACAAACAGAAAGCCTTTACATATGCTGATTTAAGAAAGTAAGTCATTTAACTTTTACAGCAACCATCTCATCCTGCTTCCTATTTACACTATAGTCATATGAGATTTAATCTCCAGGCAAAGGATATAATCACACATAAAACTGACTACAGTGTCATATGACAAGGTAGAGCTACTATGAAATAATGAAATAAAAATGCCTTCCCAGTGGACTCTGCCAACATACTAAGTAATAATAATAACTGGTACTGATATTAATGCATATATGGAGCAGCTAGAAGGTGGCAGACTTTCTACTGAGGGATTTCATAAAGTATCTCATTTAAGTTTTGTAAGCACCTTATCCATAATTTGAATTTACAGAAGGGGGAACTGAAACTTGGGCAGTATAATTACCTCACCCAAGATCGGATACTAATACCTGTCAAAGTCATTATTTCCACCCAAATTGTTCTGATTCTGATATGTTAACCACTACAGTAATAAATTTTACAGAATTTTAGAGTCAGGCATTCTAGGATTGAATCCTGGCTCTGTCCCTCATTAGATGTATGACTGTCTTAGTTATCTAGTGTTGCAATAACAGAAATATCACAAGTGGATAGCTTCAACAAACAGATTTTTTTCTTTTTTTCCCTTAGTTTTGGAGGCTCAAAGTCTGAATTCTGAGCACCGGCTCTAGGAGAAGCCTTTCTCTCTCTGTTGGCTCTGGAGGAAAGCTCATATCTCAGCTTCTGCTTCTTGATTCCTTGGAGATCTCCATGTGTCTTGGCATATATCTTACCCCATCTCTCCTCCTAGCTTGCTTTTTAAATCCCTTTTATATCTCAAAACAGACTGACTAAAAATACACCCTACATTAATCCTGCCTCATTAACATAACAAAGACAACCCATTCCCAAATGGGATTATAACCACAGGCACAGAGGTTAGGATTTATAACACGTATTTTGGGGGGAGGACACAGTTCAACCCATAACAATGATGGACAAGAAATATTAAACCTCATTTCCTCTTTTGTAAAATGTGGGTAATTCAAGTAGTTTTGGCATAAAGAAAACTAAGGATTATGTGAAGGAATGCTATAGTTCTTAGTATGCCCAGCACATATGAAGCACTTAATAAATAGTTAAATGTTATTATTATATGAAGAAGCTTGAAGCCATTTAGGATTTACATTAATAATGAAAACCCCATCTACCACCCCCAACTTTCTGCTGAACTTCAGCTACCTATTATTTGCAACCTTAGGCTTTTATTTGCCCACTTAAAAAATTTGGGATTTCATATGTAGTGTATCAACTCTGTCAGCTTCAAAATGTAAGAAATGGTAAGTAGGGAAAAGATTTGAGAACCTAAATAGACCCTATTCTCTGATGATGCTTTAGTCCGTAGTATTTATGCATCAGTAAGAATGGTTTAGGTATTTTCAGATGACGAGAAGATAGACACTATTATCCTTGGTGTGCCCTTGTTGTTTTTCTCAGTTGCTTTCCAAGGGGTCCTCTGTCTATCAAAACAAACCATTGTCCATTCCTGCATTGCAACCCCAATATTCTAGGGGCAGGGCAAGTTAACCCTTCAAAATAATTTGTCATTTTGTATGTGTATGTGTGTGTATGGTGGAATGTTTTCACAACCATATTAAAAGAGATAGAAGATGCCAATTCTTCTTCCATACAATGCGATATGTGAATGATGCACTTGTTTACTATTTTTAAAAGACCAATCACTATTTAGAAACTTCTCTATGAGATTAAAGAATACATTACATCTCCTTAAGTAAATATGGGCATGTAAGTCAAGGTGTCATTGTCATTCAGAGAGCAATTCTCTGGGGATATTTTAGTTTTCTCTTCAATATCTGTAAGACATCACCACTTTTTCAGTTCAACTTCATGTGGCAGAATCACTTGAGTACCTCCCTATTTCCCCAGGTGCCACTAAAATCTTTGGGGAACCCAGTGTCACCTTACAGTGGTAGCCTGGTCTCAAGGATTCTGACTTTCAAGGAAAGGAAAATTTTGTGATTACACTAGTATATACCTTATGCTGATAGACAGCAAAGTTTTTCATATCTGTTATTTCCTTTGAGATGCACAACATAATGGGAAGACCAAAGGTCAAAGAATTTGGAGTCTGCAGATAAGTAAACAAAGGCTCAGAGAGGTTTATTGACTTGTTCAAGATCAAAGTGACAACATTATAATTCCATAGATCCTCTGGGTCCTAATTCAATATGTCATCCAATATAGCATATTCACTGAAAGACCCAAATACTTCCATGACCAGTAATATTTTTTATTGTATAAACAATAACAGGTATGGTTGTGGGTTTGCCACTAACATATTAGCCCTTTTAAAGGAAGCCTTAATGATCTGAACAGTCATTGCTACCTCTCAAGGGAGAAAATAATACCAACTTTTCCTTAACAAGAAACTAGGAGATATGGGGCGGCCTATGCTAACTTTGTAAAAATGCATTACAGCAGTAACATAATACATTCTAAAGGATTTCAAACTCATAGTTCCCTTCAGTAATTTGATTTTTTTGGAAACTGTGAGCCAGACATTATGGACAGCTTTTAGATAAAGTGTAATTATTTGGATCTATAATTATCCTAACAGGATAAGGTGAATAATCAAGCATCTAATTATGAAAACAAAACACCATGGGATTCTTAAATAGATGACCACATCATCATGTTCGCTTTCGCTGCTGCTGTTAACCTAACCATTTATGTGTGTGTGCTTTTTTCCCTACCAAGTACTTTAGGTTGAAAAGTTTAAACCATATTCAATTATCTTTTTGTAAAACTGTTATACAGATATTTCCATTTTAAAATTTAATTTTGCTACTGATGAAGAACGCTTTTTTATCAACATTAAATTTTATATTATCGTATTTACAAATTACATTATTTTCTCCTTCAAATTATCCTTTTTTTTTTTTTACTGAGTTTTAGTTCAGCAATCTATTTTACATACATTATCTCATTTAATCTTTACGACAATGAGTTTTTTTCCAGAACATTGAAATTTAGAAAGCTATCCAAGTTATCGCAGTGGAAAAGTCATAATTTGAACCAAATACTACATGATTCACAATTAGATTCTCTTAATGACTGTATTATAGGGAGAGGAGATTATTATTTAGGAAGGAACACTGAAGTCCATTGTTTGTACCTCCGAAAACTTTCACATCATGTATTTGAATGGTACTGACACTCTCTTCCTTTCCCTACTCAAAAGGTGTATTTCACAGGTGATTTTGCTGACATCTTAGAAGATATTGATATTCTAACTCTCAATTATGCGTCACTTAACGTCCATGACACATTCTGTGAAATAGGATATTGTGTGATTTAGACATTGTATGATACCATATTATATTCTGCTGCTGGCTGCTTACCAGTAGAAGCATACACTATTATACAGTAAACTTTTTATTTGTAAGTAGGGAAAGTTCACATTAAAATAATACAGAAAGTATAGTACAGTACATACATAGGCCAGTAACATAGGCGTTTATTATGACTATCAAGACATGTCTATTAGAGGTTATATATGTACTGTACCATTATGTGCCTGGCAGCGTAATTGCTTTGTATACAAGGGACATGAAATACACATGTTGTGTGTGGGAAGCTGTTGTGTTCACTACATCCAGTTACATCCTCTACATGTCGTTCTCTGATCGAGATTTCTGAACTCTATTATAACCTTATGGGACCACAGACATATATGTAGTTGGACATTGCCCAGATATTATGTGGCGTATGACTATACAAATATTTAGTTAAATTAAAGCTTTGCTTTCAATTATAAATTTAAACAGTACTTGTTGGGTGCTATTTTTTTCCTTTCTATTCAGAGTAGGCTTTAGTTAAGTACACTTCTTGATTCTAAAAGAATTGTGAATCAGATATTTAGCAACTATATTCAATTACAAGTAAAATTAAGTTGGGTGTATATATATATATATCTATATATAAAAAAAAAAAATTTTTTTTATATATAAACCTGGTGGTGTACTGGTTAAAAGTTTGGCTGCTAACCAAAAAGTCGTTGGTTCGAATCCACCAGGCACTCCTTGGAAACCCAACAAGGCAGTTCTACTCTGTCCTATAGGGTCGCTATGAGTCGGAATTGACTCAACAGCAATGGGTTTATATATATATATAAAAATACATATACTTATATATGTATTAATTTTATATATAGATGCAGTCCAATATTCCATTTTTCTAACCATAATCTATGAGGGAAATATCTGAAAATATTCATAATTTTTTGTTGTATTTTCAGGACCTTCTTTACTCTGAATATATTTCAGCTGTCTTAAATATATTTAGTCTTGTTGAGGATTAAATAATGGTTAGATAAAAAAAAAATTTTTTTTTTTTAGATAAGCATAATTAACAAGTCTCTTACCTTTCTAACTTCCATTTTTACTAAAGATCCCAATTGTATTTTCTGATAATAATAAAGTACGAAAAGACAATAATATTTCCATTTTATATACGGTGAACCAAAAATAGAGGGAAAATTAATTACTTGAGTGCTTATTACATTCTAGACCCCTGTTACTTAACAAGTTTCTCATAGAGAATCAGCTGGCTAAATCAAACAGAACCTGATTTCAATTTGTTTGTTATTTACAAATCAGAGCTCGCATAGGCTTTTCACAAAGAATGAAGTAAATCATTTTTATTTAATGTCTTACCTGAACAATGTCCCTTTCAGCATACTTTCCTCTGGAAGAGACTCTAACATCATCTCCATCCAATTCGACCATTGCTTAAAAATAAAACATGATCATTTATTCAGTGTATTTTAGCACTATCCTAAGGCAATGTGGGCAATAAGCAAATTAGGATCTATTAAGTAGCAATACCTCCTATGCAAAGGCAGAAAGCACATTGATTCCTTTACTTCACTCATTTCTCCCACAAAACCTGAAAGACTGCACACTTTCACAGATGAAGAAAGCAAGCCAAGACCTCATGTGACCCTTTGAAAGGTAAGAAGAGCCTATGCCGTGTGGAACCTTCTTTGGGTATATCTCCCTAGCTTAGAGGTCCTCACTGTGATATGCTTACGTGACTGATTGGGTAAATGATGCTGATCCATTAATTTTTAAATTTTTCTTTGTAATTTAAGAAACTTGGTACTAATCACCACAGAATTTCCTATAACAATTTGAACTTCATTCTTGCTGAAATAATATTTATCAAGAAATTACAACAAAGCTATGCACTTTAGAAATAGATTAAAGAACAAAGGCATTTTCTTTGTCCTTACAGAGATTGCATAAAGTATTATTTTTCTGAATTGTGATTTTTTTGGTGGGTAAAAGAGTACTTTTAACATTACATAGATCAGCTGGTATTTTGGAATGCTGTGACTTAATGGTTCAGCTGGTAATACAGTAATGGTATGCTGCAGTTAAGAACATTTTGTAGAGTTTATTAAGTTTTCAGTAAGAATTCTCTAAATAATTAATTACATGAGGAACGCTAATTTGTGCTTAAAGTATAATTCTATTACTGATAATTCATTTTGTATATACATGACATTCACCAGATTCCAGAGACATTTGTGATTACAACATTTGCCGCTTCACCCAATAAAAATATCTCCTTCAGTCAGAATACAATCTTTGCCATTTTATTATTTTCCTCAGTGCTTGGATGACTTATTTTGGTTAAAACATTGTTTTCAATTTTACCTCTCTACACAGGTTCACAAGCCAGTGTTTGGGCTAAGGCACTGTTAGTATACATAGCTGATAGAGAGCCACCACTTAATAGTTTGCTTAGCTATACAAAAGAACTCATAATTTAGTAAAATGTGTACATTAGCAATAATACAGCAATTACATTATTGAAAATACAAAAGACTTATTTGTTCTCTACTTCTTTGGGATGTAAATAGGAAAATTCACTATGTGCAAATATATTCTATAGTTAATATTTTTTTAGTCTAGGTCTGTTTTCACAATTTTTGTTTTACTTTAAGATAAATGTACATTGATGGTGACATGATAGGGATCACGGAAGCCTCTTCTTTATTCTCTAATATGCTAATAACTTATAATAATTATACTATATCCAGTCTAAAAAGGGAAATAAGAATGAGATGACAGTCTGGGTCTCATACCGTCACATCCTGTACAAGCTCCATTGATCTTTATGTTTCATTCATTTAATGAGACAATGACAGTCTTTCAAGTAATAATGTAATAGAATGAGATCCTATAAAATATCTCACACTTTCCAGTGTGTCCTTTGGGTTAAAAATTGGAGGCTACACTTTTGAGAGCAAGGAGAAGAGCGATAACATGTAAGAATTGGAGGGGTGATGTTTACCCTTCGGGTTTTTAGATCATCTCTAGTCCTAAAAGAGGCTGAGACTGTGAGCCCTAGCTCCCCACCAGTACCTCTCCATTGGGAAGAGGCTGTATAAGAGATAGCTCTGAGGTAGTGCTAGCCATAAGAGATACAATGAAGTCAGAATCCCTTCTACCTCTTCCTTTTTCCTAACTCAGACCGGTACAAGTCTTTTATGGATAAAGAAATCCTGCTGGAAGAAATCTTTCTTCTTATCGAAGTTGCTCTATATAGGAGTGAAAAAATCATCAGAGGAAGTTATACAGAAAGTATTCTTATTAAAATACAGAAATAATAAATTTGAACTCAGTTAATTCATATTTCCTCTACCTGCAAACAATTCATGTCAAAATATTGCATTTCTGGCCCATGCAAATAATGTCCTTCTGATTAAAAACGTGCAGATGTTGGATTTATGAGATTAGCAAATATAATTTGCAAGTTGTATTTCAATCTTTACCTATGTCACTTTATTTATATGCTATGATATACTTTATCTACAGTAGATTGGAAAGTGCTGAAAGATTTTTCTGATGGGACTGCAGCAATTTGAATGTAAATCAGAGCTTTTCTAGATTAACCATGGACATTCTATTTTTTTCTTCATAGCGAATGAGAGAAAGGATGTGTCTTGAGAGGAAAGAAAAAAAAATACTTTAGAGGTGTCTTCGTTATCTAGTGCTGCTATAACAGAAATACCACAAATGGGTGGCTTTAAAAAACATAAACTTATTTTCTCACAGTTTAGGAGGCTGGAAGTCTGAATTTAGGGTGCCAGCTCTGGGGGAAGGCTTTCTCTCTCTGTCAGCTCTGGAGCTTTTATATCTCAAAAGAGATTTGACTCAAGACATACCCTACAGTAATCCTGTTTCATTAACATAACAAACACAACCTATTCCCAAATGAGATTATAACCACAGGCATGTTATGGTTGTTGTTAGGTGCCCTTGGTCCTGTGTCATCCTCACAATCATTGCTATGTTTGAGCCCATTGTTGCAGCCACTGTGTCAGTCCCTCTTATTGAGGGTCTTATTCTTTTTTTGCTTAACCAAGCATGATGTCTCTCTCCAAGGATAGGTCCCTCCTCAAAACAGAGTACATGAGACCAAGTCTTGCCACTCTTGTTTCTAAGGAGTATTCTGGCTGTACTTCTTCCAAGGCAGATTTGTTTGTTCTTCTGGCAGTTCACGATGTATTCGATACTCTTTGCCAACATCATAATTCGAAGCATCAATTCTTCTTCCATCTTCCTTATTCATTGTCCAGCTTTCGCATGCATGAGGCAACTGAAAATTCCATGGCTTGGGTAGGGAGGACTTTAGTCCTCAAAGTGACATCTGTGCTTTTCAGCACTTTGAAGAAGTCTTTTGCAGCAGATTTGCCCAATGCAATGCATCTTTTGATTTCTTGACTGCTTGGGCATTGACTGTGGATTCAAGTAAAATGAAATCCTTGACAACTTCAATATTTTCTCCATTTATCACGATGTTGCTTGTTGGTCCAGTTGTGAGGATTTTTGTTTTCTTTATGTTGAGGTGTAATCCATACTGAATGAAGGCTGTGGTCTTTGATCTTCCTCAGTAAGTGCTTCAAGTTCTTTTTGCTTTCAGCAAGCAAGGCTGTGTCATCTGCATATTCCAGGTTGCTAGTGAGTCTTCCCCCAATTTTGATGCCATGTTCTTCATATAGTCCAGCTTCTTGGATTATGTGCTCAGGCACACAGATTGAGTAAGTATGGTGAAAGGATACAACCTTGATGCATACCTTTCCTGATTTTACACCAGGCAGTATTCCCTTGTTCTGTTTGAAAGACTGCCTCTTGGTGTATGTACAGGTTCTGTATAAGCATAATTAATTGTTCTGAATTCCCGCTCCTCGCAATGTTATCCATAATTGTAATGATCCACACAGTCTTGAGTATGCCTTTGCAAAGTCCATAAAACACAGGTAAACATCTTTCTGGTACTCTATGCTTTCAGTCAAGATCCAGATGACATCGGTAATGATATCCCTCATTCCAAGTCCTCTTCTGAATCTGGCTTGAATTTCTGGTAGTTCCCTGCTGACATACTACTGCAACCGTTTTTGAATTAGCTTCAACCAATTTTTACTTGAGTGTGGCATTAATGATATTGTTCAATAATTTCTGCATTCCGTTGGATCACCTTTCTTTGGAATGGACATAAATATGAATTTCTTCCACTCGGCTGGCCAGGTAGAGGCACAGAGGTTAGGAATTACAACATGTATTTTGGGGGGACACAATTCAATCCATAACAAGTGGTGTCTATTGTTTCCCGTAGATAGTCTACCTTTCTAGCTCTGTGCCTAGAAGTTTTTTCATTGTATTAAAACTTTTCATGCTGATGAAAGCAGAAACCAGGTATTGCAGGAATCGTAAATCCCCTGTCCACAGGATTTCCTGAGGAAATTTTCACTCTAATTCCCAAGAAAGAACATTACTATAAGGGGAACTTTCCTCTTTGTCTATAATCTTCACTCACTTTTCTATATGGAAAAAGGAAAGATTCATAGGATTACTGATATTAGAAGAGACTGAGCTTGGCTCTCTCTCCTTAGGAGCATCTGGTTCTTAGGATGAAAGCAATTTCTCCCTTTGGAACATGTAATGGGCAAAGCTCTGTCCCTGTTGGGAAGAGACCTGGACATAAGGGGAGGTCATTTAATCCTGGGAAAGAAAAGGTAATTGGAATTCAAACTCTGTCCATAGGTTAACCCAAATTCTTCAAATTTGTGTTGCTAGTAATAAATCTGATATGTTGATCTCTGAGTGATTCTTGCACATATATGTATATATATGTATTATATATAATACATATATATTTAAGATAGTTCAAAACTCAGAAGAGTATGATAAATTATCATACCTCAAAACTCTTACAAAAAAATTTGTTGGGAACAAAATAAATGAAGGAAATTGACAGCTGTGTTAGCTAGATGAGGACAGTATCTGAATAGCTGTGCCCAAAGCTTCGCACAGAAATATAGGAGCAGAAGTATCTACCAGGGATAGCCAGTGGCTCTGTATTCATACATACACACGTGGCTCTGTATTCATACATACACATGTGGGAGCTCTTCTGCAATAAGGTCACACTAGAGGTCCATATAAGTTAGCTACGCTTGAATTCATACAACCAGTGGCGGACTTCCATAGGAGACTGGGACACCTGGGATATATCCATTAAAAGATGTATACTTGACAGGCAAAAGCAAATGGTAGCTAAAGAAGAAAGCATGAGTCTATCACCGATTAACGCAGATTATCAAGAGCAAAAACATTAACTAGAAAGGCATGTCTTAGCTTTCCTGACTCCAGAGAGATGTCCCAAATTCACATCTGAAGTATAATGCAAGCTGATGCAAATACTCAGAGACAGATAACATATTAGCAGAGGCAGCAGCAGTCAGGGCTCAATGACTGTTGCTTTAGAAACTGGAAGATTATACTGGTGAAGAATATGACCTGCCAGGCATAGAATCTAAGGAAAGAATATCCTTAGAAATCCAGCAGTATAACTGTCTGTGGAGCTCTGTCTGAGACTGAAAGATCTGTACTATGGAGAAATCTCTAATGGAGGAGGGACTGGTGGTTAAACGAGAATCACACCAGTGATATTCATGCTACAATTAGCTACCTATATGCTTAAGTTGACTAGTGATTTACCAAAGGTTGTTCCAAATTTTCTCATTTCCAATGTGTTTCATATGACAGAATTATACATTTAAACTTATATGTTTACAAAACTAATGTCCATCAACTAGCCAGGTTCTGAAAAACTACTAAATTAACATATGATTATGCTAACATTTCTATTCACAGCCTAATGGTTTATTAATTTAGCACTCAACCTTAAAGTTTTTCAGTGAACCCAGAATGTGTTCTGCCTTGGGAACAAAAACTCAATTTATCACCCTGTCAGGCTTAAGAAACATTATTTTGAGGTACAAACCATCTCTAATGATATGGAAAGCTACATGCTGAATTGATCTTTAAACTGGAAAGAGAATGTCCTACTCAGAAAACAAAATCTTTTAATTTGTTGCCTTTAAAAGACATTATCATGAAATAGCTATATTCATGCCTCTATGAACATGGACATTATAAACAGACCCACATGCACACTCATATCCTTAATATGCAGAAAAGAATGATAGAAATCTAAGATCATGATCCAAAAATCAAACCTGCTGCTGTTGAGTTGATTCCGACTGATAGCGACCCTACAGGACAGAGTGGAACTGCCCCATAGGGTTTCTAAGGAGCAGCTGGTGGATTTGAACTGCCACCCTTTTGGTTAGAAGCCATAGCTCTTAACTACTGCACTCTCAGGGCTCCAAGAATATAATAAATCATCAGATTAAATAAACTTCCAAGGAATACTGCTGAAATTTTACTACTCACCATCAAACTCTGCTGGTCCAACGCCTACTATAATTATTGACATTGGAAGTTTTGAGGCCTTAAAAGAGAACACACAATTAGGTCACAACATTTTTGACAATGAAAGATATAAAATTATAGGAAGTTATGGAAGTAATCAGCCAGAGAGAAAATAACATCCTGAATTTTATTTAAAATTTTTCACAGATATTTATTCAAATCGTTATGAACATATTTAAAATTATTAACTGCAGGATGTTATACTTCCCGGGGGATATATATTCTTCAAGAATGACCACCCCTGGATAAGACAAAAAGTAAAAAGCATCTGCTTTTATTTGCTACTCTCAGCCAAAACCTTCCTAAGCTGACTTATTGTATCTTCGGTCTCTTTTTCACATTTTTTCTCCTCACAACCTTTCAGATGTTAAAGGGGAGAAAGGTTCCAGACTTGTGAGTGGTATTCTACTCGACCTCATTTACACTCAATGTTAGGGAAAGCAATTTTCATAGTAAATGACCAACCATAAATGATCATTACAGAAAGTTATTCTTAGTAATTTTTAATTTATGTATTAAATATCCATGAGATTGTGAGGGAGACTGAATATTTAATATCATATTTTCCACCATATCACTTAAATTATATCATCACATATATAAATTTCTCTTTGTTAAAGCCATCCCCTTGTGGTATTTCTGTTATAGCAGCCCTAGATAACTAAAATACTCTCTACAGAAATAACATACTGCCAAAGAGCTGATAGACAAAGAAATGAAAAGTGAGAAAACCTAGTCATGTGATCAGCGTATTATGGGAGTCATGCCTGGAGGGCACAAACGTCTGAGCTGATGGTGGATAGAGCAGTGTTACCATATAGCTTTTTACTTAGTGGTGATTTGTGGACCTGTCTCAGACAGCAGCTCTTGCTTTCTGGACAAGTGATCAGCGTCACCTACAAATCACGCTTCGTGTTGTGTAGTAGCAACATTGCGCTGACTCTGGGAGAAGCAATAAACTCTGAAAGATTGCTATGCTAGCTAATTGCTTAAAGTTTGTGGAAGCTCTTTGTCCACATGGCTATTAGCTGGGAGCTGAAATGTAGTTACTGCTTTCATAGGGGCCTGGAGGGAATATTGACAGAAATGATGATACACAGCCTCAAGTGTTGCAGCATAATTGTTGGAAGTGGTGTGGCATACTAAGGGTCAGAGCACATGTTTAGAGCTAGAGAGGTCTGGATTTAAACTGCAGCACCAGATGTGACCAGCTATGAGGATTTGGAATTGTGTCTCTGTGTTTCTGTTTGTGAACAGGGATGGAAATTCCTTCTCATACAGTTATTCTGAGGTTATTATATGAGATAATATTGATAAATTGTTATGAAAGTTCCTGCCACTTAGGAAGAAACTCTTATTTTTATACTGGCATTCTACTGAAATGTTAGAAAACAATGGATAGCATCTTGAAGAGGATGAAACCCAAACCAAACCAAACCAAACTCGTTGCCGTCAAGTCAATTCCAACTCATAGTGACACTATAAGACAGAGTAGAACTGCCCCATAGAGTTTCCAAGGAATGCCTGGTAGATTTGAATTGCCAACCTTTCGGTTAGCAGCCATAGCACTTAACCATTACACCACCAGGGTTTCTAGAATATGTCTATAGTGCATATGAATTTTTTCCCACATGTAATTATTCTTTTCTCACACCAAACAGGTCATTCCATCCTCTCTACGCCATTCTATCCTCTCTATGCCATTCTATCCTCTCTACGAAGCTTGGTAAAGAATTTGTTCATGCAATCCTTATTTATTAAATGTCTGCTTTTTGCCAACCACTGCTAAACTAGGATCTAGTAAGGTGAGCAAAAACAGATATAATAATTGCACTCTAGAGGATTAATGTCTAATAAAGAAGACAATCAATTAATTACTCATGAAAAATAAATACATAATTAGGAATTATAAGAGCAGGATGATTTTTAATTAAATCCAGTCCCTATAAAGTTCGATAGAAATAGTAACGAGCCACATGTAAAGGTTAAAAATATTCTGTACAAATAATAAGATTTTTTTAATAAGTAAATCAAGCTAGTAGAAGTTAACTGCACTCACATATATACATGAAAAAAACAAAACTAGTTGCCTTTGAGTTGATTCTGACTCATGGCGACTTCATGTGTTACAGAGTAGAATTGGTCCAAGGGTTTTCTTGGCTACAGTCTTTACAGAAGCAGATTGTCAGGCCTTTCTTTCACGACACTGCTGGGTGGGTTCAAATCACCAACTTTAGGTTAGTAGTCACGCGCAAAATGCTTGTGCCATATAGGGACCTATATGTACGTGAAGGTGATGCTAATATTTTCTATTTTTTTAAGGAAAGAATCTTCACATAACTATTCTGGTGGCTCAGTGCTTAAAGTGCTTGGCTGCTAACCAAGAGGTAGGTGATTAGAACCCACCATCTGCTTCGTGGGAGAAAGATGTGGCAGTCTGCCTCCATAAAGATTTACAGCCTTGGAAACCCCATGGGGTCACTATGAGTCGGAACTGACTTGATGGAGGTGGATTTGTTTTTTTTTTTTTGGGGGGGTGGGGATCCACACCCCCTAGCCTTGTCCTTATGAATCCATACTTCAGATGTGTGTGAGTTGTCTGTTAACATGTTATCTGTTGCAAAAATGTGGGCATTTTGTTTCACTGTTAACTACAGCAGACTCTAGTCTCAACCTAAGTAGTGCCACGCAGTCACTCAGCCAGCCCAAGACTCAATGACCCCTACTCACGTTAACTATGGACTCCTTAGTTTGAGCCATGTCTGAGATAACACCATCTGTCACAATCAGGAGCACGAAATACTGGGAACCATCCTTTACGGAAGAAGCATATCTGTAAGGCAATGAAAAGTAAGGAATTCCACAGAAAATAAAACCACTTATCTCTACATGATGGTTGCTAAATAATATTTGGAAGAGTCAGCAAAACTTTTAATCTCTAGAATATGTTCAATCATCTGCTAAAAGCCTATATTATGCAAACTCTTAAACATACATTCTTCTGAAACAGCACACTGCCTGACACTAGAATAATTGCAACTTTAGCACATGCTAACACAAAGAAATACCTGGTTGTCTTCGATGTTCATTCACAAATAAAAGGTGAGCTGGATGAGAGTCTGTTTAGCACAGAGCAATGGACATGGGTTTTGACGTAGACTTAACCTGCCTAAGTCACATACTATATGTGTGATCTTTAGCAAATTGCTTAAGCTCTGAGAATTTTATTTACTTAGTTTTAAAATGGAGATAGTAATACTTACACATTTTTATTGCTGAATGAATTAAAAAAGAAATTGCATGTATGGTATTCAATGCATATAAGTGGTAGCAGAGCCCTGGTGGTGCAGTGGTTATGAACTTGGCTGCGAACCAAAAGGTTGGCAGTTCAAATACACCAGTTACTCCCTGGAAACCCTATGGGGCAGTTCTACTCTGTCCTATGGGGTCGCTATGAGTCAGAATTGAGTTGACAGCAACAGGCTTGTTTGTATTTTAATATGTGTTACCAATAATCAAAAATGCTTTTCAGGACATCCATAGTTCAAGTCCATAATACAAATTAAATCAGTGTAAGACAGGAAGGAGGATTATACCAAACAAGAAGAAAAACTAGGGACATAATTTTTGTTCTAGCTAGAATATGTTCTAGTACTCAGAGTTTATCAGAATTCTCATCAAAAGATACTCAGTAATTTAGGCAGAAGTTTTATGAATATGTTCTATTTTATTACATTTCTGATTTTCCCATTGTGTTCCACGTTCTGTGCATCTAAATTATATTCTCAACAATAACTTCTACGATTCCTAGTACATTACTGGCATTCAGTTTACACTGGGTAATGAGTAAGCATTATGGTGCTATTAGAAAATAGGATAGTAGAGAAGAAGACTTTGTTCTAAGTTTCTAACAATTATCAGGTAGATCACAGAGAAACTGAGTTCAAGAAAATGTCCATCAACTGTCCATCGTGACTTGAAAGATCCTAAGGTCTCCAGTTAGAACAGGTGGTGGACAGACCAGCAGTAAAAATGTCAAGGCACAGTTTTTTTTAGACAGCACAGTTAGCGGCCACATGAACAGAAATAGTAATTACAAGTTTCCCATAGACTACAGAAACTAATGATTATAATGCTAGTAAAATGACTGATAATTCTGTAGATTGATGAAGATCATACATTAAGTGGCATGCTCACTTGGAAAGGCAGTGTTGAATTGGTTCTGTACAGTCAAAATAACCCCACAGTATTGAACCACTGATCCTAGACATTAAGAAATTTATATTAATTTAATGGTAATACAACTAATGGGAAGAAATACAAAGCAAATATAAACCTATTTTCCTACTTCATGCTTAATGCGTAGGGTTTTGGTTTTGTTTTTGCTTGTTTTTTAACTAAAGAAGCTGAAAATCTCTCAGGAGTTCATTTTAATTTTTAAATACCCATTAAAAAACTATTTTCTACTGACTTCACTTCAGAAACATAGGGTTTTATATTTGATGTGATAATGCAAGACTATAAATATTTGTGAGAAAAGCTTTTATGAATACAGCAGTATGGCTTCACTCTTTTCTTAGTCAATGTGCTCTTGAAAATGGCAAGTTTCTACCAGATTCAAAAACAATACAGAAAGTTCAGTATTATGCTGCCACCTAAAATATCACATCAAGTGACTTAAATGTCTGAGTTTCGTTTGATTCACTAGAAAGTATACCTAACAGAAGAGGAGAATATATTCATACCAGCAAAAGAGTTGGGGATGGAACCTGAAACAGCTCATAGTAAAATGGAATTTCTGTGATGTTTGTTGTTTTATCTGAAAAACTCATGGGAATTTTGCATTTTACTTTATAATATATACTTGCTTGTATTGATTCATTATATTTCCTAGCATTGAGGAAAATTAATGCTTTAGAAAAATACATGAGATTATTGCATAGCTATTGCTATAAAACCCGTTGCCATTGAGTTGATTCCAACTCATAGCGACCCTATAGGACAGAGTAGAACTGTCCAACAGGGTTTCCAAAGCTGTGAATCTTTACTGAAGCAGAATGCCACATCTTTCTCCCATGGAGTGGCTGGTGAGTTCGAACCACCAACCTTTCAGTTAGCAGCTAAGCTGTTTAGCCACTGTGCCACCAAGGCTTCTGCTATTACTATAAAACCAAAAAAACCAAGCCCAGTGCCGTCGAGTCGATTCTGACTTATAACAACCCTACAGGACAGAGCAGACCTGCCCCCATAGAGTTTCCAAGGAGCGCATGGCGGATTCGAACTGCTGACCCTTTGGTTAGCAGCCATAGCACTTAACCACTACGCCACCAGGGTTTCCACCATTACTATGGATATACTTAATTTGAAAATAAAGCACATTTTACATAAGAGTGGTCCAATCCATTAAAGTCTTTATCACCATCAGCACCATAAATTAATCTTTTAAAGCTATTCATAGTTTCTGTGTTATCTGCTCTACAAGTTGCATAGTTACACTTCACAAAAAGTCTAAATTTCAAATAAAATCATATTTTGTACTACCATTTCTTCTAATTTAGCTTTTTATTTCACAAATATTATATGTTTACAGCAAAATAAAAAACTGTCTATAGAAACGTATGAAATAGAAAGTAAAAGCTCACCACATCCCATTACCTCTCCCAGGAAGTAAAACCATGATACACAGACTTAACAGATTCCAGTTACATTTTAAAGGTATTGGAGAAGTTTGCTTTTTAAAGAAATATGATGATAAACCCTTTTGTAAGCTGAATAATCAAAACTTTCACTATTAAAGCCAGCAAACTAGCTTTTATCAAATATAAAAAGCCAAATACAGCCAATCTATAATTTTTAACATTGCTGTGATAAATCTGAGATAGAGGATACACCTTTGTCAGGGCTGTGGAATTCAAGTGCATTTCTTTGGAATCTCTGTCAAGAAAATTTCTGGGATCATTTTTATGGGAGTTCATAAATACTTGGCTCTGATGTGTAGAACACTCTTGAAGTGTATTATTAGTTCACAGGAGTAGCAAGGGCAAGAAGAAAGATAAGAAGCTGACTCAAAAATGTTTTAAATAGTTTAATTATGGTTTACACAATGGATTAAATTTCTTTAATACTGAATACAGGGATACTTTGAAATATTTCACAGAGAGTACCAGAGGAATTTTTATGTTATTGAGTTGTCTTTCATACCAAACTGCCTTTGGCCATGTAATTTAGTGACCAATTGTATCCACAAGGACAGGTAGTTTCCTTGCACTTTCTTTTGTGTGTCTTTATCTTTGTAGCAGAGATAGAAAGGCTTAAGGATGCAAGACATAACACAGTGATTTGGAGTCAGGTAACTTCAGCTGGAATTTTAGCTCCATCACAAAGGGCCACTCTACATATCCATTTTTTCATCAGTAAAACAGGAATAACAGTACTATTCTTATTTCTTAGACTTGCTGTAAAGATTAAGAAAGATAACCCACATCACTGCACTGAGCATATTGCCTGAGACAGAGGATGGGCTCCATAATGTTTGTTGTTTTTATTTTATTATTGTTGATCATAGAGATAGCAGAGATAAATTATAACACATTCTTTAGATTTATTTGGAAATTAGTCATGAAAATTCCAAAATTAAACAAATATTTTCTGAAAGATGGTAATTAATTTTAGCTAATTATTCAGATCCTGAAACTTTCTCACATATCATAAAAGAAAATACAAAAGTCTAGCTAATACTTAGAAATTGATAGATCTCTCTTAAACTGAAATAGCCTCGAAACAACTGGTAAGGCACAGGAAAAAAATAAATAATAAGAAACAAAGAATGAATGTTCTTTAAGTCAAGTGAAGAAAATATTATTCATCATTTCAAAAGATAGTTAATATTTTCATTGGTACATTAGTTTATATTTGAAGTATTGAGTTGGCAAAATACACCAACAAATAAAATTTATTTCAATAATTTGAACTTATGGAATCAGAATTCTAAATGAAGAAAAACTATTTGGGGGAAAAAAGACAAAACAGGAATGTAAAAATGGTAATTATCATATCCAAGAGGAAAATGGGATTAGTTAGAGATGGTTCAATTCCCATTTTATTCAAAACACCAATCTATAAGCACACGTGATTTTCTAAACATTTTTCTTCCTACTGTTTTAATTACTGAGTTTCCAACACAGTGTTATGGACATTAGGTATATTATTAAGTTCGTATCTGAAAGACCACTGAAAGTATTTCTTGGATTTTAAATTTGCTTTAAATTTGAAACATACTTGTAATACATTTCTTATTTTTCATAGACATCAATCACATTTTCCACAGGTCATTAACTTGGCTAAGTATTATCATTTAACCATTTCTTAGTTTCCTATTATAGCCTTGCTTATTAAAATGCACTCATAATGTATGTATTCATTTAAATTCAATTAAAGAAACAGGTGTGGATTTCTCAATATACGCAAAGTATTGTGCTTTATACTATATGCAAAGCGTATCTATTACAATGATTTGGATCCTGAAACTTTTTCAAATATCAGAAAATACAAAAACCTAGCAAATAGTTAAAATTGACAGCATGTATATAATTAAGTCACAGTTCCTACCTTCAATGTGAAAAAGACCTACATGGAACAATAATTAGAGTTGGATCAAATTAGTAGGAGCCCTGGTGGTGCAGTGGTTAAGTACTTGGCTACTAACCGAAAGGTTGGCAGTTCGAACCCACCAGCTGCTCCATGGGAGAAAGACATGGCAATTTGCTTCCTTAAAGACTGTAGCCTTGGAAACCCTATGGGGCAATTCTACTCTGTCCTATAGGATGGTATGAGTCGGAATTGGCTTGACGGCAGCGGGTTTGGTTTTTGGTAATAGAGGTATACGTAGAATGAAATCAAAGACCAGAAGTAGTGAGTTTATGTGACTGAAGTGCAGTGTATTTGGGAGAATGATGGTGGGTGGTAGTTGGATGTTGAAAGTTCCCAAATGCCAAGCATCCACAGATTTTGAGTAGGATTTTTACATCGTTTGAAATGCTGACAGCTCTGTGAAAGGAGAGCTGGGAAAGTAGGAAATTAGAGCAGGGAGTTGGAAAGCCTCAGAATAGCACACAAAACCTTAACAATTTGCATATTTGATGCCTGGGGTCTTGACTATTTCACAATATTGTCATTCCATTAATACTACCACAAAGTCAATAGTCTGATTGCATAGGTTTTAGTTCTAAAAATAAGGACATGATTAACGTTGTTGTTGTTAGGTTCTGTCTAGTCATTCCCACTCATAATGGCACTATGTACAATAGAATGAAACACTGCCCGGATATGTGCCATCCCCACAATCATTGTTATGCTTGAGCCCATTGTTGCAGCAAATGTGTCAATCCATCTCCTTGAGGGTCTTCCTACTCTCCGCCAACCCTCTACTCTACCAAGCATGATGTTGTTCTGCAGGGACTGGTCCCTCCTGATAACATGTTCAAAGTACGTGAGATGAAGTCTTGCCATCCTCATTTCTATGGAGCATTCTATCTGTGCTTGGTTCCAAGACAGGTTTGCTCCTTCTTCTGGCAGTCCATGGTATATTCAATACCCTTCTCCAACACCATAATTCAAAGGCGTCAATTCTTCTTCAGTTTTCCTTATTCATTGTCCTGCTTTCACATCCATATGAACTGACTGAAAACACCATGGCTTGAGTCAGGCACACCTTAGTCCTTAAAGTGACATCTTTGCTTTTGAACACTTTAAAGAGGTCTTTTGCAGCAGATTTGCCCAGTGCAATGTGTCGTTTGATTTCTTGACTGCTGCTTCCATGGGGGTTGATTGTGGATCCAGGTAAAATGAAATCCTTGACAATTTCAATATTTTCTCCATTTATCATAATGCTGCATATTGGCCTAGTTGTGAGATTTTTCTTTTATTTATGTGGAGGTGTAAACCATACAGAAGGCTTTAACTTTAATTTTCATCACTAAGTGGTTCAAGGAAACCCTGGTGGCATACTGGTTAAGTGCTACGGCTGCTAACCAAAAGGTCGGCAGTTTGAATGCACCAGGCGCTCCTTAGAAACTCTATGGGGCAGTTCTATTCTGTCCTATAGGGTCGCTATGAGTCGGAATTGACTTGAAGGCAGTGGGTTTGGTTTTTTGGGTTTTGGTTAAGTGGTTCAAGTCCTCTCCAATTTCAGCAAGCAAGGTTGTGCCATCTGCATATTGCAGGTTGTGAATGAGTCTTCCTCCAATCCTGATACCATGCTCTTCTTCATATTGTCCAGTTTCTCAAATTCTTTTCTCAGCATAGAGACTGAATAAGTATGGTGAAAGGATACAACACTGACACACAACTTTCCTGACTTTAAACGATGCAGTATACCCTTGTTCTGTTTGGACTGTCTCTTGGTCTAAGTACAGGTTCCTCATAAGCACAATTATTTGTTCTGAAATTCCCATTTTTGGAATTATTATCCAAAATTTACTATGATTCTCACAGTTGAATGCATAGTCAATAAAACACAGGTAAATATCTTTCTGGTATTCTCTGCTTTCAGCCAGGATCCATCTGACATCAGCAATTATATCCCTGGTTCCACGTCCTCTTCTGAATCCAGCTTGAATTTCTGGCAGTTTCCTGTTGATGTACTGCTGCAGCCGCTTTTGAATTCAGCAAAATTTTACTAGCGTGTGGTATTAATATTGTTCCATAATTTCCACATTCTGTTGGATCACCTTTCTTTGCAATGGGTACAAATATGGATCTCTTCCAGTCAGTTGGCCAAGTAGCTGTCTTCCAAATTTCTTGGCATAGATGAGTGAGCATTTTCAGTGTTGCATCCATTTGTTGAAACATCTCAACTAGTATTTTGTCAATTCCTGGATTCTTTTTTTTTTTGCCAACGCTTTCAGTCCAGCTTCGACCTCTTCCTTCAGGAACATGGGTTCTTGATTATATGCTACCTCCTGAAATGGTTGAAAGTCCACCAATCCTTTTTGCTACAGTGACTCTATATTCCTACCATCATCTTTTTTTTTTTATTAACTTTTATTGAGCTTCAAGTGAACGTTTACAAATCAAGTTAGACTGTCACATATAAGTTTATATACATCTTACTCCGTACTCCCACTTGCTCTCCCCATAATGAGTCAGCCCTTCCAGTCTCTCCTTTCGTGACAATTTTGCCAGCTTCCAACTCTCTCTATCCACCCATCCCCTCCCCCCCAGACAGGAGATGCCAACACAGTCTCAAGTGTCCACCTGATATAATTAGCTCATTCTTCATCAGCATCTCTCTCCTACCCACTGTCCAGTCCCTTTCATGTCTGATGAGTTGTCTTCGGGGACCTACCATCATCTTTTGATACTTCCTGCATCGTTTGCTATTTTCCCTGTAGAATCCTTCAATATTCCAACTCGAGGCTTGAATTTTTTCTTCAGTTCTCTCAGCTTGAGGGGTGCAGACCACATTATTCCCTGTTGGTTTTTGATCTCCAGATCTTCCCACATTTCATTATTATACCTTACTTTGTCTTTTAGAGCCATCCTTTGAAATCTTCTGTTCAGTCCTTAGACTTCATCATTTGTTCCTTTTTGCTTTAGCTACTTGACACTCCAGAGCAGCTTTCAGAGTGTCTTCTGACATCCGTTTTGTTCTTTTCTTTCTTTCCTGTCTTTATATGACCTCTGGCTTTCTTCATGTATGATGTCCTTGTACAACTCCTGTGGTCTTCGGTTATTAGTATTCAATACGTCAAATCTATTCTCGAGATGGTCTCTAAATTCAGGTGAGATATACTCAAGGTCATATTTCTGGCTCTCATGAACTTTTCTTATTTTCTTCAACTTCAGGTTAAACTTGCATATATATAAGCAATTAATGGTCTGTTCTACAGTCAGTCTACGGCCTTGTTCTGACTGATGATACCGAGTTTTTTCATTCTCTCTTTCCACAAATGTGGCCGATTTGATTCCTGTGTATTCCATCTGGTGAAGTTCACATGTGAAGTCACCATTTATGTTGTTGAAAAAAGGTATTTGCAATGAAGAAGTCATCGGTCTTGCAAACTTCTACCATGCAATCTGCAGTGTCATTTCTATCACGAAGTCTATCTTTTCCACTTGTCTACCCTTCTTTTTTGTTTCCATCTGCCAGTAATTATCAATGCATCTTGATTGCATGTTTGATGGATTTTGGACTGCAGAAGTTGATAAAAATCTTTAGTTTCTTCATCTTGGGCCTTAGTGGTTGGTATGTAAAGTTGAATAATATTCATATTAACTGGTTTTCCCTGGAGGTGTATAGATATTATCCTATCACTGACAGTGTTGTACTCAGAATAGATCTTAAAATGTTCTTCATGAGGATGAAAAAAAAGCCATAGTTCTTTGAGCCATACTAGGCCATATGATTGTCTGATTCAAAATGGCCAATACCCAGTCCATTTCAGCTCACTAATGCCTGGGATATCATTGTTTATACATTCCACTTCATTTTTGACGATTTCCAACTTTCCTAGATTCATACTTCTTACATTCCACGTTTCTATTATTAATGGATGTTTGCAGCTGTTTCTTCTCATTGTGTGTCGTGCTACATCACAAATGAAGGTCCTGAAAGCTTGACTCCATTCACGTCATTAAGGTCAACTCTACTTTGAGGAGCCATCTCTTCCCTAGTCATCTTTTGAGCGACTTCCAACCTGAGGGGCTCATCTTCCGGCACTATATCAGACAATGTTTTGCTGCTATTCATAAAGTTTTCACTGGCTAATTTTTTTCACAAGTAGGTCACCAGGTCCTTCTTCTTAGTCTGTCATAGTCTGGAAGCTCAGCTAAAACCTGTTCACCACGTGTGACCCTGCTGGTATTCGAATACCAATGGCATAGCTTCCAGCATCACAGCAACATGCAAGTCCCCACAGTATGACAAACTGACAGACCCATGGGGGTGCTTAATATTATTATCCTTAAAAAGAATAGACATTCTTCACAATGCTTTTAGAAATCCATTATAAATAACTAAGCATTTACCAATGTAGAAAAAACACTTTTAAGAAAAAAATTCAAGCAAAGAGAAAATGTATAGATGTGTATTTGCTTTAGACATTGCTAGAAATAATTTTTAATGACACTGATCTTAACATATACCGAACTTATTTATTAGACATTTGTTGAATACCTACCAGCTATATGGTGGGCATGGTGCTAAGTAATAATGAAATATATTTAAGAATGGCAAGATGGAGAAGCAGTTTTATATAAAGAGTTCATAGAAACTACAACTATGGCACTTTTCTTGATATATAATCAAGTAGTAATTTGCCTTTTAGTTGGTAAATATTTTTGTTCTTTTCTTCCGTTACTACAGATTTTGTGTTTACTGAGTCTTTGTGTTTTTTTCCTTTTTTATTCTGATGAGTAGGCTTGTTAACTCTATTTGTGGGTACCTTGAAATTTACCCTCACCTTCCTAAATTTGAACCAGTCTTTTATTCCTTGATACCTCCTTGACTTCTACTCTATTTGAAAGTTCTATACCTATACCATTTGTTCTTTTTATTGTTTTGACATTGTCATCTTTGATAGGCTGACATCTTTGTTTCGTTGTTTCAAGTCTTTTAGTTTTGTTTTATTATTGATAGTTCTTCACCTAGGTTGATATATGGCTGATACTGTCCTGTATCCTGGACTCTGGTTGTTGACTGATGTTGGTTCTCTAACTGAAGGACCTCCTTTAATATTACCTATAAGTTTGGTTTGGTTTTAAAAATGTCCTTAATTTTTATCTGTAAATGTCCTAATTTTGCTGTTATATTTGAGAGAGTTTTGCAGTGTGTATTTTTTTTTATTCTTAGTTGGCAGTTTTTTTCTTTCCAGGTTTTATATATATCATCTCATTGCCTTCTTGCCCTCATAGTTTATGCCGAGTAGTCAGAGGTTAGTCTTGCTGTCTTCCCTTTTGTAAGTGACTTTTCATCTTTCTTGACTGTTCTTAGGATTCCTTCTTTGTCTTTGGTTTTGGCAAGTGTGATTCTGATACGTCTTGGTGACTTTCTTTTGTGGTTTATCCTGTATGGGGTTCACTGAACTTCTTGGATAGTCAGCTTTTTATCTTTCATGATATTTGGGAAATTTTCTGCCAGAAAATCTTCAACAATCTTCTCCGTGTTTTCCATTTTCTCCCCCGTTCTGGAACTCTGGTCATGTGCAAATTTTTGCACTTGATTGTGTCCCACATAATTCTTAGGTTTTCTTCACGCTTTTCTCTGATTTTTCTCAAACAAAATGGTGTCCATAGATTTGTCTCCAATTTTGTTGTTTCTCTTTTTCATTGTTTCAAATTTACTCCTAAAACCTTTCATTGAGTTGTCCACTTCTGAAATTTTGTTGTTTATCTTTTAGATTTCTAGTTGCTGCTTTTCTATGATTTCTAGTTGTTTATTTATTTTGATGTTTCATTTTTGTATTATTTTTCTGAATTCTTCTATTGCCTGTGTTTTCCTTGATTTTGGCTATGTTTTCATTGGTTTTGCCTGTGTTTTCCATGATTTTGTCTATTTTTTCCTTGGTTTTGCCTGTGTTTTCTTTAATCTCTTTCCTGATCTCTTGGAGAACCCTAAGTATTAGTCTTTTGAATTTCATATCAGGTAGTTCCACTGCCTTTCCTTCTACTAAAAGGTCATCTGATTCTTTATTTTGGTCACTTGGTGGAGCCATCTTCTCCTGCTTTTTTATATGTTTTGATATTGTCTTCTGTCTCCAAGACATTAAGGTATTATTTTCTTTATTTCTTTATTTGTTTCATCCTGCTTTTTTGTTTCACTATGTCAGGTTGGGCAAGCCTGGCATGCCTTGCTGCTTGCTCATCTGTGTACACAATAGCTCTCACCACCTTGTTCAGGCAGGCAGGGCAGCAGCAGGCAGGACCAGCCTGCTTCACTGTATACTGATTTGGTGAGGTAGCTGAGGGAGAACTGGGCAAGTGCTGTCTGCCTTCTGATGTTGGTCCAGCAGCGTGGGAGCATTCACAGCCTCTTGTCAGACAGGTGGAGGTGTTGGATGGGGAGTGGTACAGGAATGCTTCCCACCATTCAACAGCAGGTTGAGTGGTGTGGGGAGGGGCACTGCAGGCCTGCTGCTGTGGCAGCACAGCAGGGGCTGGTGGGAAGGGGTGGTGGCATATGGTGACAGGTGGCGGAGGGGGAGAATAAGAAAGGGAAAAGAAAAAAGAATGGCAGCGTGGTGAGGGCCAAGCAGTGGGGGTGGGGTTGACCCAAGGGCTGGTGGAAACGGAGGAGAGGTGATGTAATGGGCTAGGTGGGAGGGAGAAGAAAAACAAAGAAAAGAAAGGAAAAAAACTGGCAGCCTGGTGGGGGGTAATGTGTGGGGGTGGGGTAGACTTAGGGCAATGCCAGGTCAGTGTACCAGTGGCTCTCTAACCACGGTGGTGTGGCAGGATTAGCAAGAAGGATAAGTGGTGGCATACAGGGCTAGGTAGAAGGGAGAAAGAAAAAAAAAATTTTAATAGAAAAATCAAAACAAAAATAAATTTAAAAAACTGGCTGTACAGTAGGTGTTGATGAGTGGGAGTGGAATGGATCAATAGGTCAGTGGGAAGGGAGGAGAGGTGGCTTATGGGGCTAAGTGGGACAAGGAAAAAGACAAAAGGAAAGAAATAAAATAAAGAGGGGGAAAAATGGCAATGCCATGGGAGTGGGCGTGTTGGGGAGGGATGGATCCAGAGTGGCAGTGGGCTGATGGGTCTCTAGCCATGGCAGTGTGGTGCGGTCCAGTGGTGTTGGGGGATGTGGGATAGGGAGCTAGGTGGTAGAGAGAAAGAAAAGGTAGGAAGAGAAGAGAAAAAAATTAAAATAATAAAATAAGTAAATGAATTAAAAAACTGGTGGCATGGTAGGCCTGGCAAATGGGAGCAAGCAGACCTGAGAGCCAGGTGGAAAGAAGTGGATGTGATGTACAGCACTAGATGGGAGAGAGAAGAGAAAGAAAAAAGCAACAACAACAAAAAAGGCAGTGCAGCGGGAGCCAGCAGATGGGGACAGGTGGACCTGGGACAGCAGAAGGCCAGTGGCTCTTTAGCAGAGGCAGTGCAGTATGGCCAAATGGGAATGAGTAGAGGTGGTGTATGGGACTAGGTGGGAGGGAGAAAGAAAAGGAAGGGGAAAAAATGGCATAGTGGGAGCCAGCCAGTGAGGGTGGAGTGGACCCAGGGTGTTGGCAGGCAAGAAGTGTGGTGTGGCCTGTTGGAAAGGGGTGGAGATGGTGTATGGGGCTAGGTGGGAGAGAGAAAGAAAAAGAAGAAAGGGAAAAAAGAAAAAGAAATGGTGCACAGGAGCCAGCACTTGGGGGTGGGACGGACCGAGGGTGGTGACTGGCCAATGGCTCTGCGAAAGGGTAGAGGTGATGTACTAGGAGGGAAGGAGAAAGAAAAAGGAAGGGAGGTAAAAAACATGGCATGGTGGGAGCAAGGCAGTGGGGGTAGGAGGGCAGACGTGGCATGTTGGCCCATCAGGAAGGGGTGGAGATGGTGCATGGGGCAAAAGGGTGCGGGGTGGAAACGCATGTTTTTCTGGTTACTGGGTGCTCTGTCTGCTGTTGGGAGCTTTGTGAAGTTGTCTTCCCGTACTCCCTGCCTGGGGTCCTTGCTGGCTGTGTTCCAAGATGGCAATGCTGTACCCTGTTAGTTGGCAGGGGACCTCTACATCATATCTCTCCTTGTTCTCTGTTTTCCATCAGTTTCTTCTTCCATTCAGTGTTTCATCTAATTCTTTAATCCCTTCATTTGATGCTTAGGGTTCTAGGCCTGAGGTTTGTATCTGTTTTTTGTATCTGTCGACAGGTAACATCTGTCTACAGTACCAGGCTGACTCCACCACTTTATAAATTATTTGGATGATAATTTTGGATTAGACAGAAATTGTCTCAATAAAAACTCAAATATAAAAGGGAAAAGATAAAGGTATTTCTTATATAGATCCATAATAATAGTTAAATTGATGGACCTTGTTATTATACTGGCAGGAAAAGATGACTCTTAAAAAGTCATCTCTTACTGTTTTTCTTATTTTCTCTATTTTAAAAGGTAACAAGAAAATTATTCAATTATGGTTTATTTTCAAAGAGTCTGAAAGCTTTTGCTGACAACTATTCCTTTATTTCAAATTTACAAAATGCTGGGCAAAATTTTAAAAATAGCAATAGAACAATGTGGAGTCTGTATTTTTAAATGGCATGCATAAATGCACCTAGATATTTTGTAAGTTTAACTTTTATACTTGAGATATAGCAGGGGAAAATATACATAATAACATGGTAAGCATGGATGAGAACATTTATAATAAATACAATATTCATCTTTTTGGAAAAAAGTCATTGGTAAGATAGTTTAAAAGAGAGAGAGAGTGCTAATCTTAATTTATCTTGCATTAATATGGTTTTTGATTCTACTTTATTTGCCAGCCAACAATATGCTAGGAAAATATAGTATAGGTAATACTACTTAAACAAGCTAGTACAATAAGCTAGATTGCGTCTTTCAAATTACAGGTAATGACCCATTGGTGGACAATAAAATCAATTTAGTGGGTCAAGACCAGCATTAAAAAGAAAGAAAGAAAAGAATAGGAAACCATAGAAATGAGAAAATATAAGCATTATTTCACAAAAATCTTTTTTTTTTTTTAGTTGTGCGTAAGTCTGTGTGTGTCAAAGCTTGAGATGCAAAAATTCATATTGTAGTATGGGCTGTGGACAGAAAATGTCTGAAAACTCTGAGTTAAAGGTCACATTCAGAATGTCATTAATGCAGCACTGTCACCCTCAGGTGGAGTTCCACAGGGGAGTTCTACAGGGGTTAACCCTGAGTGCAGGGGTATTTTAGCATCTTGCCCATGTCCTAGATAATGGAAAGTAGAGCACACTTCAGTTGCTAGGGACGTAGGGAGGGGAGTAAAACACTAGAACCTGGGCATACAATTAGAATTTCGCATTGCTTTTCTACATTGGTCAAATGATAGGAATGAAAGGGGGCCTTGCATTCAAAGGAAAACAATACCGACAAAGCAGGAATAAGCTATAAAAATGAATGAATATGAACTATAAGTTTGCTGATTCAGAAAATGTAGCCCTGAGGTTTGTAAGGCATACCAGATAAAGGAGATGTAGGAAGGAGTAAAAGAAGTTATAAAAAACTTGAGTGATTTCTTCAAATTATAACTCTAGCAGTATAACTCAAGTAGTGGCTACATATTCAGAAAGATACAAGAGTTAAACCTTTTTTATCATCTCAAAATAACGCTGAGTTTCATAGGATTTGCAACTGACACAAGTCAAACTTTTCAAAGATTTTAAAAGTGATATGTAAGTCATTTATGTACTGATGAAAAACATGATACGTAAATATATACAGATTTTTTACATTTTAACTTTCCAGAAAATGCACTGATCTCAATTCTAAGTACTACATACAGGTAGAGCTCTGGGAATTTTATAAAATTAGTTACTATATTAATTTCAGAGAGGAGAGAGTAATGTGCCCTATATATCACTGAAAGGCTTCAAACAGTCATCTTAAAGGCATTCAGCCTCTTATTACGTCTGTGCTACTATTGAATGTGATGCTAGATATGAATGATGTACATAGTTGAGATCACGGTCAATTTTGTTATTGCTCTCATGGATGCCTTTTCAAATAAAACAATGATTCCCTTAACTGAAAAAAGACCAGTTGTAGTGCAACCCAGTGTAGGATTCGTCACTTGAGATCTCGAGGTAAATCTCTTAATGAAATATCATGACAGCTTAACAGAGACTTTCTACTGCATATCTTTTTCCACATTTTATCAGAGGCAAACTAGAAGGAAACAGTGTTCATCTGTGGAATCACACTAGCAATGTTATGATTTCACTGTAATCCAGTGCACTAGAATAATTATCTTGCCTATTCTCTACTTACCTTGCCACGTGATTAATTACAGGAGCGAAGTTGGTTGGTCCATAGAGTTGTACAGATTTCAGACTCCTATAATAAGCCTCCATGACCCCCTCAATACCATCACAGTAGGGGTTTTGAGGGTTACCATTCTGTAGAAAGTTATAAGCAAAAGATAGATTAATAGTGTCTGAAAATTAATTAAAAAAGAAAATAATACATTTTAACCCTCAGAGATTTTTTTTTATATATATCTATAATAGCAAAAGAAAAATTATAAATTAAGTGGTCAACAATAGACTGCAGTATGATACATAACTACAATAGGTTATAATATCATGATGTGCAATAATGTACAATCAGTAAAAATGCATATGCTTCAAAAAGGAGAAAATTCTGAATAATCATAAGAGAAGCTAAATGTCACAACACTCTATAATTAATAATGTCTTAATTTTGCACAGGTGTGTATACATGTGGAGGTAAACATAAAATTCCTGAAAAGAAGTAAACAAAACATTAATAGTATTTACCTCTGGGTGGTTAGATAATTGGTGACTTTTACTTAATTCTTTAAGCTATTCTGTATATTCTAATTTTTTCAACAGTGAACATGCATTAAAATCAGAAAAAAAAATACTATTAATTCAAATGCTTTTACCCACTAGAAGGAAGAATGTAAAAAAAAAAAAAAAAGGCTCACACGTTCACATTTTCAGGCCGAAATTGATAACCCCAACTAGAGAAGGAGTCAGAAGAAATGCAATTTGGTGTGAGAAACATCAAGAGAAGGTACAAGGAAAAGAATCAAAGAATTATATCCACGCTCTTCAAGGGAAATAGAGCTTGCCACCAAGGAGCTCTTACTCCAGGGACGGCACACAGAAGGACAATTTTAACCTGGAAACCCAGTCTAACTTTTTCATACCTTGAATGCTCTGTCACTATCAGGTTTAATTTTCCTAGTATGGATTCCAGAAAACACAAGTAAGATAGCTTATTTGTTATCTATTGCTATGTAACAAATTACTCCAAAAGTTAATGACAAAACAGTAAGAATTTATTATCTCATACATTTTCTGGGGTCAGGAATCCAGGAGCAGCTCAGCAAGGTGGCTCTGGCTCAGGGTCTCTCATGATGTTATAGTCAAGATGCCAACCTGGGCCTTGCTCATCTGAAAGGTTGGCTGGGGATGGAAGATGTGCTCCCAAGAAGGCTCCCTCACATGACTGTTGGAGGTCAACATGCACTCTTCATAGCACTGCTTTAGTGTTCTCACAACATGGCAGCTAACTTCCCCCAGAGGGAGTAATCCAAGAGAGCAAGGAGAAAGCTCCAATGCCTTTTAAGATCTAGTCTTAGAAGTTACATATCATTACTTCTACTTTAATCTATTTGTTAGAAGTGAGTCACTAAGTCTAGTCCACATTCAAGCAGAGAGGAATTAGTCTCCACCTAATTTTTTTTTTTTGTTGAAGAGGGGGGTAGCAAAGAATTTATAGATATATTTTAAAACACTAGAGACAGTAACATACATAAACATAGTTATCAATCATTTTAGCATGTAAGTTTTTAGCTGAATAATTACAAGTGACTTTGGTAACTATAACTAATGTTTGCTTAATTCTATATACCAAACTTTATTCTAAAATATTTACATTAGTTATGTAATTTTTTATAACAACTCTAAAAAGTAGCTGAAATAAGACCAAAGAATTGATGCATTTGAATTGTGGTGGGAAAGAACACTGAATATCCCATGGACTGCCAGAAGAAAGAACAAATCTGTCTTGGAAAAAGTACAGCCAGAATGCACCTTAGAAGCGAGGATGGTGAGACTTCATCTCATGTACTTTGAACATGTTATCAGGAGGGGCCAATCCCTGGAGAAGGACATCATGCTTGGTAAGGTAGAGAGTCAGCAAAAAAGGGGAAGACTCTCAACAAGATAGACTGACACAGTGGCTCCAACAATGTGCTCAAACATAGCAAGGACTGTGAGGATGGTGCAGGATTGGCCAGTGTTTCATTCTGTTCTAAATAGGGTTGCTAGGATTTGGAACACACTCGGTGGCACCTAACAACAAATAGATGAGGTAATGGAGGCACTGAGAGCTTAAATACTGTGTCCAAGGTCGCATAACACAAGTGGGAGAGCCAATATTTGAACCAGGGCAGTCTGACTCCAGAAACCAGACTCCTCCACCACTATTCCATGCCTTTATGAAATCCTAAGCATTTTGAAAGGCTGGAGATCTCAGGAAACTAAGAGAGATGTTACCAATCATGGAAAATTTTGTCATTTGTGAAAGAGGGATGTATACTCACTTTTTCCTTTTAATATTATCTTTTTTTCAACTTTTTATTAGTTTTAAAAAACCAAACCTGCTACCGTTAAGTTGATTCTGACTCAAAGCGACCTTACAGGACAGAGTAGAACTGCCCCATAGGGTTTCTAAGGAGTGGCTGGTGGATTTGAACTGCTGACCTTTTGGTTAGCAGCTGAGCTCTTAACCACTGCACCACCAGGGGTGCTTTTATTACTTAACCCTTATGTAAATTTTGAAAAACATAAAAATAATGAAACGGCCTCCGTATATTATAAAATTGGTTATATGAATCGACTCAACTGAAATTAAAGTGTAAAAGGAAAGCTTTATGTTAAGCAGGAAGCAGTTAACGGTTGGTTTTGATGTTAATCTGAGGTGACCTAATTCACCTTCCTTTAAATAAGATTTCGTGGTGTCCTTTTCCCTTGATAAGGTATGAAGCTAATTAAAATTAAAACTCATTACCCATTTTGGGCACATAAAAATGTACTATATACTTGCCTTAAGGGAACAATTATAAACCAGGATAGTTCTGAGCTGCTTTTTGAATGTGTATTTTAACATTTTGATGGGGGATTTATATTTTTATGGAACTCTATTATTGCTTCTGAAATTGAAATCACAACAAGGTCACCATTTTCTTCTCTTTGTAGTGAAAAGATAATCATTGATGTTCTATTCATCACTGTGGAATGTTTAAACCACTAATTTCTGAATTAGTGCTTACTACTGTAAGATTTCCTCATATGCTTTGGATGATAAGAATAGTTTACTACTTAAAATTATATATTCTTTTTAATATATCTTCTGCATTATATGAGGATTCTTTTAAATACTTTAAAGCTATTAAAATTAGATTAACTTCTTAATGATAAAGTTTTAACTAGTTATAAAAATCACTTTTAAGTCCATTGCAAAACTCATTACTGGAAATTACGATTCAGGGGATCAATTTTTGTTTGTTAAAGCAAACTAGAATGAGCTTATGGGGTGTTTTTGAAAATAAGTGCAGCCCGTTTTGTTGTTTATTAATGAAGAGGGTGATGGATACCTTTTTTAATATTTTCTTTTTAATCAATAATCTTTTCCATTTATAAAACAATGCATGTCAATTCTAAGAAAGCACAGAAAAGCATAACAGAACTCAAAATAAGCAACAGTCCCACCATGCAGACGTTAAGCGGGGAGGGAAGTTGGGCTCCCACCTGTGCTTTCATGTTTCCTTCCCTTAGGGACTGGGCTGGAAATTTAGACTCAGTTCAGTCCAAGAAGTCAGCAGTCTCTGCTGCTGCCTACAGCCTTTACAGACCTATTCAGTAGGGCTAACTGACAAAATGCTGAAGGGATGTTCTCAGGAACTGCCGCTCTACTCTTTAAAATGTATTTGTTGCTGCTCCGCGATTGCTTACTGTAGGAAAATGCTTTGAGAAAATTCTCCCTTTTCAACAATAAACAAAAATCTATCATGCTATTTCATACATAAAAGTGTTAAAGACTCTTGGTTACTAAATTGTTAGAATCTAGATGAAAGAAAAGCCATGCACATAAATATTAAATTGCACAGATTTTTATAAGTGCTAAATATGTGACAGTATGCAAGTGTTTTTTGGAGAAATATTTGGACAGGTTGGTCTCTACTGATCAACACAAAAGGCTTCTTCAAGGGATACTGGCTGGCCATATGTCCATCAGAAATACCTTTTCTAGAGTCTCACCCTACTGCATTTTCATCAGAATCCAAATGAAAGGGGAGCAAAGACTCATTCTTTTCACCGTCAATAGTGCTAAAGTTGTGACACTAGGTAGTTCTTCCTTTCCTCTCCCATTCCCTTTTCTTTCCTCACAGCATCTACTCTCGTATGTATCTCACATGAAAGGCTGGGATTTGCCAGAGACCCTTTAAATTGAGCAAAGCTCAGTTACAGCATTTGTGCTAGCCAGAACTCACCCACTAGGAATTTTTATCTTTTTTAAAAGGTCTCCCTTGTTATCTGAAAGATTATTTGGACTTGGTTAAATAGATTAATGGTTGTGAATATGTATCACAAGTTCTTACCATGGAAATATGAGAGTTTGTTAACATTAGACAGTACGTTAATTGTCAGAATGACATGGGATTGAAGTTTTTGTATTCTGTCATTTTCAGTATAAATATATATGTAAATGGAAACCCTGGTGGTGTAGTGGTTAAGTTCTGCAGCTGCTAACCAAGAGGTCGGCAGTTCAAATCTGCCAGGCGTTCCTTGGAAACTTTATGGTGCAGTTCTACTCTGTCCTATAGGGTCGCTATGAGTCAGAATCGACTTGACGGCAGTGGGATTTTTATATATATATATATATTTAGGATGAGGTTAGCATAGAATACTTCAGCAGGAACCAAATCAAGTACTAGCTCATTGAAGACCTATTTATCCCTTATCTATCTGGCTTATCCACTAAAACAGAAATACTAAAAAAAAGAAAAAGTAAAATAATATAACATAAAAAAAAAACTATAACATAAGCTAATACTAAAGTTGAGGTATTTGCATCATCATCAATATCATCATTTTAGATCCCATCAATTAAGGAAACTGTTTTTCATAGACTTAAAGGGGTATGATCTCTAACCCATATGAATTTGAATTGTTACAGATAATAAAAAAATGCTTCCTTAGATATTTGCGTAGGTCTGGTTACAAGGGGAAACCCTGGTGGCGTAGTGGTTAAGTGCTAAGGCTGCTAATCAAATGGTCAGCAGTTCAAATCCCCCAGGGGCTCCTTGGAAACTCTGTGGGGCAGTACTACTCTGTCCTATAGGGTCGCTATGAGTCGGAACCGAATTGACGGCAACAGGTTTGGTTACAAGGTATCAGTACAGAGGTAGAAAAAGCAGAGAATTAAAGTGAGAGAGAAGGGAAAAAAAAAAATCATACACAAGGGTGAGGAGAAACTTATGGAAGAAAAGTTAATAACTTCATTTAGTTTAACATAATTATTCCTTTTCTAAGGCTTTAAAATAGCACATGACCTTTTTCCTGAGGCACTTAAGACTTAGGAGCACATGAGTGATTTTCATGGCCTTATAAGTTTCTAGGAGATTTTAATTCTGTAAGACATAACAAAATCCCAACAGATATTCATTTTTGTATTACACTGGGAGTATGACATGTGGGCTATTTCATGGAAGAAAGAACTAAACCCTCCAGCAACCTTTCCTGCAATTGTGTGTTTGATGGAACAGAAAATCAAGAGTAAGTATTGGAATAAAAACGTAAAAAGACTGCTCTTAAGATATATTTAAGAAAGATAAAATCTAATCATATAAAAGCTTCTGGAAGCATATATATCATGATTTTAATAAGGCTTGTGTCTGAGAGGTGGGATTCTGGGTGTTTTTATGAGATGTGGTTTAGTAGCAGTCAAAAGCATGCATTCTAAAGCAAGTCTGATCTGGGTTCCATTATTGCCCTTTGAAACCCTGGTTAACCCCTGAGCCTCTGAGCTGAATGATACCATTCCCAGGGGCATGCTTCTTATTGTGTTCAATATGACTGGTGCTTGGTAGAATGGTGCAATGTGTCTGCCATGATATATCTACCACCGAGGAATTTTATGAAAAAAAAAAAATTTTTTTTTTTCCATAAAAGATCACATAAAATAATGAGTGTAAAGTACTTGGCTAGTTACTTAGTAATTACCCAGTAAATGGTAATACTGTTTACATTTGTATAGTTGGCTTGAAGAACTTTAAAAAGAAATTTCTCCATAATGATCACATATTGATTTTATAATATGAATTAAAAACAACAAAGACCTACAAAAATACTGGGTGTGGGAAAGTTTAACTACCTTCTACACATATAGGGAAGAGTAGGGAGTCACTTCTACTAGGAAAAGCTACAATTTTTCACATAATTATAGCTAATCATCCCTATATAGGAACCCTGGTAATGCAGTGGTTAAAGCATTGGGTTGCTAACTGAAAGGTCAGTGGTTCGAACCCACCAGCCACTCCATGGTAGAAAGATGTGGCAGTCTGCTTCCATAAAGATTTACAGCCTTGGAAACCCAATAGGGCAGTTCTACTCTGTCTTATAGGGTCACTATCGGTCAGACTTGACAGAAGTGGGTTCAGGGTTTATCTCAGAGATAGATGCCTCATAGAAAGGCCTAGTGACCTACTTGCAAAAAATCAGTCATTGAAAACCCTATGGGGCACAGTTCTACTCTGACACATATGGGGTAACCGTGAATCGGAATCAATTCAACAGCAACTGGTTTGATGTGGCGTTTACTTTGAAGGTGGAATGCAGCACATTGCTTATCTGCATTCATATAATACTGAAAAAGATCTATGTAAATTAAACATTAACTAGAGAAATATTTATTCCAGCCGTAACTGACCCTTTAAATTTAAAAGAAATGACATGTTAGAACATGGTTGATTAAGGATAGCTACGCATTCTTTGATACTCCTCCCAATGAGAGGTGAAAGCTAAATCCCCTACCTTGAACCTGGGCTGACTTTAGTTGTTTGCTTCACCAATAGAATGTGGCAGAAGTAACATTATGGGACTTGCAAGGCTAGGCTACAAAAAGCGCTGCAGATTCTGCCCCAATCTTTTGGAATACTTACTCTGGGGAAGGTGGCCACCATGGGGAAGGTGGCCACCATGAAAGAACTCTGACTACCTGAGACCAACCAGACTGTGACAAAACCCCAGATAACTACATGGACAGGCCATATGAAGAGAGAGGGGGAAATGTCCAGCCAATCCCAGCTATTTTGGCCATTCTAGCTCAGGCACTGGACAAGAGCAAAGAAGTCATCTTATGAGACATTTTACCCCAAGCAGACATGACATGGAGAAGAATTGAGGAATCCAGCTGACAACTGACAACAGAACTGAAGCCCCAGATATGTCCCAAGTTGAACAACCGAGCCATCTCCAGCCATTTACACCAACCCAGGTGAGGCTAAGTCATTGCAAAGAAGAAACATTCTCACTGTACCCTGCTTGAATTTCTGACCACAAATCATGTTGTTTTATGCCTCTAAGTTCTAGGGAGTTTGTTACGCAGCAATAGATGACCAGAACAGGCCTACTATTTATAAACCAGATAGACATCAGGTAGATTTATTGCTAATCTATTTAGCTGCCTTTCTTTCCATTAAGAATACGTTCTTATGTCAAACATTTACCAAAATTGGGCTGAGTCTAAAGTCACAAAATCTTCAAGAATGACTAAAGCAAACAAATATTAAAAGCAAATGAATACTAAAAGATAAAAAAAAAAAAAATTTTTTTTTTTAATTTTTTCAGAATGTCAAATCCTTGAGATACATTCTTACCAAAGCAAATTCGTGAGATATCCTTCCATCCGGAGGCAGTTTTGCACCAAAACCTAGAGCTGGAAACATTTTATCACTGTCATAATCTTGAACAATTTCTCCCACTGCCTTCAGTGCCATACCATAGGCATTCAGTTGGTAAGGATTCATGTAGTGGAGAGAAGTGGGCTGGGCAGGATTGCCTGATGACAGAGAAAACATTTCAAACAGAAGTGATAGGTTTAAGAACTTTTTTTTTTTTTCAGAATGAAATGTTTAAAATTATGTTTTTCTGACTATATTCATAGCTTGTCAAACATTTTCTTTTCAGGTAGATATTAACATATAAATATTTATTACATTATACCAGACATGTAGAAAGTTTTCTAAAGATATGTCAAAGCATATGAATGACTTTTCAGAAATTTATCCTCCCTGTCAGTGTCACAGGCTATGCCTGAGTTTCAGTCCTAGAAAAAGCATAGAAGTACTTTTGTCCGTCTTATTTTATGGTAATCTTTATTTAAAAAAAAATCATGTGATTGTTAGCTTAAATACTTATGTCCACGGTCAGAGGACCTGACTGATTCAAGAGGACTCAGTAACTACAAGGCCTTCCTAAGGCTGTATCACAAAAATAAATAGAATATTTTAGAAATATCCTAATTTATCACTTTAAGAAAGGAAACCACAGCGATTTTCAAATTCATGCTGACTACATATCTACACCTGAAAATTATCAGATCTAACTAGACATTAAACCAGGAGCCAGAAGTCCCAAAATTGAGTTCTGCTATTTATAGGACAAAAATCTATAAAATGACTGTAATAAATCCTACTATCGTGTTTACTGGGAGGACAAAATGAGATCATGTGTGTGAAAGAGATTAAAAATAATAAAGCACCGGAGAAAGTAAAGTTTAACTAGTACTGTTATTACTGCCTGGGTCATACACAAGGTTCTGAATTTCTAATATGCTTATACTGTGTAGGACATTGCACTTGAATAGAGGTGAATTTGAGAGAGAAATAATATATGTGCTACCACTGAAACACATTGAGATTCACACTGAGTTGCCCTAATTACCAGCACAAAGGCAGTCTGAAAGTCCATTTAGTTTCTTAAATGAAAATGGAAAGTTAAATGGGACTGTAATAGCACAAGTATTAATTTTTTCAAAATTCTACATTAAAACATTGCCTGAAGAAGGAAAGCCTCAGGGCATAGTTCTTTTCTGATAATGAAAAAAATAATAATAAGCACTTGAGATCCAAAGAGAAGAACCAAAATAAAGGAGAGATCTTTCAGCTTGTTATACATATAATTATACACAGAACATTTTTGACCCAAAAAGAATTCATTGCTCAAATGCATTTATATTTCCAAAGGGTAACCAGTATTCAAGGGCTGGTTCTACACGATAAAATTTTTAAAATGTGTCTTCCCTCTAAAGTAGGGACTTTGCCACTTAGTCAGAAGCCCACTGGAGACACAGATAAGCAGGATCATTACTGGACTAAATGGTTACTTAACACAACTCTCAAATATAAGAAGCGATGTTACTCAGTGATGCTGACATGGCAACTATTTCAGCAAGAAAACTACAATGTAAAATTAAAAGAAAAACAATCCCCCCACCCAAAAAAATCTTATCCTGCGGTGTGTCTAAAAACTTTAGTCTACCATGCATAGTGGAAACGCTGGTGGGTCGTGGTTAAGAGCTACATCTGCTAACCAAAAGGTTGGCAGTTCAAATCCACCAGGTGCTCCTTGGGAACTCTACGTGCAGTTCTACTCTGTCCTATAGGGTCGCTATGAGTTGGATGATGGCAGTGGGTTTGGTATTGACTTGGTATCATGCATAGCAGGGCCAGATTCAACCGATACAAAGATGTTGCCTATGTCTTTCCAGCATCTTCATCTACATCAGTCTTTTTATGGTACCAATGATGACACCTTCCCTCTCATTTCTACCTCTCAAGTTACTCCCCTGTCCTGAAATTCATTTTCTTCTCTCTTATGTCATGTACCAGACAGCCTCCCTTGTTTATTCCAGCCCTCTTTGTTTCTTCTTTCCTACTCTCATGTGTTCTGCACCATAAAATTTCAACAGTTAAAAAAAAATGCCAAATTGATGGTCAGCTCCTTGACTTCTGGGACCATGTCTGTACTCTCTTTGTACTTCTACAGTAATGCCTATGGAGGATGAACTTGTAGATGGATAACATTGGGCCCAACTAATAACAATACTATTTATAATAATAGCATAGAATCTAGTATGTATTAAACATCTTATTGCATACTTCATTTAATCCTCTCAACAAACCTAACACATGGGTGCTTTTATTATACTCATTTTTCAAAAAAAAAAAAACTAGTGCCACAGATAAGGAATTTGAGGCTTAGAGAGTTTTAAAAAACCTGCCCCAAATCACACATTAATAATTAGTAAAATTAGAATATGAACCTAATCAGTCAGAAACACCATCCTTTCCCAACCCATCTGGCATGAGGCAAAGAAATTGACTTCTAGAAAGTTTTTACATTTTTACAGCTCATTGTGGTCTCACAAAATATAAAGTTCCTATTTAATTATTCAAATGTGACTTCATAAATCATCCTGTGGTGGTCCATAATCTTTGTGTAAATATTTCTGATATAATAAGTGGTAAATTCAAATTTACTCAGACAACAACAACTGTGTTTCAGGAGTTACACTGGGAAGGCAACTTTAAAAAATTAAAATCAGACTCATTTGATTTTGTGTTAGAGATGCCTTTGTAAGAAAACCTCACTTCAATAGATTATTATAACTGCTTTAAAAAATTTTTTTTTCTGCTTTACTGAGGTAAAATTTATACATCATATAATTCACTCATTTAAAATGTACAATTCAATGATTTTTAGTATAGTCACAGATCTGTGCAATCATTACTACACTGAAATTTAGAACAGTTCCATCACCTCAAAAAGAAACCCCATACCCACTAGCTATTGCTCTCTTATCCTCATGTACCTCAGCTCTATCTATTTTCTGTCTCTAGAGATTTACCTGTGCTGAACATTTTATATAAATACTAAAACCAAACCCACTGCTGTCAAGTCGATTCCAACTCAAAGTGACCCTACAGGACAGGGTAGAATTGCCCCCTAGGGTTTCCAAGATCCCATTAGTCTATATGGAAACAGACTGCCACACCTTTCTCCCATGGAGTGGCTGGTGGGTTCAAACCACCAACCTTTTGGTTAACAGCCAAGCGCTTAACTACTGCACCACCAGAGCTCTTCATATAGACTCATGTAATATGTGGTGTTTTGTGACTAGCCACTTTGACTTAGTATAATAATCTCAAAGTTCAGCATGTTGTGGCATGTATCAATACCTCACTCCTTTTTACAGCCAAATCTTACTCTATTGTATGAATATACAACAATCTGTTTACCAGTTCATCAGTTAATTGACATATGTATTGTTTGGCTATTATGAATAATTCTACCATAAACATTAATGTAAAAGTTTTTTTGTGGACATACGTTTTCATTTTTCTTGGGTATAATATACTTAGGAGTAGAATTGCTGGGTCATATGGTAATTCTATTTTTAACAATCTGAGGAATTGCCAAATTGTTTTCCAAAGTGGCTTCAAGATTTTATATTCCTACCAGAAATGTATGAGGCTTTGGATTTCTCCGCATCCTTGCAACACTTACTATTATATAACTTTTTGATTATAGCCATCCTGTGGGTTTTATATATACAAGATCATGTCATTTGCAAATAAAGTTTTTTTTTTTTTTTTCCTTTTCTAATCTGGGTGCCTTTTATTTCTTTTTCTTGCCTACTCATTCTGGCTAGATCCTTCAACACAATGTGAATATAAATGTTAAGAGCAGACATCCTTGTCTTGTTCCTGATCTTAGAAGGAAAGTATCCAGCCTTTCACAATTAACTAGGATGTCAGCTTGGGATTTTTCATAGATTTCCTTTATCAGGTTAGGAAGTTCCCTTATATTATTAGCCTGTTGAATGTTTTCATCATGAATAGTTGTTGGTTTTTGCAAATGCTTTTCCTGCATCTATTGAGAAGATCATGTGGTTTTGTTTTTTATTCTATTGATATGGTATATTTACATAAAATTTTTGATTGTTAAACCAACCTTGCATTCCTGGGATAAATCTAACCTGATGATGTTGTATGTTGTTCTTGTTGTCACTTGCCAAAGAGTTGGCTTGGAATTGGTCATGGTGTATAATTCTTTTTATATGTTGCTGGATTCAGTTTGCTAGTATTTTGTTGAGAATTTTTGTGCTCATATTCATAAGAGATATTAGTGTGTAGCTTTCTTTTCTTGTGATGTTTTTGTCTAGTTTTGGTATCAAGGTATTGCTGGCCTCATAGAATGAGTTGGGAAGTGTTTCCTCCTCTTTGTAAAGGACTGGTATTAATTCTTCTTTAAATATTTGTTAGCATTCACCAGTGAAGACATCTTTTTATTACTAATTCAATCTCTTTACTTGCTATAGGTCCACTTTTTTCTTAGTAATTTGTGTCTTTCTGCAAGTTTTTGTCTCTCCTAGCTGCTCTCCTAGTGTTTATAGTGAATGAAAACTACTATTTTAAACCTGTTGGACTTTAGGTATTATTCCTATGTTCCAAATTTTACTGAATAAAATCCATGAGTAAAAATCATCAACTTAAATCCACAATGTTGGAGAATAAACACAACACACTGTAGTAAAGAAGGTAAGCTGAATTAAAGTTTGATCTCCTTATATCTAGTTCTTATTCTAGAAATAACAGCTAAGATATACTAAGTAGTGAAAATATTTTCTGGATCTGAGTTTCCTCATATGTATAAGAGGAGGGTTGGATTAAGTGATCTCTAAGGTGCTTTCTTGGAAACCCCGGAGGTGTAGTAATTAAGCTCCAAGGCCGTTAACCAAAAAAGGTTGGCAGTTCAAATCCACCAGGCGCTTCTTGGAAACTCTATGGGACAGTTCTACTCTGTCCTATAGGGTTGCTATGAGTCGGAATCAACTTGACGGCAATGGGTTTGGCTTTTTTTCCCAGGTAAAGTGTTTTCTTACCTAAAAAAACATCTATTATTTTGTGAAATGTAAGTCATTGGGAGAGAAATGTGAGAGAAAGAGAATATATTTGAGAGTCATAGGACAAGAAAGGATTAAAAAACCAAAAAACTGGTCACAACTTCTGGTAGAAGTTAAATAATGAGAGTCATATTCTTATAATAACTAAATTCAAACAGTTATTCTGTTTGGAACAAAGTTTACTTCAATATAAAATAAAAATTCCACTTTCTTTTTTCTTAAAATGTCTGAAATATAAATTATGAATATCTACACATGTAGTATTGCCTATATTGATGACAGTCCATATGAATGAATTAGAAAACCAAAGAAACCCATTGCCGTCAAGTCTGTTCTGACTCACAGTGACCCGATAGGACAGGGCGGAAATGCCCCATAGAGTTTCCAAGAAGCATATTGTGGATTTAAACTGCCGACCTTTTGGTTAGCAGCCATAGCACGCCACCAGGGTTTCTGAATTAAATGGAAATATTTTAAAATGATTAATTCTTAAAAACAAATAATGGAGTAAAAATGAGGCAAGTTGCATTAGTAACATACACTACTGAATTATATTTATCTAAATTAATATTTTTTTTAAATTAATATACACAAAAAATAAAAATGAACATTAAAAATAGACACATTTTACAATTGTAGTTATGTATGCAGAAGAAAGGACAGTGGAATGGGGGCAGGGCAAACAATGCGCTTAACTATATCTGAAATTTTTATTCCTTCAGAAGCAAAAATGACTATATTTCAACATGTAATAAACTGAGGAGGACTGTTACATATTTTTGTTATATTTCTTGTAGTCCTTTTTATATATGAACTATATTATAATATTAAAAAGAAAAAACTAATTTTATATAAGAAATCAGAAGTATATAAATGTGGAAATATAATATCTAAACCTCACCAAAAAAAATTTTATTTTTAACTTAATTGCTGGTAATTTTCTCCAGGGGATAGTCATAATACTCACCATTTGATGCTGTAAAATCAATAGCCACTGTGAAGTTGATTTGCGTTCTAGAACATAAGTAAACAAGAATCATTAATAATTAAATAACCTCACAAAACGTGTTTCTTTTCCATTTGCATTATCATATTTTTAACGTCACTAATTCTCTTAAATGTTTATTACTAGCAAATGTACTACAGCATACACTAACTACCATCAGGTAGACACTTTTACAAGGTAAGAATTTGGCAAGGTATCTTAGTCATACGACTGTAATGTGAAAAAATAAAGTCTCAAGAATAAAAATAACCTGTATTTGGGAGCACAATAATTAAGGGAGTGTCTCATAATGAAGAAGACAAACTGGAAATAATTACTTGCCAGTCTCAAATGCCAGCACTTATTATTAATTTGTCTTTTCAAAACAATTCTATAGTCTTCATGAAATTATTATGCCCTTAAAAGCATGGCAAAGTTAAAAATAATCTCTAATAAAGTCATTTCTTAAGCAAATTCTTTTGAACAAGTCTGAAAACACATGTTTTCTTTTGCTTTCTTCAGAGATGAAGAATTTCAGGTACCAGTCTATCCATCAATATTCACGGCATTCACGTGTGTGTCTGTGTATTTATGAAATTGTTTACATATTTTTAACTTTTAGCATATGATAATTCTTCCAAATTACTTGACTGGATTAATTTTTTGTTTTTCTTTTTTTTCTGATGAAAACTAAAGAGGTAATATTCACATAAGAAGTTTCTTCTTATGCACATATTGATGACTATTTGTATATGTAATTCTACCTCTTTCTCACCAAAGAAGACATAAGAATACAAATAAGTGAAAGACATGATTACTGGGATAAATTGGAATCTACACCTAATTAAAAAATAAATTTTAATTTAAAAAGTAAATCATTTGAAAATATACGTATTTATACAATTTTTAGAAACAAATTACTTTTAAAACACCTCACAACTGATTAAACCCTTTCAAGAACTGTTGGACATATGATATCCCACCCACTTTTTATGCCTCTAGAGTTCTTTGGAAAGGGGGTAGCCTGATTTTAACACATTTAGCTTCAAGGTAGGAGCCCTCTGAAATGGGCGATACTCAAACATCCTGAGCTGGAGTCTCATTTTTGTGTAGATTGAGAGTTTTCTTAGGTGATGCCTCCTGGATATGTGAATTTTCTAAACTTTTGACAAGTTTGCCTTTATTTCTGTGAGATAAGCCTCTTGATTATGTTTCCCAGTTACTATGTTCTCGTGAGAATGTACTTATCATGAGAATAAGCTATTGTCAGTCTTTATTCAGTCATAGTGGCCATTTTCTCCTTTATGCCATTCATTGTTTTCAGGTGTTATTAGCTCCCTTCTATTTTAGCTTCGGAAACCCTGGTGGCGTAGTGGTTAAGTGCTAACCAAAAGGGTTGGCAGTTTGAATCCGCCAGGTGCTCCTTGGAAACTCTATGGGGCAGTTCTACTCTGTCCTATAGGGTCGCTATGAGTCGGAATTGACTCGATGGCACTGGGTTTGATTTTTGGTTTTTTATTTTAGCTTCTGAACAGTAAATAACATCTTTCCAATAAGGAATAATGCATTGCAGTGGTACTTTTCTAAAAATTGGAACTTCTGTAAGTTATTCTTACCCTGCATTCAATTTTAGGGCCCAATCATTGCTTCCACCTGTAGGAGGTGGCATACACTGTTGTAATTCTGCAGTATTCCAGGGCAGCTGTTTCTGCTTCTTAGCTGTTAGTACTGCCTTTTCCATGGAGAATACATAGTAGTGGTAATTTTCCTGAGATTCAAATTCCTTTAGTTTTATTTGTTTTGCCTCTGAGTACTGCTTTTGCAGTAATGAAGAATGCATTGTAGTGGTAATTTTCCTGAGATAAAAAAAAAAATTCCTTGGCTTTACTAATTTAGGCTGTAAGTACTGCTCTGCAGCAAGAAAGAATGCATTGTACCATGTTTTGAAAAGTTTCATGACAAATAATAAAAAAGGCTAAGAAGAAAGAGACTAGAATAAAATTATGTGTAGTTATTGCCAGGTGCTTCATGTTTTACTTCATGTTTTGCAAATTTTCAAGAGAAAAAAAAAATCATCAAATCATATCAGCAAGATTTGTCATCCAGAGGCTACTGGGATATATGGGATCCCAAATAATGAGTACGAAAATCCACAACTGGTAACAAAAATTCTGAATTGGCCCTTTAATCAGCATGCCTTCATTAGTGAAAACAGTATCAACAAAAAATTCAAAAGAGAAAATAATTGGGTCTTGAAAGGGCTAACACTTCAAAAGTTGGGAACTGTTTGAATAAATGATGATGGTGATACAATGATGGGATTTAAACAAAACAGTTTGACTCTGGGGGGCCAGGAAATTAACCTTCTAATAAACGACTTTGATCACAGCATAGGATCCCCTAGGGTTCTCTTAGTGAAACTATAATAATATTTCCTTCTTTCTTTGAAAATTAAGCCTGAAAAGCCTTAGCTACTATTAAGGGATTGAAACCAGATGCCAGATGCGCACTTTTTTTTTTTTGAAGGGATGAACAACCTTTTGTGCTTTACATTTAACAAAAACTAATATAGATTCCATTTATAGCTATACAGTAATTTTTTTCTCAGAGTAGAAATTAGGTTTATAGGCTAAAAATTTAGTCTACTTTGGAGTATAACACTAAACAGGATGAACCAAAATGAGAAAAACTTTTAGAGAAGGAATATAGTGAGACATTTGAAGACCATTTTCAGATAATAATCCCCTCTGAGGCACTGAAAAGAATAGTGACTGTCAGTACATTGCTTTGTAATTCTGCTTCCGGGGAAAGACACAACTGCAGTACAAGATAGTACAGTGTAGTGGTTAGGGCATGGGCTTTAGAGTCTGAGAGAACTGGATTTGAATCCTAGCAACCCAGTTGGTGACCTTCGTAAAGTTTCAAAACTCTCAGAGGGCAGACACCTGGCACATAGCATGCCCTTAACAGAGGACAAAAAGTAAAACTACTTGAAATATTATTATTAGTTGCTATTTATTTAGGACATATATACACACACATGTTTATATATTGGAGCCCTGGTGGCACAGTGGTTAAGCATTTGACTGCTAACCAAAAGGTCAGCAGTGTGAATCTACCAGCAACTCCTTGGAGAACCTACGGGGTGGTTCTACTCTGTTCTATAGGGTCACCATGAGTTGGAATAAACTTGATGTCAATGGGTTTTGGAGTTTATATACATACACATATATACACCATATGTTTTTACATAGCTTCCATCAATTAACTTCATAAAAAATTATAAAGAAGATATTTTCTTTTTTAGACAAAGTAAGCTATACTTATAAAACTGGCATACCAGTATTGGAATTTGAACTCCATCTAACTCCAAAGACCATATTTATAACATATATACTACTTTGTTTCACAAATTACATGCTTGTAAACTGCCTGATTATAGCTGGAATTCAATAAAAGATAACAACTATATTATAATCTAAAAAGATACTACACAGGTGTTCTTAATAATAAAGATGCCAGGACATAATCTCATGCTCAGGCAAATTTGTCCTTCTATCAAGTATGTCATCAAGTACATAAATCACAAGATTACTGGCATATATGTCTTCTTATATATTTTACTCAAATGCCACCTTATTAGGATGAAAAATAATTCTGAGTTTCGAGAATATATGTTTCAGTATATTATACAGGTCAATATAGGGAGTTGATTTTTGGTTCAATCTCCCGTAGGCTATACAAATAAGACCTTGTCTACATCAACTCTTACTTAAAATAGTACTACCAAAGATCTCTTTAAAGTGTTAAAAAGCAAAGACGTCACATTGAGAATTAAGGTGCGCATGACCCAAGCCATGGTATTTTCAATCACCTCATATGTGTGGGAAAGCTGGACAATGAATAAGGAAGATGAAAGAATTGATGCTTTTGAATTATGGTGTTGGCAAAGAATATTGAATATACCTCGGAACGCCAGAAGAATGAACAAATCTGTCATAGAAGAAGTACAGCCAGAATGCTCCTTAGAAGCAAGGATGATGAGGCTTTGTCTCACATACTTTGGACACATTATCAGGAGAGATCAGTCCCTGGAGAAGGACATTATTTTGGCTAAAGTAGGGTCAGTAAAGGGGAGGAAGACCCTTAGTAAGATGGACTGACACTGGTTGCAACAACAGGCTGAAACAGAGCAACAATTGTGAAGATGGCACAGGATGGGGCAGTGTTTTGTTCTGTTGTACACAGGGTCACTATGAGTCAGAACTAACAAGATGGCACCTAACAACAATAACAACAGCACAATGCTTTGCAAATATAGGAATCTCACCATATTTACTGGTGACTAAATTTTTTTTTAAATGTGTACATCTTATAGTTGTTTCTCACATGTTCTCCAGAGCAGCCCAGGATGTGTGGCATAACCATAACTTCTTTCAAGCGTTGTTGTTGTTGTCATTGTTAGGTGCCATCAAGTCAATTCTGACTCATAGTGACCCTATGAACAACAGAAAGAAACACTGCCCAGTCCTGTGTTGTCTTCACAATTGTTACTATGCTTGAGCCCATTGTTGCAGCCATTGTCAATCCATCTCATTGAGGGTCTTCCTCTTTTTTGCTGACCCTCTACTTTAACCAAGCATGATGTCCTTCTCCAAGGACTGATCCCTCCTGATAATATGTCCAAAATATGTGAGACATAATCTTGTCATCCTGGCTTCTAAGGAGCATTCTGTTTGTACTTCGTCCAAGACAGATTTGTTTGTTCTTTTGGCAGTCCATGGTATTCTTCTCCAGCACCACAGTTCAAAGGAGTCAATTCTTCTTCGGTCATTCTCATTCATTGTCCAGCTTTCGCATGCATATGAGGCAATTGAAAACACCATGGTTTCGGTCAGGCTCACCTTAATTCTCAAGGTGACATCTTTGCCTTTCAACACTTTAAAGAGGTCTTTTGCAGCCCATTTGCTCAATGCAATGTGTCTTTTAATTTCTCGACTGCTGCTTCCATGGGCGTTGATTGCGGATCTGAGTAAAATGAAATTCTTCACAACCTCAATCTTTTCTTCATTCATTATGACGTTGCTTACTGGTCCAGTTGTGAGGATTTTTTTTTTTCTTTATGTTGAGGTGTAATCCATACTGAAGGCTGTGATCTTTGATCTTCATCAGTAAGTGCTTCAAGTCCTCTTCGCTTTCAGCAAGCAGGGTTGTGTCATCTGTATAATGCAGGCTGTTAATGAGTCTTCCTTCAATCCTGATGCCCTGTTCTTCTTCATATAGTGCACTTCTTTGGTTATATGTTCAGCATACAGATTGAGTATGTCTGTGTCAGGGCTGTATCCTTTCACCATATCTATTCAATCTGTACAAGCATTAGGTTCATCTAAAAGACTTCAATAATCAGAGATATAAAGGTCCTTTCAAAGCCAAAGTTATGCCCAGCAAAGCTACAAAGAAAAGCTATGGTGGCTACTAACAAAAAAACCTCTACTATACATAATAAGAGAAAAAGAGAGAGCAGATGTTTAGAGTTAAACAAAATGAAACCTTTAGATGGCTAAGCTAAACTACATTACCAAACCAAGTAAATCAGGTACAAAATAATCCATTAATTGTAAAATTAAAAAGAAATGTAAGAAGAAGCAGAGGAAGAGGAGGAGAAGAAGAAAGAAGAAGGCAGCCCCAAGAGTGCTCTTTAAGGCTAGGATACTCCAAGACTGAGTATAAAAGATTGAGGCATTTAGCACTAAATGATAAATAAGACTGGTGTCTGCAACAGGGACAGTCAATAAGTAAATAAGAATTTTTCATGCACATTTGGTGGCTGATTGATTATGAAATTTGGTGAATTCTTTGCCTCATTCTGCATGTGAGAAAGAATACTTCTCCATTGTTTTGGATCAGAAGTATTCAAATCGGAAGGAAAATGCGATGGCTCATAAAGCATTTCACGGTTATGATAACTCCTTAGTCTACTATCATACTATTTGGATTTTTCCATTAATAAACTGTAATTCAACAATTACTTATTGCACATCTGCCAATTGCCAAACATTGTGCTGTGATTAAGTGAAAATGGGAGCAAAACAGACTGCATCCTTGAACTCATAGTGTTTACATTCCAGTTTTCTATTATTAAAAACAATGAGAAAAATAGCACGGCATTTTATCATTGAACTCATAAGCATATAATAATCTCAAACTCAAATACATATTTATGGTGGATAATAGCTTGTTCGTTCCCATAATTAATCCTGAGTTTCTATTCATGTTAGAATGTATACTTACTATACCAAGTGTCACATTCTATGTACTTAGATAGATAGCTGCTGTTGAGTTGACTCCGACTCATGGCAACCTTATGTACAACAATAGAATGAAATGCTGCCTGGTCCCATGTAATTCTTATGATCACCAGCATATTTGAGTCCATTGCTGAGGCTATTCTGTCAAGTCATCTCACTGAAGGTCTCCCTCACCGTCCTTCGCTTTCTGCTTCACCAAATATTATATCTTCCTCAGCAACTGATCCCTCCTGATGACATGTCCAAAGCAAAATGTTCTGTGGTGATCCATAATGTTTTCACTGGCTAATTTTTGGAAGTAGATCATTGCCAGACTTTTCTTTCTAGTCTTAGTCTAGAAGCTCTATTGAAGCCTGTCCACCATGGGTGACCCTGTTGGTATTTGAAATACCAGTGGCATAGTTTCCAGCATCACAGCAACACACAAGTCACTCCAATACAACAAACTGACAGAAAGGTGGTGGTTCTATGATTTAGAGAATATGAATTAATAAAAGTAAGTGTTAAATAAAGCTGCTAGCAATAGTATAACTTTAGGCTATAAGAAAGATCTCTTGAAGACTTTGATAAATGATTTGTGTCATAAAAGCAGACAAGACAAAACATCTTGATCAGTATACCTGTTACCCTTTTACATCCTGCTAAAGCCTAATGTTAGAGAAAAAAATCAATCATGTATCAACATTAAAAATGTGAATTCACTCAAGATCACTCCTGACAGAAAATTCATAAGAATAATCACATAAAAACCCTTGAAATATTTTGCTTAGGAGGTGTTACTTCAACTGTCATTTTGTGTTTTTGAAACTGACGAGAAAGAGCAGGATTTTAAGAAACCCAGCTAGCAGTACTATATTCTGAGTATAAAAAAGGTATGCCTGCCAAATTTCACAAGATAGTAGTAACATCTCATGACACTTCCCAGTGCATATGTCCTATTTTAATCTGCCACCTTCCCAAAAGTTGTAAATAATAGGTAAATAAGATGTCAAAATGGGAAGATTTTACTAGCACAGCAAAGATTTGTAGAATATAAGCATATATGTGCATTTTAAGAAAACTACATGCACACACGCACATAGAGAACTTGTGAGGCATGTGCTTCTTGGTTCAGGTGAATAATGAGACCAAATGGGCAGCCCCTATCTGGAGGTGGGATGAGAAGGCAAGAATGGACAGGAGCTGGTTGGCTGGACACAGGAAACCTGGGGTGGAAAGGGGGAGTGTGTTGTCACATTGTAAGGATTGCAGTTAGTGTCACATGGCAATGTTTGTCTAAATTTTTCTATGAGAAATTGACTTGAGCTGTAAACTTTCACCAAAAGCACACACACACAAAAAAAAGATTACAGCATAGAAAACCCTATAGACAAGCTCTACTCTCTTCTATAGGGTCACTATGAGTCAAAATCAACTCAACAGTGGGTTAACAATTGTGATGGGGCTGTAAAAAAAGATTGCTGTACCTTCTTCCCAATTTCCCATCCTGTTCAGTTGCACAAACAGAACATTATCAATCTGAAAGACTGCCTTCCCTCACTTCTCTTTTATAGATAATCTTGACAAATGCAGATTCAGACCCACTAGCTGTTGGAATCTAGAACCTATAAATGCAGTAGTGATGCCTACCTCATTACAGTATTTCTCTCATTCCTGCCATGCTACCATCTATCCTAACTACGTTTATGTCTTGATTTATTGGTGTGTACTGAAGTTCATACTTTGGGCCTGGAACCTACCCTGAACACCCCATTCACTAGCCTCAGGCACTATCATCCAGTCTCCTCCTTGTAGGCCTTATCTCACCAGGGGTGAACTTTGAACCCTTTTTTTGTTTTAACTTTCTTCTTTCTTAAAAATAACTATGTGAATGATAATTCAGACAGCTACTTGATTCCAAACTTTGCTGCCTCCTTAAAACTCCTGCTTCCCATGCTCCTAACCTACCCACAAGATAAACTGCCCTAAACAAGTGAGATCTAGAATGAGGGCAGATTTTGAGACCCGCCATCACCACCACTAGTTGCCATCGAGTGGACTCCAACTCATGGTGACCCTATGTGTGTCAGAGTAGAACTGTGTTCCATAGAGTTTTCAATGGATGATTTTTCAGAAGTAGATTGCCAGGCCTTTCTTCCAAGGTACCTCTGGGTGGACTCAAACCTCTAACCTTTTGGCTAGCAGCCCAGTGCACTAACCATCTGCACACCCAGGGACTCTGGTTTTGCACATAAAGAGACAACAGCAATTGGTTTGGGTTTGGTAAGCTAATAGAGAAGGAGCCCTGGTGGTGCAATAGTTGCACTTGGTAGGTAAAAGTTCAAAAATAAATTCTTTCAACTGCTAGTAAAGTGATCTTGGAAAAGCTATTTGACTTTTCTGTTATATGTAATAATTGAAGAATAATAAAATATTCCTTGGATTATTGATGTGAGAACAAGAAAAGCACCTGTCCTTTCAGTAGATACTCAAAGAGTAGCTGTTATCATTATCATTATTGTTATTATTGACGCTAGCCTGACAGGTTCCCAAGTATATCAAACTTCTTTCAATGCTGCAGTGTGCAAAGCTTATCAAATTTCTGGGCCTACCTCAGCATCAGGTTAGTTCTCAGAACCTGATCCTCCCATGTCTGGTTTCCTTTCCTTCACACCAGCAACTAAGGTCCCAACCTGCTCGATCCAAAAATGCACCACAAAGATCATAACCTTTTGGGAAGGTGTTATCTAGATACTTTCTCAAACAAAATCCCACTGCACAAAGTAATTGTAAGTTCCCCCTCCCCCTGCCTATACTTCTGTCTGGGTCCTTTCAAGCACAATGGATTTTTGAGGCATGAATGAAACATTAAAGGTAAAAAGAAAAAGAAAATGGAGACAGTTGATGTGATTCTTCAACTCTTTGTGTTAATATTCTTGCTCCAAACAGAATCCAGTTTTCATAAATTAACAATCCGTTGTGCTTTCTCAAGACCTTGAAGGTTGACTTCAGTATATTTTAGCACAACAGGAGTGCTCTAAAATACAGCTTCAGAGGAGGCTTGCTGATCTTCCCACTGTTCTAGAAAGATTTGAAAGATCGCCAACTTTTTTTTTTAAACCAGTTGTTGTTATTGTTATTTTCTGTCAAGTTGATTCTGACTTACAGCAACCCCATGTGTGCAGCATAGAACTGCTCCATAGGGTTTTCAAGCCTGTGACCTTTCGGAAGCAGATCACCAGGTCTTACTTCTGAGGTGCCTCTGGGCCAGTTTGAACTGCCAACGTTTCAGTTAGCAGTCCAGTGCTTAACTATTTGAGCCACCCAGAGATTTCTTTTAAAGCAATAGCTAGAAAATATCTCATAAGTGACATAATCAAAATTCAGCGCCAAATAAAACATAGAAGCACTTCCCAACTGAATGTCATTTAAATGAGGTAGGTGCTGGAGAGACAATGACTCCTAGTGAAAGGACCATGAACTTCCAAATCATATAGATTGGAGTTTGAACCCTAGACCTATAACTAGCTAACTGTGACTCTTATGCAAAGTGACCAGCTCCCTGGTTTTCTCATATAGTAAACAGGTAACTGCAACTTTGAAGGAGTTCTCCAAAGATTAAAAACACAACTTTAAGGTTCTCCCACATAACAAATACTCTAAATTATGGAGGGTACCTTCCTTGACCAATCCATGCCAGCCTCTTCTGGCTCATATTAACCCATTCCTGTCAGGCCAGAAGACACAGTTCTCTCGTAATAGTAATATAAGTTTCTTTTTCATTTATCCTTCCCAGAGTGTTTCCCAATCCTACCAAGGGTGGGACAATGAAACTCCAACCACTGCAGGCAAAAAGGGGTTGCACTATCTGTAAAGAATTTTAAAAACAATAATGTGATCTACTAATAGGCAGTCAACTTTTTAATACCACACACCAGCAATTCTAAACAGCGTCAGTGACAAATTCTCCACTCTACACCCAGCTGCCCTTGGCAGTCACTGCTTGTTTATCTCTGGTTCTCCTTTCCCTAGCCCCCAACTTGCCACTTTTCCACCATAGAAAAGCTATTTTAGATACAGCAAAATATGTATTCCACAACAGAATAATTTCAAAGAAATAGATATAATAATACAGAGTATATCTAGATAGAAATTGATACAAAAAATTTTGTTCTTACCCAAGGTCCTATATTTTAAAGAAGCTTTCTATGTCTAAAGAGACAATCATTAGCCCACTATTAATAGGGAAATATTTAAAGTTTTTTTTTTTTTTAGTATCTATAATAGTTTCACATGGAGTTTCTGAATAGCACAAATGTCTAATTTCTCAACTACTAGTTGAAAGGTTAGTGGTTCGAATCCATCCAGAAGTACTTCAGAAGACAGGACTCAAGCCTGGCTTCTGAAAGGTCATGGACTGGAAAACCCTATGGAGTAGTTCTACTCTGCACATATGGGGTTGCCATGAGTCAGAATCGACTCAACAACAACTAACAACAACAACAATAGTTTTGCAAATGTCACTCAGTTCTTTTAGTCCCCACTTTGCTTGGCTAAAGTGCACACTCTAGCCACAAAATATAACCAAGAAATGAGTATTAGCTCTCAGAGTAAAGCATACATGCAATTTCCTTTGACATTGAAATGAATAGCTCTGAAAAAAAATTATTTGCAGAATAACATAAGCTGGCAATGAAATCACAATATTAACATAATCAGACATTTCTAGACTTTCCCAGCATGCATTTTAAATATACAATAATTAGAATCATGTATTAACCAAAATAATATCTATGAATCTCCTTAATATTTATAAAAGCTCCTTTTCTAAATCTTAGTTTAGATAGGTTTAGTTTAGATATGATAATGTTTTATGTGAATGTATTTATGAAGGCAAAATGGCTTTATTTTCATTATATTTATTTCCATCTAGTGCTGCAGGGTTTAGCTCTCCACTGATTTGATGAACGCAAAGCATTTGGGTGCAACGACATGAAGCACTATAAAAAAAATCCCAGACATGTATATTCACTTTTCAAATAAGAAACTGAATTAGGAAAAAAAGCCTTATAGTGTTGCATGTTCTGGCAAGATGTGTTCCCTGAGGCAACACAGCCAATATAATGCAACAGCTTTATGAAACTAATGCAAGCATTTTACAGCATCATTGAAATTGCTTCAATATTTTTCAAAGAAAAAATTCTTAGGGTGCTTGTTGATAAATGGACTCATTGATATTCAACTTGCCTTTAAAATAAGTAGCATCAAGAAGCCCACTTTTGCCTTTAAAATGAGTTTATAATAGGTAGTAGCTCTTTCTTTGTTAAGATTTTTTATCCCTTTTCTCTTTTCAGTGGAATAGAAACTCCTTATCTATATTTTAGAACAAATTTTTTAGATCTGGGGTTAGGAGTTTGGGTCAACATGAACAGAACTCTCTAAAATGAGAAAAATATCCTGGCATTATCCTCCAAAGATAATTGAGCCACAAGAAAAATGATATTTATTAGCTTTGTGAGTTCGAATATATGCTTTTACTCTCCATGTCTTGGTTTCTCCTCTGATACTAAGTGGGCCAAATACCACCAACATATCATGATGATCAAATGAGATTAAGACATACTGGAACTTTAAATAAATTCAAATTATTCAAAATTAATAGCTAGCATTAATCGTTGTTAACTATATGTGATTTAACCCATACAGTCACTATTTTAGATCAGAGTTACTATTTTATTCCTAGCTCATAGAAATGCAAACAGTCATGCTAGTAAGAAGCACGCCTGCGATTTGAACTAGACAGTTATGTCAGAAGCAAAATTCTATGCATCCAATTATTAGCAAACTACTTCCTCCAAATCACGTTGAGTTTTTGAAAACATTTACGGAACTTCTCACCGAGACACTTTCCCAGAATTTGCTGACTTGGTTGTGTCTCCTCTTCTCATCTATCCTGCTCTTATGTTGTGAGGAAAAGAAGGAGTTCACACTTCTAATCTCGATCTGATCTTCTCTCTAAGTAATTACAAACCCCACATATAGAGTTCAGTTGATATAATATCTGGCGGGGCAAAACAAAATTTTTTTTTTTTAATCCTAGAAAGTCTGGTCCATCTGTTTTGTTTGGTGCATGGGATATAAGGGGTGGAGAGAGGAAAGTCACAAGATGATAAAGTCTGAGAGAGACAGATATAAGGGTCTGCAATCCAGTTCACTGAACTGACATGCTCTGTGTTTAAAAGAAGGCACCCTAGTGGTATAGTGGTTGAGTGCTCAGCTGCTAACCTAAAGGTCAGTGGCTTGCAAAGTTCTAGTTGTTCTTCATGTTTTAATTATGTTCAAAGATTGGAGAGGCAAAAGGATGGAAAGTCATGCTTAAAGTGACTTTCTAATTAATATATGTTTATTCAATGGCTACTATGTGTTTAGAAACCCTGGTGGCGTAGTGGTTAAGTACTATGGCTGCTAACCAAGAAGTCAGCAGTTCAAATCTGCTAGGCGCTCCTTGGAAAGTCTATGGGGCAGTTCTACTCTGTCCTATAGGGTCGCTATGAGAGTCGGAATTGACTCAATGGCACTAGGTTTGGCCTTTTTTTTTTTTTGGTTTACTATGTGTTTGGAGAAGCCCTGGTGGCGTAGTGGTTAAGTGCTACGGCTGCTAACCAAGAGGTCAGCAGTTCAAATCTGCCAGGCTCTCCTTGGAAACTCTATGGGGCAGTTCTACTCTGTTCTATAGGGTTGCTATGAGTCGGAATCGACTCGATGGCGGTGGGTTTGGTTTTGTTTTTTTTGTGTGTGTGTGTTTGGAGTTCCAGCGTGGTGCAAACAGTTAACGTGTCAGCTGCTAAGCAAAATGTTAGAGATTCAAGTCTACCCAGAGATACCTTGGAAGAAAGGCCTGGTGATATACTTCCAAAAACCAGCCATTGAAAACCCTGTGGAGCATAGTTCTACTCTGATACACATAGGGCCACCATTAGTTGGAATCAACCCCATGGCAACTGGTACTATGCATTCAGTCTTATAAACATACTAAAAATTTCCAGTTTCTCTCAGGAGACAAGTCGTATAAATGGACAGTTAAAATGACACCTAGGTAAACTAGCAAAACAGTGGGCATAAGTGGTAGAGACTTGGGCAGCTCACCTTGACCAGCTGGATGTGAGTTTGGAAGAAAATGACTAAGTCTGCAGACTTTCCAGGTTCTAATACACTTAATTTTCTGAAAAAGACTAGGGTTTCATGTCAATATAAAATTCTGGTAGTTTGGCAGCAATTCAGTGTGCAGCAGAGTTTGTGATCTATCTTCCCTCTTCCTCTGCCAGTCAGAGAGATGCAGAAAACTTTATAGACAGACATTTGTTACTTGGTCGCATTAGAGGTGGAAGGAAGAATTTCATAAAAGACTTGAGAGCCATGGAGAAGTGAAGGGGAGACAAGAACAAATTGAAATTTATAAGGTTCTGCTCTCAAAATACTTAAAATGTGAGGTGTTGAAAACATATATTCCACCAACCTGTAGAGATGGATAAACCCACTCCACAGATAATAATAATTATAAAAATGATGATGCTATATAAAAAAGTATCTTAGACTTCAGAACAGTTTGTGATTTGAAATGAATCTGACATTGTCCTTACTAATGATAATTCGGATATTAAATGCCATAGGTTAGGGATTGCTGAATAAAATTCCTTACTAGTCAATTATATCAGACTTTTATTATCTAAAATCATTCCTAATAAGCACAGTGTAGTAAAATAACCACTGGGACAAATGTATAGCATATGACTAAAAATAATGACCCCCAAAGTCAACAATCTAGAAAAAGCTATCAGTTTTTATTACTGTACAGTCAGTGCTCCTTTGTGGGTATTATTTTTTGATTTAGAAAATAAAGCTCTTTACTACCTCAAGGCATAAAATGTATCTCATGCTGCAGGAATAATCTGATGCTTAAAAAAAAAAAGGAAAGAAAGGGGAGCCTAAAAACTAGACTTTTATTTCACAAAGTCTTTGCATAAAAATTGGATTTTGGCTGATTTAGAATTCAACTGGCTCATCGCCTCATTGTGTACTTGAATCTCTAAACCTGTCTACTGAAGCTAAACACAGCGTTTAAGGGACTGAGACAATGAATGAAAAATAACAAGCCAACAACATGGCTTCGCAAATAATCAAGGCGATATTTTCATGTAAATATCTCTATCAATAATAACTAAAGTAATGGAAGTCTGGACTATCTAAGACTAAGAATGGGCCTATAGAGACGTTCCTTTGAAGTAGAAGCCGTTCAAGCACTACGAAAATAATTTTGTTTAGTATTCAAATGTGTTCATTCTCAAATCTGCATAATTTCCACTTGGATTCATGAGAAAACAAATAACATTTTTATAATTTTCTATCCAATTACTTTTGTGAGACAAAACAAGAAGAGAGTTGAAATTTGAAAGTGCAATTCAAGAATTCCTTTCTTAGACTTTAACTGCAATCCTTTCCAGACCCACATATTCCAAATCAGCCACCTCTTTTGCCACATTTTTCCAACTGTATGCTCCCAAGCATACAGTCTAAGGGAAATGGTTTATTAAATTAATGTAGAGGGCAAAATGAATTCAGGAAACCTCAACTAAACTTTATTTTGGGTGGATCAGAACCAGCCAGAGAACCAATTTAATTGTTATTTCACCCTTCTTGAAGACTTCTACCTTTACTTGCCAATTAAAAGACTCAACATAAGTATAACCCAACAATAGTTTCCTGAATAGAGTATGGTGAGTAGATTCTTGAAAGGTTGCTTCCCAAGTTAGCAATGAAACAATACACAAATACCCATAATAAATGTTGGCAGCCAACATGATATTTGTATTTTAAGTTAAAAGTGAAGAGTTACTGTGGTTCAGTATAAAAACCAAACAGAATTTAGAACTTGTTTCAATAGCTTCTGAAATATCATACTTATTTTGAAACATGGTTGAGTATCTCTTCAAAAAAGCTAACCGTGATAATTCCACAAATCTCAAAATGTCCTAATATTACTGCCAATATACTACTTCGGGTTGCTGGGTTGATTATGGCCCGAATTGTTTGTTTATTTTACTGTCCTTCTTCGTGTAATCAGAGAGCAGAAGGCAAGGGTAAATGGGCTAAATTAGGAAGAGTCTCTCTAGATGAAGAGAAGTAGTGCCAAAGATGAAGGTGTGACTATTGGTAAAGTTTACCTGAAGTGTTCACCACACTAAGGGATGTAGCTACCTTTTGTTCTCTGTCCTCAATTGAAAATACTCAATTTTTTATAGTAGAATTGAAGAGAGAGAGAGAACAGAGGAAGAGCAAAAAAAAAAAAAAGGTTCAGAAATTCATGTTTCGAAAGACACAGTTGGTTTAACAAGGGCTTTTACAGAGGATATCAAATGGCTAATAAATAGAGGTTTCACAGATAACTGATAATCTGCAAACAAAACTGGCAATGACTGACTGTTTATCTATCAGATTAGCAAAAATGAAAAAGGAGTGACACCATTCATTGTGGGTAAGGATACGGTACGGATACGGTAAACTATACTTACAGATGTTAGAAGTATAATTGTTATAGCTTTTTAGCAACACAATTTAGAAATATCTAACAAATTGTAAAATGTGCATAAACTTAAAGCCATCAACACTATTTCTAGGAAGTTACTCTATATATATACTTCATCAAGTGCACAAAAGGTATGCACCAGGGTTTTAGGTTGCAGCCTTGTGTACAATAGGAGGAAAAAATGGAGGCTATATATATATATACAAAAATATATCTCAATGGAAAACTGTTAATAAAAATAAGGTAAATAAGTACTGACATGAATATTTACATATACAATACACTTAATGAAGAAAACAGATAATGAAAAATTTGGAGCATAGTGTGATCCAACTGTTATAAAAAATGATGCTATATATGTTAGGGAATAGATGGGGGAAAAAAGTATATCAAATTCTAACTTCATACTACATGTCTGCCATTTTACCTAACTTCTCTTTTTATCATTTTACATATTATCTTTATAATATGACACACAAAATATGGATATCTTAACATTTGAGAGACATCATACTTCTTTATCCAAAGACTGGGAGGGAAAAAACTAAAGAAATAAAACAAAGTATTCTGTGATTTCAGGAAAAAAAAAAAAAGATACTATGAAGAATACAAAATATCACTGAGGTGTTCAGCAATTTTCAAAACTTTTTTATTTTAGTTACAAGAGATTAGAAATTCTGACTGATGTTGCTCACCAAGAATCCAGAGCCATTATTTGTACTCCCGTGTTTCAACAATAAAACTACATATAATTAACTGCCAATTGATTAGTTCTACTTTGAAATGAGTCAGCTCATTATATTCTATATTGCTATTATTTAGACATTGGATTTAATTGAGTGTCTGCTTTTAATACGATTTTTCATCATTGCAACCCATTTTTCAATTTGGAGGTTGAGGTTTCTTAAATAGCAAGGGCAGAGGGCTCAAAAGGCTTACAATGTTTAAAATAGAAAGGTAAAAAAATAATGATAGGTGCTTGCTTCAGCAGCACATATGCTAAAATTGGAACGATACAGAGAAGATTAGCAAGACTCCTGGGCAAGGGTGTCATGCAAATTCATGAAGCATTCCATATTTTTTAATAAACTTTCACTTAAAGCACAATAAAAAATAGTAATAATGCTAGCTGGTCTATCAAGAAAAATAAAAATCATTTACTGAAATACTTGGAAGATAGGTTTGCATTTCTACTGTGGCTTTAATATTCGTGTTCTTCATTTCAAATTGCTATGATTTACTTTCATACCAGTAGAAATTTTCTAAAAAAAGATTAGAGCATGAAGCTTCAGTCCTCTTTTCTTATTACAGCCTATCAGATATTCTATGAACTAAATATCCTGGTCAGTCCCCATCACTAGTTAAACAGAGTTAAAGTTCAAATCTTTATAAACACCTAATAATAAAATTCTTATATATTCTGCATACTGATACATCACTTTCCTTTACGCTAAATAAATTAAACTGTATGTTTGACTGGCAGCGATTAGGTGTTAAATATCAGTTATACAAAGACTGAAAAGCAAACAGAACAAAAAGTAAATGACTTTAATTATCCTTGGAAAGAGAAAACTTGGTGACTATTACTCATGAGAAAATGAGGGAGAAGAAAGAGAAAGATGAGAAGAATAGAGGGGAAGATGGGAGAGACAGTCAATCCCATGAGGCACTTAACTCAAGACCTGGTGCATGATAAGTGATCAGCAAATGTTAGCTGTTATTATATTAAAAATATATACATAATTATAGTGTATACCCACTACTGTCGAGTCGATTCCGACTCATAGTGACTCTATAAGACAGAGAAGAAACGTCCCATAGAGTTTCCAAGGAGTGGCTGGTGGATTCGAACTGCCACCCTTTTCGTTAGCAGCTGAGCTCTTAACCACTGCACCACGAGGGCTCCTTATAGTAAGTTAATAAGTTTTACTAAGTCTTTTGTACGAGTATGAATAGTAACTTTAGAGCAAAGGAAAATAAATAAGATAGCAACGAGGCCATGGTAGATCTAGTTGAAGGCCATCACATTACGGGTGAGCTATAGAACTACAGAGACTCATGTGAATTACAGGAACATATGTAACTGTTTGTCTACCATTATATACTACGAGGAGTGTCATGATAGAGCCAGAGAAATAACTCAGATCTCCTCATTACATCATTAATACAAATCAGAATTTAAATTTTTTATCCAACTGCTTATAGCAAGTCTTTCAGAGAAAACACATAAATAGAATTAATTACTATTGCTTGTTCATTTGGAGTCCACTCTCTGGAGGGAATTTATATTAATAGCTCTGCACTTTGCTCATAAATATTACAAAGAGTGATGACTACTAGGTAAATGTGTATCTTTAAAGATATTATATATATTTAGTAAATAGATTTTTGTATAGAAATAATGTATTATGTATAAATATTATCTTTCTCATGTCTTTCAGATAACATGCTTCTATTGAAATTAGTATACATCCAGTTAGGTTAAATACGTAGAAAAATTCAAACTCCTTTTCCCTTGACTCCACTTGTAAATGGACAATGGGTTCTTACAAAATGTCAGGAAGCCAGGTTTGGATCAAAAAGCACCTCATACCTTGGGGCTACACCCACTTCTGGCTGAAAAATGTCATCAGCTTTAGTTCAGCACAGGTTTCCTATAAATAGGAAGTGTATAAGCCAAGATAAAGAATTTTGGAGGTTGTAGATATTAGAAAAATACGGCAGTGCAATTAAGTCAAGATCATCATTGCTGTAGGTATTATGAGAAACTCATTTGCCCTGATTACCCTGAAGGATCCTCAAAAGGAGAATATGAGCAACCACTGAAAGTGATTTGGTGTAACAGACATTGAAAATGTTTTTTTACTGATGGACTTACATCAAAATATTACTGGATTTACACTGCTGACAAAACATATTTAATATTTCTTATACACACACACACACTTTACATACATACAAAACAAAAAAGAACAAAAACTGAAAGAATTTTTAGCATTTTAAATTTCAGAGTGTTATTTCAACACAGAAAACACGGCCAGATATATCAAGCACTTTTAGAAAAAAAAGCTTATTGAGTGTGCTAATGAATGTCCATTGTCTTACCATCTTTCTTTATCAACCATTACCTACAACTACTAAGGAGTTGGAAGCCCTGGTAGCATAGTGGTTAAGAGCTACAGCCGCTAATCAAAAGGTCGGCAGTTCGAATCCACCAGTTGCTCCTTGGAAACCTTATGGGGCAGTTCTACTCTGTCCTATAGGGCCCGACTATGAGTCGGAATCTACTTGGCGGCAACGGGTTTAGTTTTTGGTTTTACTAAGGAGTTTACTTACACAGGAACAAAATCTATTTTCATGATGAATTCAACCTTCTATTTTTTCCCTCTAAAGATAAAAAATATGCACAGAAATTGGGATACTGAAGAGTGGTGGAAAACAATTTTCTACTCGGTACATTTTCCTTTACTTCTATTGAAAGAACCACTGTAGCTTCTGAGTCTGTGTAGCAAAGTGACAGGTTGCAAGATGCCTGTATATAGCAAAGATTCCCCATTTAGGCAGATATTGCTTTTTTGTTTGTTGTATTTCCCAAACTAAGAACAAAGAACAGCATGCTTTGTATTGTTTTATGAAACTACTATTGTTTCCTGGCCCCCTCATCTCCTCCTCTCATTCTGTGGCTGATGACATTCTATCAGTGAATCAGTATTAGAAAAAAAAATACCAGTGAGTCTCAATTAGGAAGGGGTTTATGTGAGTGATGCCTCTGGCTGCAGTTATTAATCGTGACATTACTAAACACATTGAAATTTGCCTCTCACCTTTTTTAGCATATTTTGTATATTGTATATAAAAGGTAATTGCAAGTACATTAGAATAAGTGGACATTTTAGACTGCATGGTAATGAAAAACTGTTTTCAGGCTGGGGTGGGGGGTGTGCTTGATTAGGCTAAAATAGATTAAGGATAGAAACAAAATTGGGAAGACCACCCTATTTATTAGGATATAAGTATCCATAACATGTTCCCAAGGCAGGTTCTGTCTGGACTCGAAAATTTCAAGAATGCTTACAATAATCATTTTTTTCTGAAATGTATTCCTGTCTGGAAGCCTAGGGAGCAACTAAATGACCACTCAAAACCCATTTCTGCATTACGATTTTATTACATGATACATTCCTTTAATATCCTGGAGCTAGGCTATACATTTGCAACAAGGCCTCAAGCTTTTTCTCCCAATTTAAAAATAATAAAAAGTGCATCTAAAAAGTCCTGTTAGGCAAAAGAAAATATTCTATGAAAGTGCACATAATAGCTTTATCTACAACTATTAATAACATAATAAAGTTCTTTCTCTTGGTCAAAGAAAAGTGACAATTTGTTCCAAAAGTAATAGCTCTTGCTATGTGAGGTTATCATTTTAGGTCAGAAACAAACGTGAAATAAGTCTGCTATCAAAATAGAATGAAGGTGATCAGTTCAGTTGCCTGGTATCTAGTGGTAGCATCTGCTCCACACACTCAAAGAAACGTTTAAGCAGTGAAACAATTTCAGCCAATGACTTACCCTCCCTTAATGTAGTCAAGGAATGATACTTCAGTTTCTACCAAGAAAGACAGTAAAGTTACCTGAAAATGAAAAGAAAGAATTACCTGCTAGTACTAACTGAACCCACAAAGTTTTTTTTTTTTTTTTTTTGCTAAATATTAGAAAGAAAATCATATTTTCTAGCAATCTGAAAATCACTAAAGTGATTATTATTTATTAAAATCTGCTAGGACTGATGGTTCTTACATTTTAAATTATCCAAAGAAAAGAAGCCCCCCCGCAAAATTGACTAACTCATTTCTAGAACCAGTTTACTTCCTTTGAAGAACAACACGAAAATTAGCCATAAGGATACTACGTTACTTCCCATTTTAGATAAAAGGAAAGATGAAAGGGAGTTGGAAAATGGTTAAAACTAAAAAATCAACATCAGTAAGCTAAGCTATCCAAGATGAAATGTGTGTTTCTGCCGTGTGTCTGTGATGGGGCCATCTAATATTTTAAGTGTCTTGCTTCAGCAGATTGATAGAAATTTTTCAAAAGAAACTTGGAGAAAACTTGGAAGGTTTTGCCTTTCTCAAGCAGAGTTCATCTTAGGGAAAAATCTTCAGTATATTTTTTCTTGAAATGGGGATGATTTTTAGTTTTCACAGTGTTTAGATACTTTGATCTGTGCACCCTCCTCACTGATTTTGCAAGCATTCCCACAGAGTTGCACATTTTAATGCACTATTTTTTATAAAATGAGCATTTCCACATCCTCCAAAACGAGTCTTAGTAGGCGAGTGCAATCTAGGAAGATTGTAGTATTTCTCACTAACACTTACACTTTTTCATGCCTGCCTGATTGTAGACTGGTTCCGTCAAGTGAAGAGTTCATAGCAAGCCTTCCGCATCCCTCAGAGGGCCTTACAACTTGTAGGAAGTACAGCCACTACCTCCTATAAAGTGTTCTTCATTATAATCACTCCCACAGGAAGTTAATTTTTCTATTATATATTTTCATATTAAAATTCTGAATGAAACACAGCAGTTTTGTTAGTTGCTTCTAGTCTGATCAAAAAGGTGTGTGTGTGTGTGTGTATATGAACCCCTTTGCCATCAAGTTGATTCTGACTCATAGCGACCCTACAGACAGAGTAGAACTGTTCCATATGGTTTCCAAGGCTGTAATCTTTATGGAGGCAAACTGCCACATCTTTCTCTCTCAGAGCAGCTGGTGGGTTCAAGCCGTGGACCTTTTGGTTAGTAGCCAAACACTCAACCACTGCCCCGCCAGGGTTCCTCTTATATATGTGCGTGTGTGTATGTATTTATGTATATAATTTGTTCACTAATTTGAACCCTTAATAAATAAAACAAAAATTGACTTACTGTTCCAGAATTAGTATATTTTTTCTTTTTTCCTTTCTTCTTGGGATTCACGACCTTAAAGAAGCAGACAAAACAATTAAAATGTGTTATGTTTTATATTAAAATAAAAAAGTAGTCAATATGCTGCATCTATTTATTATCCATGTATCCATTTGTAAATGTATGTATTCATTTACAAGTATCTTCAGTATGGCTACTACTGCCAAACTTACCAGTAACCATCTTCTGAAAAATATAAAATAAAAAGATCTTTTATCAAAAATCAGTAACAGTAATATTCTTCTCAATCACTTCATACATTGGTTACTCTTAAAACATCTGCATCTTCTTGACGTGACAGAGATTTTTATTATACAACGTCTCAAATAATGACTGCTTTGTAGAAAAATTAGAGCTTGCTAAAGAAAAGTATATCTGAGAGACATAACTTTTTTTCCCTGATCAGGTTATATACACTACATGGCAAGTCATCTAATGAGTGAATAAGGGGTCTACTGACCCAGGTAATAATTCATAATGGTAGTAATTTCCACCAGATACTCATGTTACATAATAATTTACATACTAATTGGTAAAGGTCTGGTTTGCAGACTTCATGATTTTTCAAATTTAGTTACTGCATAAGAAAATATTATTGCTTTCCTACGTTGTACAAAGTGCTGGGGAAATACAGGATATAAAGACGAGTAAGACCTTTCAATGTAATAGGAAAAAATGAGATACATAAGTTCCTTAAGAGAGGGTCCTTCAGCATATTTCAATCCAAAAAAATGGAGAAAGCATTTTGACAGGAAAATAAAGATCAAAAACTTTACGAAGAAAGTAGTATTTGAACTAGAATTTATTAATTTAGGTAGGGTTTCAATAAAAAGAAACAGGTACAACATTCTAGAAAGAGGAAAAAGTAATTGACCCAGTTTGGGTGGAACAGAGAGCATATACAAAAAAGAGATGAAAATTTATCTGAAAAAGTCATCTGAGGCCATATTACGGAGACCCTTAATGCTAGAGTAGGGAGTTTGGATGTTAGTCAATTGATAATGAAAATTCAAGGATGTTTGAACAGCAGATGGAGTTGTGAAGAGAGAAATTGAAGGCAAGACAACAGTTAGGGTCCTAATTTAAATGTGGGAGGAAATGAGGCATTAAATAAGTCAGCACCACGGAGAATGCCTTACAAGAAAAATTCAGAAAATCAAATAACTGGATTTGGCAGGTATAGGTAGATAACACAGAAGGAAAATTGAAAGATGCATGTATTGATTATTCAGTGTATTATTTCTTTTTCCCCAGAAAACCTTGGTTAAGCACAGTCTGTACAGAAACATGCAGTGGTCAGGATGACATATTGTAAGGCTAAGTAAATGATTCAATGGTTGTACCGTTAAACATGGAGAAGACTTTTTGGGGAGAAAGCTAAGGGTTCATCTTAAACCAAGTGACTATGAGACAGTTATTTTAATGTCCTAGAGGTAAAGAAGAGCTACGGTTGCTAGCCAAAATGTCAGCGGTTCGAATCCACCAGGTGCTCCTTGGAAACCCTATGGGGCAGTTTGGTTTAGTTTTGGGTTTTTTTAGAGGCAAAGGTGTCATCATGGTGTTTTCAATCATCACATATGCATGTGAAAGCTGAACGATGAAAAAGGAAGACCAAAGAAGAATTAATGCCTTTGAATTATGGTGTTGGTGAAAAATATTTAACATACCACAGGCTGTCTGAAGAATGAAAAAGTCTGTCTTGGAAGAAGTACAGCTGAACGGTCCTTAGAAGCAAGGATGGTGAGACATTGTCTCACACACTTTGGACATGTTATCAGGAGGGATCAGTCCCTGGAGATGGGCATCATGCTTGGTAAATAGTGGGTTAGTGAAAAAGAGGAGGACCATCAATGAGATGGATTGACACAGAGGCTGCAATAGTAGGCTCAAGTATAACAATGATTGTGAGGATGGCACAGGACTGGGCAGTGTTTCATTCTGTTTTGCATAGGGTCACTATGAGTGGGAACCGACTGGACAGCACCTAACAACAACGACAAGAGGCAGCCATAAGTGTAGGAAAATGGCTCATTATAGAACCCAGGGGGAGCACTGCTGGCGCAGTGATTAAGTGCTCAGCTGCTAACCGAAAGGCCGGCAGAACTCATCAGCCACCACATGGAGGAAAGATGTGGCAGTCTGCTTCCGTAAAGATTTATAGCCTTGGAAATGCTATGGGGCAGTTCTACTCTGTCCTTTCGGGTCACCATGAGTCAGAACTGACTCAACGGCAGTGAGTTTGTTTGTTTGTTTGTTTTTTGGTATGGAACCTAGAGCTAGGAACAAAAGTTTGGAATTCATTTGAAAAATGGTCATTTTTTGATGAATATAAATTCCATCTACTCAAAATTCCTTAACTGAGGAATTCCTTAATTCCTCAAAAATATTTGAACACTGAACAATAAATAGGAAATTTGTGAATAAAACCAATATGTCAGTGACATATTTTTCTTTGAAAATTTACACTTTAGCATTTTGTTATCTAAAATCATCCATCTAGCATTAACTCTTAGAAAGTTTTCATAAATTTTAGGAATGAATTTTTTAGTAGAATTTCACAAGCATCTTTTAAACAGCTTATATGAGTATGTATGGCTTCTAGTACATCATGCTTTGCTGTCAGAGAGGAATTATTTCAGGTTTTTTGATTTTGTGGTTAAATTACATAAAGATTTCTCATTTAATCACATTAGGCCAGTTTCAACAACCAATAAAGCATTTGATATTAGAATAATAATATAACTGACATCAATTTTATTCATTTCCTGTGGTCATTTATGTTATGATTATACCACAGTAGGTTCTACAGATAAAGAAAATAAAAATCCTCACAACTGGACCAATAAGCAACAGCATGATAAACAGAGAAAAAAATGAAGTTGACAAGGATTTCGTTTTGCTTGGATCCACAATTAATGCTCACGGAAGCAGCAGTCCAGAAATCAAATGAAATATTGCATTGGGCAAATCTGTTGCAAAAGACCTCTTTTTTGTGTGTGTGTACAGTTTTCATTGGCCTTTAAGTGAAAGTTTACAAATCAAGTCAGTCTCTCACATAAAAACTTACATACACCTTGCTACATACTCCCAATTACTCTCCCCCCAATGAGACAGCCTGCTCCCTCCTTCCACTCTCTCTTTTCATGTCCATTTTGCCAGCTTCTAAGCCCCTCTACCCTCCCATCTCCCCTCCAGGTAGGAGGTGCCAACATAGTCTCAAGTGTCTGCCTGATCCAAGTAGCTCACGGCTCGCCAGAATCCCTCTCCTACCCATTGTCCACTCTAATCCATGTCCAACAAGCTGGCTTCTGGAATGGTTCCTGTCCTGGGCCAACAGGTCTGGGGGCCATGACCACCGGGGTCCTTCTAGTCTCAGTCAGACCATTAAGTCTGGTCTTTTTATGAGAATTTGGGGTCTGTATCCCACTGTTCTCCTGCTCTCTCAGGGGTCCTCCGCTGTGTTCCCTGCCAGGGAAGTCATCGGTTGTGGCCGGGCACCATCTAGATCTTCTGGTCTCAGGATAATGTAGTCTCTGGTTAATGTAGCCCTTTCTGTCTCTTAGGCTCTTTATTACCTCGCATCCTTGGTGTTCTTCATTCTCCTTTGATCCAGGTGGGTTGAGACCAATTGATGCATCTTAGATGGCTGCTTGCTAGCATTTAAGACCCCAGACGCCACTCTTCAAAGTGGGATGCAGCATGTTTTCTTAATACATTTTATTATGCCAATTGACTTAGATGTCCCCTGAAACCATGGTCCCCAAACCTCTGCCCCTGCTTCACTAGCCTTTGAAGCATTCAGTTTATTCAGGAAACTTCTTTGCTTTTGGTTTAGTCCAGTTGTGCTGACCTCCACTGTATTGAGTGTTGTCCTTCCCTTCACCTAAAGTAGTTCTTATCTACTATCTAATTAGCAAATATCCCTCTCCCACCCTCCCTCCCTCCCCCCTCTCATAACCATAAAAGAATGTGTTCTTCTCAGTTTAAACAATTTCTCAAGGTCTTATAATAGTGGTCTTATACAATATTTGTCCTTTTACAACTGACTAGTTTCACTCAGCATGTCTTCCAGGTTCCTCCATGTTATGAAATGTTTCACAGATTCATCACTGTTCTTTATTGATGTGTAGTATTCCATTGTGTGAATATACCATCATTTATTTATCCACTCATCCACTGATGGGCACCTTGGTTGCTTCCATCTTTTTGCTATTGTAAACAGTGCTGCAATAAACATGGGTGTGCATGTATCTGTTTGCGTAAAGGCTCTTATTTCTCTAGGATACAGTCTGAGGAGTGGGATTGCTGGGTCGTATGGTAGTTCTATTTCTAGAAAAGACCTCTTTAAAGTGTGGAAAAGCAAATATGTCACCTTAAGGATTAAGGTGCACCTGACCGAAGGCATGGTATTTTCAGTCACCTCATTTGCATGCAAAAATTGGACAATGAATAAGGAAGACCAAAGAAGAATTAATACATTTGAATTATGATTTTGGCGAAGAACACTGAATATGCCATGGACTACCAAAAGAATAAACAAGTCTGTTTTGGAAGAAATACAGCCAGAATGCTCCTTAGAAGCAAGGATGAGGAGACTTCGTCTCACGTACTTAAGACATGCTATAAGGAGGGACCAGTCCATGGAGAAGGGCATCATGCTTGCTAAAGTAGAGAGTCACCGAAACAGAAGAAGACCCTCAATGAGAAGGACTGACACAGTAGTTGCAATGACGAGCTCAAACACAGCAACAATTGTGAGGATGGCACAGGATCAGGCAGTGCTTCATTCTGTTGTACACAGGGTCACTATGAGTCCAAACAGGCTCAAGGGCACCTAACAACAACAGGTTCTACACACTTAGCCAAAACATTGCAGGTCTTTTTCCTCTTCCCCTACCTGGTCACTTCAAAATTGGTAAGAAGCTTAAATTTGAAAAGGCTCAGGCCTGTCTTTCTTAGTTAATCTGGAACCAAAGAGTTGAAAATGGTGTAAAAGCCAAGGAAACTCAAAATAGTTGATCTCTGGAGGGTTATATGATGCTGGCAGAAGGTCACTAATAAGCCCAGGAGAAGTGGTATCCATGTATTGTTCCTCATCAGCATTTGAAGATCCAAATGAGGTTGGGAAGAGAAAATAGGCATCTGCATAATTATAATGTCTTATATTATTTTAATTGCCTCTTCAGAGCTTTAATATTCTTTCCTTCAAAGAACAAAATAAAACAAATCTATCCATTATGCCACCTTTGTCTTTGCCTGAAAAGCTTTTTTGGGGGCTAAGTTTGGCTCCCCTCTGCAATAATCTCATAGTTCACTAAGTATACTAGTATATATAGCACTTGTTGGGCTCCTGGTGGCACAGTGGTTAAGAGCTAGCTGTTAACTAAAAGGTTGGCAGTTTGAATCCACCAGCCGCTCCTTTGAAACCCTATGCGGCAGTTTTACACTGCCCTATAGGGTTGCCATGAGTTGGAATCAACTCAATGGCAATGGGTTAGGACATTTTTATAGCACTTATCAAGCTATACGATCCATATTTTATGTGATTGTCTCTCCCATTAGACGCTGAAGTTTTTATGAATCTCTCTGTAGCCCCAGGGCCTAACATAGAGCATGAAACACAAAAGCCACTCAATAAATATTTACAAGTCAATGAATGAATGGATGAATGGAATACACCTGCTTTAGAGCAGTAGGAAAGCAATAGAAAAATGAGATTCCTCCATTCTCAAGTAAAAAAAATTTAAAAGAAGTCAATTTTAGTGTCAACCTTCATGAAAGAGTTACCATTATTGATTAAATACTGAGAAATTCTCCTTTAGTGTCTACATACACTAAATAAAAAGCGGTAGGGAATATATAGATAATGTAGCTCCAGGATTAACAGTGCTAAAACATCATATGTTCAATACACATCTGCTGATTAGTTGGTAGTAAGTTTAAGGCAGAAATAACTACCAGTAAAAAACAAAAACAGTTGCTATCGACTCCTATTCAAGGTATCCCCATGTGTGTCAGAGTTGAGCTGTTCTCCACAGGGTTTTCAAAGGCTGATTTCTTAGAAGTAGATCAACAGGTTTTTTGTTTTTGTTTTGTTCTGGTGTCTCTGGGTGGACTTGAACCTCCAACCTTTCAGTTAGCAGTGGATCATGTCAACCTTTTGCACCATAATTAGAGTGTGTTTGATTTAATAACCTGGGTTTTATTTAACGACTGACTCGTACCTGTAATCCCCTTTGGTTTCCACCTAAACAACAGTGAAGGTATTCTCATATTTATAACATCATGTCGCCACAACTAAGAGGAGTATTTTTCTTTATTAAAATGTTAGGGAGAAGGCTGGTATAAAGGCAAAACATAAAGGCTGAAGCTCAAGTAAAAACGAACTTGCATCCATACTGAATTAAAAAAAAAATCATTTCATAGGCAAGAGTTAAAAATCTCTCAAAACAAATTTAAAAGACCATATTACATTACTTGAAGATAAATAGGATCATTAAATCTCATAAATAGCATCATTAAATCTCGTAAATAGGTTTGCTCAATTAAGTTTAAAGATTTTACATAAATTAGTACTTAGCTAATCTTTGGCAATTATCCTTTGCAAAATTCATACTTTTAGAACATAAATTTATTTTTTCTAGAGAAAAACAATTATAAAATAAAGTGCCCCTTACCTCATATACGTTGAATTGTGATTGCCCTCTAGAAAGTTCCCTATAGCTTGTTGTAAATTCTCCAATGAAATCATGACTAAAATTAAGAAAAAATATATATATATTAGCTTTCATACAATTGCCAATTCTATTTTAAAGCTTTTTAGAAAGGTATAGTTTAATCATTATGGGAAATGTTTATTATTATCTATATATGCTAATAACTGAAAGATATTTTAAAAGCAACTGATACATATTTCCACTGTCCTTTAACCCCAAATTATGCATACTGAAAAATGAAATTTTATTAATATTCAAAAAAATTTAACTGATTCCCATCTGTTTTAATATTTAAAATGGATACATTAGTTTTAATAACTCATATCTCAAAAAACATTACATCATCTATACTCTCTAAATAATAAATTATTCATTAGGATGAAAATAGAAGACACTCAAAAATTCACTACTACCCATATAAATAATCACAAATAGACAAACATCTTCAAACTTTCCTATGCCCAGAATATAACAGGAAACGATTTTTAAAAGGGTGTCCAATGTTAATATGGATAGTAGTCACCAAACTTTATTTTCAATAATAATAGTTAAATGCCCATTGCTGCTAATACCAAAGTGGTTACTCTGAATTTCTTCTCTTTAGAACAGTTGTAACTGCCTTCTCAGAGAACAGACCTTTCTTCTACTGGTTTAAGTGAGGGAAATGGATTTAGTAAGCATTTATTAGTTCTCCTGTAGATTCTTACCCATGTCATTACTGTAGGTGACATACATTAAGTGCAAAAACATGTTAACCACTCAGCAATTTAGAGGGGACCAGCGTTCTATTCCTCTGAGTTAATATAATGGCAAACACCAGTTTAACAAGCACTACTCAGAAATAAGGGCAAAATGCTGGTATTCAACGTGATGGTGAAATGTAATGCACCAGAATAAAAAAGCACAGACTGTAAGAACTAAAGTAGTATAATAAACATAAGAGATGCCACAGTAGCTATTTGTTATCATAGAATTGAAGCTTAGCCCATTCACTTTACAAATGCAAGCTGTTCATTCCCATAAAAATATGTATTTCTACAAACCCACACCCCAGTTTAATGCTTAGCTGTGACTCAGTAAAATCCATTAATCTTCCTATAGACCTGATGGGTAGTGACAAACAACAAATAAGTTGTGTTTAACCAACCAGAACACTGATTCCTAAAGGTGAGATCTCAAAGAAAAAAAAAACTAGCTGCCATTAACTTTAGTAGAGTTTTTACAAGAAAACCCTTTAAAAATATATTTAAAATGCAGCTCATTTAGATATCCAGCCTCCCTGGTCTCCCTTTTCAAAAAGCTCTTGTATGTATACACATCAGTGTTTTATATGGGATCTTTCTACTTAACGCCAGTATCAGCCAGATCACCTCTGAATTTAACTTTCAGAAGATTTATACAGACGAAAATGGTAAAAGAGGAATGAAAACTGTGATAAATTATTTGTATTTATGAAACCCAACCCCCTAGAACTCACATTTTCAAGTTACATGGGGAAAAGTTACAAAACTTTAGTGCTACATATTTCTTATGAAATCGAGCTTTGTGGGTTTAATCAGGAAAAGTGAAATCGTTTTCTTTGACCTTCAGAAGTACAAGCGCAACAACTATGAAATCTTTTACTGCAATCTTAAAAACTCTCTGAGTTAGAGATTCTGTTTAGAATCTATCCTCTTCCATTGCTGTGCGTGTTTCTGATATCTTAAATAATCACTAAGATAAAGAGGTTCTATTAGAACACTTCAAAGACAACCCTTTGAATTTGGTATGTGTGGATGAGCCCTTTATAACCACAGTTCCCCACGTTATTGGGAACCTAGTTGTAGGAGCCCCAAAGCTTCCCTGGATAATGTTTAAGTGGTAGCTTTCTGACTGTGCCAATTATTACGAATTGAATTGGGTCCCCCCAAAATACGTATTGAAGTTCTTGCCCCTGTACTGTGCATGTGATCCTGTTTGGAAATAGGGGTTTTCTTTTGTTATGCTAATGAGTCATGCAGGGTGGGTCATAAACATAATCCCTCCTGAGCTGTAAAAAGAGCAGAATAAACTCAGAGGCACACACAGGTGTCAGGGGACAGATGCCATATGAGGACCTGTTTACAAAGAAAGAAAGAGAAAGGATTGCTGGCAGACACTAGAAAGTAGGAGAGAGGCCCATCCAGACAGAATAACACAGCTGATACTCTGATTTTGATTTTTATCCTCCAGAACTGTGAGATAGATATCTGCTCTTTAAAGCCATCCACTTGTAATATTTCTGTTATGGCAGCACTAGGTAACTAAGATATGAATTTTACCTCAGTTTGGTTAATTGTTTAAAGCCAGTGCTGAGCTCTTAACTGTTAACACTAAATTGCTGCCAGTCAACACTTATGAAAAATGTGGTAGAGAGAAGCAATATTTACTGAGTAAAGTTGCAAGGACATGCAATACATCTATCAGGATAAAGCCTGTTCAACCGAGAGAGACAAATCTGGGACCAATTGGAATAGTCCGGTTCACCAAAATGCACATTGATGGGGCCATGTTGAACTCATTGTGGAACATTCTAAGATGCGGTTCTTTGAGGCATTTACTTCTGTTTTGTTCTTGTTAGATTTATTGCTCTCTACAGAACTGAGTGATGAACCAAACCAGCTGCCATTCAGTTGACTCCTGGTCATGGCAACTCCATGTGCATCAGAGTAGAACTATGCTCCATAGGGTTTTAAATGGCTGTGGATCTTTCAAAAGTAGATAGGCCTTTCTTCCAAGGTGTCTCTGGGTGAATTCAAATCACCAACCTTCCGGTTAGTAGTCGAGTGCTTAACCGTCTGTGCACCCAAGGACACCTGAGTAATGAATAGAAGGATACAATTCCCTTTAGTCTCAATGCTAGGAATCGGTGCTTCTCTGCTGGTGACTTGTTTTTTGTACTCTGAAAGAACCCTGTTTATCATGAAATGAAGAGGTTTTTCTCCTCTGAGTTAGTTAACAGAGAGCTTAGAGCCACACTGGCAGCCCATCTGTAGCAAGATATTTTTTCATGAGGTGCAATCCTCAACAGACTTTTCTAATTGCTTACCCTTGTTTCCCCATTTTGCTTCAATTTCCCCACACAGTTTACTTCACCATGTCTTATGATAAGCATTTCTCTAAGCTGACTTGGATCCTTTCCAGAATAAGACAGGGCATAAACATATGAAACAACTAATAAAATATTTGCCCCTCAATCTAAATCTTCTTCGAGATGATTATTTTGAATGAAATACTTAATTTGCATGCTATATAAATGCAAAGCCATCCTTCTTGTAGAGGAGAAAGTGTATTAACTGAGCTACAAACTGTATTTCAGCCTCCAAGACACTTCTTTGAGATCAAGAACACACATCACTGCATCCTTTCAGCATCCAAAGAAACGGATGACTAAGAAGTGAGGATTTGTCAAAGGTCATAAACACAAGACAGTAAGTGGAGACAGAGGCAAAACAACCAAATGTAGACATAAGGGGCTTCGTTTAAAAAAAAAAAAAATCTGAAGCATTTGTGTGAAAAAGTGGACAGATTCTCAGGTCAATTTTGTTATAGATCTCTTTTGAATACACGGAAATTTTTATGAAGTCATTATTTCTTTGTAACCTGTCCTACTTCAAATATTATACATTAAATCACAGGTAAGTACCTTAAAGAGAATATTAAAGGTAGTTTTCACTGATTTATTCTCATAATTATCTTTTTTCCTATCATCAACTATTCCTAGACACTAGTAAGATTAAAAGAAATTTAATTTGCTTTAATATGGATTTTTTTTATGTTCACAATTTCTAATACTGTAATGTCAAAACAACTCTAACAACACAGAGGAAGGTACTTACATAATAAATCACAGCCAGCAATTTCCCTGTGATTCGATAATACTCTTTTGCTATTTCCTTTTAATGTAATTGTAATTGAAATAATTGTTCTATGTTGTAAGTCCCAAGCAGTCTGACTACAAGATATTACTATTCACTCCACTGTTGTTTATCTGGTTTGTATCTGTTTCCATCCCTGAATTTTTGTGTTCATACTTTTGAAAATACCTACGTTATTTAAAATCGGAGAGCATAAAAGTTACAGAGAAATTTAGAGCAAATTGATTACTAGCAGGAGCTCTGGTGGTGCAGTGGTTAGGAGTTCTGCTGCTAACCAAAAGGTTGGCAGTTCGAACCCACCAGCCGCTCCCTGGAAACCCTATGGGGTCGGTATGAGTCAGAATCAATGCAAAAGCAAAAATGTTGTTTTGTTTTGATTACTACTATAGTTAGTAGTTTGGCTTTAAAAAGTCATGTTTGAGTAAAATGATTAATTATTGAATAAAATCTATATATTATAATCATTTATATGCTTCACTAATAGTGGAAAATGTATATTCACAAATACATCTGAAACTTGACACTCCCAGCTTATGAACTGCTATCTACCCTCCCCTACCTGTGACATCTTCTTCCCCAGCAATACATACCATTTTCCCTACAGCTTAGCTTTTATCTCCACTAAGAAGCCTTTCCTCCTTCATGTCCTTCCTCTTTGTTCTCAGGAAGACCTGGATCTCTTTATCATCGTACTTCCTATTTTGTTGTTGTTGTGTGCCATCCAGTAGATTCTGACTTACAGCAACTCTACAGGACAAACTAGAAATGCCCCATATGGTTTCCAAGGCTGTAATCTTTATAGAAGCAGACAGCCACATCTTTCTTCTACAGAGTGGCTGATGGGTTTGAACCAGAGAACATTCAGTGAGTAGTGGCTGAGCACTTAACCACTGTGCCACCAGTGTTCCTTCATATTTCACTATACCTGTACCTATCGCCTCTCTTAGCCTATATCATACCTGAAGGCAAAAAAACAAAAAAGGTGATAAATTCATCTCAGTATTCTCAGCATCTATCTCAGTGCCAGGTACACAACAGGCATTGTTCACTGAATGTTGCAAATGTACTCAGGTTAATATCACAGTCATCCTGTGATCTTACCTTACCAGTAATATTAACCACAGTAATAAAAAATACTGGCAATTTTGCCTCACATCAGTTATATTCAGTTCAAAAGAACTGTACAACTGCCAATCAGATCAATCACTGTTAATCTGTCTCCTTAAAACAATTCTAAGAGTGTACAGACAACCGTTTTTTTCCCCACAGAAATGCATCCATATAATCACACCCAAGGTGTAGAAAAAAAAAAAAAGGCAGAGAATACTGCCTTCTGTTGGTGCTTCTGATGATTTTCCTAAAAGCTACCTTGACTTAGGCACAAAGGATGCTTATTTGTCTGTCATTGAACATGTTTTGCATATAATGTGTACAAATAGCAAATGCATGCTAACTCCAGCTCATCGCTTCCTCAACCACCAAGTGGTCTGGAGTAGGTCAGTCAATTGCAGTGTCCTTCTGTCCTTACCTAAAAAATGGAGGCAATGCCTACTTTCTATTTTGAAAGTAAACCCACAGAATACAATTCTTTCTTTAAAAGGTGTTTAACTCCTTTAAAAAGCTCCTACTAGAATACATTTTCAGAATCGTTAAGAATATGACTCCAGATACCTATATTGAGAGTCAATAGGAGCCCCTGGGTGGTGCAAACTGTTAATTCGCTCAGCTTCTAACCTAAAGGTTGGAGGTTCCAGTCCACCCAGAGGTGTCTCAGAGGAAAAGCCTGGCAATCTACTTCTGAAAAAATCAGCCATTAAAAACCCTGTAGAGCACAGGTCTACTCTGACACACATAGGGTCTCCATGAGCCAGAGTCAACTTGATGGTAATTTTTTTTGTTTGTTTGTTTAATGAATCTTTCATGAAGAATAACTTGGGAAGATGTAACAGGATTAAGAATTGATATACACTGTAACATGATATTTATTTTGGAATGTCTCAGGAAAAGAAAATTTTCAGTGCAGTCAGTGAGATAGAGGCACAATATGCTGACCATGCTATCTAATTTTAATCTGGATTTTAGGCTAATGGCTACTTTTTTTGAGAAAAACATGTTTTCCTCAGCTGTCAAAACCAGGATATGAAACCATATGCCCTGAGCAGTCTTAACCAAGTGACCATCTGCACCCTTCAAAGTACATATACTGATGACGAGTGCTGTCTGGGTGCTGTTGCCAAAAAGATATTTTTGTAAGATAGACAAAGAAAATACACATAAACATCTTAAGCATCCTGCGAAACTTTCTGTAATCACTAACTATACCACTAACAATCGGTAACCAGAGTGTGATTATTACAATATTCATTGATTTTCCTGTAACTGCCCTCCCTAGGGTTTGTTCCTCTTTTTACCCTATTAGAATACTTGTATCATGAAACTGACCCAGGACTACCTGGTTCCATTTTCAACGGGCTACATAGTTCCCCAATTGCGATTGTTTCAAATTCTTAATAAGCCTCCCTGTTTTAATGTGAAACAGCATTCAAGTTTTTCTCTACAAAAGAAGTTCCACACACACACAAACTCCACACTCTGGCTTGGATTGTTCTGGTGCAAGGATGCTGAACTCATCAGGCGTGCTTTTCCTTTAGAATACAACACAGTGTGAGATGTTTGAGATGCGTATTAGAGGATATCACAAATGAGAACTGGTAAGCAAATTTTATACTAATAGCAATTTCTCTAATTGGATGTTGAGTAAAATTCAGCCCCCAAATTCACACGACCTTTCTATGGGAACAACAGCCTCAGCTATATTGTCTCTGCCTTTACCTCAGTATAGTGATTTCCCATGATCCCCTATCTTGCCTAATCATTTCCAGTTCCGGCAAGCATAGCAAGATATTTTTGAAAATAGCAAGTGATTGAAAACTGAGTGATCACAGAAATGATAGACCCTTTTAAATTAAAGTGTAGCAATGGTGACTCTAACGAAATCCATAGGCTTGTAGACTTTTTATGTTTAAACCTATATTCACATAAGGAGAGCAGCAGTGTTTTTCCTGAGGCGACTGGAGCAAGCCACCAACTCCATGATTACAAGTAAAATGGACCATGGGACTTGTGATGTCCCATGATCGCCTCAAAATGACATAATGCCAAATGACTATATCAGCTGTCTCTAATCTTGCTGATTTTCTTTCCTTCTCTTGTAGTTGTAAGCCTTGAATTGAACTCACCTTTTCAGCACCTAAGAATGCTTTTTTCTACAAGATAATGCCAAGCTTCTTAAAGAAGTAGTTCTATTAAAAATATTTCAACAAAATCAAGTGTAATACTTGTCTTATCAAGATTTGCAACTTTCGCAAACCCTGATGAACAATCGTTTTCTTAAAACAGAAAAAAAAAAAAAGTCCAGAAATACGGCCTTTAAATTCTTAGATTATAAGCCAGTCTGTCTAAATTTGCAGGGCCATCATATTCTTAATAACTGCCCCGTAAACCCACTGCCTTCGAGTTGATTCCAACTCATAGCAACCCTACAGGACAGAATAGAACTGCCCCAAAGAGTTTCCAAGGAGCGCCTGGTGGATTTGAAACTGCCAAGCTTTTAGCATCTGGAGCACTTACCCGCTATACCACCCGAGTTTCCAAGAGTAACTGCCCCAGTAAGCATAAACTGAAGGGGCCCTGGTGGCACAGTGGTTACATGCTCAGCTGTTAATCAAAAGGTTGGTGGGTTGAACCCACCAGCCACTATGTGGGAGAAAGATGTGGCAATCTGCTTCTGTAAAGATTTACAGCCTTGGAAGCCCTACAGGGCAGTTCTACTCTGTTCTGTAGAGGTGCTAGGAGTTGGAATCCACTCAACGGCAATGGGTTTGGTTTTGAGGCATAAATTATAAACACATTTTGGAAAAAAAATTTTTTTTTCTTCATGAAGTCCTGGTTCATGGTTTTATTAGTAAAGACATTAAAAGACATTATTATATATACAAAAAAAAAAAAAAAATTGCTGTCGGCGACCCTACAGGACAGAGTAGAACTGCCTCCACAGCGTTTCTAAGGAGCAGCTGGTGGATTCAAACTGCCGACTTTTTGGTTAGCAGCCACAGCTCTTAACCACTGCGCCACCAAGGCTCCTTATTATATATGAGAGCTATATAAATGACTTCAATGAGGACGTGATAATTTTCTCAGCTTTGTGGAAACTTTGAATAATTTCAAGAGGTTTACATTTTCTTTGCCCTTTCTGCAGATATTTTTGGGCCTCCAGGAGGGAAACAGATATAATCACTCTCATATATTAAGTGTTCAGGAGGAGAATTAGGGTAATTTCATCTGTGTTATTATTCATACATGCTCCTTAATCCATTTCTAACATAAACAGAATTTTTTAAAGATATAAATGTCCTATTGTTCATTTATATAATACTGTATCTACATAATCATAAATTTTAATGTTAATATTACACCTATTATGACTGTAGAATGTTTGCTTATTTATTTGATTTTCATTTATTTATTGTATCTAGACAGAGACTTGGACAAACCACACTTTCTAAGATAAAGACATAATAGTTTTAATGCGGTTTACATTGGTATAGCAAATGTTATATGCCATAATTAAGGAATGTTATATATGATATCGTTTGAATATTATCATATTTAAGGCCATGCAGCTATTTAAAAAAAAGTTATTAAAAAGCTAGGGTACATAGTTTTAAAGTGCATTTATAATGTAAAATTGTTTAAATTGCATGCGTTATCTATTCAACAAAATATCAAATTTAAAATTCACATGGTCTAACATTTTTTACATTAGCTTTAGCTTTTTTATATTGCTTCTAAGAAGCTTAATGAATCAAAATATTTTCAAACAAAAGCTCCCAATTCAAACTAAAAAGCAGTTACCTGATCAAATAAAAAAAGGTATCTTATTTAAGTCCAAAAATTCTTAACATAAAGTAACTTCTGCCTAGCAATAGCTTCACAAATGCAATTTAATCCATTAAAAGTAGAATGGAGTTTCTCCACTCAGATAGGACTTTTGAATATTTACCTAGGATTATATGAATTACACTTTTTTTTTTCTAGAATTTGAGAGAAAGTTAACTAATGTCTGAAGTTAAAATCTTTTCCAATTTTGTGGATTTTTAAATATTCATGTCATTTATGACACATAGGTTTTCTCTGTAATTTCAAAGTGACTGAATTCTAGTTTGTAGCTTGAACATTAATCTCTACAAAGAAAAATCTGTGTGATTCAATATCTTGTTTCAAAGATCTAAACTATCAGCCAAAAGGTGATTTTTTGAGACAAATGTGAATTAATAATAATAATATTTATTATTAGCAAAACAAAACAAATAAGCAAAAAACAGCAGAAGCATTACTATAGAATTATGCCAAATCCAGTGTCGACCAAAGGGCAGAAGTTAGAAAGAAAATTGGGATACTAAATGTTTATTCTTATACCTTTTTGTTGTTTCTATGTCATTGGTCTATGGTCAAATGAATGCAATTCAAAGTAATCACTTCCTTTCCCACAGATTAATAAAAGATCTTTTTATTTAAAACTCAACATATATAGTTCAATCACAAGAAGACAAAATCAATTCATACTTTTAAAATAGTTCACTTCAGCCATGCATCATCTGCTTTGATAAGGTCGCTTATTTTACATAGTGGAATGTATTTGGGATATGGATGAACACAGATTAGAAAACATCAGTAATAACCTCTTACTTTTTTCACTCAAATTTGCCTGCGTCGATGGATAACATTCACTCTAAATCATCTATCCTGGGTTGACATTATGTTGCTAGCTTTGTTTGTGTGCTTTTCCTGTAAGCCTACCACTACCACTGTATATAATTAAGAGCTAATAATAATCATTTCAGAGTGTCTTGCTTTTCACAATAATTAAGCCTGAAACACAGGATTCCGTAATTTCTTGAACCAAGGTTCATTTTTTGATAAGAAAGCACAAGGGGAAAAAAAAGTCTAGTAGGAGTAGCACATTCTCTCTCTATCTCTCTCTCTCTCACACACACACACACACACACGGACATACATTTACACAACACACAACTCCCAGCCTAACGTTGCAAGAGTCAGCAGATTGCACACTAAAGTCCACTGCTACCCAAGGTTAGGGTCTTTTCAATGATGAACAGTCCTTTCTTTGCCTCTGGTGTATCCTCTCCACTCTGTATGTCGGGACACCACTTCCCACAGACGTGCCAGAGTTGCCAACAGACATCATAAGTGTTCTAGCTCCCTCGCCATCCTTGCTTGTGGACCCGGCTACCAGTTTCCATGCTCTCTCTGGCCACCAGTCTCCATACTGTCCATTGTCTTCCTGACAGACTGAGGGGCTCCAAAAAGGACAACAAGGATCAACTGCAAAGCGTAAGTCACAAAAAGGAGGATATTAAAGTAAATTTGCTAGTGAAATTCTGTCAAACTGATGGGGGGAAAATGCATTTTGGAGGTCTTCCTTTGATCAATGTCAGGTTTTCGATTTAAGAGATTTATAAGCCCCCAAAATTATGTCTACCAGATATAAACTTTCATGAATTGTTGTCACTTTCAATCAATATATATAGACAATTCGGATAATGGGGGCCCCAGAAGCAGTTATTGCCAGAATATCTATCTCAACCAAAAACCAAAACCAAACCCGCTGCCATTGAGTGGATTCTGACTCAGAGACCTTATAAGTAAACCAAATAATTCACGAAATTTAGGTTCTATTTTCTGCTGTGTAGATAAGACACTAAAAAATGTACATTTTATGAATAAAAAAATGATCATCCCACTTGGGCGAAATTTCACGTTTAGAAGTATCAGGGTTTACTGTAATCCTTAATATAATCTCATTTGGCAGCTCAGACTTTTCAGGTTTGAAAGAATTTTTAGCCACTTGGGAAGTAGTAAGTTTACTTTTATATTAGTATGAAAGTATTAACTGCTTATAATCACTCAGGGCTTATAAGATTTTCTTTGAATTCTTATATCGTTACTTTTTTCACTCTCAAAATGAAAATTACTTTCTTAAACTGCTTATGGAGAAACATACTTTTTAGGTATTTTGAAAGGCTTTCATAATTCCTCATGTGTTTTTTGAGGGATGTTACTTTTATGATAATGGTTTAACAATATAAGTAACATTCTGAAAGAAGTAAAAAATGTAAACAGGATAGACCACCTCATAAAAGAATCTGTGTGAAAAATCCTGAAAAATTTAATGTATTTTTTTAACCAAACTAGGCTCCAGGGGAGCCCTGGTGATGTAGTAGTTAAGAGCTTGGCTGCTAACCAAAAGGTCAGCAGTTCAAATTCACTAGCTGCTCCTTACAAACGTTATGGGGCAGTTCTACTCTGTCTTATAGGGTCCCTATGAGTAGGAACTGACTCTACGGCACCTAACAACATCAACAGACTCCAGGAGACTAAAAAGCAAAATTTCAGAATTACTGAGTTCCCAGGAGACACAAATCTAAAGCATAGAATCTAAGAATTGAAAACACTGGATGAGTTAGTATGGAGGCTGCTTAGATAGGATAGTATTTATTTTTAGGAGCTTTCTTTTTAATAATAAGCATAATAGGATCCTTGTCCTTAAAACACATTTAAAAACCTGTAAATTTTCTAGTGGCTATGAAAGAAATAGCCATGCAAGCCAACAAAAATAAGGTTGGCTATTGGCTCTGCCTTTGAGTTCTACTGGCTTTGACTAAATCACTAGAGTTTCTAGTAAAAAAAAAAAAAAAAAAAAAAACTCACTCCTCAAAACCATAAAATATATTTTCCTATTTACTTCAAAAGAAAGTTGAGTTGATTAACTAGGGAGCACCAGAAATTAGTTTGAGGTTCTTTGTCTTCTTTAAGAAGTATAAAGTGGTCTTAGAAAGTGGTCGTACATGCAGCCATAAGCTCAGTATATGTTAAAATAAATTTTAGAAGTTAAAATATCAATTTATAATACATGTGTTTCAATTGCCTGATTCATTTAGACTATGCTCTTATATATTCAGTATTAGTGTGTGATCTGAAGTTGATACAGTATATATGGTAAACTCTATATATTAAATATCTTATTCTATACCTTTAGGAAAAGTAACACTAAAGAGCTGCTTAGACAGTAATGACTTTAAATAAGTATTGTGAATAATGTGTGAGCATTTAAATGTAAGGATATTTTTCTACAGATCTAAATAAAAAATCCAATTGTGAATTCATTTTGGAAACACAAACCATAGAAAAAATGGCACATCAGAAATGTCTTCTCTTGTTTGGTATATTTATTCCTTCTATGTACAACTATACAAATGTGAGGCCCAAAATATGTTAACAAGTTTATATTGCTACTTTAGACTTATAATCACAGAATAATACTAACAAACCAAGCAATTAAAGTCCACAATCTATGAATACACATGTACACATGTCCCTTCATATCTTACAATGCTTTATTTTAACTGTGTATCAATCTGGAATTTTAGATTGGTTTCTGAAGGGAAAGGGTGTCTGAATAATTCTGTAACACCCCTTAGCATAGCATACACAATTATAATAAGCATTTGCCATCTGTATTGTACTAAATCTGTAATGTGAAAATTCCCAAACCCCAGGTTATTTTCACATCCTTAAACATATCATAAATATCAATCAGAGGAGAAATTGTGACAGAAAAAATATATCAAGTTTTTGGAATGATCTTATGTATTAGTCAGAAAATATTACTGAGTGCTTACTCGAACTGCATTTTAATGATAAATATTAATCTGTCTAAATATATATACAGAGTAGATAAAAAAAATTCAAGAGAATGGATGGTTATTCTCTCAGATTTTCTCCGATAATGGCAAATTCACTAAAATGCCAAGATGTAGGTTTTAAATAGTGTTAGCTTAATATAAAATCCTGCTAATTTTCTCTGGGGTCTTAAATGCTAACAAGCGGCCATCTAAGATGCAGCAATTGGTCTCAACCCACTTGGAGCAAAGGAAAATGAAGAACACCAAGGCCACACGACAACTAAGAGCCCAAGAGACAGAAAGGGCCACATGAACCAGAGACCTACATCATCCTGAGACCAGAAGAACTAGTTGGTGCCCGGCCACCATCGATGACTGCCCTGACAGGAAGCACAGCAGAGAACCCCTGAGGGAGCAGGAGATCAGTGGGATACAGACCCCAAATTCTCATAAAAAGACCAAACTTAATGGTCTGACTGAGACTGGAGGAATCCCAGCGGCCATGCTCCCCAGACCTTCAGTTGACATAGGACAGGAACCATCCCCGAAGACAACTCATCAGAAATGAAAGGGACTGGTCAGCGGGTGGGAGAGAGACGCTGATGAAGAGTGAGCTAATTATATCAGGTGGACACTTGAGATTGTGTTGGCAACTCTTGTCTGGAGGGGGAATGGGAGGATAGAGAGAGAGGGAAGCCGGCAAAATTGTCAAGAAAGGAGAGACTGAAAGGGCTGACTCAAGAGGGGGAGAGCAAGTGGGAGTAGGGAGTGAGATGTATGTAAACTTATATGTGACAGACTGATTGGATTTGTAAACGTTCACTTGAAGCTTAATAAAAGTTATTAAAAAAAAAAATCCTGCTAATTTTCAGTAGCATAAATCTTAATGTGGAATATATTATCTGGTTTAAATTATAATGCAGAAATAATTCATAATATTTTGAAATGTCTTACACACTCAAAGAATTGTCTTTCATTTCTAATGAAGTGGATAATTGAGGCGATTAACTTAGATAATTCAAATATATAATTATCTGTATACTTCAAATAAAACATTTTGAAGGCTTTATTTCCCTCTTCAATTTACATGTGTAGACACAAATTAAAAATGATGAGTATCCAAAACCATGCACCCAAGCAGACTGAAACTAAGAGTATGACAATTCAGTTTTAGAGCTTAAATCTCAAAAATAGAAATACTTGAAGCAGGACAGCACAAATCAAATTTAGAACATAAATTGTAATTTAGACAGTTCAGTTCTTATTTATACCACAGAGACATGTGTCACTAACCCAGTCAATGAATCAATCAATAAAACCAAATATATATGAATATTTATCAAAGCTAAATTTTCCTTGGTAGTGATAATATTCTGTGTCTTGGTTTTCTCCAGATCAGCAATTAAAACATTTTCCTTTCCAAGCATGATTTAACCGTAATGTGAAGAAATGGCTAAAACATGTTTTTGTTATGTTTTACTTCTCCCAGGTTATTTCTACTACCAAAAACCAAAACACATTGCCCTCAAGTTATTCCAACTCATAGCGACCCAACAGGACAGAGTAGAACTGCCCCATAGGGTTTCCAAGGAGCAGCTGGTGGATTCAAACTGCCACCCTTCTAGTTAGCAGCCGAGCTCTTAACCACTGTGTTACCTCCGATGTCTACTATCCAAAAAACCAAACCCGTTGCCATTGAGTCGATTCCGACTCATAGCGACCCTATAGGACAGGGTAGAACTGCCCCATACTGTTTCCAAGGAGCACCTGGTGGATTTGAACTTGCGACCTTTTGCTTAGCAGCCGTAGCTCTTAACCACTATGCTACCAGGGTTTCCATGTCTGCTATAGTCATCATCAAATGCTAACAATTAAAACTTGTGTTTCAGGAGAAAGATTCTAGACTTCTGAATATCATGTTCCACTTTTCCCACACTAAGAAGTAAAGGATGAGGAGAGATAAAAGCAGTGTTTAGAAGGGCAGTTGAGAGTCATGCAAAATGGGCAAGACATTTTCACATTCTGAGTCTTAATTTTCATATCTGTAAAAGGAAGGGAAGAACAATAATATTCTCCCTGGAATTTTGTTTTTGAGAATTCAGAAGGAATGTATAAATTTGCTTGAAATTATGAAATTAAATTTAAAGCTCTTATAATGGATGATCATAAAATTGGATTAACAAGCCATTCTGCAGGAACAATCTGTATAACAAAAGGGCCACACACAATAGTCTCTCTTTCCCATTCACATTTTCTCTCTCATCTCATTGGTCACGTTCCAATGAGATATTAAAATTATTACAAAGCAAAGGTATTTGCCAAATTCATGTCTGTAGTGAGCTTCTCACTTGCTGAATTTTAATGAACTACTTGGGGGGGAGGGACTTTGTTGCTGCTATTCTTGGTTTTTCCTGTATTTGGAACATTAACATGTGATTGAAAAACATTACACAGCTACATAGCACATGTTGGTAACACAAAATTTCTAATTTTATTGGTGTTTTGCAATCACAGAACAAACGGTGGGTGACCAACACATCCCAATGATCATTCTATTGTATAAAGAACAAGCAAGTATCATTACTATCAGAAGTTTTTCACACATACACCTAGAAGTTTCATTTAATTGATAAGACCTTTATGATTAGCTCTGCCGAAGGAAAAGAGATTTTCAACCAAAACTCACATGCTTCTATTATTTCAAATAGATCTTTAAGTAGACGACTCCCCAGTTTATACCTTTAATTTATACTACAGCTTCTCTCCAGTTCTCTAGTCTCATATTCTAACAGCCTGATGCACATCTCCACTGTGACGTATAATTTTAAAAAGAAGAACTGGGGTGGGAAAAAGGACAGGAGATACAGTGAATGGCAAAGTCTTCAGTAATACAATCGTGGGACAGAGAAAGAGAACAAGGGTGAACGTTTGTATCTGCTGGCAAGTGTGAGCTGAATCTTTGTAAGAAGGCACAATAGAATCAGGTTGATGTGATCTGAAATGTTTTGGCCTGAGGTCATCATAAATTCTGATATACTCTGGGTTGTGACTGAACAGTAGGTTTATATTTGGGAGTCTCATCAAAAATAAGCAAAAGCTAATATTGGAATTTTAAATTCACCAAGCCCAAACTAACGTTCATAATATCCCCCTTTATCCTCAAAAATTGACAAGCTTAGTTAGTAACTCCGTATTCGCCTATTTCTGATAATGAGGCACATTTTAATTTGTCCACTACTCTCAGAATATGCGAATCATGTTTTACTCCAGTTTTCAACTAAAACCATTCAGGTATAAACCCACTTGTTCCATTTCCTTAACAAGCTGGCTCTACTATTCATTTAGCCTCACTAGACGTGAAGAAATGGAAAGCTTATTAATATGACATCTGAAGGCTACATGTCCCATCACCACCATCTAGGTAAGTCTGGGCAAGAAACTTAACCTCAGTTTATTTATCAGCAAAATTAGGAAGATAAAAGTTACATATGCCTATCAGGATTCTTCTGAGGATGAAATGATGAAGTGTGTGGAACAGCACTTTGTAAACTGCAGAGCTCTATGCAAATTCAAAGTATAATTCAGTCGTTATTCATGGAAATCACTGTATTACTTTTTGTTGTCTTTGCTACCACCATAATACAGGTTTTCCTTACAATCACAATAACCTCCTCAGTCTTTGAATTTCTGTCTCACCCTGATTCTAATTCATTCTACAGATAATTTCCTAAAGCTCTCATCATGCCAAAATGTCCCTGCTTCAGAGTCAAAATCTTTTAATGACTCTGAAGTTCTAATGGGATTCAATACATAATTTCCACCCTGTCATGAGAGGCACTCCACCACATGGTCTTGATCTACCTTTTTACATCTGTATTTCACATTAATTCTCCGCAATATGTGATAGCCCACTCAGACAAAACCATGTCCCCAAAGAAGAATCCTCTGCTTTTCATGTTCACGTGATCCCTTATTTTTAAATTATTACTCTTCTTTCAGGTGAATCACATATACACCTTATCATGAACATGTCTGGGATATTTCTACTCAGATTTGAGTTTATCTTTCTCTTAAATTCAACATCACATCTCTCAAGGAATGTCCATTCTTAGCCTGTTTTGCTCCTGGGATTATACTGCACACTCCTCAGGGTCACAATCTTCTATTTGTGTTGATCTTCTGTTCCTAATCTCAGAAAAAAATAAGTTTCATATATATATATATATATAATTCTATTCCAAAGTGAGTTTCTAACGATGGTTCTTAATCAAAATCTACATCAGACCACCTGGGAAGTTTTTTTTTTTTCAAACAACTCATATTTAGACTGTATCCCAAGCTGACAGAAGCCGTATCTGCAAAGGTGATATTTTGAACAAAAGCTCTCCAGGAGATTCTGATGGGCACCCCCAGTTGAGACCACTGTGTAAACGATCTGCAAAGTTTCTGGTAATCAGTAAGATAATTTCAATATACTTCGCTCTTGATTATAGTAAAATGCCAAGGTTTTCTGTTTCATAGGATGGAGACACCATTTAATCCCATTCTAGAGGTGTGTAGAATATTCTTCAACATAGGCAAGGAGGAAGCCCTGGTGGCATAGTGGTTAGGGGCTGCGGCTGCTAACCAAATGGCCGGCAGTTCAAATCTGCCAGGCTCTCCTTGGAAACTCTATGGGGCAGTTCTCTGTCCTATAGGGTCGCTATGAATCGACTCGACGGCACTGGGTTTTTTGGTATAAGCAAGGACATAACCCTTTTAAACATGGATCAAAAATCTCTCGGGATGCAGAGAAAAGATTACTTGAAGTCACAAATATGTTCTTCAATGCAATATTTTATCCAGTAACTTGCAAGTCAAAAGAGATTATCAAAAAAGAGGTAAAGCCGTATTATTATTTTTTTTTTTTGAAATCTTAATACATTTCTCAGGCATTTATAATATAAATAAGCTGCATTTTTTCAGATTAATTTTTTACGAAGTTACAAATGGTACAATAGTCCAAAGGATGCCACAAGATAACAAAAACTACAAAACAAACAATACGGAGTTGTTTCAGAGTTTAATGACTAAATATCTGTCTACATAAGTTTAAATATAGTATTAAAAAACTGCACTTTCTCTCATCAGGACACTGTTCTTTGGCTGAAAACATCTTTATAAGAAATTATTCTTGAGTTTTTTTCTTTCCGTTTTTGTTTTTTAATATAACAAACAGATTTTTGTATTAGTCATGGAGAAGCTAATAGGAATCTGAATCCAAATCATCAGCAGGAAAGCAGGTTATTACTTAACGTTTATGGAGAATCAGCTGAAATTTAAAGTTTCCTCTTTGTTATTGTTCAATCTTAAGACAGAATCTAGAATTCTGTATAAGGAACATGCAGATTTAATTGCATATGATTGGGATGGTTTGTCTTCTTAACTAATAAGATAATAATGTACTACATATTAATTGAATGAGGGGAAAGAAAGAAAAAAAAAAAAACACCTTTGAGATGTGGTTTCTATAAAGGGAAATTGGAAACTGGGGACAAATGGGAGATCTGTGACCCACCTCATATACACTTAACTCCAAATCACTATTTTTGGAATTCAGAATTCCTCTCATCTGATCTTCCCATGTGTCCCCGAAACAACCAGATTACCTGAATTGATTTTAAAAGAAATACTAGATGCTGATTCACTTACAAACAACAGTAAAATGAATAGATATTGTGACATGCTTTACAGCAGAATACACTAAAGCAACCGAAATTGAGCAGATCATAAGCAACTACATGAATGAACCTCACAAACTCAACACTGAGAAAGCCAGATGAAAGGAGTAACTACTATGTGATTCCATTTATATAAAATTCAAAAGCAGACACCACGAAACTAAGGTAGTAGCAGTCAGGAAAGTGGTTCCTTTGGGGGAAGGTTATAGAGCCTGGAAAATCAAAGAGAATGGCTTCTGTTGTGCTGGCACAGCTGTTTCTCGATGTGGACACGGGTTTGCTGAGTGTATTACTCTAAAAAACTCATTGAGATGTTTACTTATGATTTGTGCACTTTCCTATATTATATTACAATTGACTTACAAAGTTTATTTAAGGAAAATTTTTTTTTAGTTCTATCTGATTTTATGTTTAGAAAGCCTTTCCAAGTTAAAAGGTTATTACATTGCCTTCTATTTTCTGAGTGTTTATTTTATTCTTTCCATTTTTGTGGAAATTATTTTGATCAATGGTATAAGTTTTGATTAATTCTTAAGTTAGTTTGAGTCTTACACATACATAAATCATTTGAAATCATATGAAAGGTTCAACTGGTTATTTTCTAATTTACCATTGTTCCTAATCTCATTCAAAAGTAGAAACATGGCTATTGTGCAATAAACAGCCTACCTCCCCAGCAGTTTTCAGCCCGAGTTAGTATAAACTGTTGGGTTCAGAGAGCTGTTGATTGTAATACCAAATCACACCTACAGGGCAATTTAACAAGTAAAGTTTGCATTTAACTTGAGTTCTTCTTGTATGACAAGGAAAAATAAAACCCAGTTCCCACTGAGTCGATTCTAACTCATGGTGAACTCATGTGTATCAGAGTAAAATGTGGTCTACAGGGTTTCCAGTGGCTGATTTTTCAGAAGTAGATTGCCAGGCCTTTCTTGAAGGGACTCAAAGCACCAACTTATTGGTTACTAGCAGAGCACTTTAGCCTTTTGCACCACCTGGAGACTCCTCTATGCCAAAGAGTTAACCCTAATGGTGGCCTCAGAGACATAAAATAATTTGTTTTAGAAAGGTGGATTTAAAACCCAAATCTTGTCTGACATACATACAGGCATATCTCAGAGATATTGTGGGTTTGGTTCCAGACTACTGCAATAAAATGAATATCTCGATAAAGCAAGTCAAACCAATTTTTTGGTTTCCCAGTGCACATAAAAGACATGTTTACGCTGTACTATGGTCTATTAGGAAACCCTGGTGGTGTAGTAGTTAAGTGCTTCAGCTGCTAACCAAAGGGTAGGCAGTTCAAATCTGCCAGGCACTCCTTGGAAACTCTATGGGGCAGTTCTACTCTGTCTTACAGGGTCACTATGAGTCGGAATTGACTCTACGGCACTGGGTTTGGTTGGTGTTTTGGTAGTCTATTAAGTGTGTAATACCGTTATATCTAAAACAACATACCTTAATTAAAAAAATATTTTATTCCTAAAATATGCTAACCATTATCTAAACCTTCAGTGAGTTGTAATCTTTTTTGCTGGTGGAGGGCCTTGCCTCAATGTTGACGGCTGCCAACTGATCAAGGTAGTGGTTGCTGAAGGTTGGGTGGCTGTGGCAATTTCTTAAAATAAGACAACAGTAAAGTTGCTGCATCAATTGACTCTCACTCTCGTGAAAGATTTCTCTGTAGCATGAGATGCTGTTTGATAGCATTTGACCCACAGCAGAACTTCTTTCAGAATTGGAGTCAATCCTTTCAAACCCCGCCACTGCCTTATCAACTAAGTTTATGTAATATTCTAAATCCTTTGCTGTCATTTCAACAATGTTCACAGCATCTTCACCAGGAGTAGATTCCAATCTCAAGAAATCACTTTCTTTGCTCATCCGTAAGAAGCAAGTTCTCATGAGGTTGCAGCAATTCAGTCACGTCTTCAGGCTCCACTTCTAATTCTAGTTCTCTTGCTATTTCTACTACATATGTAGTTACTTCCTCCACTGAAGTCTTAAATCCCTCAAAGTTATTCATGAGGGTTGGAATCGATTTCTTCCAAACTCCTGTTAATGTTGATATTTTGATCTCCTCCTATGAACCATGAATATTCTTAATAGCATCTAGTATGGTGAATCCCTTCCAGAGGGTTTTCAATTTACTTTGCCCCGATCCATCAGAGGAATCACTATCTATGGCAGCTATAGCCTTATGAAATGTATTTCTTAAAAAATAAGACTTGAAAGTTGAAATTACTCCTTGATCCATGGACTGCAGACTGGATGTTGTGTTAGCAGGCATGAAAACAATATTAATCTCCTTGTATATCTCCATCAGAGCTGTTGGGTGACCAGGAACATTGTCAATAAGCAGTAATATTTTGAAAGGAATCTTTTCTTCTGAGCACTAGGTCTCAACAGTGGGCTTAAAATATTCAGCAAGCCATGTTGTAAACAGATGTGCTGTCATTCAGGCTTTGTTGTTCCATTTACAGAGCATGGGCAGAGACTATTTAGCATAATTCTCACGGCCCTAGGATTTTTGGAACAGTAAATGATCATTGTCTTCAACTTAAAGTCACTAGCTGCATTAGCCCCTCAAAAGAGTCAGCCTTCCCTTTGAAACTCTGAAGCCAGGCACTGACTTCTCTTCTCTAGCTGTGAAAGTCCTAGATGGCATCTTCTTCCAACATAAGGCTGTTTCATCTACATTGAAAATCTGCTGTTTAGGGTAGCCACCATCATCAATTATCTCAGCTAGATCTCTGGATAACTTGCTGTAGCTTCTACACCAGAACCTGTGGCTTCACCGTGCACTTTTATGTTATGGAGATGGCTTTTTTCCTTAAACCTCATGAACCAACCTCTGTTAGCTTCAAACTTTTCTTTGCAGCTTTCTCACCTCTCCCAGCCTTCAAAAAATTGAAGAGACTTAGGGCCTTGCTCTGGATTAGGCTTTGTCTTAAGGGAATGTTGTGGCTGGTTTAATATTCCATCCAGACCACCTTTCACATGAACACTTACAGGCTATTGTACGGTTATTAATTGACCTAATTTTATTATTGTTGTGTCTCAGGGGATAGGGAGGCTGGAGGAGAGAGAGAGAGATGGGAAAACGGCCAGTTGGTGGAGTAGTCAGAACACACAGAACATTTATTGATTAGGAGTGCTGTCTTATATGGGCGCTTCAGGGCACCCCAAAACAATTACAATAGTAATATCAAAGATCACCGATCACGTATTACCATGAGCAGATATGATAATAATAAAAGAGCTTGCAATATTGTGTGAATTACCAAAATGTGACACCGAGATAAAAAGTGAGCAAGTTGTTGTTGTTTTTAGGTGCCGTCGAGTCAGTTCCAACTCATAGCGACCCTATGCACAACAGAACGAAACACCGCCTGGTCCTGCGCCATCCTTACAATCATTGTTACGCTTGAGCTCATTGTTGCAGCCGCTGTGTCAATCCACCCTGTGCAGGTCTTCCTCTTTCCCGCTGACCCTGTACTCTGCCAAGCATGATGTCCTTCTCCAGGGACTGATCCCTCCGGACAACATGTTCAAAGTATGTAAGATGCAATCTCGCCATCCTTGCCTCTAAGGAGCATTCTGGCAGCACTTCTCCCAAGACAGATTTGTTTGTTCTTTTGGCAGACCGTGGTATATTCAATATTCTTCGCCAACGCCACAATTCAAAGGCGTCAACTCTTCTTCGGTCTTCCTTACTCATTGTCCAGCTTTCACATGCATTTGATGTGATTGAAAATACCATGGCTTGGGTCAGGTGCACCTTAGTCTTCAGGGTGACATCTTTGCTCTTCAACACTTTGAAGAGATCCTTTGCAGCAGATTTACCCAATGCAATGTGTCTTTTGATTTCTTCACTGCTGCTTCCATGTCTGTTGATTGTGGATCAAAGTAAAATGAAATCCTTGAAAACTTCAATCTTTTCTCCATTTATTATGATGTTGCTCATTGGTCCAGTTATGAGGATTTGTTTTTCTTTATGTTGAGGTGCAGTACATACTGGAGGCTGTGGTCTTTGATCTTCATTAGTAAGTGCTTCAAGTCCTCTTCACTTTCAGCAAGCAAGGTTCTGTCCTCTGCATAACGCAGGTTGTTAATGAGTCTTCCTCCAATCCTGATGCCCTGTTCTTCTTTATATAGTCCACTTTCTCGTATTATTTGTTCAGCATACAGATTAAATAGGTATGGTGAAAGAATACAACCCTGATGCACACCTTTCCTGACTTTAAACCAATCAGTATCCCCTTGTGCTGTCCAAACAACTGCCTCTTGATCTATGTAAAGGTTCCTCATGAGCACAAGTAAGTGTTCTGGAATTCCAATTCTTCACAATGTTACTCCATAGTTTGTTATGATCCGTACAGTCGAATGCCTTTGCATAGTCAATAAAACACAGGTAAACATCCTTCTGGTATTCTCTGTTTTCAGCCAGGATCCAGCTGACATAGCAATGGTATCCCTGGTTCCACGTCCTCTTCTGAAACTGGCCTGAAATTCTGGCAGTTCCCTGTTGATATACTGCTGCAGCCATTTTTGAATGATCTTCAGCAAAATTTTGCTTGCATGTAATTTTAATGATATTGTTCTATAATTTCCACATTTGGTTGGATCACCTTTCTTGGGAATAGGCATGAATATGGATCTCTTCCAGTCAGTTGGCCAGGAAGCTGTCTTCCATAGTTCTTGGCATAGACAAGTGAGCACCTCCAGTGCTGCATCTGTTTGTTGAATCGTCTCAGTTGATATTCCATCAATTCCTGGAGCCTTGTTTTTCGCCAATGCCTTCAGAGTAGCTTGGACTTCTTCCTTCAGTACCATCGGTTCCTGACCATATGCCACCTCTTGAAATGCTTGAATATCGACTCTTTTTGGTATAATGACTCTGTGTATTCCTTCCATCTTCTTTTGATGCTTCCTGCACCATTTGATATTTTTCCCATAGAATCCTTCACTATTGCAACTCAAGGCTTGAATTTTTTCTTCAGTTCTTTCAGCTTGAGAAACGCCGAGCATGTTCTTCCCTTTTGGTTTTCCATCTCCAGCTCTTTGCACATGTCATTATAATATTTTACTTTGTCTTCTCGAGAGGCCCTTTGAAATCTTCTGTTCAATTCTTTTACTTCATCAATTCTTCCTTTTGCTTTAGCTGCTCGACGCTCAAGAGAAAGTTTCAGAGTCTCTTCTGACATCCAACTTGGTCTTTTCTTTCTTTCCTGTCTTTTCAGTGACCTCTTGCTTTCTTCACAGATGATGTCCTTGATGTCATTCTACAACTCATCTGGTCTTCGGTCCCTAGTGTTCAATGCGTCAAATCTATTCTTGAGATGGTCTCTAAATTCAGGTGGGATATACTCAAGGTCATATTTTGGCTCTCGTGGACTTGCTCTGATTTTCTTCAGTTTCAACTTGAACTTGCATATGAGGAATTGATGGTCTGTTCCACAGTTGGCCCCTGGCCTTATTCTGACTGATGATACTGAGCCTTTCCATCGTCTCTTTCCACAGATGTAGTCAATTTGATTTCTGTGTGTTCCATCTGGCGAGGTCCATGTGTATAAAAAAAAATAGTCACCGCTTATGTTGGTGAAGGAAGGTATTTGCAATGAAGAAGTCGTTGGTCTTGCAAAATTCTATCATTTGATCTGTGCCATTTTTTCTATCACCAAGCCCATATTTTCCAACTACTGATCTATCTTCTTTGTTTCCAACTGGGGAAGAGCTGCCTCCTCAAAGTAGAGTTGACCTTAATGACATGGATGGAGCAAAGCTTTCAGGACCTTCATTTGCTGATGTGGCACAACTCAAAATGAGAAGAAACAGCTGCAAACATCCATTAATAATCGGAACCTGGAATGTATGAAGTATGAATCTAGGAAAATTGGGAATCATCAAAAATGAAATGGAACGCATAAACATCGATATCCTAGGCACTAGTGAGCTGAAATGGACTGGTATTGGCCATTTTGAATCAGACAATCATATAGTCTACTATGCTGGGAATGACAACTCGAAGAGGAATGGTGTTGCATTCATCGTCAAAAAGAACGTTTCAAGGTCTATCCTGAAGTACAATGCTGTCAGTGATACGATAATATCCATACGCCTACAAGGAAGACCAGTTAATACGACTATTATTCAAAGTTATGCACCAACCACTAGGGCCAAAGATGAAGAAATAGATATTTATCAGCTGTTGCAGTCTGAAATTGATCAAACATGCAATCAAGATGCATTGATAATTGCTGGCATTTGGAATATGAATGTGAGCAGGTAGTGTTGGAAAAATGGTGCCAATAGACTTGTTGATGCACAGTTGCCACAAAACTTTAATTTTTTAAAAACCCATTATCTGTGAAGCGCAATAAAGCAAAGTGCAATAAAATGAGGTATGCCTGTATGTAAAACCTCAGGACCGCCTGTGTAACCTCATTCCAGAGTTTCCTAGAATGTTTTGTCCTATTCCCAATAACCCTTCTTCTATGAGTTCCATTTCTTCAATTTCTTTGATTTAAGCTTTCTTTACTTCTCAATTCTTTCCTTAGGTTATATTGTAAAAAAACATTTTTTACTGTTCTGCTGTACAAAAACGTCATTTCCTTTCAGTATCTGTTTACTTTTTAGAAAATTGTTCCAAATTATGATACTGTTGCAAAATAAATACCAATTTTAGCCTAGTAACATATATTTGCAGTCTTTTTATAAATATTCATATTTTTCATCTTTTCACCTCATGAAAACTAAATGATTATAGGATTAACTTCAGGAAAATTATGAATTCATCCTAGTGACAAACAATGCCATAATTTCATTGTTTACTTTGTATATATGCAGGAGCTGGTCATTGATTGAATGTGGTGGATGGGACCAAGGAAGGGGTCAGTATGACAATGGTGTTTCAGGCCCAGAAACCTGGAATTATGATAATCCCTAGAGTAATACTCGTGGGGTATAAATAAGTATAGCCAAAACAAAGAAAAAATATAAAACATTTACCTACACTCCCATTCATAATTAGCCACTGCCAAATCTCTTGTGTACCTTCTACTATCCTCATGTCTAAGGACCTTCCCCAGACTTGCCAGGCCACCCCATAATCCAGCAACTAAAAGGTTGAACTTGGCAAAGAAAACGGATTCTAGGACCTTGCTTTCATGGTATGGTGCTCATCTGTTAGGATGGTGGATAGACATTTTGACTATCACCCCTCATAATGCCACAATAAATAAAAACTACAAGAGAAAAAGAAGATTTGGTGATGAAATTGATGATTAATTCAATATTGGACATAACAAAATAGGTTCAGTCTCCTTTTTGTAAAATAAAAGTTAGCACTATAAGGCCCCTTTGAGCTCTAAGAATCTAATATTACCTTATCTCAAAATAAAAATGAATTTATATTTGACTGATGACATTCTAATATGGAAGCAAATAAATCTAGTCAGGTGACTAAAAGTCAAGATTTACACTGTAAATGTATTTGTTGATTTAAATTTGATAAGTCTGTTGTTGAGTTGGTAAAAGTTATCAGAACGTGGACATGGAAAAAAGCAGAAAGACCAATCAATCTATATAACAAGGTCATAAACAATAGAAAATACAATCTAAGATGTATGTATATGGTGAAAAGAGACTGAAGAAATGATAGCTGAATTAATGATTCCCTCGAGTTTCACTAGAGACATAAAAGCTCTAATATTATTCAAGGTAATTTCATAATATCAAGTAAAAGGAAATAAGGAGATAAATAATAAGCACTGACTGATGATGGAGTGGTCATCAGAAAGACAACAGAGCTGTTTCAAATACTTTCTTCTGTAATATCGCAACAACATAGCAAGAAGCTACTACATTGCAGACACGGTGCTCCACACTGTGACGAAGAACAACATAAAGGTCTTTAAAATCAAGGGCTTTAAAATTTAATATGACAGATAAGGCCAGAGCAAACAGAAAACGGATGCAGTTGGACTTGGTGAGAGCATGACTTTCCAAAATCTACCTTGTAAATATCTTATAGTAAAGGGCCAGTGTGAAATGTTACACAATTTTCTTTAAATTCTTATTGAAAGCGAGAAAAAATATTTTTCCTTTAAATATACATCTACAAGAATCTAAAATCAATTGAGGGAGAGAAAAGATATAAAAACAGATATTAAGGAAAATCAAAGTATCGTTTTATGAAGGTTGAAGTTTTCAGTTAAGTCATACCACCTGCAAACTGGTCAACACATGGTAAGTCCTCAATAACAATTTCTTCCAAAATTAATTAACAGAATTTCTGATTCCAACTCATAGCAACCCTATTCAGCAGAGAGAACTGTGCCACAGTATTTCCTATGCTGTAATCTCTATAGGGTCATGATGAGTCGGAATCGACTCAATGGCAACGAGTTTTTTAATCTTTCTGGAGAAGATTACCAAGTCTTTTCTCTTGCAGAGCAGCAGATGGGTTCGAACCACCGATCTTTCAGCTAGCAGCTGAGCACTTTAACCATTGTAATACCACAGCTTTTTATAGAATTTCTATTGGGTGATAAATAAGGGCATGTAGAGGTTATACATTGATTACAACTTTAGGCACCTAATATGCACATAATTCAATCGATCTTTCATTACGGTAATAATTATAGATTGAAGAGGGAGAGGACAAAAATCTCATAAACTGCATTTGAGAAAAATCGTTACCTAAATTTTTAGTTGGTGGGAGAAAAAATAAATATGTTACTGAATAACATGTAGATTATGAAATTCCATCTATCAACATTTAAAATAAAATCTCAAAGAGGTGATAGGCAATGGAACAAGGAAAAGAAAATGAATCTTGTCTACTGAATACACATTTACGACATTCAGAGTTCACTGCAGGGAAAGAGTGGATTATTGTTAGGGCAAGATAAATCAGAGTAATTGTAGAGATTTAAAAGAAATGAGGAAAATATAAAAGGCTTACATATGCTCTCCCTAAATGAGCTCTAGTTTCTTAGGCAATTTACAAGAAAATTCTTAAGCAAAGCACTGGACCAAGAATTACTTTGTAATTTCATACCATGATAATGAATAATCTCAGAATGAAAACATCAAATACATTTACGAACTACTATCTTCAAAGGTAACATAAAAGAAAATGATAGCATATGTATGACATTTCACAGATAAACGAAGTTTGTACTTGGTTATAATAAGTATCATTATTTAAAATGACTACATTTGATAAAATGCACAATGGTAATAATGAAGTTTTCTCTCCCTGTTCAGCGAACATAAGCCGGGATTATAAGACTGGCAGCTCACTAACTCACACTTTTCATCAGATCATCATTTTCTGGTAGACAACTATCCATTTGGTGGCCCATTTACAATCAGTCCCACATTAGAGCCACGTGGTTTCAATGCAGAGCTGTTCCATTGATGCTCCCTGAACTTTTAATTCAGCAACAAATTCAACTGCAGCAACTTCAAGCAGTGAAGCTTTGCAGCAATACTACCACTGACTCTCAGCATTCTAGCTTTTAGAATGTTAAAATGGGGCTTAAATATTCTTCCCTCAAATCCCTTGAAGAAATGATAGGGAATAAAGGGATGATATGAGTTGAAACCTCCATGTGTCTGTCAGTTTGTTGTACTATGGGGGCTTGTGTGTTGCTGTGATGCTAGGAGCAATGCCACCGGTATTCAGATAGCAGCAAGGTCACCCATGGAGGACAGGTTTCAGCTGAGCTTCCAAACTAAGACGGACTAGGAAGAAGGACCCGACAGTCTACTGCTGAAAAGAATTAGCCACTGAAAACCTTATGCATAGCAGCAGAACATTATCTGATACAGTGCTGGAAGATGAATCCCCCAGGTTGGAAGGCCCTCCAAAGACAACTGGGGAAGAGCTGACTTCTCAGAGTAGAGTCAACCTTAATAACGTGGATGGTGTCAAGCTTTCAGGACCTTCATTTCCTGATGTGGCATGACTCAAAATGAGAAGAAACAGCTGCAAACATCCATTAATAATGAGAACCTAGAATGTACGAAGTATGAATCTAGGAAAATTGGAAATCAGCAGAAATGAAATGGAACACAGAAACATCAATATCCTAGCCATTAGTGAACTGAAATGGACTGGTATTGGCCATTTTGAATAGGATAATCACATAGTATAGTATGCCGGAAACGACATCTTGAAGAGGAATGGTGTTGCGTTCATTGTCAAAAAGAACATTTCGAGATCTATCCTGAAGTACAACACTGTCAGTGATAGGATAATATCCAAACAGCTACAAGGAAGACTAGTTAATACAAATATTATTCAAATGTACACATCAACCACGAAGGCCAAAGACGAAGAAACTGAAGATTTTTATCAGCTGCTGCAGTCTGAAATTGATAATTACTGGTGATTGGAATGCAAAAGTTGGAAACAAAGAAGAAGCATCAGTAGTGGGAAAATATGGTCGTGGTGATAGAAACAATGCTGTAGATTGAATGATAGAATTTTGCAAGACCAACGACTTCTTCATTGCAAATACCGTCTTTCCCAATGTAAATGGCGACTATACACATGGACCTTGCCAGATGGAACACACAGGAATCAAACTGACTACACCTGTGGAAAGAGACAATGGAAAAACTCAATATCATCAGTCAGTACAAGGCCAGGGGCCGACTGTGGAACAGACCATCAATTGCTCATATGCAAGTTCAAGCTGAAACTGAAGAAAATCAGAGCAAGTCCACGAGAGCCAAAATATGACTTTGAGTATATCCCACCTGAATTTAGAGACCATCTCAAGAATAGATTTGATGCATTGAACACTAGTGGCCAAAGGCCAGACAAGTTGTGGAATAATATCAAGGACATCATATATGAAGAACACGAGAGGTCATTGAAAAGACAGGAAAGAAGGAAAAGACCAAGATGGATGTCAGAGGAGAGTCTGAAACTTGCTCACCAATGTCGAGCAGGTGAACCAAAAGGAGAAAATGATAAAGTAAAAGAACTGAACAGAAGATTTCAAAGGGCAGCTCGAGAAGACAAAGTAAAGTATTATAATAACATGTGCAAAGAGCTGGAGATAGAAAACTAAAAGGGAAGAACACGCTCGGCGTTTCTCAAGCTGAAAGAACTGAAGAAAAAATTCAAGCCTCGAGTTGCAATAGTGAAGGATTCTATGGGGGAAATATTAAATGATGCGGGAAGCATCAAAAGAAGATGGAAGGAGTAGCAAAAAAAAAAACCAAACCCAGTGCCATTGAGTTGATTCCGACTCACAGCAACCCTAGAGGACAGAGTAGAACTGCCCCATAGAGTTTCCAAGGAGCGCCTGGTAGATTTGAACTGCTGACCCTTTGGTTAGCAGCCATAGCACTTATCCACTACGCCACCAGAGTTTCCGGAAGCAGTACACAGAGTCATTATACCCAAAAAGAATTAGTCAATGTTCAACCATTTCAAGAGGTAGCATATGATCAGGAACCAGTGGTACTGAAGGAAGAAGTCCAAGCTGCACTGAAGGCATTGGCAAAAAACAAGGCTCCAGGAATAGATAGAATATCAATTGAGATGTTTCAACAAATAGGTGCAGCTATGGAGGTGCTCACTCGTCTATGCCAAGAAATATGGAAGACAGCTTCCTGGCCAACTGACTGGAAGAGATCCATATTTATGCCTATTCTCAAGAAAGGTGATCCAGCCGAATGTGGAAATTATAGAACAATATCATTAACATCACATGCAAGCAAAATTATGCTGAAGATCATTCAAAAATGGCTGCAGCAGTATATCAACAGGGAACTGCCAGAATTTCAGACCAGTTTCAGAAGAGGACGTGGAACCAGGGATACCATTGCTGATGTCAGCTGGATCCTGGCTGAAAGCAGAGAATACCAGAAAGATGTTCACCTGTGTTTTATGGACTATGCAAAGACATTTGATTGTGTGGATCATAACAAATTATGGATAACATTGCAAAGAATGGGAATTCCAGAACACTTAATTGTACCCATGAGGAAACTTTACGTAGATCAAAAGGTGCTTGTTTGGACAGAACAAGGGGATACTGAGTGGTTTAAAGTCAGGAAAGGTGTGCGTCAGGGTTGTATGCTTTCACCATAGCTATTCAATCTGTACGCTGAGCAGATATTCAGAGAAGCTGGGCTATATCAAGAAGAACGATGCATCAGGATTGGAGAAAGACTCATTAACAATCTGTGTTATGCTGATGACACAACCTTGGTTGCTGAAAGTGAAAAAGATTGAATCACTTACTAAGGAAGATCTAAGACCACAGCCTTCAGTATGGATTGCACCTCAACATAAAGAAAACAAAAATCCTCACAATTGGACTAATGAGCAACATCGTGATAAATGGAGAAAGGTTTGAAGTTGTCAAGGATTTCATTTTGCTTGGATCCATAATCAACACCCATTGGAAGCAGGAGTCAAGAAATCAAATGACACATTTCACTGGGCAAATTTGCTGCATAAGACCTCTTTAAAGTGTTGAAAAGCAAAGATGTCACCTTGAAGACTAAGGTACGCCTGACCCAAGCCATGGTATTTTCAATCACATCATATGCATGTGAAAGCTGGACAATGAATAAGGAAGACCAGAAAAGAATTGATGGCTTTGAATTGTGGTGCTGGTGAAGAATATTGAATATACCATGGACTGTCAAAAGAACGAACAAATCTGTCTTGGAAGAAGTGTGGCCAGAATGCTCCTTAGAGGCAAGGCTGGCAAGACTGCATCTTACATACTTCGAACATGTTGTCCGGAGGGATCAGTCCCTGGAGAAGGACATCATGCTTGGCAGAGTACAGGGTCAGTGGAAAAGAGGAAGACCCCCAATGTGGTGGGCTGACACAGTAGCTGCATCAGTGAGCTCAAGTATAACAAGGATTGTAAGGATGGCTACAGGATTGGCCAGTGTTTCGTTCTGTTGTGCGTGGGGTCACTGTGAGTTGGAACCAACTCAATGGCACCTAACAACAACAACAACATGAATCAAAATCGACTTGATGGCAATGGGTTTTGTTTTGTTTGTTCGTTTGTTTTGTTTTGGTAAGGTGGTTTAACTTGTTGAAAAAGTGATTTAGACTGATTACTCATACGAAGGTCAAGCAATGCCTCTATACTCTCAGACCGTTATCAGTGAGTTTAAGTAAAAAGGACAGATGGCTATTATTTCTTCTATTCTAGATTAGATGAGAGTACCAATTTAATGCCAATTGGTTACTTGTTCAATAGCATGCAACATTTTTGTCTGCTTTGTAGATGTATGAGATATTCATTACAGAATTAATTTCAAGTTGATGAACTGGGTCAAAAAATATCATCAAAGTATTGTATTGACATTAATTCCTTGGTTTCAATAATTGTACTGGGGTTGTCTAAAATGTTAACATTTGGGAAATCTGGGTAAAACATATGTAGAAAATCTCTGTATTATTTTTACAACTGTTATGTAAATCTGGAATTATTTCAAAATGAAAAGTTAAAAAAATTAAAAAAAAAATATATATATATATAAAATGCTATCAGATTTTGGCCCAAAATGACACCCAGGGGTGGATTATTCAATAGGCAAGATAATTACAGTGCTTACTTTGCTTACCAGATCATCTGTAATGAACAATTTCATATTGTTCACCAGAGATTCTGCTTCCAGGTATAGCTGGCATCTGTCTCTCTCCCAACACCATAGTACACTCCTACAGGATCAAAGCCTCTTTTCAAATTTACAGTCTCTGACAGGGGTGGATTACCCAGTAAACAAGGTAAACATGGGCTTACTTACTAATCTGTAGTGCACAATTTTCTGCAGAACAGATTATTAAGTAAATACAAATAAATTCATGCTTACCTTGCTTATTGGGTAATCCATTCCTGATCACACCACACCCTGATGTTCCCAATCTGTAAATGTCATTATTAGTACAATTATCTAAAGTACCTCAGCTAGTAAAACAAAATGTGATTGTAAGCAAGTGACACTGTTGAACATTTTTCATTTGAATTTTGACTAAAATATTCTCTGAACTGAAAGGTCAGTTTATTTTATCTGTTGCTGTATTATTAAATTTCCATACAAAATAATACTGGTGTCTGTCCATCCCCTCCCCCCCCCCCCATTTTATAAGGGCATAGTTCTAAGCATCTAATTAAATGTAGGACAAAAACATTCTACATGATATAAAGTTGCTTATGATGCATATTACATGGACCTCAATTAAAGTCTAGGTGGTTCTGTCCAATATGGTAGCCAATAGTCACATGTTGCTATAAAGCACCTGAATGTAACTAGTCTGAATTGAGATGTGCTGTAAGCATAAAATAGACACCAGATTTCAAAGATAAAATTAAAAAAGTGTAAAATTTCTCAATAAAAATGTTTGTATTGATCCCATGTGTAAGTGATATTCTAGATATACAGAATTAAAGAAAATACATTATTACATTAATACCAGCTATTTATTTTTACTTTTTAATGTTGATACTAGAAAATTTAAAATTACATATGTGACTTACTTTACATTTCTTTTGGAAAATGCTGGTCTAGAATTAAAAAAAAAAAAAAAAAATCCACAAAGCTAACTTTTCTAATAAGAGGAATCAAAAGTTCTGGATGTAGATACATAGTGACAAAAAAAAAAAATACATGTACAGGATTTAGGACTAATATTAAAATGCCAGGAAGATAAACATAAACTATAGGTAACAGTCTGCCGACAATTTCACTGGGCCATGATATACAATGTCATATCATATTCACTCTGATTTAAGAAAAGGACATCTATGTTGGGAAATTAAGGCAAGAAAACAAAATGTGTGTAAAAAGTATAATAAAAACTAGCTGTTGTTTAGTGAGTTCTGACTCAATGCAACTCCACGTGTTGCAGAGTAGAACTGTGCTCCTTAGGGTTTTCAAGAAGTAGATCACCGGGTTTTCTGCTGAGCTTTCTCCAGAAAACATGTAGAAATGAAACCTAACATGTAAATGTAAATGAAACAGGTAAATTAAACCTAAAAAAAAATCAATAATTAAATGAATAACCTAGCAGAAATGTAAAGATCAGTAGAATAGCAAGTATTATCTCTAAAAGTAAACTTCAAACCAGTGTTTGGACTCTTTAGCACAATCATGTTTGGGATATAACTCGAAGGTCAAAACCAACGAGTCTTATATAACTATTTGGTGGTAGATTATGTGTGCAGTAATAGCTCCACCTCTCTATCCATCTTCCCTCATTATCCTTCTCGAAAAGGAGAAAATGCTAATTGGGTTAAATACCAAGACACTTACGGGACCATGTGTATCAGGGGGTACATGGTTAAATGTCATATACATGCTTGCATGTGGATCTCTCACTGGAGATTTTCCTACCTGAGCAGCTGAAGGGATGAGGGGATGTCCCCTCAGCATGGGCCAGCCCTCTTGAACTTGCTCTTTTATTCATAGGAATGCTAAGATATCTAGGCACTCTCATCTCTTTGGGATGGCTGCTTGCACATAATGTGGAGACAAAGGCCTTGCTTAGATGTATATAATGTGGAGACAAACGCCTTGCTTAGATGGATATAACATGGAGACAAAGGCCTTGCTTAGATCTGGAGCTTCAAACTCATGCTTCAGCTCCATTTATCATGGAGCCCTGGGTTGAAGTTTAGAGCATTAGCAAAGTGAAAAATTAAGTGCCCTTTGCTTTCTGATTGCTATCCCATTTCCTTTGGCGTGTATATTCAGCCCCTTCAGAAATCAACCAGAAGAGACAACTCACTAGGCCAAGGCTGGATTTGAGCATTTCTGAGTCCCTTGGCTTAGCATCATTTAAAAACACTTCATTATCAATCCTACTTAAAACAGTAGAAACAGTGGAAAATACTTCAAGGAAAAAAAGATAAAAAGTAGTTCATTTAATCTCTTTTGGCCATTAATATCTGCTGTGCTATGCAAAGGGAGACCATGATTATGGGGGCTCATGGTCCAGACATAATTCTAAAGTTTTGTTTTCTTTTGTTTGTTTGTAATGTGTGTGTGTGTGTGTGTGTGTGTGTGTGTGTGTGCACGTGCACATGCATACACATCTGCTCCTATGAATGACATTGCATATAAAGTGAGATTGTGAAATGCAGAAAGTTGAGAATCAGTGCTCTACAGCTAAGAAACTAGATGTCTATAAGTTGAACACAGGAGAACTTTTAAGGTCCAAGTTGAAAATCTTTACTATCTTATTTGAAATGAGGAAGATCTTTATTTTAATCTCAAGTTGAAGAAAACACACTCAATCTTAAAACACTTCAGCAATATTTGAAAAACCAAGACAAAATACGCAATCTGAAATTTTTAATTAAAAATGTGGTCATTTCATCAGTATACTCACTTCCTAAAATATAGTAAAGTTCAAGAACAAGAACAAAAGAATAAAGAAAATGTCTTACCTCCCATCTCGATCCCAGTCATAAACCTCTATTTTGATTGTTCTGTCCATGGGAAAAGCAGACACACAGAGTAAAGTCACTTAGTAAGATCAAAATAATACATGATACAGAAAAAATTCTATACTTTCTAAATCAGATAAAATAGTGTATACTTACAGGTTTTACAAGGTGATTGAATTTGATTTTGCTAATATTACTGTAATTCAACTTACATCTTAAAGTTGATTTCTAAAAGCTGTATTAATTCTTTAAAAGGAATGGGGAACACATATGGAGGGAGTATGTGTAATTTGACAGAGCTTTTTAATGAGGAGACCTGTACCTTGGTTCTCAACTCTTGAAAACCACTGTCCTAGCACAGCATTTCTCAAGCTCAGCATGGATCAGTACCACATGAAAGACTTATCAAAACACAGGTTGTTGGACCTCATGCCCAGATCTCTGGTTCAGTAGGTCTGGGTTGGGGCTGAAGAATATAAATTTCTACCAGGTGATGCCGATGCTGCTAATCATGAACCACATTAGGAGAACCACTTTCTCAGAGCAAGGATGAGCTCATTTAAATGAAGCTATGATTTCTTATTAAATGAATAAAATGATAGTCATGTGGCATAATAAAATTTAAAGTACATTTAATGGCAACGGTAATAACTCCTTCTAGAATATTAATGGAATAAATTCCCATTTTTCTAATATATAACCAACAAGGAAAAAAACTTATTTCGTACTGAGTTTTACTTTTTATTTGCTTTTCTTCTGGGGTGGGAGGATGTTGTTTATATTATGCCAATGCCATCAATATTCATAAAGTAACAGGATAAAATCTTGATATTAAGAAATTTCAGATATATTGTTGGGAGACTCTCAGGGCCCAGCTACTTGTAATACTTGTAAAACAACAGAATCTCACTGGTACAATCCTTGGAACTTCAATGAGTCAGCAACCAGGAGAAAAGCTATTCTAAAAAGTAATTTAAGGAATATGTCTAGGTTGATAATATACCCAGTCATAATCTTGCACCTCTTGTATACCTACTTATCCCACTTTGAAAGGATACTACATCATTTGAAAACCTTGAGGCAATGAGAATTCTGGAGTAACTTTTGAATACTACCTTATAAATTAAACAGGTGTTCAATATATTTTTGACTCTTTACACATTTCAATTCTTGAAAAATCAGCCAGTTTACCAAATTTTAATTAGCCAAATATTTCCTCTTCCCCAAATCAACATAGATTAAAAACAATATTAGAAAATGTCTGGATAAATCAGCCACAATTTTGTAAATACATATTTACATAGGCAAAGACACAGCTTAATTTCTTTTTTTATTTAGATGCTTGAGTACAAGAATCTAAGTAAAAGAAACCATAAAACCTTGTGTTTTGAGTACTCAAACCTTCAGAAAAGCTGTCACTTATTTTACCTGTCATAATCTCCATTACATAAAGCTCTGACTGAGATCTTGAACGCTTGCCACACAGGATTCAGAGTGTTCTTAACAACTTCTGTTTTATGACAAATTGTAAAACTGTAAAAACAGAAATATTTTCAGGATTCAATTATGGCACATCGTTTTCATATACTTTCGTCTTTTGTTTTTGCAGCATAGATACTGCCAGTCCCTCTGTTGCTTTTATTATCATTTAACAAAAAGAGTTATATGATTTTAAATGCTTAAGGATTAGCTCACTATAACACGAAGCAATAAAATTTTACAATAATTTATTTTTAAAAAGCCTCTCCATATTCATAAATTCTAAGGCTGCTTTGTAAATTAAAAAAAAAAAACAAAACAATTGCTGTTGAGTAGATTCCAGCTTATGGCAACCCTATTTTTATAGGACAGAGTAGAACTGCCCCATAGGGTTTCAAGGAGCACCTGGTGGATTCGAGCTGCTGACCTTTTGGTTAGCGGCTGAATTCTTAACCACTATATCACCAAGGTTTTTCTAGAGCTTATTTTGTAAATAAGCTCTATAAAAAAGGCAAAGACACAATGACACAGAAAATGCATATGAAAAAAGTCACAGGCTACTAACAATATCAAGGTCATCAGTAACCCTGAGAAGAGCAGGTTTGTGGGAATACTGAGGACAAAAACCTGGTTGGAGTGGGTTTAAGAAAGAAGAAAAACTGAGAAAGACTCTGTGAACAACATTTTTGAGGAGTTTAGCTGTAAAGAGAAACAGAGAAATTGGGGATAGCTTTAGGGGAATGATCAGTCAAGCAAAGGGCTTGTTAATTGCTTTTTACATTTTTTTCAAAATGAAATGAACAAAAAATGACAGTAAAGTTGCATGTTAAAGGAAAAGATCCAGTAGAGAAGGAACAATTTATGATGCATGAGAGAAGGAAAAAGGCTGGAGCCATGTCTTTGAGTAGGTGAGCGTGGAGGGGATCTAGGGCGTCAGTGGGGAAGTTGGCTTGGGGAGCACAGACAGCCACCCTGCAGGCACCACTGGGAAGGCAGAGTAGGCAAGCAGATGTTGTGAAGGGAACATAAGGAAATGCTCTGATTGCTTGTTTCCTCAGGAGACAGGAAGCATGATCATCAGCAAAGGGGGAGGAAGGACAGAAGTACTGAAGTGTCTGGGAGAGAGAGAAAATTGATGAATTAAGGAAAAGGAGGACTGCTGGAGAGTGCAATTAAAACTAACATCATGAATTTACAGTGAGACCACTCAGTATGTGGCTCTCTCTTTATCTAAACTATCGGTTTCTAAATAGCTAAAGAACTACTAAAAGGAAGGAAGACAGGGACTCAAAAGCACACAATTAATTAGGAGTAGAAGCTACTAAGCCTTAACCTTGGTTTTCTGATTCAAATTTCATTGTTGTTTCCACTAAATCATGCCACCTTCATATACCCATCAGCTCCTGGAAATGTTCTTGCCTAGTAAGAATTTATGCAGTAGTTCATTTTTTTTTTTTTCATGAGTTACAAAATATAAACTTATCTTGGTAAGAACAAATACCAAAAACCCAGTCCTCACAAAGAACTTAGTCATGGTGTTCCAAAGGTAGGGGTTTCCCTAACAGTCAAGCAGCATGGAAATATTACAAAAATACCACAGTGAACATACGGCATCTAACCTCCACAAGAAAATGGTCTCATTTTGAAAAGCCTGTGAGCCCATTTTCTTCCTCTCAGGTACAAGGGGCTTGTTTCTATTAAGAGATCAGATAGAAATGTAGTATAAAGGATCAAGTGATCATTGTGAGACTTAAAACATTAGTATCTCCTTCCGTGTAGCCCACCAAAGGAAGCTCGTGTCACTAAGTTGGCTGAGCTCAGGAGAATATGTCTGTGGTCAAATGTTCTCAGAGTTAACTCACCTGAACCAATGTAGGAACCGCTGGGAGCAAAAGGCATTAAAAAGAAAGAAAGTAGACAGAGAGGACTCTGAAAAGGGCAATCAGGACACATAAAGCAGAGGCAAAAAAAGCAAAGAGGATAGAGGCGAAGAAGGCAGGGGAAAAAACGCAGATGGAAAAAATGAGGAGTGTGAAAAATACAGAAAAAGAGTTTTAAAAAATCCATAGGGACCCAATTATGGGAAGACACAACACATTGGTTTGTTTTAGTAACAGGCATCTGTCTCCTCTCATAATTAATTCAGTACATTCTTAAAGATCTACAAAAGTGGATTTCTCTTCTTCTCCTATATCATATTACATGAACTCTTTAGTAAGGTGATAGGAAGGCAAATTAGAGTGAAAGAGAGAGAGAGAAGATAGTTGGTTTGACCAACCATCTTCATACCAAGGTATTCAACAATTAACTGAATATTTGCCCTCTTCGCTTAGGGTTAAATCAACATTCCTGTTATAGTTCTAGCATCACTAGCTGTAGTAATTAAATACTTTGACACTTGAAACTTTATACTCTTCTTAAAAAAGTGACTCAGCTTTAGTCAGATATTTATAAACCAGGTAGTCATTTGTCTCCTATTAATCATTCTCACTTGTAATGCATTAGATTTGATATAGACAAATCGGTCTCACTAGTAAGAATTCCAGTACCATGTAACTAGTGAAAATTCTGATAGGAATGTGCTGTAGCTTTTTCTAATATTCAGGAGTATTGCTAAATACATATAAATGTATGTGTATTACAAATAATATTGTAAGAAAATATTTCCTTGATTATAGAAATCATCTGTATTAAAGTAACTTAAACGAAGTCATTTATGAAAAACAGCTATTCCAAAGGAAAATTAGCCTTACCTCATGAATACCAGGGAAATTACTAAACAAACTTGAAAGCAAGAAAATAATTCATAATTATATATTATTAATGGATTTTTTTTGTTAATGTTCCTAATAGAAATGAAACTTTTATTCTATATTTTAAAATAAGCCTCCAACACACTATCTAGCAGGTAATTTTTCAAATGTTAAAAATAAAGTTGAAAAGCCTTAGCAGTTAAAAATAGAGACTTACAGGTAAAATATGAGGAGCAAAAGCACTTTTACTTTACTCATTCAAGACTCATCAAAATGAAACAAAGAAAATGTGAGTGTGTTGAGGTTTACTAAGTTTTAGTAATAGCTGTCTTTAAATGATTTGAAATTTGGGGGGAGTTGTACTTTTTTCTTAATATTAGATTTTATATAATAAATCAGTATCATTTTTATAAGCACAATGCTTTTTTCTTATAATAAAAGTCTCACCACTAGCATAAAATGTGTAAAAACTAAAAAAAAAATCCTATAATTTTATAACTAATCTTTAGACAATCTTTAAAGAAGCTTTAAAAAAAAACCAAATAAATAAAAACAGGAAATTCAGGGAAAAAAATAGCTCAGAAAGGAGGAGCCTTTTTCATATGATAAAAATAACAGATGTAAAAGATATTCTGACAATTTTACTACCAAAATAGAAGGGAAGTATACAAAATCCAGTAATATGACACCATAACTAAAATATCTTTAACAGTTGTCCTATAGCTGCGTCAATAAAAATTCCACAATAAGCATCATTTTATGCTGGTCAGTGTATTAACTTTAAGTAGCAAACCTTCTATTTGTACGTTATGGACTGAATTATGTACCCCCAAAATATGAGTTGTAATTCTAAATCTTGCACCTATAAATATGACCCTGTTTTGAAATACGATTTTCTTTTGTTATGTTAATGAGGCCATACCAGTGTATAGTGGATCCTAAACCAAACTATTATTGAGGTATAAAAGGACCAAAATTGATACAGAGACACACACAAGGGGAAGAGGAAGGCAGGTGACAGATGTACAAGCGCAGGAATTGCAAAGATTGCTGGCAGCTGCTAGAAGTTTTAATAGACAAGGAAGGACCTCTCCCTAGAGCCATGCCCTCAATTCTCATTTCTAGTCGTTATGAGTCGGAATCAACTCGACGGCACTGGGTTTGGTTTTTGGTTTTGGTGAGAAAATGAATTTGTGTTCTTTGAAGTCAGTCAACTGTAGTATTTGTTATAGCAGCACTAAGTAAATAAAACAATGTAACATTTTATATACTTTTTACTTAATGTTAACATGTATAACTTTATTCAGCACAGCAGTAGTGACATTTTTTTTTCATTCTATTTCTTTCTCTTTTAAATTTCCAAACAATGTTTCCTCTTTAGCTATTGCTTTATTATAAATAGTTAAGGGAAACAGAAAATATTATGTTATTGATAGTATTGATAATGAAAATAATAGTTAACATATGTTCTTTTTTGGTGTCAGGCACACTTCCAAGTGTTTTTGTGTGGTAACTCATAATCTTCTCAACAACCCTATTTGGTAGGTATTGTTATTATTGCATTTTACTTATAAGAAAACTAAGGTTTACAGAGGTTAAATAAATTGTCCATGGTCCCACGGCTATTAAGTAGCAAATTATGATTTAAACCCAGGCAACAAGAGTCTTAGGCCACATTTTTAACTGCTAAACTTTTCCACAATTACTAACAAAAAAAGACAGTACAGTATAAATAAAGAAAATGATAGTCAAATATGTTAATGCTAAAGTCCTATTATTAAATTATATAATTGAAATCTACGCTAAAACCATGGGTACATTTACACACACAGAGAAACCAGTCTATTCCCTACTGGCAAAAAATATTCAAATTATTAGAATATAGTGAAAATTTTACATAAAATTAGACTCAGATATTATTAGGAAAAAACTATAACATTAAAAAAAAAAAAAAGTGCTGCCTTCATGTCGATTCCAACTCACATTGACCCTATAGGACAGAGTAGAACTGCTCTTAACAGAAGCAGACTGCCACAACTTTCTCCTGCAGAGCACCTGGTAGATTTGAACTGCTGACCTTTTGGTTAGCAGCTAAACACCTAACCACTGTGCCACCACAGCCCATAAAATCTACTTCTCTCCTCAAGTATATGGTTTAAGTTTAATTCTATAACAAAACACATTAGTTTCACCATTTTAGGTTTCCGGATAAGTATAATTCTTACATACTGTTAAAACTATATTTTATGAAAAGTATATCAGAAATGTTTTTATGAAACTGAAAATCATTCATTTAAAATATCAAGAAAAAACACATAAAATGCTCATAAAATTACACATTGTTATTGCAATGAAAAAAATCACATCAATTTTTGCAATACCAAAACATTTTACTTCATTTATCAATTTAATAAGCTTCTGAGAAAAATAATTCAAATCTCATTCTTACCATAGAGTTAAAATACACAAAAGATAAATCTACCTGCCATCTTCATTACTTCGATAAAATACAAGAAAAGGATCAGATTTTCCAAAGAAGTCCTTCTTGTCCAATTTGTTTGCACAAAATTGCATCAAAACAGCATCCTAAAAACAAAATTAATAAAACAGGTCAATATCTGGGCTACAAGTAACTTAAAACTGAAGGTCATAAGCAAGACTTGACAAAAAACCAAATTTGCCATTTTAATGCAAATGGCAAGGTATGCAAGAGTCCCAGACAGGATATAACTGTAAGACATTAAAAAAACCAACTCTCTCAAGTTTTAATTCTAGTCACAATACTATTATTTTTTCTAAAATCCTTTAATGGTTCCCCCTGAAGAGCGATATCAAGCTAGATGACACTTATTATCATCAACCAGTTGCCATCAAGTAGACTCTGATTCACAGTGATCCCATTTGTGTCAGAGTAGAGTGTGCTCCATAGGATTTTCAACAGCTAATTTTTCAGAGGTAGAATGCAATGCAGGCCTTTCTTCTGAGGTGCCTCTGGGTGGACTTGGACAGCCAACCTTCCAGTTAGCAGCCGAGTGCTTTAACCGTTTGTACCACCCACTTGTTCCCTAGATGACAATAAAAAACCCATTGCCATGGAGTCCATCCTGACTCATAGCAACCCTATAGGACTGAGTAGAACTGCCCCATACAGTTTCCAAGGAGAGATTCGTGGTTTTGACCTGCCGACCTTTTGGTTAGTGGCAGAGTTCTTAACCACTACGCCACCAGGGCTCCTAGATGACAATAGGTAGGGCACTGTTACAATGCGGGATCTTCATTTGTTTCTTCAGTCATTCAGGAACACATAGGTTGTTTACTAAGCATCTCCTATATATTTTTTTTATATATTACATGTTGAGTGTACAATGGGAAGAAAGACAGATATAAGCTCTGGCCACACTGCTTATAATCTAGTGAGGCGGATCCTTAAATTATACACAAGTGCACTATTGTCTCAATAACTACATTTTAAAACAATTTCTGTAATACTGGACTTCAAGTGAAGTACCTTCATTTTTATCTATGAATTGTATATTTGTATAATTACTATGCCAAATAAATCACTTTTATCAAGTTACATATTTGAGCATTCAAAATCTATATGATTGAGCTTAAAGGAAAACAAGCCAGGATATCATAATTCAAGGATGTCAAACATTAATCAATTAAGCAGGATAAGTATTTAAAAAATAGAAAATATACAGTAATTTAAAAATTAAAATCAGCATCTTAGATTTAGTTTAAACTGAAGGGAGATGCTAAAATTTTTGTAAAGAGGTGGAAGCTCAAAGTAATTCGGATTACATTAAGAAGCCACAGTTTTAAATACCATTTGATGAAAATGTTAATTATTACTAAAATAGCACTCTCTTACTCACCACTTCCTTATTTTGCAGAGTAAAGCAATTATTAAGCATCTACATAAAATTCTCATTATATCTGTTCAGTAATTTCAGAACGCTATATAAAAAGATTCATTCATTCATTTGCTCACTTAGAAAATATTTCTCAAGCAATACTCAAGCTAGACTCTGGGAATACAGAGATGCATAAAGACATTTTCTGCCTTGGAATGTTCATAATCTACATTTCTTATTTTCAAAAGCATCATTTTAGTGTCAGTTCGCTTTAATATTTAATATATAGATGTGGTAACCGCTCTCAGAGGAGCATTCATAATAGTGCAGGAAATATTCTTCTAGCCAGGCCAAGTGAAGATATACATTTTAAGAAAAATTAAAAGAACAAAGGTAAGAAGAATAGAGACATCACTATCACCTCAAACTGCCCTACCAAGATTGTTTTTCTTTTCAAATTTGAAGTTTGTAGATCAAAATTGCCATCCCTTAACGCTTATGCAGTGAGAGAATCATCTTGGATGATCCAACTACACGATAAGGGGCAGGACTGAGAAGAAAATACTTTTTTTTTTTTTTTGAATGCCCTTTCATCTTCACATACATTAAATACCCTTGGGAGAGAATGTTTCCTAAGATAATGGGGACATTCCAAGGACATTATTTTTGTTGTAGAACAAGTCACTCTTTTTAAAGACATTCTCCCTAAGCACCTGGGCCATAACACGGACTCCTAAGAAATATTCTGACACACTTAAAATGTATAATTGATAAATGAAATGTGTTTATTTCAAATTGATGGTTAATAAAACTTCAAAGAGATTAAATATTAAAATATTAATTTTCATATTCTCATTGTTAAACTTAGTAACAAGTTTTAGGTTTTCAAATTATATTCCTTAAGGTTCACAAAGAATAACTGATTCAAAATAAAAAATTACCTCAAGACAATAAATTATACAACCTTGGGGGAAAAATGTTTTTGTAATTACTCAGGTTAATAATTTAGGAGGAATTCTATCCATACAAAGAACAAAAGAAATTTAATTTGGGGGATTAAAAAAAAAAAGTATTATGTATTTTTAGAAATACACAAACATCTTTGCAAAGTTGTCTTTGTTGTTTTTAATTTCTCACACTTAATGTAACTGATAAATATTTAAAATCTCTCTTTAGTGCTCCAAGCCAGTATAAATTCCTATTTATAAAATTCACTTGGGTTTATAAAATCTACTTGGATGTCTCACAAGCTCAAAACTAAACATATTTAATATCCATCCTTACGCTCGTGTCTCCTACAGTTTTCTCAGCTCAATTAGTGGCATCATTACTGATCTAAGTGCTCAAAGAAGCCCTCTTAGGCTTCAAACATGAAAGAAATCATGTTGTTCACAATTTAAAACACTTCCACGCTTCTCACTGCATTGAAGATACAATACAAAATCTTTAGCATGACCTACAAAGCCCAGCATGAAATAGGCTTGGACAAGCCTTTCTACCTTCACCAGGCAAAGTTTTACTTCAAACATCCCCGACTCTTAGCACCTGCTATCACACACCAGACATAGTCACTCATTCCCACCTTAGAACCTTACACAAGCTGTGCTCTCTGCCTGGAATTCTTTGGCAAACCACTACTCATTCTTTTGGTCTTAGCTTAAATGTTATTTTCTCAAAAAAGCCTACAGTGACCATCTCTCCAATATAGATTACATTCCATATTGTACTCTCTCATAATATATTTAAATCCTTATCACATATCATGACACATATTTAACTGCATAGTCATCTCATTAATGTTTGTCTTCCTCAAGGATTATGTCTCTATTAAAGGCAAAGGCCAGAGGTTCTGGCATTTGACTAGATATGCCACGAACATTGCATTTATGAAACTATATCATACTAGGTTGAAAGAATTAGAAAAAATTATCACAGTAAAAAATAAACTTTTGTATAAATTTAGGATTTACCAAACTCTGTATTGTAGTTTTTTCCCCCCCTCTACAGAGCAACCATCTCAGGAAGAATAAGAACATTTTGCAGATGTAGAAATTAAAGTGCAAGAATACAACCTCTCTCAGCTGAATAGTGAAAGAGACAAAATTTAAATTCAGGTGTTCTGACTCCAAAGCCTATGCTCCCTGTACAAGTTAATAATTGACATCTTGTTTTAAATAAAAGAAAATGCAGATTTATATGGTATTAAATGTAATATAAAATTATTTTATTCAAAATTCTAAAAGATAATTCCTGATATTTTAAAACTACCCTACAATGTAAATAAGAAGATACTGTCTTCATAAAAGGATGAATATTACATGGTTTCACTTTCACACAAAGACAAGAGTAGGCATACACAGACAGTAACATTCTTTGATGGTTACCAGTAAGGGACAGGGAGGCAGAATCACTTTCTACATAGTAGACACTTGTTATTTTTGGTGATGGGAAAGGAAATGCCCAATATGAGTGAAGTCTGCACAACATGACCAAGGTAAATGATGGCACTAAGAAGTGCACAACAATAAGGGACTATTTTGGTAATTGCTATAACATAGACAATTGTATAACAGTTATAACAACCAAAAAATAGGTTTGTGGTTACATAGGTAGATATGTATGCATAGGAAGGAACACGTGAGTATTTATGAGTGTGCATATATAGGTGTATCTGTAGGTATATGTATGTACAGGTTTGAGTGTGCTACATATATACTCATATATAATAAAGCACACAGGAAGCACAGCTATGGTACTTCCTAAACATAACCGAACACCTCACAGGATTGGTTTACTGGATTTGAAGGCTTAGGACCATAGTCTCGGGGGACAATTCAGTCAATTGGCATAACACAGTTCATAAAGACACTGTTGTGCATCCTAGTTTGATGAATAGCATCGGGGATCTTAAAAGCTTAGAGTGGCCATCTAAGATACAACTAATGGTCTATACTCATGCAGAGCAAAAGAGAAAGTAGAAACTCAAAGACTCAAGGAAGAAACTAGTGAACAGGATTAAGATTAATAGCCCACAGGAACCACCTCTATCCTGAGACCAGAGGAACTAGATGGTGCCCAGCTACCACTAATGACCATTTTGACCAGGGACACAATAGATGGTCCCAGATAGAATGAGAAAAAAATGTAGAACAAACCTCAAATTTCTAAAAAAGGCCAGACTTACTTGACCAGTAGAGACTAGAGGAATCCCCAATACTATCACCCTGAGATACCCTTTAAAATTGGAACTGAAGCCACGCCTGCAGGTCACCTTGCAGCCAAATAATAGGTTGGCTCATAAAATAAACAGTATCACCCATGAGTACTGTGCTCTTCAATGAGAATGGAAATAATGAGCATGCTGACACAGCGTGAGAAATGTAACCAATGTCATTGGACAATATGCATAGAAATTGCTATATGGGAACCTAATTTGTTGTATAAACATTAGCGAAAATACAATAAAATTAAAAAAAAAGAAGACACTGTCTCTTCTGAAGTAAGTATAAACATTGCTTTTAACTCACTCGTGTATTCTACCACACTAGCATAGTAATCTAATATTATACGAAGGTTTATAAATATTAATAATGATGCTAATCATTGGCAAGGCTGTAGTTAAGACTGGAACACAGGAAACAAAAGATAACATTAAAAAAAATTTTTTTTTTTTTTTACTAATTAAAAATATTAGATCTATATTTTATGAGTATGGGACATATATGTTTACTTATTGAAAGATAAATCCAAACGTTCTCAGTGCTTTAATACTAAAAAGGTGAAGGAGAGGACCTCGACCACTAAGTAACAGATTCTACTTCATCTGCATGGAAGCTTTAGAAGATTTTTTTCATGTCTTTCCAACCCAGACAATAGAAATGAAAGGGGAAGATAATTAATATGCAGTCTGTGCCCTTGGTCTCTCAATTCCATTTTGAGAAATTGAACTGACGATAATGTGTTCACTGGCATATTTATACAAAATCATCTTAATGAACTCAAGACCTTGACAAAATGGCATGTTAGCATCACCATAAAGAATTTCTCTTACTGACCGTGAACAAATTCTTCTTCCCCCCCCCTCATTATATAAAACACACATTATCATACAAATAAACAAATTTAGAGACAAAAAGAATAAAAAATTATTAGGTGAAATAACTAAAAGACATATCAATGTGCCATTTTAGCTGAAAAATAGGAATGTAGAGAATATTTCTATATTTAAATAATTATATGACTTTTGAAAGGTATTTTTAATACATGTGAAATGTTTCCATATACATTATATTAGCAGATTTAATGTTACGGTCATAGATTATCAAAGCTGGAAGATTGCTTAACAGTCTAGTGACTGGTTCACATTTTTTTTTCTCAGCAAATATGGAAATTAAAACTCAGAGCAATGAAGTGATTTGATAAGTGAAGTACAAATCAGCAGTAAAACCAAAATTCAACTGCAGTCTGATGATCTTTCACTGTGTTATACTGCAGGTAGGTTCTGGGTAGTTAACAGACAAGAAAACTGAGACTGATGTGGCTGTGACTTGCCCAAAGGCAATGGAGAAAGAGGAATAGGAAAGCGTTAATTTGAAGGCCATTTTGACTATTTAAATTCTAATGTCCTTATTTAATTCTCTCCACAAGCTTTTTACTATAGTTTCCTATTGTTATCTCAACATAAAGAAAAAAAAAATCCTGAGCAAATAATCCAGGAAGGTGGACTATATAAAGAAGAACAGGCATCAGAATTGGTGAAAGGCTCATTAACTACCTGAGATATGCAGATAACACAACCTTGCTTGCTGAAAGCAAAGAGAACCTGAAGCACTTACTGATGAAGATCAAAGACCACAGCCTTCAGTATGGATTACACCTCAACATAAAGAAAACAAAAATCCTCACAACTGGACCAACAAGCAACATCATGATAAATGGAGAAATGACTGAAGTTGTCAAGGATTTCATTTTACTTGGATCCAGAATCACCATCCATGAAAGCAGCAATTAAAAAATCAAATGACGCGTTGCATTAGGCAAATCCGCTGCAAAAGACTTCTTTAAAGTGTTGAAAAGCAAAGACTTCACTTTGAGGACTAAGAAGTGCCTGACCCAAGCCATGGTGTTTTCAATCACCTCACATGCATGCAAATGCTGGACAATGAATAAGGAAGACCGAAGAAGAATTGATGCCTTTCAATTATAATGTTGGCAAAAGAATACTGCCAATGGACTGCCAGAGGAACAAACAAATCTGTCTTGGAAGAAGGACAGCCAGAATGATCTTTAGGAGGGACCAGTCCCTGGAGAAGCACATCATGCTTGGGGAAGTACAGGGTCAACGAAAAAGAGGAAGATCCTCGAGGAGATGGATTGACACCAACGCTGCAACAATGGCCTCAAACAAAGCAACAACTATGAGGGTGGTGCAGGACTGGGCAGTGTTTTGCTCTGTTGTATAGAGGGTCTCTATGAGTCGGAACTGACTTGACATTACCTAACACAACAAAATCATTATCTCACTCTTTTTTTCTCCCAAATCCCAAAGATATGTAATCACTTGGAATACAATACAGTGCTCTAACCATATTGTCTCAGAAACATGTTATTTATATGTGTGTGTGTGTATATATATATATATATAAATCCACAGTAGCTAGCTAAAGAAAAACTCTGAAGGTTAAAATTACAAACTGAGATAATAAAATAAACTATAGGTCTCAATAGAAAAATTTTTATTTTATGGACTGTGTTAAACTATTAAGCTGTTAGTATTCTCTGTTCCTAAAATCATCAAGCAGGGAATCTAAAATAAAAAAAACTCTAGACATATCTAGGACAAACTTTTATTTTTCCCAGAAATAACAATTCCCAGAGAACCAATGGGCCACATAAAACACTAGATTGACTTCAGATTCAGAGAGCCATCATTACCTCCCTTGTGGAGTGTCACAGCTCTCACCTCATTTTTTGGCGACAGTGAAATCATTGAGTATGAGTCAATCTGTATATCAGCAAATCAACTAAAAATAGCAGTTTTCTAAAAATACAGACTGTACTCTAAGTAGTCATGTTCCTATCTAGAGCGGTAGCTGGTCCTTTCTTCAAATGTGGATGGAATCCAATTAGAAATAAGGAAAAACAAATATGTTTTATGTGAAAGCACTAAACTTAAGTAACTACAAATTCTCTGTCATAATTACATATAAATCTTCAAAATTTTTGCAAGAATTGAACTGACTGGAACAATTGGCAATTCCTTATCCTAATGCCTAAAAAATATGGTGTTGACATAAGGTTTTAATTAAATAATTTCTATTCTTTAGAAAGATTGTTAAAATAACTGGTTATCATTTTTCGACCTATGTAATATACTTTCTCTGGTTAAAATATACTCAAAGGGCCAAATATCTAAACTGATATTTTATGGATTTTAGCATTATGCAACATAGTTTTATTTTTCTAAAATTACTTGAGAATTATTTAAATATTGTTTCAGAAATATCATTTCAGAGAAGTGTTGGAAATACTTTTTAAACTAAAGAAATATTTACTTACCCTGCAACAATTTAATTCCTCTGCTGTAAGTATGATAGTACCACATTTCTTCCCTGGAATCCCTCTAAAAAAAATTTAAAAATATATAAATACATTGATATTTTCACATTAATATTACATAAGTATTATATAATAAATATATATATATATATATTTACGTAATCAAACAAAGGCATACTACTAATAGATTAGCTCTTCCCTAATAGAACATTTTCTCAGGCTTAACCATTTTTAGTCTATCCTATAAATCCCCACTTCCCCATGAAGCTCAATTTTTTTAATGTCTTTTTTTTTTATTGTGGTGAAATATATATAAAACATTTACCAATTTAACCATTTTTATGCATACAATTTAGTGACATTAATTATATTCATGACATTGTACAACCATCACACTATCTTTTAACATGACTTCCAACATGTTGGTCCTCTGCCCAAGAATCTTCAATAGCTCCATACTGAAGGTTGGATGTGAAATATAAGCTTTCTTCCATTGTTTCTAAATTTTCTATATAATTAAACCCTATTCCTAAGCTTGGTTTTTGCTATTTCCCTATCCTTTCATCAAGCTAGTTACTTATTTGCGCTTATTTCCTCTTTGTGCTCATTCTTTTTTTTTTTTTTTTTTAGAGCATTAGAATTTTATTTGACTCTAGGTACCGTGGGTTTGACATTAGTACATAAGATCAATAAATGCACAGCCATACAGTTTTTTGGTCACTGTGTTTCCCAAGTACCAACAATGGAGCTACTTTTACTATTCAATTCCATCTTTAAGAAGATAGGCAGATCCTGCTGCATTCCGTTTTGTTTGTAGTTTATCAGTACCTAATCATTTTTTTTTTGTTGTTTAATCATGCAGTTTACTAAGTGTGATGAGCGAGTCATGTAGTGCCAAGTTTATATCACTGTATGCACATTCTACTTAATGTGGCTCAAGCAACAGGAATAAAACTGTTATGGGTGGAGGCTTGTTTTTGACAAATTCATGTTCACATTAACTGTGGGTTTAGAAATCTTATTGGGCAGGTACCTACAGCAGTTCTTCAATTGGTACTGGAACATTACACGCATGCACAAAGTGATATGGTAGAGAATGAAGTGGGAAGAGGCAGCTAGATGGAGGACAAAGGGGAAATCAGAGATGAGATGATGCTGTGTATCAGGGAGAGGCAAGTCTCAGCTTTCCACAGTAAGTCTCTGCTGTGCTCATTCTTATGCCCTGACATGCCATAACTTGTAAACTGATCCCTGTTCTGCCTTAACCCTTCCAAGTCCCCAGCTATGGTTCCTTTTATTCCTGGAAACCTTTATCCCAGTCAATCTCACTCAAAGCTCAGCCTTCCCTCAACTCCTACTGCACTTAGCATCAGTACCATAAGGTTTAACATTTAATTATTCCTAAATTGTTACAATAACATATGTTTACATTTTCTTTCTCAAGTTGATTATAAGTTTAATGACAGCAAAATTCATGGGTTAAACCTCTGTAAACCGACAAAATTAAATATCTATACATAGTAATTGCTCAAAATATAAGCAAATATATATAATATACACACAAAATTGAGCAAAAAACCACTCCCATTCAATTTTCTTTCCACAGATCTGTGGTATATATATGCTTATATAGCTTCTACCTTAAGCCAAGAGTAAAGTTCACTAGGTATATGCAAGGCGTGCACCTGGTTCCCAACTTCACACCAGAGAATATGGAGACAAATCCTTGAGAAGCTTCCAATGGGTAATCTTAATGTTCTAAAGGTACTTTTCATGGCTCTTTGGTCCTATCACAAACAATAACACAGATTCTTCTGTGTGTTTCAGAATGTTATAGGGAACCATAAGTTGTGGACTTCAGAACCCAACAAATGTTTGTTTGTTTTTCCTCTTAAGAATATAATTCATTCCTGATAATCTATGCCAACATATATGCAATAAGTACACAACCTCCTGCTCTCGACGTATAGAGAAACTGGAGTCTTAGGGTAACTTGACCAGGAACAAGGTGAAAGAATAGAGTTAAACTATTCTGAGTTGTAAATATGTAAATGTAACTTGTACTCACTCTAAAACTGCTCTCTCGCCTCTTTCTCCCTATTCTCAAAAATTTTCTGTAGAGCACTACTCAGTTCTGAGCTAAAAATGCCATCTCATAGCTTGTGCTGGGAAATGTTAGCACAAAATCTTGTCTCCACCATCTCTTTACTATCCATTAAGTTAACTGCACATGTCAGGATCTTCATTTTCTCTAGGTCTTTATGACTAAGAGCTCAATTAATTTAACATTGCACATTTTTTCTTACAATACCGCATACCTCAATTTTACCATCCTTAATCAGTTAATTTTCTAATCTAGCTGTACTTTCTCTTCTCTGTATTTGTGAATCATAACATTTATATTTCTAGTATTTGGGAAGCTAAACACCCTGACAGAACATCTATTTGAAAACGCTTAAAAATGATGAATAAAATATGCAAAAGGTCTTCATAAATGCCCTGATGACCTGGTAAGAACGTAAGGACAAATCAGAAGCTGAAGATGGAAAGCCAGTAAAATAAACAAAGCTAAACACTGGCGAATTTGAGCTTGAGCTTCAGTTTTTATGGCTACTCAGGGAATAAAGATGAGAGGAAAAAAAAAGAAGGGAATTCACAAGGTAGACAGTTCAGTAAATGGTCAACCCACAGCATCAAACTTGGATTCCAATAACTGTACTGCTTCATTGTAGCATGAAATAGATACAAACTTTCACCTTAGAAGGGCCTTCAAAATAAATCCCTGCCTGAAAACTTGGTGATGAATGAACGAAAAAAAAATGTCTCCTAATAATTCACCTCTCAACCATGTTTGCTACCTTAATTTGCACTACCTGGATAGTTACAAGAAGTCCCTGGGTGGCACAAACAGTTAAGGACTCAGTTGTTGAATAAAAGGTTGACGGTTTGAGCCCAACCAGAGTGTCCCAGAAGAAAGCCCTGGCAATCTGCTTCCAAAAGGTCACAGCCATGAAAAACCCTATGGATGCAGTTCTACTCTGAAACACGTGGGGATGCCATAAGTCGGAATCGACTCAATGGCCACTGGTTTGGTTCTTTTTTGGTTTGGGCAGTTACAAAAATTTTAAACCAAACATTATGTTTAATTCAAGTAATCATAGGCTGCCTAGTAAATACAAATCTTTCCTAGAAGAGTTTACCTTCAAACTATATTTCAAAATATTCTCAGATTAAAGTTTAAATATATATATTTAAGTACACACACATCTGTGGCTGCAACAATGGGCTCAAATGCAGTAATGATTGTGAGAATGGTGCAGGACTGGCCAATGTTCTGGTCCGTTGTACACAGAGTGACTATGAGTTGGAATTGACTCAACAGCACATAACAACTCCACATACACACACAAATATTATATATCTATATCTATCTGTCTGCCTGTCTGCCTATCTGTCTATTCATCTATCTGTCTACCTACCTACCTATTCATCTGTCTATCTATATACTCATTTTAATATATCACAAAACACTTATGGAAAGTGCATAATGAATTAGTCTTTAGAAACAAGAGATTGGAGAATGACACATACAAAGACTTAGGATACTGGAAATATTAGATGCAGTGCAAACCCACTGCCATCAAGTTGATTTGGAATCAGTGATCCTACAAAACAGAGTAGAACTGCCCCATAAGGCTTCCAAGGTTGTAAATCTTTATGGGAGCAGACTGCCTGTGGAGGGTTGATGGGTTAGAACAGCCAACCTTTTGGTTAACAGCCAAGTGCTTTAACCACTGCACCACCAGGGCTCATTATACAAAATATATGTATATATGTCTAAAATTAAAAAGAAAAATGGAAATACGAGTAATTAGCAAATGACTATAAAATAATCAAGAATATTTGAAAAAGAACCTAATAGTTTCTAGGAACAAATAATAATCATATAAATATAAAACTCAGTGGATGATTGGAACAGCAGATTAGACACAGTAGAAGAGAGAATTAGTAAACTGAATGACAAACATGAAGAAATTATCTATGATTTTACTCATAAGGTCTAACATAGTTCCAATCAGAGTTCCAAAAGGAGAAGAAAGAATGAATAGTGGAGATACAATATTTGAAGAGATAATGACTGGGACTCCTCTAGAACTGGTGAAAAAAATTAATGCCCAGCTTTAGGAAGTCCAATGAATCACAAGAAGCATAAATAAAAATAAATTTATTCCTAGACACATGATAGTGACATGGCAAAGCACCAGAGATGAAGAATGTATCTTCAAAGAAGTCAGAGAGAAAAGATAGATCATCTACAAATACAAGAATATTAAACTAAGAGCTGATTTCTCAGAAGCAACATGGGAATCTGAAAAACAACTAAAAAAAATCTTCAGTGGTTTGAAAGAAAACAACTGTCCAAGTAGAACTGAAACCCAGCAGGTATCTTTATTTTTTTTAATTTTATTTACTTTGTTGTTGTTCAGAATATACACACCAAAACGCACACCAATTCAACAGTTTCTACATGTGCAATTTAGTGACATTGATTACATTCTTCGAGTTGTGCAATCTTTTTTTTTTTTCTGAGTTGTTCCTTTCTCATTAGCATAAAATCACTGCCCCCTAAGGTTCCTATTTAATCTTTGGAGTTGCTATTGTCATTTAATCCCACATAGATACTTCTTAAAAGAACATAATGCTCAAGGCAGGCTTTTTTACTAATTAAGCTAAACAATTAATTTGGTTCTAAGACGACTTCAGGGGATATTCTTTTGGTTTAAAGTTTAAAGTAGTGTATATCTCTTTTAAGAGCAAGTATAAACTGCAGACATTTTCAAGCAAATAAAAACTGAGTGAATTTACAGCCAGTTCCTTCCTTGGGAAATTCTAAGTATGGACTTCAACCTGAAGGAAAATGATCACACATAGAAGGTCTGAAATAATAAGAAAAGCAAAATAAATATGACTATTTGGATAAATATGGATAAGTCTTAATAAATACTGAATATAAATAAATAATGCTAATGTTAAAAAATATGGAATACAAATGATAATTCCAGCACTAACCAGGAGGTTCAGATTTTAAGATAAAGTCTTCTAATGTTCTTCTATTGTTCAGGAAGGAAGTAACAACGTTGAATAAATCAAATTGGATAAATTGTTTAGATTACTTAAAAACTTCTAAGAGCCCACATTTAAAAAAAAGAAAAGGATTTTACAACATCAAGGTTATAAAAGAGCAAATATGGAATGATGCTTTTAAAACTGAATCAACTCAAAAGAAACTAAAGGAAAAACAAAGAAAGGGTAGGGCAGATGAGAAGCTCTAAGTAGGTGGTGGAAATAATTCCAGAGAAATAGTTACTGGAGTAAATGTAAATGAACTAAATGGTCCAGATTAAAAACAAAGACTGCCATTATATATATATATATATATATATATATATATATATATATATATACGCACACATACAGACACACACACACATATATAGGCTCATTTACAATAGACATTTAAATTTAAGGATTTAGAAAATTTAAAAGAACTATACACTAGGAAAAAAACTAACCTTAAAGAAAGCCAGTACACCTACATTAATATCAGAAAAATAAATTTTAAATCTAAAAGGACTGCCAGAAAGTTACTACATAATGACTAAAATGACTAAAGGTCCAATTATTTGGAGACATAATAATCCCAGCACTATATGCATCTACTATTATAGCTCCAAAATATATAAAGCAAAAACTGACAGAACTACAAAGAGAAGAAATATATACACCATTATGTTGAGCAATTTTAATCTGGAAAACACTACATTGGTCAGGTGATCAATATAACATAACCCGTGATAAATCATGTTAATATCACGTACCCCTGATATAATGTGGTAAGAAGGGCACTTCACCTCAGTGGTCTTGCCCCAAACATACAACTCCAATCTAACCATAAGAAATATATCAGACAAAACCAAATAGACATTCTACAAAATATCTAACCAGTATTCCTCAAAACTGTCAGGCTCATGAAAAATAAAGACTGAGAAATTGTCACAGACCAGAAGAGACTAAGGAAACATGACTAAATTCAATGTGGTATTCTGGATTGAATCCTGGAACAGAAAAAGGACATCAGTGGAAAAACAAGTGAAATCCAAATATTTAGTTAATAATAATATATAAATGTTGGCTTCTTAGTTGTGAGAAATGTACCATAGTTATGTAAGAGGTTAATGTTAGAGAAACTGGCTATAGGGTATACAGGACTCTCATACTATCTTTGCAACTTTTCTGTAAATCTACAACTACTCTAAAATTAAAAGGTTATTAAAAACAATGGATCATCAAGAAAAGACAAAGATAGGCTGAAGAATTATTCCCGGTTAGAAGACTAGAATCTCAAGACAACCAAATTCAATATATGATTAAATTTTAGACTGGGACAATTGTTGTCATTTGATTAAAAACTGTAGATTAGATAACATCATTGTGTCATTTTGAAATTTTCTGATTCTGATGACCATATTCTGATTACGTTAAAGAATGTTCTTGTTCTTAAGAAATATACATTGAACCTCCTGAAAATCAAATACTTACACTCATCAAAAGGCTCTTCCAAAGGAGTAAAAACAGAACCCACAGACTGGGAAGGAAAAAAAAAAAAGTGGCTATGACATATCTGACAAGGGTCTAATCTCTAAAATTTATTTAAAAAAACCCCAACAACTCAACAAAAGACAAACAACTCAATTAAAAAATGAGCAAAGGATAATGAACAGACACTTCACCAAAGAAGACACCTAGACAGTCAACAAATATATGAAGAGATGCTTGCAATCATTAGCCATTGCTGTTGTTTGTTGTTAGGTGCCTTTGAGTTGGCTCTGACTCATAGTGACCGTAAGTACAACAGAACAAAACAGTGACCAGTCCTGCACCATCCTCACAATGTTTGCTATGTTTGAGTGCATTGTTGTAGCCACTGTGTAAATGCATCTCATCGTGGGTCTTCCTCTTTTTCACTGAACCTCTACCTTACCAAGCACTATGTCCTTCTCAAGGGACTGGTCCCTCCGATAACATGGCCAAAGCATGTGAGATGAGGTCTCACCATTAAAAACCAAACCAAAGCAAACCCGTTGCAGTCAAGTCGATTTCAACTCATACCGACCCTATAGGACAGAGTAGAACTGCTCCACAGGATTTCTAAGGAGTGCCTAGTGGATTCAAACTGCTGACCTTTTGGTTAGCAGCCGTAGCTCTTAGCTGCTACATGACCAGAGTTTCCACTAGAGACATGTCATTAGAGAGGTGCAAATCAAAACTACAATGAGATATCATCTCACACCAGAAATAATGGCACTCATCAATAAAACAGAAAACAGCAAATGCTGGCAAGGCTGCGGGGAGATTGGAGCTCTCATATGCTGCTGGTGGGAATGTAAAATGGTACAACCACTATGAGACATGATATGGTACTTCAGTAAAAAGCTAAAAATAGAAATACCACATGAACCAGCAATCCCACTCCTAGGTACATATCCTAGAAAAATAAGAGCCGTGACACGAAAAGACATATGCACACTCATGTTCATTGCAGCATTATTTGCAATAGAAAAAAGATGGAAACAGCCTAAGTGTCCATGAACAGATGAGTGAATAAAAAAACTGTGGTACATACACAGAAGGGAATACTATGCAATGTTAAAGAATAATGATGAATCCCTGAAACATCGCACAAACATGGATGAAAATGGAAGACATTATGCTGAGTGAAATAAGACAATCACAAAAGAGCAAATATTGTATGAGACCGCTATTACAAAAAGTCAAGAAAAGGTTTTCACACAGACAGAAACATTCTTTGATGGTTACTAGGAATGGGAGGGAACCACTAACTAAATAAAAGATACGTACTAACTTTGGCAAAGGGAGAGATAATACACTATATGGGAGAAGTTAGCACAACATAATCAAGGTAAAAGAAGGCACTGAAATGTACCCAAGAGTAAAAGACAACAGCAGTAAATACTAATACATATGTAATGCTGCAACAACAGTAATAACAATAATGTACGAGTGGGTATATGTGTAGATACGTAAGCTGAACAGGGGAGAGGGCATATGTAAGTACACCCACGTACATATATATGTTTACATGCTGCAAATAGACCCATGTATGCAATTGTGTGCACAGAGGACACAGTCATGAAAACTTCTTAGCCATAAGCATACACCTCCTGGGACTGAAACACTAGACTTGAGGCCTAGGGACCATAGTCTTGGGGAACACCTAGTTCAATTGGCATATCATAATCCAGATAGGTACCTTGTGAATAGCAATTGGGGTCTTAAAATCTCGCGAGTGGTCATCTAAGGTATAACAATTGGTCTCTTCCAGTCTGGAGCAAAGACGAGTGAAGAAAACCAGAGACTCAAGGAAATAATTAGTTCAAAAGAGTAATGGATCACATGAACCACAATCTCCATTAGCCTGAGACCAGAAGAACTAAATGGTGCCAGGTGACCACTACTGCTCTGACCAGAACTACAATAGTAGGTCATGGGCAGAGAGGGAGAGAAATGTAGAATTCAAACTCATAAATAAGATCAGACTAACTGGTCTGAAAGAGTCTCTTGGAATCCCCAAGACTATAGCCCTTAGACACCCTTCAAACTTGGAATGGAAATCACTCCCAGAGATCACATTATAGCCGTACGATAAAACCCACTGCCATGGAGTCAATTCCAACTGACAGAGACAATGGACAGGCCTATAAAATAAACAATAATGCTGGTGAAGAATGCACACCTCAGAACAATCAACTGTCCAAGACCTAAAGGGCAGCATTTGTGCAAAAGCAAAGTTCAGAAGGAAGGTAGGATAGGAGAGCTGGGCGAACGGACACCAGGAACCCAGGGAGGAAGAGGAGTGCTGACACATTCAGGGGTTTGCAACCAATGCAATGAAACAAGCTGTGTATAAATTGTTGACTGGGAAACTAACTTGTTCTATAAACTTTCACCTAAACCCCAATAAAATGTTCAGAAAAAGAAATATACACTGAAGTACCTAGGAAAAAAGGAGTCCTAGTGGCTAAGCATTCAGCTGCTAAATGAAAGGTTGGCAGTTCAAACCCACTAGCCATGCCATGGAAGAAAGATGTGGCAGTCTGCTTTTGTAAAGATTTACAGCCTTGAAATCCCAATGGGGCAATTCTACTCTGCCCCATAGGGTCGCTGTGAGTAGGAGTCAACTCCAGGGCAATAAGTATTTAGGAGAAAGATAGCACAATGTCTCCAAGTTTCCCTAAAGTTTTTCAGATACACATATATCTGATACATATGTATATGTAGGAGCCCCGGTGGTGCAGCGGTAAAGCTCTAGACAGGTAACTGAAAGGTCTGTAGTTTGAACCCAACAGCCAATCTGCAGGAGAAAGATGTGGTAGTCTGTTTCCATAAAGATTACAACCTTGGAAACCCTATGCGGCAGTTCTACTTTGTCCTATAGGGTTTCTGTGAGCCAGAATCTACTTGAAGGCAATGAGTTTGTTTTTTGTTAGAAGTATATATGGGATAGAGGAAGGGAAGGAGGGATGGAGAGAGAATGAATGAGAAAGTAAATAGTGTAAAGTGAAACACCTATTGAAAGTAAAGAATCAGGGTAAAGGGTATACAGAGGTTTCTGGTACTACTCGAACTACTGTACAATTGAAATTATATCAAAAATAGAAACTTAGAAGAGAAGATCATTTTTGAAAACAGTTTCTCATACTTGTATTCTATCATATTTTATGATAAATAGAAATAATAATAGAACTCATCCCCAAGACAGCTGACAATACATCTCAAGGGAATTATTAGAGATGAGTAATCCTTTCCAATGGCAGGTCGAATCCACCAGCTGTTCCTTGGAAACTCTATGGGGCAGTTCTACTCTGTCCTATAGAGTCATTATGAGTTGGAATTGACTCAATGGCAATGGGTAAACTCTTCCCAAAATTGAGCACATGAAGAATAAATGGCCCTTTGAAAGACTGGCTTTTGTCTAATTTGGTTTGTTTTGCTTTCTTGATTGTTGCAATTTTGTTTTGTTTCTAACTATAAGATTTCTCCATACTTCTTAGTTCTCCATCACCTCTGCCACTGCCTTAGTTCATACCTTTATAACTTTGGCTTGGATTGCTGCAGTTTTCTTCTTCGTAATGGGTCTCAGGCTGGTATCCCTTTAAATTACCCTCTACATTGATGCCAGGGGTAATCTCATCACGGTTTCTAAACATGTAGATGTCTATCTTCTACTGGCTCTAGTAGATCCCACAATAATTTCAAACATATTAATTAGGACACCAGATCTTTCATAAGATACAGCCACTGTTTAGTCTCTAGTTTCATCTTTCTCACCAAACAATTTTCAATATGAGTTTAGTCCCCGAACCTATTACAGGTGTTTCTTTCCTACCTGACTCCACCTGGAATACTCATCTTTTCTCCCATTAGTAATTTCTACTCATTCTTCAAGATTTGCTTTCACTTACAAAACAATTACTAAAATTGACCACGTTCTAGGCCATAAAACATATACTAATATACATCACGTTTTTGACCAAAAATTTGAATAGAGATTAATGACAAAAAGTAATTTTTAAAACATTTCTCAAACACTAGTAAAAGAAGAAATAATGAAGGAAAAAAAAAGAGAACACTTAGACTTGTACAGTAGTGAAAATAATACCTATTTAATAGCATTTTGTTTAGGTTTTTGTGCATATATAGAGTATGCACAAAAACCTAAACAAAATGCTATTAAATAAAAATCCAGCTGTGTTTTAACAAAAGATAATAAACCATGACCAATCAATGTTATTCTAAAATATGAGATTATTTAATATTATTAAAAATAGGAACATAATTGAAATAGATTCAAAGAGAAAGTCATATGATTATCTCAATAAACGCAAAAAAAATTTCTAAAATTTAACAAAACTCTTAGCAAGCTAAGAATAGATATAAAATTCTTTAATTTTTTACACGTATCCACAAAATTTTATATTAAATATCATAGACCATGATGAACTACTTTTTAATACCTTTAAAATCAGTAAGTAGACAAGAATGATAGCTATCATCTATCCAATGTTAGTCTTCAAATTTCAGCACAAAGATTAAAAAAAAAGAAAACAAAAGGCATAAGTCTTGAAAAGAAACAAACCAACTATAATTTTCAGATTTGATAATTACATGTACCCCAAACATTTACTATTAATTATTAGAACAAGAGAACTGAACAACTTGGAACTAATAAAGTAATTGATGTAAAAAAAGCAATCAGCCAATGAAGCAGACCAGAGCACTGAGAATCAGAGCTATTCACATATGGAAAGCATACATGGGTGAGGTAGAGATCAGAGGGTTTAAATCGGAGCCGCTTAATCAAAGGTCCTTGGATATCCATATGGAAGAGCAATTGAATTGGATTCCTACTTTCTACTGTATTAAAAAAATCAACTGTAGATAGAACAAAGATTTAAAATCAGAAGGTGAAACTTTGTAATTTTTAGAAGAAAATGTGACTTCAGAGTGGCAAAGATTTTTGTAAACAAGGCATAAAAATTACAAATGACAAAGGAAAAGAAAGAAAGTTTGATATTAAAATTGAGAATTCCCACTCATCAAAAGACACCATAAGGAAAAGAGGGGGGGAAAAAAAAAGCCATATGCCAGAAAATGTTTTCAAAATACTCATATGAGCAAAGATTACTACCAAGAGTATAAATGTAGTTCTTAAAACTCAGTAAGAAAATGGCAAACTAACAGAATAAAGGAGCAAAAAATCATGAAGAGGTATATTACAAATGAAAAACAAACATGCAACAAACATACAGAAAGATGTTTGATCACATTGGTAACCAGAGAAATGCTAACTGAAGCACAAACTATAATGACAAAAATGAAAAATAAGAAAATTTCAAGATTTGACAAGAAGTGGAAATCTTTTATACCACTGTGAAAAGGTAAATTGGGTAGGACCACTTGGAAAACAATTTGGTAATTACTAATAAATCTAAAGCTGCATGTATTAGTTCCTTGTAAAGGCCATAGCAAATTACTAAAAATTTAGCAGCTTAAAACAACACGCATTTACCATCTCACAGTTCTGAAGGTCAGAAGTCCAGCAGGCCCAGCTAGGAAATCCACTTAGGGTCTCAGGAGGCCTACATAAAGGTGGTGGCCAACCTGGCATCTGGCCTTAGGAAAGAAAGTGCTTCTAAGCTCATTCAGGTCGCTAGCAACAGAAGTCAATTCCTTCACTTGATTTCCATGAGGCCCCCTATATCTTTTTTTTTTTTTGCAGTATTTTTTTTTTTATCATTTCTATTGTGTTTAAGTGAAAGTTTACAAATCAAGTCAGTCTCTCACACAAAAACCTATACACACCTTGCTACATACTCCCAATTATTCTCCCCCTAAATTTTTTTTTAATGAGAGAGTCCTATCTCCTCCCTCCACTCTCTCTTTTCGTGTCCATTTCGCCACCTTCTAACCCCCTCTACTCTCTCATCTTCCCTCGAGGGAGATGCCCACATAGTCTCAAGTGTCCACCTGATCAAAAAAGCTTACTCCTCACCAGCATCCCTCTCCAACCCATTGTCCAATCCAATCCATGTCTGAAGAGTTGGCTTCGGGAACGTTTCCTGTCCTGAGCCAACTGGGGGTCTAGGGGCCATGAACACCAGGGTCCTTCTAGGCTCAATCAGACCATTAAGTCTGGACTTTTCATGGGAATTTGGGCTCTGCATCCCACTGCTCTCCTGCTCCCTCAGGGGCTCTCTGTTGCAGTCATCGGTTGTGGCCGGGCACCATCTAGTCCTTCTGGTCTCAGGATGATGTAGTCTCTGGTTCCTGTGGCCCTTTCTGTCTCTTGGGCCTGTAATTGCCTTGTGTCCTTGATGTTCTTCATTCTCCTTTGATCCAGGTGGGATGAGACCAATTGATGCATCTTAGATGGCTACTTGCTAGCATTTCAGACCCCAGATGCCACTCTTCAAAGTGGGATGCAGAATGTTTTCTTAATAGATTTTATTATGCCAATTGACTTAGATGTCCCCTGAAATCATGGTCCCCAAACCCCTGCCCCTGCTACACTGGCCTTCGAAGCATTCAGTTTATTCAGGAAACTTCTTTGCTTTTGGTTTAGTCCAGTTGTGCTGACCTCCACTGTATTGAGTGTTGTCCTTCCCTTCACCTAAAGTAGTTCTTATCTACTATCTAATTAGCAAATATCCCTCTCCCACCCTCCCTCCCTCCCCCCTCATAACCATAAAAGAATGTGTTCTTCTCAGTTTAAATAATTTCTCAAGGTCTTATAATAGTGGTCTTATACAATATTTGTCCTTTTACAACTGACTAGTTTCACTCAGCATAATGTCTTCCATGTTCCTCCATGTTATGAAATGTTTCACAGATTCATCACTGTTCTTTATTGATGTGTAGTATTCCGTTGTGTGAATATACCATAATTTATTTATCCATTCATCCACTGATGGGCACCTTGGTTGCTTCCATCTTTTTGCTATTGTAGACAGTGCTGCAATAAACATGGGTGTGCATATATCTGTTCATGTAAAGGCTCTCATTTCTCTAGGATATATTCCGAGGAGTGGGATTCCTGGGTCGTATGGTAGTTCTATTTCTAGCTTTTTAAGGAAGCACAAAATCGATTTCCAAAGTGGCTCTACCATTTTACATTCCCACCCACAGTGTAGAAGTGTTCTAATCTCTCCATAGCCTCTCCAACATTTATTATTTTGTGTTTTTTTGGATTAATGCCAGCCTTGTTGGAGTGAGATGAAATCTCATTGTAGTTTTGATCTGCATTTCTCTAATGGCTAATGATCATGAACATTTCCTCATGTATCTGTTAGCTAACTGAATGTCTTCTTTAGTGAAGTGTCTATTCATATCTTTGGCCCATTTTTTAGTTGGGTTATTTGTCTTTTTGTAGTTGAGATTTTGCAGTATCATGTAGATTTTAGAGATCAGGCGCCGATCGGAAATGTCATAGCTAAAAACCTTTTCCCAGTCTGTAGGTAGTCTTTTTACTCTTTTGGTGAAGTCTTTGGATGAGCATAGGTGTTTGATTTTTAGGAGCACCCAGTTGTCTAGTTTTTCTTCCGCATTCTTAATAATGTTTTGTATACTGTTTATGCTGTGTATTAGGGCTCCTAACATTGTCCCTATTTTTTCTTCCATGATCTTTATCGTTTTAGATTTTATATTTAGGTCTTTGATCCATTTTGAGTTCATTTTTGTGCATGGAGTGAGGTATGGGTCTTGTTTCATTTTTTTGCAGATGGATATCCAGTTATGCCAGCACCATTTGTTAAAAAGACTGTCTTTTCCCCATTGAACTCTTTTGGGGCCTTTGTCAAATATCAACTGCTCATATGTGGATGGATTTATGTCTGGATTCTCAATTTTGTTCCATTGGTCTACGTATCTGTTGTTGTACAAGCACCAGGTTGTTTTGACTACTGTGGTGGTATAATAGGTTCTAAAATCAGGTAAAGTAAGGCCTCCCACTTTGTTCTTCTTTTTCAGTAATGCCTTACTTATCCGGGGCCTCTTCCCCTTCCATATGAAGTTGGTGATTTGTTTCTCCATCTCATTAAAGAATCGCGTTGGGATTTGAATCGGAATTGCATTAAACCTGTAGATTGCTTTTGGTAGAATAGACATTTTTATAATGTTAAGTTTTCCTATCCATGAGCAAGGTATGTTTTTCCACTTATGTAAGTCTCTTTTGGTTTCTTGCAGAAGTGTACTGTAGTTTTTTTTTGTATAAGTTTTTTACATCTCTGGTAAGATTTATTCCTAACTATTTCATCTTCTTGGGGGCTACTGTAAATGGCATTGATTTGGTGATTTCTTCTCCGATGTTCTTTTTGTCGGTGTAGAGGAATTCAACTGATTTTTGTATGTTTATCTTGTATCCCAATACTCTGCTGAACTCTTCTATTAGTTTCAGCAGTTTTCTTGAGGATTCCTTAGCATTTTCTGTGTATAAGATCATGTCATCTGCAAATAGAGATACTTTTATTTCTTCCTTGGAAATGTGGATGCCCTTTATTTCTTTATCTAGCCTAACTGCTCTGGCTAGGACTTCCAACACAATGTTGAATAAGAGTGGTGATAAAGGGCATCCTTGTCTGGTTCCCGATCTCAAGGGGAATGCTTTCAGGCTCTTTCCATTTTGGGTAATGTTGGCTGTCGGCTTTCTACAAATGCCCTTTACTATGTTGAGGAATTTTCCGTCTATTCCTATTATGATGAAAGTTTTTATCATGAATGGGTGTTGAACTTTGTCAAATGCCTTTTCGGCATCAATTGATAAAATCATGTGATTCTTGTCTTTTGTTTTGTTTATGTGGTGGATTACATTAATTGTTTTTCTAATGTTGAATCATCCCTGCATGTTGTTGTTGTTGTTAGGTGCTGTTGGTTCCGACTCATACTGGCCCTATGCACAACAGAATAAAACACTGCCTGGTCCTGCGCCATCCTTATAATCGTTGTTATGCTTGACCTCATTGTTGTAGCCACTGTGTCAGTCCACCTCATTGAGGGTCTTCCTCTTTTCTGCTAACCCTGTACTCTGCCAAGCATGATGTCCTTCTCCAGGGACTGATCCCTCCTGACAACACGTCCAAAGTATGTAAGACTCAGTCTTGCCATCCTTGCCTCTAAGGAGCATTCTGGCTGCACTTCTTCCAAGACAGATTTGTTCGTTCTTTTGGCAGTCCATGGTATATTCAATATTCTTCACCAACACCACAATTCAAAGGTGTCAACTCTTCTTCAGTCTTCCTTATGCATCGTCCAGCTTTCACACGCATATCATGTGATTGAAAATACCATGGCTTGGGTCAGGTGCCCCTTAGTCTTCAGGGTGACATCTTTGCTCTTCGACACTTTGAAGAGGTCCTTTGCAGCAGATTTACCCAATGCAATGCATCTTTTTTAATTTCTTGACTGCTGCTTCTGTGGCTATTGATTGTGGATCCAAGTAAAATGAAATCCTTGACAATTTCAATGTTTTCTCCATTTGTCTTTTGTTTTGTTTATGTGGTGGATTACATTAATTGTTTTTCTAATGTTGAACCATCCCTGCATACCTGGTATGAATCCCACTTGGTCATGGTGAGTTATTTTTTTGATATGTCATTGAATTCTATTGGCTAGAATTTTGTTGAGGATTTTTGCATCTACATTCATGAGGGATATAGGTCTATAATTTTCTTTTCTCATGGTGTGTTTACCTGGTTTTGGTATCAGGGATATGGTGGCCTCATTGAATGAGTTTGGTAGTATTCCATCCTTTTCTATGCTCTGAAATACCATTAGTAGTAGTGGTGTTAACTCTTCTCTGAAAGTTTGGTAGAACTCTGCAGTGAAGCCGTCTGGACCAGGGTTTTTTTTTGGGGGGGGGGGGGAATTTTTTGATTATCTTTTCAATCTCTTCTTTTGAGGCCCCCAATATCTTCAAGCCAGCAACAGTAGGTTGAGTCCTCATGCTACAAGTCTGACTTCCTCTTCTGACTTTCTCTTTTGCCTTTCAGGGCTCACAGGATTACACTGGGCCCATCGATATAATCTAGAATAATCTCCCTATCTTGAAGTCAATTTATTAATAACTTTAATTACATCTGCAAAGTTTCTTTTATAACCACAGGGATGACATTAGAGGGTGAATGTCATAGGTGTCAAATCTAGCCTATATAACACTCCAACCTTTTGCCCCATGATACACATTTCTTCCATATGCAAATACATTCACTCCCTCCCCAGGTTTCCAAAGGTCTCATCCCATTACAGCATCAACTCATTTCAAAATCTCTTTTAAATCTCATGAGTCCAAAAGATCCAAAACTTATCATCTATACTAGGTTCAGTTGAAGCTTTGAGTATAATTTATCCTGAGACACATTTCTTCCATCAGGGGACCTGTGTTTCTAAAGAAACAAGTTTTTTCTGCTCCCAACACATATTGGTGGAACAGGCATAGAATAACAGGTACAGATATCTCTGTTCAAACAAGAGGAAAATAGACACTAAAACAGTCACCAGTCCAAAGCAGTTTTGAAATCCAGCTGGGAAAACTCCATTAGTTTTTAAGTTTCAAGAATAATCCTCCATGGTTCACAGCTCCACCCTCTGGGCCATCCCTCCTTCTTCACTCCTTCTTCATGAAAGGTAGTCGGAGTCTGATCAGTCTGTTCCCTACCAGTAGAACTCTGGTAGCCTTGCTTCATTTGTACTCTCTCTCTCTGTCCCTTTCAGTCCAAGCTGGAAGTGTTTCTGTTAACATAAATTCTCAAGAGCTTTGTGGGCCTCCTGCATATTCCACAGAGACTTATTCCATTTGACAAGAGGCTCATCCACAGATAATTCTTAGATAATCTCAATTCTATTTCTGGCTTCTGGTGAGATGTCTGAGGAGTTCTATGAGTCACACACTTAATCTTGTCAAAGAAACTGTTGTGTGACTGAGTAGTCTGATTTATAGATCTTGCTGAAATTTTAGCACAGGGTTGTAGAGTCACATTTTGACCTATTTACTAGAGTATACCTTCCTAATAGTGAATCTCTTAATTTTAGAGTCTTTTGCCATCTGGGTAAGCTAAGGATTTCACAACTCATCATCTCTGTTCGAGTCAATCTAGGTTTTTTCTACCATGCTCTTCAAAATTCTTTCAATCTCTGCCTAGTCCTCAATTCCAAAGCCACTTCCACATTGTGCATGAAGTCACCATGAGTCAGGGGTGGACTCCACAGCAGTTAACAACAACAACTTAGAGAAATTCTTGCAAATATGAGTCAGGAGACATATAATGTTTATTGCAGCATTGTTTACATAGAAATACTAAAACTGCAAAAAGTCCATTGACATGATATTAGATAAATTCCTAATTCATAAAATGAATTACCATTGTTGTTGTTTTTAGGTGCCGTTGAATCGATTCCGACTCGTAGTGACCCTACGTACAACAGAACGAAACAGTGTCCCGTTCTGCACCATCCTCACAATCATTATGCTTAAGCCCATAGTTGCAGCCATTGTGTTAATCCACCTCACTGACAGTCTTCCTCTTTTTCACTGACGCTCTACTTTAACCAAGCATGATGTCCTTCTTCAGGGACTGATCCCTCCTGATAACATGCGCAAAGTATGTGAGACATAGTCTCACCATCCATGCTTCTAAGGAGCATTCTGGTCGTACATCTTCCAAGACAGATTTATTCATTCTTTTGGCAGTCTATGGTATACTCAACATTCTTCAACACCACAGCTCAAAGGCATCAATTCTTCTTTGTTCTTCCTTATTCATTGTCCAGCTTTAACATGCATATGATGCAATTGAAAACACCATGGCTTGAGTCAGAGTACCTTAGTCTTCAAGGTGACATCTTTGCTTTTCAACACTTTAAAGAGGTTTTGTGTGGTAGATTTGCCCAATGCAATGTGTCTTTTGACTTCTTGGCTGCTGCTTCCATGAGTGTTGATTGTGGATCCAAGTAAAATGAAATTCTTGGCAACTGCAATCTTTTCTCCGTTTATCAGGATGTTGCTTATTGGTCCAGTTGTGAGGGTTTTTGTTTTTTTTCTGACGAAGTGGGATCCACACCAAACACTGTGGTCTCTGATCTTCAGTAAGTACTTCAAGTCTTCTTCACTTTCAGCAAGCAAGGTTGTGTCATCTGCATAAGGCAGGTTATTAATGAGTCTTCCACCAATTCTGAATACCTGTTCTTCTTTACATAGTCCGCTTCTCAGATTATTTGCTCAGCATACAGATTGAATAGGTTTGGTGAAATGATACACCTTTCATAACTTGAAACACTATTCCTGGCTTTAAACCACGCAGTATTCCCTTGTTCTGTTCAAACAATTGCCTCTTGATCTATGTAAATGTTCCACATGAGCACAATTAAGTGTTCTAGAATTCCCATTCTTTACAATGCAATGAAAAAATTAATAAACTATAGCAAAACTACAAAAAGTCTATCTGCTTGATATTAGATAAATCTTTTTGTAATTCATAAAATTGATACTACACAGCAACGAAAGAATGAATAAACTACAGCTTCACACATTACGTGGGTGACTCTCACAAACAATTTTAAGTCAAAAATCAAGTTGCAGAAGAATATACATAATACAGTTTCAATTATGAGTTGAAAAACATAAAAAAATGATACATCATGCTTAATTATAAAGGAGCTGCTATAAAATTTTCCATTTTTCACAGAATTAATGTTAAGTTAAAAGTAAAAATAAGTTATATCATTAAAGGGGGTGTGTCTTCAGTAACATAAAATGTTTCCTGCCTCAAAATATCTCCTTTATCAGCCTTCCTAATGTTTATAAAATTTTTAGGATCTCAGATTCATCTTTAGGCTATTTACCTGGTAAATCCATCTTCATTTTTCAAAGCTAGCCCAAATGCCGCTTCTCTGACTCCCAGTTTCAGAGTTAATTACGGCACAGTGGTTAAGAGCTGTGGCTGCTATGCAAAAGGTCAGCAGTTCAAATCCATCAGCCGCTCTTTGGAAACCCTATGGGGCAGTTCTACGCTGTCCTATAGGGTCCCTATGAGTCAGAATCAACTCGCTGGCGATGAGTTTGGCTTTTTTTTTTTCTTCCACCTTGAAGATAGTCCTACTGTGGTACAGTGGGATCTGGTGGATAGTTTGTATTTGGAGATTCAGCAGGACTGAGTTTAAATTCCTGTTCCACCAATTAATGACTGTGACCTTGAACAAATTGTTTAACCTTTCTAAAACTCAGTTTCCTCATCTGAGAAAGGAAGATAATACAGGTAGTCCCTGGGTTACAAACCCGTACTTGCCCTTTAAGGTTATATAAATTTGCCCTCACTTTGAAATTACTGAACCATGTTCACAACCCAGGGACTTACTGTAGTTCAGAGCATAGGTGTGTTTAGGGATATTAAAGCACACTTGATGAGGGTCATGTGCTATGCTAAAGTGTTGAAAATCCCCCCCACCCCAAAGTTTATGGGGAAGAATTAGAAGACTTTAAACAAGGGAAGAGGACTGAATCTTAGATCCAATTTTAGAAAGAAGAATAGTAGTTATATGGGGAATGGACTGATGTAGACTGAGATTATAGCTATCAAAGCGAGAGGGTTGTATAATTGTCTAAGTGAGAAGTGTTGCTGCAGAAGGGCAGTGGTGGTGGAAAGGGAAAGAAGAGTCTGGAAAACGCAGTTACTAACTGGGAAAGGAAAGAGAGTGACAGGACTGTAGCGTGACTACCAGCTACCAGATATGGAAAACTGTGTCAAGCGGTGCTATCACAGAGAAATGACAGAGCAGGAGATCTGATGGTAAAAATGATAAATTCACTTTGGGGCCACATTCAGTTTGGTTTCTTTGCAACATTTATGTTCTGTAGAAAATTGTGGGTATGGATCTAGACCTAAGGACTAAAATGTGATTAATATGAGATGCACGCATCAATAGCATATATGTGACAGTTGAAATCAGGGGAACAAAGAAATTCATGATAATGCTGTGGTAAAAAGAAACCAAAGCAAACCTGTTGCCATCAAGTCACTTCTGACTCATAGGGACCCTATAGGTCAGAGTAGAACTTCCCCATAAGGTTACCAAGGCTGCAAACCTTTACGGACGCAGACTGCTACACCTTCTTCCCTTGGAACGGCTGGTGAGTTTGAACCACCAACATTTTTGGTTAACAGCTGAGCACTTAACCACTGTGCTACCAGGGCTCCTCCACACACACTGTAGGTCTCAAAAATTTATTGAATCACAGGCACATTTGAGACTCAAAAAAACCTAGGGACATTTTCAACAGACAAATGTCAGCAGCATTTTGCATACAGTTTCAGGTCATTCTTGGACTTGTGAAGGAGAGCAGGAGGACTATAAACGGAGCCAGAGGAAATCTATGAAAGGCTGTGTCATAAAAGCAAAGTTTCACGGAAGGAATGGTTAATACTATCAAAAGCCACAGAAAAGCCAAATAATATAAGAACTGCAACTGCCTGATGATTTCGGCACATAGACGGTCCCCAGCCCCAAGTAAGCCAATTGACTGGAATCAGAAGAGTAAGTTGCAGAGGGAGTAGTGGTTGAGAAGTTGTACAATAAGTCTTGGAAGATTATTCACCATGATGGGAAAATAAAGGGAGAGCTGTAGCGCAAGGTAGCAGGCAAGCTGCGTGTAAGGGGAGGTGGGGAGGAGATGAAGATATAAGCAAATTCCCTGGGGAGGGTCGCATAGAATGAAATCCAGAGCTCAGGTGGAGGCAATTGCTTAGATGAAGAAAAGAAACATACCCTCAACTAAGCTAGAAACGGAGGAGGTACCATAAATCTCACCTGTAGTGGGATGACAACGAAACTGAAAGAAGTTTAGGGAATCACGCATAAAGAGAACAGACTATGGGGCCAAACCTGACTTTTAAAACCGAATTCTGTTCTCAACTTCCTTCCTCTCTTGACTCTGGGCCAGGTATTTAACTTACCTAAGCCTCGCTTTCTTCATCTGCAAAATATGACTAATTATTCCTCTTTGTTCATTTCAGGAAAGATTAAATGCTATAAAGCTCCTGGTACAGTGCCTAATATTAAGTGCTAAATAACAGTTAAGAAACTAATATTTATTAACTGGCATTATTTTGTCTGAGAAATAAAAGACAAGGTCCTAGGCCAGGAGTGAGAAGAGGAAAAGGGGTGTGGTAGACGGTGTTACAGATTGAATTTTGTCTGCAAAACATGTTGAAGTCCTAACCGCTTTATGTGTGAATGTGACCCTGTTTGGAAATAGGTTTTCTTTTGTTGTTGTTACTTTAATGAGGATATAGCAAATAGGGTGAGTTCTAAACCTAATCACTTCTGAATGGTGTCTTATAAAAAGAACAGAATAGAAACAGACACACACAAGGGGAAGGCAGCTGCATGTGAGAATTGTCTACAAAGGAACACTAAGGATTACTGGCACTCACCAGAAACTAGGAAAGAGAACCACAAAAAGAATCCATATGGCAGAGACTAATTTGCACTTTCAGCCTCTAGAACTTTAAGAAAATAAATTTCTGTTCTTTAAAGCCAGCACTTGTAGGTTTTTTTGTTTGTTTCTTTTTTGATACTGCAGCACTAGGTAACTAAGACAGAGGGCTTGGAAAAGGCTATGAAGTTTTGGAATAGCTGCTGAATTGAAAAGGTAAATGTGCACACCAGAGTCACAGCATTAAATATTTAGCCATGGCTGGAGGCTAGGAATCAACAGATGCACCAGTGCATTTGGTTCTGTCCTGTGATCCTGCAGGGCTCAGCTGCAGTAGCTGGGGTTAATGACACCACAGAAGGATGGAGTGGCCAGGGGTAGCAGAGAGTTGAACATACGGCATTAAATTAAGAGAAATACTTGACCATGCCATCTATGCTGGAAGGAAGTTAATAAGCAGGGGAGTAATGACGTTAGCCCCCACACGTTTGCCAGTTTGTCATACTGTGGGGGCTTGGGTGTTGCTGTGATGCTGGAAGCTATGCCACCAGGATTCAAATACCAGCAGGGTCACCCATGGCAGACAGGTTTCAACTGAGCTTCCAGAATAAGACAGACTAGGAATAAGGACCTGGCAGTCTACTTCTGAAAAGAATTAGCCAGCGAAAACCTTATGAATAGCGGCAGATCATTGTCTGATATAGTGCTGGAAGATGAGCCCCTCAGGTTGGAAGGCACTCAAAACAGCACTGGGGAAGAGCTGCCTCCTCAAACTAGAGTCGAACTTAATGACGTGGATGGAGTCACATGTTCAGGACCTTCATTCGCTGATGTGGCATGACTCGAAAAGGGAAGAAACTGCTGCAAACATCCACTAAAAACTAAAAACTGGAACCTGGAATGTATGAAGTATGACTCTAGGAAAATTAGAAATTGTCAAAAATGAAATGGAATGCATAAACATCAGTATCGTAGGCATTAGTGAGCTGAAATGGACTGGGATTGGCCGTTTTGAATCAGACAACCATATGGTCTACTATCCCAGGAACGATAACTTGAAGAGGAATGGTGTTGCACTCATGGTCAAAAAGAACATTTCAAGATCTATCCTGAAGTACAACGCTGTCAGTGATAGGATATTATCCACATGCCTACAAGGAAGGCCAGCAAATGTGACTATTATTCAAATCTACACACCAACCACTAAGGGTTTTACTAGCTCCTACAGCCTGAAATTGATCGAACGTGCCATCAGGATGCATTGATAATTACTGGTGATTGGGATGCAAAAGGTGGAAATAAAGAAGAAGGAACAGTAATTGGAAAGTATGGCCTTGGTGATAAAAACGATGCTGGAGATTGCACAATAGAATTTTGCAAAATCAACAACTTCTTCATTGCAAATACCTTTTTTAGTCAACATAAATGGTGACAAAACACATGAACCTCACCACACGGAATACACAGGAATCAAACTGACTACATCTGCAGAAAGAGATGATGGACAAGCTCAGTATCATCAGTCAGAACAAGGTCAGGCGCTGACTGTGGAACAGGCCATCAATTGCTCATATGCAAGTTCAAGTTGAAACTGAAGAAAATTAGAACAAGTCCACGAAAGCCAAAGTATGACCTTGAGTATATCTCACCTGAATTTAGAGACTATCTCAAGAATAGATTTGACGCGTTGAATACCGATGACCAGACGAGTTGTGGAATGACATCAAGGATACCATCCATGAAGAAAGCAAGAGGTCATTAAAAAGATTTAGAAGAGGACGTGTAACCAGGGATATCATTGCTGATGTCAAATGGATCCTGGCTGAAAGCAGAGAATACCAGAAAGATGTTTACCTGTGTTTTATTGACTATGCCAAGGCATTCAGCTTTGTGGATCATAACAAATTATGGACAATATTGTGGAAAATAGGAATTCCAGAACACTTAATTGTGCTCATGAGGAACCTGTACATGGAAGAAGAGGAAGTCGTTCAAACAGAACAAAGGGATACCATGTGGTTTAAAGTCAGGAAAGGCGTGCGTCACGGTTGTATTATTTCACCATACCTATTCAATCTGTACGCTGAGCAAATAATCCAAGAAGCTGGGCTCTAAGAAGAACAGGGCATCAAGATTGGAGGAAGACTCACTAATAACCTGCATTATGCAAATGACACAACCTTGCCTGCTGAGAGTAAAGAGGACTTGAAGCACTTACTGATGAAGATCAAAGACCACAGCCTTCAGTATGGGTTACATTGCAACATAAACAAAACAAAAATCTTCACAACTAGACCAATAAGCAACATCATGATGAATGAAGAAAAGACTGAGGTTGTCAAGGATTTCATTTTACTTAGATCCACAATCAACACCCATGAATCAAAAGATGCATTGCATTGGGCAAATATGCCGTAAAAGACCTGTTTAAAGTGTTGAAAAACAAAGATGTCACCTTGAGGACTAAGGTGCACCTGACTCCAGCCATGGCGTTTTCAATCACCTCATATGCATGCGAAAGCTGGACAATGAATAAGGATGACCGAAGAAGAACTGACGCCTTTGAATTGTGTTGGCAAAGAATATTGAATACACCATGGACTGCCAAAGGAACAATTCTGTCGTGGAAGAAGTACAACTGTACCTCCTTAGAATAAAGGATGGCAAGACTATGTCTCATATACTTTGGACATGTTATCAGCAGGGATCAATCCCAGGAGAAGGACATCATGCCTGGTAAAGGAGAGGGTCAGCTAAAAAGAGGAAGACCCTCAATGAGATGAATTGACACAGTGGCTGCAGCAATGGGCTCAAGCATAGCAACAATTTTGAGGATGGAGTGGGACAGGGCAGTGTTTGGTTCTGTTGTGCATAGGGTCGCTATGAGTCAGAATCAACTTGATGGCACCCAACAACAACAATGACTTTAGGGATTGTAAGTCTTATGTGGCTAAAGAGATAAAACATATGTGAATTTAAGATTTTTTTCATATTTACTGGCAAAACAGTAATGTTCCAGTTTGGGTCAATGATGAAACAGTAGATTTCTAAAAGGACACTATATAAGAAATAAAAAGTATTCCATTTTCCCAATCAGTGTTATAGTTTAGAACACAATATAGGACATAAAAGACTATATATTAATAGCTATATTTAGAAATCTGGAACCATATTTTATAGGTGTGCCAAACTGACATTTACCCATAAGATATAAAAATATCTGTGTAAATATTTCACAAAAAGGATATACAAATGGTGAGCAAACACATGAAATGATACCAGGGGTGGATTATCCAATAGGCAAGGTAAGCACAGTACTTACCTTGCTTACCAGATCATTTGTAGTGAACAATTTCACATTTTTCCACCATGTCAAAGATTATGCTTCTAGGTATGGCTGGCATTGTCTCTCTCCCAACCTCACAGTACCTTCATGCAGAATCAAAGCCTCCTTTCAAATTTTCAATTTTTTGACAGGGGTGGATGACCAAGTAAGCATGCACTTACTGATGCTTACTTACTAATCAACATGGGTTTACCACATCTTGAAACTGGTCACTACAGATTAGTCAGTAAGCACAAATAGGCCTGTGCTTACCTTGCTTATTGGATAATCTGCCCCTGAAAGACGCTCAACACTATTAGCCATTAAAAAACCAAAAACCAAACCCACTGCCATCGAGTCTATTCCAACTCATAGCGACCCTATAGGACAGAGTAGAACTGCACCATAGAGTTTCCAAGGAGCACCTGGTGGATTCGAACTGCTGACCTCTTGGTTAGCAGCCATAGCACTTAAGCACTATGCCACCAGGGTTTCCAAGGGAGATGTAAATTAAAACTACACTGAGATACCACCTTACTCCCACTAGAATGGCTATGATAAAAACAAACAAAAATGGAAAACAACAGGTGTTGGTGAGGATGTGGAGAGACTGGAAACCTCATCCATTGCTGATGGGAATGCAAAATGTTACAGCCACTATGGAAAACAGTTTGGTGATTTCTCAAAAAGTTAAACATAGAACTATCATATGACTGGACAACCGCAATCCTAGATATATAACCAAAAGAATTGAAAACAGAAGTGCAAACAGAAACTTGTATGCCAGTGTTCATTGCAGCACTATAAACAATAGCCAAAAGGTGGAAACAACCCAGAGTCTATCAACAGATGAATGGATAAGCAAAATGTGGTACATACATACAGTGGGATATTACTCAACCATAAGGAGAAACGAAGTCCTGATATATGCTACGACAAGATGAACCTTGAAAACACGCTGAGTGAAATAAGTCACTCACAAAAGACAAACACTATATGATCCCGCTTATATTAAAGAGGCAAATGCAGAGAGACTAAAGCTTGTTAGTGGTTACCAGAGGTAGGAGGAATTTCTGTGAATTGCGGTGGAATGATTTGGAAAATGGTAGTCCTAATGGTTGCACAACATGATGAGCATAATCAGTATCACTGAATTCCACATGTAATAATTGTTGAATTGTCAAATGTTTTGTTATATATATTTTTGCCACAATTTAAAAAAAGTTTCTGCTAAACAAAGAAAAAGCAAAGCCAGATAAATAGCCCAATAACTGAAAGCTCTAACGTTATCAAGCAAGCAAAGTCTGTAAATTCACTTTTAGTACATTAGTTTTCTTTTGAGGTCTAACTACACAAGGAAATCACATCATTTCTAAAGCCAAAAATAAAAGATCCATGCAAATACAGCTCTTCAAAACTAATGATTAATTTAAATATATTGCCTTTGTCTTTCTAAGCAATATGTTTTATCTCTAAATTATTAACAAACCGTCATTCCTAAGATTTTAGTAAATTAGTTACCACAAAATGAAACACACCAGGTTCACTGTTAAACTATGTCGTATGTCACAAAACTGAAATTCTAGCTTTTGTTTAAAACTTTACACACTGTGCTCATCAAGAAATCCATCTGTTATCCTGCGATTTTTAACACTGTAATTAAATTAAATGTAATCTTGTTTTATAGTTAGAAGGTAAATGTTGATATTAAAAGGAGAGCAAGACAGTGCAGAATCATAATGAACACTATCAATGACTTGATATATGGTTTTTCAGTAACAAAAACAAAGTAAACTGTTTATAATCTCTGGAGACTGAGATTTCCTTTAAAAGTAGTAATGGAATAGGATGGTATCATCCCAGTTCTTACATTCTTCAACATGTTTAAAGAAATTACTGTGCTTGTGATAAGCTACATCTATCCATATACATTATTCCCCCCTCATCTGTGGGAGGTATGTCCCAAGACCCCTGTGGATGCCTGAAACCCTGGATAATTGTTGTTGTTGTTGTTGTTAGGTGCTGTGGAGCCAGTTCCAACTCATAGTGACCCTGTGTACAACAGAATGAAACACTGCCCAGTTCGTACATATATACCAAACCCTATATATACTATATTTTGTCCTATACATACATACTCATAATAAAATTTAATTTATAAATTAGGCACAGCAAGAGATTAACAACAAGAATTAAAAAGTAGAACAATTATAACAATATTCTGTAATACATGTTTTGTGAATGACAAAGCAGAAAATGTGAGATCTCATCATGCCCCACACTCATTTAACGTTTTTGGACCATGGTTGACGCCGGGTAACTGAAACCATGGAAAGTGAAACTATGATAAGGAGGACTACTGTACCTCCTAGATTGCTAATATTACTTAAAATGTAAGCTGTATTTTTAATGTAGTAAGAGGCGCGTGTAGCAAAAATACTATAATCTAAAAATTCTGTTCAAAGTCCTGTGAAACTAATGTCCAAAATAATTTTCAGAGGAGACATTTAGTATATTTAACAAAAAAAGAAGAAAAATATAAATGTGACTATTATTCTGGAAAATTCAGTGCAATAAACATTGAATTCTTACAAGGAATATAATGGTTTCTTTTTAAGTCTTTTCACAATTATTAAGAAAGGGATGGGAGGGAAGTAGTCAGCCTCTTAAATGAACTTTAGGTTGCTCAGGTGCTTTGTTCCAGTAGGCTGCATTGTGGTTCAGAAAAGAATTAATAAGAATGGAAAAAGAACACCTAGTATGGATTCCTCTGATTTTTTTTTTTTTAAGTGTATCTGCTTAAGAAAGGACAATAGAAAATTTAGAACAAAGAAACAAATAAAAACAGTATGAAAGGAAGGAAAAGGCACCTTTACTATAATTTTGGGAGAAGTTAACAATTCACAGTTATTGTTGCTGTTAGGTGCTATCAAGTTGGTTCTGACTCATAGTAACCCTATGCACAACAGAACGAAACACTGCCTGGTTTTGTGCCATCCTCACAATCACTGTTATTTTTGAGCCCACTGTTGCAGCTACTGTGTCAATCCATCTTTTTGAGGATCTTCCTCTTTTTCCCTAAACCTCTAACTTACCAAGCATGATGTCCTTCTCCAGGGACTGGTCCCTCCTGACATGTCCAAAGTACATGAGACTAAGTCTCGTCATCTTCACTTCCAAGGAGCACTCTGACTGTACTTCTTCCAAGACAGACTTGTTTGTTCTCTTCTGGCGGTCCATGGTATATTCAACATTCTTTGCCAACATGATAATTTAAGGGCATTAATTCTTCTTTGGTCTTCCTTATTCATTGTCTAGCTTTCACATGCATATAAGAAGGTTGAAAATACCATGGTTTGGGTCAGGCGTACCCTAGTCCTCAAAGCACCATGTTTGCTTTTCAATACTTTAAAAAAGTATTTTGCAGTAGATTTGCTCAATGCAATATGTGGTTTAATTTCTTGATTGCTTCTTCCATGGGTGTTGATTGTGGATCCAAGTAAAATGAAATCTTTGACAACTTCAGTAATTTATCTGTTTATCATGATGTTGCTTATTGGTCCAGTTGTGAGGATTTTTGTTTTCTTTATGTTGAGGTGTAATCCATACTGAAGGATGGAGTCTTTGATCTTCATCAATAAGTGCTTCAAGTCCTCTTCACTTTCAGCAAGCAAGGTTGTATCATCTACATACCGCAGGTTCTTAATGGTCTTCCACCGATCCTGACACCGTGTTCTTCTTCATATAGTCGCATTATTTGCTCAGCATACAGATTGAATAAGTATGGAGAAAGGATAAAACCCTGATGCATACCTTTCCTGGCTTTAAATCATGCATTATCCCCTTGTTCTGTTTGAATGACTGCCTCTTGATCCATGTACAGGTTCCTCATGAGAACAATTAGGTATTTTAGAATTCCCACTCTTCTCAATGTTATTCATAATTTGTTATGATCCACACAGTCCAATGCCTTTGCATAGTCAATAAAACACAGATAGATATCTTTCTGGTGTTCTCTGCTTTCAGTCAAAATCCACCTGACAGCAGCAATGATATCCTTCATTCCACGTCCTCTTCTGAATCTAGCTTGAATTCTGGCAGTTCCCTGTCGATGTTCTGTTGCAACTGTTTTTGAATGATCTTCAGCAAAATTTTACTTGCTTGTGAAGTTAATGATATTGTTTGATAATTTCACATTCTGTTGAATCACCTTCTTTGGAATGGGCACAAATGTGGATTTCTCAGAATCTGTTGGCCAGGTAGCTCCTTCTAAATTTATTGGCATAGACAAGTGAGCCTCTCCAGTGCTGCACCCCTTTGCTGAAACATCTCAACTGGTATTCTCTCAATTCCTGGAGCCCTATTTTTCGTCAGTGCCCTCAGTGCAGCTTGGACTTCTTCCTTCAATATCATCAGTTCTTGATCATATGCTACCTCCTGAAGTGGTTGAATATCAACCAATTTTTTTTTGGTACACTGACTGTGCATTCCTTCCATCTTATTTTGATGCTTCCTGCATTGTTCGATATTCTGCCCACAGAATGTTTCAGAATTGCAACTTGAGACTTGGACTTTTTCTTTAGTTCTTTCGGCTTGAGAAATGCCGAGCATGTTCGTCCCTTCTGGTTTTCTAACTTCAGGTCTTTACACATTTCATTATAATACTTTACTTTGTCTTCTAGAGCTGCTCTTTGGAATCTTCTGTTCAGCTCTTTTACTTCATCATCACTTCCATTCACTTTAGCTACTCTATGCTCAAGAGCAAGTTTCAGGGTCTCTTTTAACACCCATTTTGGTCTTTTTTTTCTTTCCCATCTTTTTAATGACTTTTGCTTCCTTCATGTATGACGCCCGTGATATCACCTCACAAGTTGTTTGGTCTTCCGTCACTGGTGTTCAATGCGCCAAATCTATTCTTGAAATGGTCTCCACATTCAGATGGGATATACTCAAGGTTGACGGGGAGATTCTACTCTGTCCTATAGGGTCATTATGAGTCAGAATTGAGTCAATGATAATGGGCTTTTTTGTTGTTGCTGTTATTTGTTTGATGATTAAACGGTTAAATGCTTCACTGCTAACTGAAAGGTTGGCAGTCTGAACCCACCCAACAGCTCTGTGGGAGAAAGATCTAATGATCTGCTTCCATAAAGACTACAGCCAGGAAAATCTTATTGCGCAGTTCTGCTCTATCACATCAGGTAGCTGTTGAGTAGAAATTGACTCCACAGCACTCAACAACAATTCAGTAATTAATTTGTATTAATAAAATGGAAAAAAACTAAAAATTAAATATTTTTCAAAGCTGTATATATTTTCAGTTGTTGAAGGCAATACAATGCTGTGAATAAGCATGTAGGTTTGGAAACCAAACAACCAACCTCTATTTGAATCTTGGTTTCTCCACAGCCTTTACCTCAACTTCTTCTTGTCACAAATGGTGATAGTAACAATACCTTCCTCATAATGGTATTGTGAGTATTAAAAGTTAATATAAAGTAATTTGTTTATAATAACAGTATAAATATAAAGTGTAAGTATAAAATAAAGCAGGTAATAGAATTACTAACACATTGTAAGAACTCAATCAAGTTGGTCATTAGTATTATTTAAAAACAGTTCACTGCTCCCTTTTACTTTTTCTGATGACTATGAACAGACTGAGTGTAAATACTTGAGCAGAGGTAATCCCCAAATGTTTATTCCACATATTCATTTTATAGTGGGTTAGAACTCAGGCCATGATAGGAATGACAGGAACGATGCTTACATTCCAAGGTTGGCCCATAAAGGTTGTTCTTCACCTATTAGCTTCCTTAACTCTAGCTCTAATATTCCTAGCCTGCATTTTTTTTTTTTTTTGGAGATGGAAAAGATTTTTTTTTTTTTTTGAGAATATACACAGCAAATCACATACCAATTCAACCATTTCTACATGTACAATTCAGTGACATTGATCACATCCCTCAAGTTGTGTAACATTCTCACAATCCTTTTCTGAGTTGTTCCTCCCCATTGACATAAACTCACTGCCCCCTAGGGTTCCTATCTAATCTTTTCAGTTGTTGTCAATTTGATCTCATATAGTTCTTTTAAAAGAGCATAATGTTCAAGGCAGACATGTTTTGCTAGTTAAGCTAAACTATGGTTTTAAGAAGACTTCACAGGATATTTTTAGTTTTAAGTTTTAAAGATTATCTCAGGGCAATAGTTTCAGGGGTTCATCCAGTCTCCATGGCTCTAGAAAGTCCATGAGAAGTTGAAATTTTGTTCTATATTTTTCCCCCTTTGATCCCTAGAAGCAGAAAATTATGCAAAGATAAGAGGGGAGAAAGAAGAAAAGAGCAATGATTTCCTCCTCTGGAAGATTCTATTGAAACATTATTTCTTAATATTGTCTTCAAAAAGGGTAACTCTTTAGGTAAATATCTGATTCTAAAACTAACTGAAACTTGGAATTTTTTTTTCAGTCTATAAAGGCAGGCACTATTTAATTTAGAACCCATCCTCCAAAATAACACAGGCTGTGTCTTACAATTTTTTTTCCCTTCAGTTTTAATATTGCCACTAAACTTTCAATCCAAGCTACTGAAGGTTAGGCAAATATAAACAGAAATGTCTTCTAAAATTTTATACTGTGGATGAAAACCACCATCTTGCAACACAAGGATAGAATGGCCCACCTACTTCTAAAGCTTACAAATGCAGAAATGCATGATCTTCCCTTTGTCAAAACATGGCATATCCACTCACCCAGCTACTCATAAAAGAAATCTGAGGCCATCCTTAACATCTTCTTCTTCAACCTAGACTATCAATCTCTCACCAATCCTTGTAATATTAACCTCAAATATATAGCTTAAATCTGCCCACTTTCCATCCACTATCTTCCCAGTCCAAACTACTGTCACATCTGGCTTAGATCGGTAATTAACTTAAGGATCTTTCTGTTAATTACCAATAACTATTCTCCACACAGAAGTGAATGAAAAAAATCATTAATTTTCCCACATCATATATCATAAAATTCAAAATACTAAAAATGGCCTATATATTCTGGTCTAAGCCAGAGCTCTAATTTTCATAGTGCTTATATTAATCCATAATTATATTTATTTTTGATTATTCACTAAATATTTCTCTCTAGTACTAGATGGTAAACTCCATAAAGACAGGAACAACTTGCATTTTCATCTTTGTATAACTAGTACCTAACAGTGCCCATAATGTACTCCCAATAAACATTTGTGGAATAAATGAATAATAATAATAAAATCCCTAAAACCTCAGATTATATTGGCCTGAAGAAAAGCAAACAAATCCATCCAGTAAATTACTTGCTTTTCATAGTAAGCATTGACACAAAATGTTTTGCCTCCCCTTCCCCCATTTTTTTTCCCCCCTCTCTTAAACTGGGATGCTTAAATGATTCACATTTATGCAAGCCTCATAGAACAACTCCAAGTCAGAGCAACAGACCAACCATTCTGGGGCTTGTCTCTGACAATGACATTAAGGGTATTTTGTAGAAAATGCATTTATTTTATGCATCTCTGTCATGACTGGCCATAGCCTTTTCAATCTGAAGAGTTCCTAATTTTTGTGACTTTCACTGTAACTAGTGGAATTTCTGAGTAAGGTGGAGATGTGTGGGAGCCTGCAGCTGTATACAGTCTGCTTATTTGGGATAAACAGTCACAATCAGATCCTTCCAGGGCATGAGCTCAGATCCAGGAATGAATGTAAGGAGATCAGCTGAACATTTATTAAGTTTCGGTTATACGAAGGCTCACAATCTTGGGCGAGATACATAAGGAAATGTATGAAAATTCTCTTTACTTTTGGCCTTTAAAGAATATGCAATTTTTCTTTTTATGTCAGACAATCAGATAGGGTTTTGGCCTTTAAAGAATATGCAATTTTTCTGTTTATGTCAGAAAATCAGGTAGGGTCTACTAGAGGTAGATAAATGTTTTACTCTAGGTCTGTGAAACACCTACCATCTCTCTGAAATACAATCAATGTTTTAATTTTTAATGTGTTGAATTGCATCCACCCACCCATTGCCATCAAGTCAATTCTGACTCATAGCAAACCTATAGGACAGAGTAAAGCTGCCGCACCGGGTTTCCAAGACTAGGCTGGTGGATTTGAACTGTTGACCTTTTAGTTAGCAGTCAAGCTCTTAACCACTGTACCACAGGGTTCCTTGAATTACATAGAGATCACTAATATAGGTACATCTTTGTGGTCTTTGAAAATGAAAGAACATGAATAATTTTTAAGTGGAATTGAGCTCTAGCTTACCTTTTACAATTAATTTGAACATGGCTCCAATGTTCTAGAAGTTCAGGACATTTCTGACAAAATAACAAATCTTATAAAATCTAAATTAATGAAAAAGAAAAATCTAACTCATTTCCCCAATTTGATTGTTTAGCACCGTACTGAGAACAGATAAAATAGCTTTTTAATATTTATATTTAAATAGTACTTAACTATTTATATAAATATAATCAAATTTGGTTTAAAGTTACCCTTTCTCTAAGCTTATTAATTTCGTAGCTATATAATTCTCTAAGGGAAAGAGAGAGAGACTGATTGATTATTAGGTGATTTGGTTTAGGGATCTTTCCTAAAAGACATTGACTACCCTTAATAAAACAACAATACTAGTAAGAGCTGCCATATGAGTGTTTATTAAATGTCAGTGTTCTCCATGACAGATGTATTATACAAACTATTGCTATTTCCTACAACAATCCACTAAAAAAAATATATTGTTATTCAGATGTTTCAGATGGGGAAACTAAAACTAAGGAATTTTAAACAATTTGCTCAAACCAATCAGCTAATAAATTGTGAAACCCAGGTCTGACTGTCTCTAAAGCCGGCTATTGATTTATTACTAGAATAAATTCTTCATATTACGAATATGACCCAGAGATGTAAAAGCATATTTTGTAATACTACATAGAAAATTAGCAGCAGAGATGAGAATAAAAAACATCGTCTTCAGACTCCCAATCCAATATTCTTTGAACTAAAGTAAATTAGTAAGTATAACAGTATCACTCTAATTTTCGGGGAAGTTCAAAAGTCAAGAGGACTTTGAAGGCAAAATTTCTCCCAAAGTCAATTATATTTTCATATGCAAAAAGTTGTACAATAAAGACATGCACTGCCTCATGGCAAGTTTGGATATTTCTTACTTTCAAGACTAGCCATCTTCCTGACTAACCATGCTCCTATTCTCCTTCCTTCTCACACTGACACATGATTTCTACATACATTCACAGCCAAGACATAGCTTTCAACATATATCCACAGTTGAATCGGGGGATCATTAAGCCAACCCTAAAGTCTTAAAAGCTCAGCCTCAAGTCCTATTCTTCTATTATGATTTTTGCCTTATTTCCAAGCTTCCTTTCTGCTTTGTTTGTATTCCCACATTTCTCTTGTTGAACTTCAATACCATTGGGATCTGCCCTCGGACCCTGTCCTTGGACCCTGTATCAGAGGTGGGATTCCCATGTCCAGCAGACAACTGCAAGCTGGTCCTCCAGTTATCACCTGCCTCTGAGTCCTTTTCCCTGTACTCTTCACACCAGTCAAGACACTCACTAATCCATCTTGGACCTCTCCCTTTATTCCCCACCCATTTCTGACTGACTGAATCACAAACTTCTATTGGCAGCCTAGATAAGTACATAGATTTTCCCTCCTGAACCTCCTTTAGCTAAAACAGCTGCTGATTTGCTTAACTCTGGGGTTCCTGCTCCTCCTCAGGGGAAGAATCTACTTTCTAATCACGCCAGTTCCTGCCTACTTACTTGTACAACCTTTTATAGGGAACCAGTCATCCTGGCTGACAGTAGCAGAAACAAACAGATTTATTACTTGATGAACATAAAAAATGCTTTCCTCCAGGAGGAGAGGATGGCAATCTTTCTTAAACTGGTGCTGATTCTAGCATTTTGGAGGCTTTGCTGAAGCCATCACTGAGATCTCTAAAGATAGAAGTAAGACTCTCTGACAGCATCACGCAGAAAATTGGATACAATCTCACAGCATGAGAAAACACACTGCTGAGTGGGTATAATGCTAAATAATAATGGGACAATCTAAAGAGAGGAGCGATGAGTCATAGGAAGGCACAGTAAATGTTGCAGACAAATTAAGTAGCACAAGACTCATTTTAGGAGAGTTTGGATAAAAGACCAAAAGTGTAAGATGGAATTAACATACGAGAAATGTATTTTCTCAAAACTTGAATCCAACAGAACAAGTTGTTGGAAATTTTGAAAATTTTATAAAGTACATTAAAAATTTTTAACATCAATTTCAAGACATTTCATCTAAGTTCCCACAAAACATAAAGAATAAAATTCTCTTGAGAAAAATCTATTTTAAAAAATGATAATAATTGAAGCAAAAAGGAATAAAAATTCCAAGTGAGTTCAAATTCAAACTGTGATTATTTAATAATGCATAAGACTATAGACAAGAAATCATTTTTTCTTTGTAACAAACACAACTTACTTTTCAAAGATGTTATTTAAAATTATTATTAAAAATAATTATTATTTATTAATAATATTTAAAAAAAACATTGCCATCGAGTTGAATCCAACTCATAGAGACTCTATCGGACAGAGTAGAACTGCCCCACAGAGCTTCCAAGTAGCGCCTGGTGGATTTGAAGTGCCGACCTTTTGGTTGGCAGCCGTAGCACTTAACCACTATGCCACCAGGGTTTCCATTTTAATAATATTTTATTTTAATAATTATTTTAAATTATTTATTACTAAAAATAAATAATTTAAAGCTCTAGTATGTCTGCTTTAAATCCCCAAAATTTTATAGTTATCATCAATTGCAGTTAAGAAACTGGAACAAATTATTCTTTCACCTTAACAGGAAAAAAAAAAAAGTTTTTTAAAACTAGGCCACTTAAACAGAAGAAAACAAGGGAATATTTTGAATACCTTAGGATATAAATGGAAAACTAATTGGAAAATAAACCTCTAATCTAAAACAAATTGGTAAATAAGAGCTAAATCACTTGTATGACACTATTAAGATAAATAACATTTAGAATACAAGGAGATTTTTCTTTTTTTTTAATTCAAGATGAGTCAATTTTGTTAATTGTGGGTGGATTATCTGCCTCAGAGGGATCCTGTGGTGTAACTCAGAAGCCTGTACCCATTTATGGGAAATCACCTAATTCCCTAACAAGATTGCAAAAAGTAGTGACTGCAGCCAGAATTCGCAGGAAAGTGTACAAATTCTATCTTCAGCCATGAGGAACAGACCGTGAAAAACTGTAGGGCATTCAATGATCATCCTACAATGCTATCTTTAACTAGGTAGCTAAGGCCTGGTCAGGGTGGGGTCACACAGGAGGAGTTCCAAAAGATGTCTCCCAGGATTGAGAGAGAAGTGACGAAATGGGGAGGAAAAGGAATAGATTTAACCTTTTTATCTCTAAACACATATACTTCTTCCATATGAACTTCATCATTCCTACCACCCTTTCACATTTTCCACCATTTTATGCATTATGGGATAAAATACGAAATCATTAAAAGTTGTGTTTATCACAGAGTTTCCCATTGGAGAAGAAAACGCTTCTTTTTTGTTGTTGTTGTTGTTGTTGTTAGCTGCGATGGCGTTGGCTTCTGACTCATGGAGACCCCATGCACAATGGAACAAAATGCTGCCTGCCTTGTGCCATCCCCATGATCAGGGCAGATCAGGCCATTGTGATCCATACGGTTCTCACCGCTGATTTTCAGAAGTTAATCAGCAAGCCTTTCTTCCTACTCCGTCTTAGTCTGGAAGCTCCGCTGAAACCTGTTCAGCATCATAGCAGCACACAAGGCTCCACTGATAGACAGGTGGTGGCTGCACGTGATGTGCACTGGTCAGGAATCAAGCCTGGATCTCCTACATGGAAGGCAAGAATTCTACCACTGAATCACCACTAACCCTTTTCCCTGACCTTACATCATCTCCAATATTCTCCCTGGCTCCATTCTTTTTTTCCAAAGCCATCCCCTCCTCCACTGAAATATTCCTTATCTTCCAATCCTCTCATCTCTACTCACCATCTTTCCATTCAATTGATTCAAGAAATAAACCAAAATACATGGAAAAAGTATGCCACAGAGCAGAAGTTGGTAGGGAGGGGTGCCTGAATATGAAGAATTCATGGTGTCGACCAGCTGCTTGGAAGGGGTACTCCAACATTATGACAAATATAGCCTCCATGCAAATAGCATTCCACCATATAGTAGGTCACCATTCTGCAATCCCTATAGTTTTATTTCTTTGCTTCTTTCTTTTGTAGCCAGTCTTTTCTCAAGTTGACTTCTGTATTTTATTACTCATCTGGTACTGATACTTGCCTAGCTAACTTTCCTTACAAAAATCTAAAAATTAGCCCATTTTTAAACTCTTTCTTAATGTTTATTTGCCTAAGAAGATTGTCCAATAAGGTCAAGGGCTAAATAAAAGATTAGTGACAATGTTGATAGGTGCCATTCAGTCAGTTCTGACTCATAGCAACCCTATGTACAACAGAGCCAAACACTGCTTGGTCCTTTGCCATTCTCACAATCGTTGTTATGCTTGAGCCCATTGCTGCAGCCACTATGTCAATCCATCCCATTGAGGGTCGTCTTCTTTTTTGCTGACCCTCTATTTTAGAAAGCATGATGTCTTTCTCCAGGGACTGGTTCCTCCTGAAAACATGTCCAAAGTACATGAGACGAAGTCTCACCATCCTTGCTTCAAAGGAGCATTCTGGCTCTACTTCTTCCAAGGAAAATGTGATCATTCTTTTAGTAGTGGTCCATAGCATATTCAATATTCTTCACCAACACCATAATTCAAAGGCGTCAATTCTTCTTTGGTCTTCTTTGTTCATTGTTCAGTTTTTGCATGCATATGATGTGACTGAAAACACCACAACTTGGGTCAGGTGCACCTCACTCCTTCAAGTGAAACTTTGGTTTTTTAACATTTTAAAGAGGTCTTTGCACAGATTTGTCCAATGCAATATTTCATTTGATTTCTTGATTGCTGCTTCCATGGGTGTTGATTGTGGATCCAAGTAAAATGAAATCCCCGACAACTTCAATCTTTTCTCTGTTTATCATGATGTTGCTTATCAGTCAAGTTGTAAGGATTTTTGTTTTCTTTATGTTGAGGTGTAATCCATACTGAAGGCTGTAGTCTTTGATCTTCATCAGTAAGTGCTTCAAGTCTTCTTCGCTTAGAAAATTAATTGAAGTGGGCCTTTTTCAATAAGATCGATATAACAACAACACTTTCAATAAACTTGCCTAAATCAAAAACACCTTGTAGATGAAGCACAGTGTATAGTTACTATAGATTCATGCTGTCTGAACAGGTTTCTAAGCTTTGCCTTATTTATGCTACCCCATCTGTGATGGTTATGATTGTGTGTCAGCTTGGCTGGGCCATGATTATTAGTGTTTTGGCGGTTTTATAATGTGATCACTGCCCTGTCGAAATTTAGAATGTGATCACGCCCATGATGGAATCTACTGAGTGGTACCTGCAGGGGTGGGGCGGGGCCTGTGGCAGGTCATCTCTCTACCCTCTGCCACTTATCTCCTTCCTGCTCACCTTGCCAAGGTTTTTGGCTTGTTCTGGATCCTGCAGCTGCTGCTGCTTCATCTGATCTCTGGTTCTTGGAATTTGAGCTAGCAGTTTACCTGCCGATTTTGGATTCTCCAGTGCTACGAGAATCAGGGGAAGGCTTATGGTCTTGCCTGCCGATCTTGGGATTCGTCCATCTTCACAGCCTGTGAGCAAGAGTCCTGCTCTCTGACCGGCCGGCCGATCTTGGGTTCGCTAGCCCCTGCAGCTGTGTGCATCAGGAGAAGTCCTATCCTGATCCATGGACTTGGAATGTTCCAGCCTCTACAATCGGCTGAGCTGTTTCCTTGATATAAATCTCTCTCTCTCTTTCTCTCTCTCTCTATATTTATACATTTAACTGGATTTGCTTCTCTAGAGAGCCCAGCCTAAGACACCATCCTTAGCAAGAGCTGAGAAAAATTGAAAGGACATCTCACACTTTCTGATTATGTAAAATGATCATGATTCAACCATAGCAAATACTCCTGCCATTTGCATATTCTGCCAATCATCAGCCTAGTATTTTCTCCTCTTAACATGAATTTATTTTCTCTTGGCTCTAATGGGAATTGTTGGTCAGCTGAACAAGGACCACATCTTATACTATCTTGTGTTTACTACATACCCCAACCAATATAAACATATCAATTTTTAGCATGTTTGAAGTCCACTATAAACACGAGTTCCAACTGGAAAAAATTCCATGTAATCCAACAGTTTTTTAAAATTAGAAAGATGGTTTCCTTTTATGAAGAAAATAACACCAGCTAAAAATTTTCAGTAAAATTATCAATTTAAAAATATGAGTGCCAATGCCATAAAAATCTCTATTCTGTTGCTCTGAAATAGAAAATCTTTAAGTGCTTTTATTTTCTCCTGAAAAACATTAAAGATATCTTTAAGATGGCATTGTATATATTATTGGTTCTTTTTGTTATTTCTGTTGTTTTGCAGCTAAAAAGATAGATTTGGAAATATTTCAAGAATCCTGGTGGCCTAAATCTAGGCTAGATAAACACTTAATAAAATATTTGTATTTGTTTCACAGATTACTTATTGCATACTTTTTTTTTTCTTACTCACAAAAAGCTCCTGATTTATTGGGAGAAGATTGTTTACACCTCCTTTCTAGCCCCGACTAGAGCTAAGGGCTATGGGAACACAGAAGTGACAAAGACTGATTACAAATGGGGGTTAAGAATGGGTTAGCAGAGACATCCTAGGAAAGGTGTTATTCTAGCTCCATTGATGCAGGAGCTTTCCAGATAAAGAGGAGGTAGCAGGAATCCAAGGAGACCAAGTAGTGCAGTGGCTAAGCACTCAGCTGCTAACCAAAAGGTTAGCGGTTCAAACCCATGAGCTGCTCCAGGGGAGAAAGATATGGCAGTCTGCTCCTGTAAAGATTACAGCTTTGGAAATCCTATGGGGCAGTTCTACTCTATCCTATAGGATCACTATGAGTAGGAATCAATTTGGCTACAGTGGGTTTTTAGCTGGAATCCTGCAGAACAAAAAGCATATGGAAAGGCTCCCAGTAATCAGTGGTGTCACTACAGAGGTATGGGGGGTGTAGATCACACTGGGTGACACTGTCATGGGGGGGTTACACCAAAAGGACTGTCTATAAAATTTTTGTGCAGTGTTTCAGCAGAAATTTATTATTTTTTATAGAAATATCTCAGTAGTCATAACAACAAAAACATTTTTTGTAACCCCAGCTTACATGTATCAATATGCCTACAAGGCTAAAACTCTATCCTAATTTACTTTTTGAACCTCCTATTGTGCTCTCATGAGAGCTGTCATTATTACCCAATTACAATGACACTTCACATCATATGGTTTCATCCGCATGTACTACAAGCACACAGCTGTTTCCATTGCTGCTGGTGTTTTTATAGTCACTGATTTTACCAAATTTTCTGGCGTTTTAGCTACAATATTGTGGTAATTAGTATTTATGAACCTATATCAATAATTTTTTAAAGAACAAAGTAGTAATTAAAGGAGAAAAATCAAAAAAAGGCTTCTGCTCAATTACTAATAATGTTGTAATTCAATGTAGAAAGACTTTACAGAACAATTTTGTTGTTAGTATTCATATAATCCAAAAAAATATTATGTTTAAGCAATTTATGACTATATTTATTACACATTATTCTACAATTAAAATTGATAGTAAACATTACTAAGGATTCTGTACAGCCTGGTATGGGAGGAGGCTCACAGGGAGGCGGGGTGACAGCATGAGTTACCCACTGGGTGACACCAACCCTAGTGAGGCCACTGCCAGTAAAGACTGCAATGCTGACAAGGACTCCAAATGGCAGGGGCACGGAATACCAGGGATAGGTAGTAATGGCCAAGGAAGCTCAGAAAGCAATTCCACACCAATTCTGTAGTATGCAGTACAAACATAAACAATGGGGAATTCCCAATTTTTTAAATAAGGGAACAGAATAACATTGTCAGATATAGATTTTAGGTAGGACCCTTCAGGGCTAGCAGAGACAACCAAAATAAATATAAGTGGGTCAAGCAAAGTCACTGACATGTCCATCAGATGACTTTACTCTCAACAGAGTAGACCTGTGGCTTCATGGGCATGAGAAGCCTGTGAGAGTTGCAAGAAGGAAGTCAGGATATGCTTGACTACCCAACCTCCTAAGGACTTAGGGAAAGTTTGAAACACGCATTATCTTGGGAAGTGAGCTCACAAATCACACAAATTTCTACCTTTCCAAACTTGGCAGTAATACAAAAATGTGGTGATCCTCTTTACTCCAAGTAGCTCACACCAGATGCTGATGCCCTTAGACTCCTCTGCCACTTTATTTCCCAAAATCTTTTCTTCCCAGAGGTCAGACACATGGAGCTCATTAAATCCCATTTATCAACATTTTAACTGGTTAAACCTTTTTTTTCAATTTTTTTTTACCTAAGGTAAAACATATATAACATAAAATTTATATTATATATAACATAAAATTTATATTTACATTTAACAAAATTTACATTTTTAAGTGTAAAATTTAATGGCATTAATTACATTCATAATGTTGTATAACCTTCAGTCACAACCTATTTCCACAGCTTTTGCATTTCTCCAAACAAAAACTCTGTAATCACTAAGTAATAACACTCATTTCCCCTCCTCTCAGACTCCTATAACCACTAATCTACTTTCTGTCTCTAAGGGTTTGCTCATTCTAGATAGTTTAGATGAGTGGAATCATACAATCTTTGTCTTTTTGTGTCTGGCTTATTTCCCTTAGCATAATATTGTCAAGGCTGATTCATGTGGTAGCATATATCATTTATTACTTACTTATTAAAGTGAGCATAAATATATTTGAATCATAAGCTTCCAAGTATCATAATTATGTGAAAACAAACTATACATTCTCTTCTGAAAAGGTAGGTGATATACAAAAGCTTTCATACTGACATTCGGTAGTAATTTTCTAAGAAAATCAAGTTAAATAAAAGAAGTTAGAATTCATAAACTTATTACTTGGGAAGTTCTGGGCATAGCACCAAACACACCAAGTGGAAAGTTCAATTTTACACAGGGAGTGTGAGAAAGATGCCTGGGTCATCTCAAGTGTTTGATGTCAGAGGTGAACAGATTTGTATGGTTTCATTTTGTGCCTTTGAGATTCTTAAAAGATTGGTGAAGAAATAGATTTTGAAATTCCCCCAAACCTTTGGGCACTACAGTTAACTCTTCAATTGCCCTAATAATCTACCTAGCTCTTCTGATTTAATAAACAGTTAAGTCAATTCAAATAATCAAGATGAAGGAGGTCGAGAAGAAGAAAGATGGGCAGAGGAAAGGCATAGGGAAAATGTCTAGAGTTTATTATTTACCTTATTTGAAACTGGAGAAAATATGGTCATCCCATGAAATTGAGCTAAAATGAAACATGATTACCGAATTGAAGGTGAAGGTAAAAGATGCAATTCTTAGCAGTTACCTTCTCTTAGCATTTACACACTTACTGCCTTCTCTACAGAACAATTTTGTAGTAATAATTACCATTAAAATCTCAATCATCAAAAATACATTTATTAAGCACATGGTATAAATGGTAGTGCTACATATTTTACAGTCCTGATCCAAAAGAATAAAATCTCTTTTTCAATAAGTACTAAATCTAAGAATGAATCATACAAGCAAAAAGAAAACAACTCATTTTCTTGTATAAATGTGCTCATTTAATCTTATGAACATTTTTTAACGTGGCATATGACAAAAGAAATAAACTATCCAAGTATGTCACAATTTTTTTTTTTTAGAAGAAAATACTCAAATAAGATTTTAAAATCCACTTTCGGTCTTAAACAATGTATTCTAAACCACCCAAATGGACTGACGAGTTGACATTTCATTGTCAGAATTAAAAAATACTTACACTATTGGCTTTTCCAGGCGACTTCCCTGTGAACCAACAATCTCCCCCAATGTACAAAACACTTGTCCCAGAAAGTCCTAAAAGAGATAAAAAGATTAAAGCTCATTCCCAAACCATGTTTCTACCATATACTTTATACATATGAATATTTACATTATTTTCATTGCTGCAATAATGAATTTTCCACCTTCCAAAAATAAATAAAGCTCAACATGTATTAACTTTAGCATGTGATTTTCTCATGAATTTTGACAGCCTTTTTTGTTTTTAATCATAGAGAGGCCTTGTTATTCAGAGTTTTCAGGCACTGCATTTCTTTTCTTTTGACTTTTTAAAGTAAAATGAAAATGGAAAAAAGTTCCAGGTTTTGAATTCACAATTAGCTCGATTTTAGATGTCTCTGAAACTACTTAACTGTTGGCTGAGGTGACAATTCGTAAGAGCACACGACAGTGATGGCTAACAACACTGGCACTACTTAAAGAGAGGTAATGTAATACAGTGGCAACACACTGGGGTTCTGAGACACTGCCAGGTGTCTATTCCACCATTGCCACTTACTGCCTCTGACAGTGGGCAAGTATTTAAAGTCTACACTTTCTTCATCTCTAAAACGTGTTAGTACCTCCTTGATAGAGTTGTTTTAAAGGTTCAGTTAGAACACAGTAAGACCCTAAAAATGTGTTAACTATATTATCAAGTTCATTAACATACTACTGAATGAGTACTATTTTCAAGACTCAGAATAATCCTGCAAAATAAAAGGCCGCATTTTACAAGTATAGAAACAAATAGTCTAGAAAGTTGAATTTCCATGTATTAAACAGTCAGTAAATAAAGAGCCAAGATTAACTCAGATGTTCTGACTTTAGATTGATATGCTGCTAAGAATTTCAATACCAAAAATACAATGCAACTTCACAGGTCCACAAAATAAGAGCTCAGACACCATCTGGTTATGTAGGTCAAGAAAATATGGAAGTGTTTCAAAGGAGATACACACCCTTGTGTTTAATTTATATATGATTCAAAGAACCATTTTGTCCTCAAGGCGAAGGTGGCAGACCTCCCACCATTGTGCAGTAAACTGTCCCAGGAGAAGCCCCAAGAAGGATGGATTGGAACCGACAGGAAACAAAATGTTCTTTTCAGTTTTACTAAACAAAATAAAAGTCAACAAATATATTTGTTAACTGTATAGGGCATTAAACTTCGTTCTGTGGGGAATACAAGGAAATGACTACTCTCAAGTAAAAATAGCAAACACCAAAAGCTTACTGATGTTCCGAGCGCTGTTTGATGTGTTCTAATCCTGGCAACCTCAATACTTCCTATCTTATTGTTAGGGACTAGTATTGTCCTCACTTTACAGATGAGGGAACTGAGGCATAAAGAAAGTAAGTAACTTGCTCAGAGACACAGTGTGGACCCAAAAGTCTAAATCTAGGACTTACACACTTAACCACTATGCCAAGTCATATTGTCGTCTGCTTCTAATCTAATGAGAATGAAACATAAAAGTCTAACATGCCACAAAAGTAAAATCGATGTCATTCATTAAAGAAAGGGAGGAGGTCTAAATCTAAAGAGGATAAAAGACCACTGTAGACTAAGATAGTCAGGAATATTTTCCCAAAGGATGCACACCTTGAGAGCCAGGTAGGAATTAGATTGGTGGAGAGAAGAGAGTTAGACATTCTAGTCTTGGAGAAAAATCAGTGTTACAGGCAAGAACAGAATGATTAAAGAATAAAGGGTAGAAATAAAGAGTCAAGACTGTGGAGGGCCCTCTCTGCAAGGAAAAGAAGTTGGGTTATAGCCTTGGGGTACAGAAGCAACTGGAAGCCTCTCAGCAATGCAGGGTCATCATTAGAGTAGTACATCCAGAAGATTACTCAAGTACCAGCTTGCAGAATTAACTGAGGAATGAGAAAAAGAAACTGGACACCAGATCAATCAGAAATGGTAGTAGTCAGTAAGAAGCCAAATGTGAAGGTCCAAACTGAGGTTGTATCAAACGGTAGGGAATAGCCCAAGGAAAAATGACAGGGTCTGGTGTAAACTGTTTTTGCACATGGTAGGGATTTGAGGCAGGGGCGAAGGAGAAAGACACAGAGAAAATGACTCTAGAACAGAACTTGGTGACTGACAGAATGACTATACCATTGTAAAATAGAAATCATTTTCAATTTTAATTTCAAATTGGAAAAACGGACGATAAAGTAAAACATTAACATACTTAAATTAAATATCCTTAATAATAACGTCTTTACCAATTTCAAAGGAGCAACAGTTAGCCACTTGGCTGCTAACTGAAAGCCTGGCAGTTAGAACCCACAGAGGTTTCACAGGAGAAAGATCTGGTGATCTTCATCCATATACAACCTAGAAAATTCTACAGGGCACTTCCACCCTATCACATGGGGTCACTATGAGTGGGAATTGACTCCACGGCAGCCAACAGCATCAAGAACACCACCAATTTCAAAATTGATTTTACAAATAATTTTACAGAGTTATAAAACAAACCTAAATTTCCCTAAGTCTCATGGCAGCTCATAGAGCTCAATATTGAAGATTTGGAAGAGTCGCTATGAGTCAGAATCAACTCAACAGCAACAGGTTTGGGTTTTTTGGTTTATTCTAAGTCAGCAGCAAAAAACACATCCTGGGGATTCTAGAACTCTTTTCTAAGGGTATGTACTTTGATGAACAGCTGCAAACTACATATTAAATGCTTTTGGCCAAGGCCTGAGTAAAACCAGTTTGGTAATATAATTAGAGAACAAAACAAATATTGAGCATGTCCATATCAGGCTAAATAAACAACAGCAAACAGAAAATACAAACATCATCATTGCTGAACAGAAGGAAATTAAAATGATTAAATCAGTAAAATGTAGACAAAAATGATATAGCATTAATCTACACACATTATACTATAGTTATTGCACACTCTGCCCATATAATTGTGGCATTCATGTAGTTGTTTTACGACTGTTTGTGTTTGTGTACTTCCCGTCAAACAAGACGTTTACTACTCACAATGCAAAAATCAGCCCATATCTGTCAGCAACCCACTGTGTTAGAAATCTATTGAATCCAATTTTAACCATCTCAATGACTCATATTACCTATGTAGGCATTTTACACAATAATTATAACATACTTAGTGTCCTTTAATGGATATTTTTAGATATTTTGGTTTCTAGTTAAAGATAAAAACTAAAAGTAGATATAATATAAACTGCTTTATTCTTTCTTGCTATGGTGCTGTGTTCCAGTTGATAAGATCTTTTAATTAGGTCACAATAAATCTAAGCATCCTTCCATCCTTCTGACACACACACACAGTCCAAATCTAGTTTAGAGTAGGTGGAGGTGGAGAAAATGCTTCAACATATTCAATCATTTTAATTACTGGACTCTCTCCAAACTATGAGATCAATAAATATTTGTTAAATTAATAAGCTTTTATTTATAATGTAAATATTAGACTGATAAAACTTAATTTAGAAATCTGAGCATAAACCATATTTGTTGGTATATAGGATTCATTCCACCACTTTCAAAAAGTATCCAAAAATTACCCTGAATCCAATAAGCTGGTATTGAAGCTGAAAGACCTAACAGTGAAAGGTTGAAGGGTCACAAAAAAAGCAGAGAGCATGGCAACGCAAAGCTTGATAACAATAGTATGAGTTTCACATCTCATCGGTAGTAAAAAAAAAAAAAAAAAAAAGCACATCTGCAAATCAGACAGAGTGGTCGAGTAATTCATGTAAATATTTAAATCTAGAATTGCTACTAATATAACCCCCAGCTCAAAATCCAAGGAAACATTGCTATACTCAAGGTTCCAACTGATTATTATACACTTTTATGTTTCTCTTTCCTTTCCGTTTATATTCAGGGGAGTGTCTACTTGATCAGTATGCATGAGCATACTATTCTAATTCCTTCAATTTTATTACTTTATTATTTTTTGTATCAATTTTTATCAATTTCCTTCATCTACATGTGCTACATATGAATTTTAAATTTTATTTTGTATTGTAGCTTGCATAGTATAAAATACTCTTCAAGAGTGAGGACTGTAAGGATCTATACTGACTGTGTTCATACACTGGCTGAACTATTTCTAACGTCTGTATGTTTTAGTTTACTAATCCAAAAACTAGGCATAACAACCTCATAGGTTGTTGGGAGGACAAAATAATAAAATATCTGCAAAGCACTTAGAATGATGCTTTGAACATAGTGAGTTCCTAATAAACATTTGCCTCCCTCCCCTTCCCTATTCCTCAGGGGTTAACAGAATATTACTATATACTCAGAACTTACTACTTTCAACCAGCTTCTAATATTGTGGATACTATAATAATTTGAACAAAATAATATAACTTCAACAAATGCTCACTCTAAGTGAGTTTTATAAAATTGGAATCTATCTTATTCTTATACACCAACTCATTTTAGATATAAACTAATACACATATAAACATATATCAGTAAAAGAATAACATTTTAAAAACAATAGTATGATGAAGCAGGAAGCATTAACTGTCAGTGAAGTTTATGAGTTCTATTCTATTACAAAGCTAGTCAGCACGTGGAGCTTATCATTAGCATCATTTATAACCAATTTCAAAAGCATTTGATAATGTGATATCTTTCTCCTAAAAGGGCTACAAGGATAACCTTTAAATGTCTTTCTTCTTTTATGAAGTGAATATCTGAAAATATAATTACCCTAGTTAATAGATAATTTAGATTAAAAGATATTGAAATGGGTTTTTTGACAGCCCTGTTTTAATATAGCACAGTAGTGCGGTACAGTTGACTGTTAAAGAAGTAATCATTTAATTTCTTGATAAGATAGCTCCATGATTTGTCTCCTTCTTATTACTTCTACCCATTTTGTGGTCATTTAGCCGATTTTTAGCACTTTCACACTAAGGCAGTCAAGACAAGAGAAAGTAAGTTATACAGACAACCTTGCTTTCAGAATATTTTACCACTGTAATAAAAGATTAGTAAGGAAACAAACTTTGTATTACTTGTGAAAATTTTATTGTTGCATTACCTGCTAATATTTTATTGTTGGTATTCAAGCTAATATTTTTTACTTTCTTTATATTTAATTAATTTATATTAATCACATCAACTATAAAGATTGAAGTCTGACTTATAATATGTACCATACAGTAATATGGCAATCTTTTATAATAATCGAACAGGGTACTTCTTTGTTTCTGTAGTGACTGCTGCTTTCTTAATGGTTACTAGTATATCTACAAGCAGCCCTGGTGGTACAGAAGTTCAGCACTGGCTGCTAATCAGAGAGTCAACAGTTTGAGCCCACCAACGGCTCTGCAGGAAAAAGATCTGGCATCTGATTCTGTAAAGATTACTGCCTTGGAAACCCTATGGGGCAGCTTTACTCTGTAGTATGGGTCACTATAAGTCTAAATCAACTTGGTGGCACACAACAACAGTGTACTTATATGCTATTAGCCATGAGGCAAACTCAACATGGAACAATTAGATTCAACATTTTCATAGAACAATTTGTAACGTTTTAACATTATTACAATGCAACTTTCTTTTTCAAAGCAAGGATTTGTCTTTTTAACATATGGATCTATTTACAAACCAAAAATGCTAATCCTACCCCCAGGAGGTCAATAAACACTCCTAAATTTAGACATCAGTAGTTAAACTACAAATAAAATTTCACTGTCAAAGTACAAAGGGAATTCTAAAGCTAAATTTTATTTCTTTTCCCCAAGCACAATTGCTGATTTTCAAAATATCTCTTACTTGCTAAAAGTCCAAATGAGGGAGATGTTTATGCGTTCCATTTCATTTTTGACAATTTCCAATTTTCCTAGATTCATACTTCATACATTTTATGTTCCAATTATTAATGGATGCTTGCAGTTGTTTTTTTCTCATTTTAAGTAGTGCCACATCAGCAAATGAAGGTCCCAAAAGCTTGACTCCATCCGAGTCATTAAGATTGACTCCACTTTGAGAAGGCTGCACTTCTCCAGCCATCTTTTGAGTGCCTTTCAACCTGGGGGGCTCATCTTCCAGCACTATATCAAACAATGTTCTGCTGCTATTTATAAGGTTTTCACTGGCCAATTTTTTCTGTAGACCACCAGATCCTTCTTCCTAATCTGTCTTAGTCTGGAAACTGTGCTGAAGCTTGTCCACCATGGGTGACCCTGCTGGTATTGATGCTGGTGGCACAGCTTCCAGCATCACAGCAACACACAGGCCACCACAGTACTACAAACTGATAGACGAATGGTGGAAAATACAGTATAGCATTATTAAATAATAATATTAAATATAACAATACTATCACACAATATCATTATTAAATACTAAGTCCTGTAAAAAAAAAAAAAAAACAATTTTGCATGGAATCAAAAGCCCAACTAACATAACTTAACGAGTGCCGAAGATATTGTTATCAAACCTGTCTCCCCGACTATGTCTGAAAGTCTAAGACATACTCTGAGACCCTATTGAAAATGCAAATGGAAACCATAATCCACTTATAGACTATCAGTCCTAAATAGCTTGAATATGGTTATAAGGCTAGCCCTTATCATCTAACAAGGGCCAGAAGGAATGCTACATGTTGTTAAAAAAAAGCTGTCAAATCAGTTCCAACTCATGGCAACCCCATGTGTGCAGAGTAGAACCGCACTCCACAGGGTTTACAAGGATGTGATCTTTCAGAACAAAATCTCTGGGCCTTACTTCCAAAGTGTCACTGGGTGGATTTGAACTTCCAACCTTTTGGTCAGTATTGCAGCATTTAACTATCTGCACTACCCAGGAACCCCAGAGAATAACACAGAATGCTCTTTTACACAGTGTGGTTAGGGAAGTCCTATCTCAGTAGATGACAATTAAGTACAAACTTGTGTAACCTGAGTGAGAGAACCATGTGAATATTTGGGCCAAAAGCTTCCAGGTAGGAGAAAAATCAATAACAAAGGCCCTGAGACAAGAATGTTTTTTGGGTATCCAGGGAAAAGCAAGAGGGTCAGTGGACTGGAGCAGAACGAGCAAGAAAGAGAGTGGTCAGAGAGGAGGTGACTAGGGGCCACATCAAAGGCTGTGAGTTCTATCTTAAGTGTGGAGGAAAGCCTCTGGAGTGTTTTGAATCAGAAAGTGGCATGACTTGACTGGCCTCCTAAATTGCTGATTCTGGCTACTCTTCTTCCACCAAATTTCTAAATGCTGAAGTTCCCCCAACATTCTATCAGGGTCTCTTCTCCATTTATACTTTCTTTAGATAATTTGATTTGGTTCCAAATCTAAGGACTGATAGTTTCCAAATCTATATCTTTAGTCTCCAGACATGGCCTAATCAATATTTCCAGTTGCGTCCTCATTGGGGTCTCCAACTTGACATGATCTCTGCCTGACTAATGATCTCTCAGTCTTCACCTTTGCCTCAATCCCTTTCTCGCCAATTCTTCCCCATTGAAATAAATAGCATGCCCCCATTTATCCAGTTGCTCTCATCAAAAACCTATAAGTCATTCTAATTTCTCTTACCTTCACATCTCACATCCAAGTCATCAGCAATCATACCATCAAAATATATTCCAAAGATGACTACATCTTGCCACTTTGATGGATACAGCCACCAAAATGTTGCTCACACAGTCAAATTACAACAGCCTTAAAATTGGTCTCCTTGATTTAGTCAGCTTGCCCAATTCTATTCTCCAATTCAGCTGCCACAGGCATCATTTAAATGCATAAATAAGATCATGTTATCCACCTACTTATAACCCTTCAGTGACATCCATTGAAAAGAAAAGAAAATCTAAAAAAAAATTTTTTAAACCATGGCCAAAAAATCTCTACATCATCTGAATCCTATGTAGCTTCTCCAAACTACTTCATTTCATTCTCATCATTCATAATTCTTTACACATGGTAGGCATTTTTCTGTCATGCCAAGATTCCAAGCTCTTTTTGACTCAATGCCATTGCACTGTTCCTTGTGCCTGAAATGCATTGCCCCTAGATGTGTAATAGCTCTGTCCTTCTCATCAATAAGTACACTCAGGGTGAGAATGGTGCAGAACCATGTTGCTTGATTAAGGAAAACCTAAGCTTTTAGCTAATGTTGCTTCCTCAGTCACTCTCTCTCCATATCAACATCTTATTAATATAAGTGCTATAAAGAAAATAAATTAATCTTTTAGTTGCAGTTTTGTTCACCGAGTAAATCTGTCCCACCCAATTCTTCGAACTCTAAAATGTAAGCTATTTTTTTTCTTTGCAATATAATTTTATTTTAACACACTTTGTTATTTTTTTTATTAACTTTTATTGAGCTTCAAGTGAACGTTTACAAATCAAGTCAGACTGTCACATATAAGTTTATATACACCTTACTCCATACTCCCACTTGCTCTCCCCCTAATGAGTCAGCCCTTCCAGTCTCTCCTTTCGTGACAATTTTGCCAGCTTCCAACTCTCTCTATCCACCCATCCCCCCCCCCCAGACAGGAGATGCCAACACAGTCTCAAGTGTCCACCTGATATAATTAGCTCACTCTTCATTAGCATCTCTCTCCTACCCACTGTCCAGTCCCTTTCATGTCTGATGAGTTGTCTTCGGGAATGGTTCCTGTCCTGTGCCAACAGAAGGTTTGGAGACCATGACCGACGGGATTCCTCTAGTCACAGTCAGACCATTAAGTATGGTCTTTTTATGAGAATTTGGGGTCTGTATCCCACTGATCTCCTGCTCCCTCAGGGGTTCTCTGTTGTGCTCCCTGTCAGGGCACTCATCGGTTGTGGCCGGGCACCAACTAGTTCTTCTGGTCTCAGGATGATGTAGGTCTCCGGTTCATGTGGCCCTTTCTGTCTCTTGGGCTCTTAGTTATCATGTGACCTTGGTGTTCTTCATTCTCCTTTGATCCAGGTGGGTTGAGACCAATTGATGCATCTTAGTTGGCCGCTTGTTAGCGTTTAAGACCCCAGACGCCACATTTCAAAGTGGGATGCAGAATGTTTTCATAATAGAATTATTTTGCCAATTGACTTAGAAGTCCCCTTAAACCATGGTCCCCAAACCCCCGCCATTGTTCCGCTGACCTTTGAAGCATTCAGTTTACCCCGGAAACTTCTTTGCTTTTGGTCCAGTCCAGTTGAGCTGACCCTCCATGTATTGAGTATTGTCCTTCCCTTCACCTAAAGCAGTTCTTATCTACTAATTAATCAGTAAAAAACCCTCTCCCACCCTCCCTCCCTCGTAACCACAAAAGTATGCGTTCTTCTCAGTTTATATTATTTCTCAAGATCTTATAATAGTGGTATTATACAATATTTGTCCTTTTGCCTCTGAATAATTTCGCTCAGCATAATGCCTTCCAGGTTCCTCCATGTTATGAAATGTTTCACAGATTCGTCACTGTTCTTTATCGATGCATAGTATTCCATTGTGTGAATATACCACAATTTATTTAACCATTCATCCGCTGATGGACACCTTGGTTGCTTCCAGCTTTTTGCTATTGTAAACAGAGCTGCCATAAACATGGGTGTGCATATATCTGTTTGTGTGAAGGCTCTTATTTCTCTAGGGTATATTCCGAGGAGTGGGATTTCTGGGTTGTATAGGGACAACCTTAGGAGCCCTAATACAAGGCATAAACAGAATACAAAACATTACCAAAAATGACAAAGAGAAACCAGATAACTGGAAGCTCCTAAAAATCAAACACCTATGCTCATCTAAAGACTTCACCAAAAGAGTAAAAAGACCACCTACAGACTGGGAAAGAATTTTCAGCTATGACATCTCAGACCAGCGCCTGATCTCTAAAATCTATAGGATTCTGTCAAAACTCAACCACAAAAAGACAAACAACCCAATCAAGAAGTGGGCAAGGGATATGAACACACACTTCACTAAAGAAGATATTCAGGCAGCTAACAGATACATGAGAAAATGCTCTCGATCATTAGCCATTAGAGAAGTGCAAATTAAAACTACGATGAGATTCCATCTCACTCCAACAAGGCTGGCATTAATCCAAAAAACACAAAATAATAAATGTTGGAGAGGCTGCGGAGAGATTGGAACTCTTATACACTGCTGGTGGGAATGTAAAATGGTACAACCACTTTGGAAATCTATCTGGCGTTATCTTAAACAGTTAGAAATAGAACTACCATACAACCCAGAAATCCCACTCCTCGGAATACACCCTAGAGAAATAAAATGTAAGCTATTTTAAAACAGGGACAATAGTTTGTCTTATTTGTTGCTATATCCCCATCACAAGAATACTGTCTGGCATACATTTATTACCTGAATGACTATAAGAAGATATACATATTAGAATTCAGTTTAGTTATATATGGATAAAATTTGTCTTTGTATTCTAATTAAAGAATCTCATTCCAGTTATAAATCTATTCCTATGAAAAAAATGCATTTCTTGGTCCAGACAATTGACTTTCAAATGAAATTTTGAAATAAAACTGATCTATATATGCCCATTTGTGTGCATATTTAGGTAATATATTTAAGAACACACACACCTTCTTGAAAGGCTAGTGCTTTGGGGCCAAAATAATGCAGTGAGCCACTAACACTTCTGAAGCAAAGATTTTAATGGCAATCTTCCAAGATCAAGCAAGTGAATATATGCATTTCTGATTGCCTCGTGGGTATGAAAATTTAGTACACAAAGTACAGTTTCAATATCATCTGGTCTAAAACACTAAGCAGAATTCTAGGCATACCAATTATGAGCCTGTTATTAATCTTTTCATTAATGATTTTGCTGATGCAATTAAGTTATGCTAATGAAAGTATGCTATGTAGTTCTGCTAATGGCATTAAGATGAGTGGGTACACTGGCACCTTAGAGAACAAGCCTGGAATTTAAAATGCCATGTTTTATTCACAAGGCCTAACACTTATGCAGGAAAATATATTTTAGCAAAGGTACTTCCTCAGAGAATCATAAAAGAGATAAATCTTCTAAAGGAATATATCCCTGGATTCCATAAGGCTTCCCCTGGAGTAAAATGCTTTCCCACTGAAAACTTTCTGACCCTCAACAGAAACAACTAAAGTGATGCCGTTTCTTTGTGTCCCACTCCCTTCATATTCACTTGCAATATTAGAAATGCAAGGTACAATTCAATATTATAGCTCCACTTTTCCCAAGAATATAAAAAATTGATCCAAGATCTTTTAGTACTGAAAAGCAAATGAAGTCATCTTGAAAAAAGTTTTGCTCTTAATTACCAGAAATGAAAATGAAGAAAAAAATATTTTATTATGGCTAATTCAAGGAGTCTCTCTTGCTACAAAATCCCTTTTGTAGAAGATAAGTGCCTGGGCACTTATCAGTCTTTCCTAAAAGGTTCCAGTTTACATTTCAGTTTGCAAAATAGGCAGGCAGACAGACAATCATACTCTTAATATCTTCAGGGAATAGACTTTGCTTGTTTACTGGCTCCTCTGATCTCTCAAATGCCTCATGAATTCCTTTTTGGTTGAATAAGTTATATGTGCTCTTATCTCAAATCTGTACTTGGATACTTTATTAATTTCTAACAAATATTAAAGGCAGTTTTGGAAAAATTCAAGGTAATTCTTGGAACTGTTCAAAAACACATGTCCTACTCCCCCACCCCTTTTTTTTTTTTTTTACAGTCTTCACCCAGCTTAGGTGCTTATTAAGTAATTTGACTTGTCTTCTAAATACATTTAATATAACACAGAGAATAATGTAAATGATAGATTGCAAATGTGAGATAATATAGACTATGAAATCCATAGGAGGCTACTACAATAGTTCAGGAGAAAGGTAATAAAAATATGAACTAAGAGAGTAACATAAGAGAAAATAGAAGGAGAGAGAAAGAGAAACAATTCTTTGCTAGAATTAATATTAGATGTGGTGTATGTGACAGAAAAAGACGGTTCAAAATGCATCCAAGTTTTCTAACTAACTAAACTGTGTCAATCATAATTTCCAAGATAGATAATACAGACAAGCAGCAAGATTGAGATGGAAAAGATTATGAACTTTAGATATATTTGACTTTTAGCCTTCTGTGAAACATCTATTAGGCATTATTTAATAAGCAGATGGAAACTTGGACTTGCTGAGGGATAGGTATGGATAGATATCCAGGAGTTACAGATAAGGAATGGAAAGGGTTGAAAACTCCCAATTAAAGCTTATATTTTGAGATGAGATGAAAATTGAAAATAACAACATGAGAAACAATAATATTAAGGAATAAGAGAAGCTATGAAAAAATGATAGATGAATTAAAACAGAGGTAGAAAAAAGAAACAAGGGAAAATTTTCTATGGAAATCAGGGGAGATGAGAATTTCAAGAACAGAGTCATCAATTGTGTGCAAAAGTGTGAGGAGGTCAAGTAAGGTAAAGGATGGAAAGAGGTCACTAAATCTTGATCTTACCTATGTGAGAGCAGTTTAAGCAGAAGGGAAGACCAGAACATAGTAAGTTGAAGAGGGAATGAAAAGGCAGGAAGTTATCATAGAATCCCAGGCTGTTCTTTAAAGAAGTATGGTGATGAGACAGTGAAAGAGATATCATGAGAGTAAAGTAGAATGAAGATAAGAATTTCTAGGATGGGGGCAACTTACAACTTTTCTTGTGGGAGGAAAAAAATCTCTTCTACATAAGAATTTTTTAAGATATATAAATTCATGGCTTCTAGGGAAGCATATCTCTTATAAATAATATTTATATCATTGCTGATTATTGAAGAAGATATAGTTAGTCATGTTTGAGATACCTTCCTAACCTATATACTACTCTCTTCCCTGAGCTCTAGCCAACCACATTGGTAAAGATCACATGTTACCACTTTCACACTCATTCCAACCCCTGGAAATAGTCCTTAGCTGCCCAGTTATTATGATCCCTGAAACACAGAAATTATACTCAGAAATAGCGGACACTTGAAAGTCTACCAATCAGGGCTCGGGTCATTTTCTCATGGGCACAATGAGGAATAAACTGAGAAAACTGGCCTTCAGAGAGAAGTACAAGCTCAGAGAACACACACTGTCAAGAGAACACGTGGCCCCAGACAGAAAGAGAAAACAGCTATCTCAATCCTGACCCATGTCCCTGTTTCCAGCTCCAGTTCCGATGAGGACAAGCTGTGCTTCACATTTATGAGATGCTCCTCCATGTGAGATAAACGAATGTATTTTCTTTCCTTGCAACAAAACAATTTTGACTAGAAAATGTAACTCCTTTTCTGATTCTTCCCATGACATTTAGAAAACTTACAATACAAAGTTGTGCAAGCAAGTTTTAAACATCAACTCACAATGCTATAAATCTTATCCTGCGGAGCAGGAAGGAGGCATGGCAATGGCAATGAACTTTACTGGCTGGGAGGAACGAGCTTATTAGAGCTTTTTTTTTTTTTCCCAATTTGAAGAAAAGTCAATCACCTAGATAGAACTGTTTTTTGAATATTGCTTCACATGATTCTACTCTATCCTTCATTAAAAAAAAAAAAAAAAATACCATAATCCCCTTAATGAAGGAGTCGGCAGTTAATTGTAATTTTTACAATTACAGCCAGGCTCCCAGTTTCCCCAAATGTCTTCTCCTAGCTTGTGATCCCCCCTTAAATCCCCACTCTTCTCTGACTTATGACATTCCTTCTCATCAAACAACACTGGAAACCACATACCCATCTATTCTAGTTAACAACCTACAAAAATGGAAAAGTGAAAAATCTCATGCTCCTGAGCCTCAGGGTACAAATGTTAGCCCAGCCTATCCCCAATCCTGTCACATCTGCCAATTCTACACCTATGTACTCAGATTATACTTTGAACTCAGTTGAAGCCCTTTCAGAATGCTGTTTTCACCTCCATTCAGCCTCTCCTCCTAAAAATTCAAACCGCAAAGGTCAATAAAGAGGCGGGTTGTACCACCGGTGCTTAGCCAGAATATCACACTCTCATCTCTCCCCTCCCATCTCCATCTTTTTATCTACCTGGCTTTGACAACCCTACTGCTCCTGAACCTGGAAACCTCCCCAGGTAATATTGTTGCCTGGTGACCAAACAGGAATGGGGAGCAGGGGAGATCAGGAACTAAAAAGGCTGTAAGTGACTTCAGGACAGAGAATGTCAATTTTTTTTCATATTATAGCCTCAGAAGCCATCATGGTGCTGAACATTAGGAGGTATTCAAAAAATAGTGTTGAGCAAATTAACTGAACAAATTAACTACAAGGAAGGCAGCATAACAAATCACTTTACCTAACGCCAGAGTACTTCCCATTCTCTCAGAAGTAAAGCTTCCCAAAAAGACACAGGTTCACTGTTTCATCACACTTGATTAATCTCATCAAGCTTCAAACATTACAGGGAACTGTCATCATTTCTTTGGGGGAAAAAAAAAAGAAGGCGGAGGAGGAGGAAAAAAATCTATTTCACTCACTGGAAAAAAAAAAATTTTTTTTTTAATCTTTATTTTAATAAGCTCTTCCAAAATGTTATTCTAAGTTTCTTCAAAATTGCCATTTATTTTTTATGATGCAATCACATTCCAGAAAAGTTATGGATGTAAAACTTTAATATTAATAAACCATCAAAAATATTAGTCATAGTTCATCATATATTATAATTTATATTATATAATCATCATTAAAATATAAAATACGAAGTTTCATGTATATAATCAAGATGAAAATATGAACTTACATGTTTGGACAAGTTGGGGCTCTTTGAATCGACATCATACCTAAAAGATTAAAATATAAAATTTAAATTATTTCCACAAAATACAGCTAGAGAAAAATACCAGTATTTTTCAAAATACATAAATAATGTAAAAATGAAAAAAAATCAATGGGGAGAAAAACCTAGCAAATTTATGTTTCTCATAACCTGTGTGGCCTATAAGCCAATGGTAGCATTCATATTCCCTGAGTTCTTTTATTTCTATAGACCGAAGAAGTCCTAATACTTTCAGTTATCAATTCTGCTCTTTGATAAGTTTAAAATTCCTCTTTTCTGTGAATCAACAGTATCCTAATACTGTTCAGCTGAGTTCAAAATTCTAAAAAAAAAAAAAAACTCTCTTCTCTCAATACTAAAAAAAAAAACGTAAACAGGTCCCGGTAACAGGCTGTTACCGGTATCCATTATAATACTTATTAAATATCTTAAACACTATGGATGCAAAATTTATTGTTGGAAAATTGACTAAAGTAATAAGATACTACTTTTCCCTAACTACAAGACTTAAGAAAACTATGTATTTTTTGGAAAGAGAAACTCATTTGTATAGGACTGCTATATGTTCTGTTTTCATCAGTTAGTGCTGGAAATAAATGACTTCCTAGATATATAGTGGGATGACATCACTCACTGCCACTTTAGTCCCTCAATTTAAAGAGTCTGTAGAAGTGGAGATATCGCTGACAGTCAAACTAATCTGTCTTTCTCCCAATTCACATTCCTTGTGCATAGCTTCCTACCAAAAATTAACTGCCTTTCTTTTTTTAATTAAAGGCTAATTAAAGTCTTCTCTTACACATAACAAGAGTCTTTTCATTTTAAAAAAAACTCAATCATTAAAAAGCAAAGAAACAGAGTTCACTGAGTGCATTGGTGATGGGCAGAGGGAGGCGTACTCACTCCCTAGCAAAGGACATTTGCCACAAACTAGCTTGATAATTGAGGGATGAAAATACCTGCCTCAGATGAATTACAAATTACTCCCCTTCACATCAGGACATTCTGATCACTCTCCATAGATGTAGCCCAGAATTTTAAATCAGCCATTTGCCAATATCTACCGTAGATCTGGAGCCCCGGTGGTACAGTGGGTAAGAGTTCTGCTGCTAACCGAAAGGTCGGCATTTTGAATCCATGGAAACCCTATGGGGCAGTTCTACTCTGTCCTACAGGTCGCCATGAGTCAGAATTGACTTCGTGGCAACTGGTTTGTTTGCTTTTCTTTATTTTTTTTTGATACTATAGATCTACAGATGTTACTATAAGAAAAGTATTTTTTCTTCAAAAAAACACAAGACAAAAATTTTAAAGGAAGAGACTGAAATCAGCAACTGCATCAATATTAAAGGTGAAGCATAGCTCTGCTGGTTCCTTCTCAAGAATCTACTCTGGAAACAGTCTTCCAGAAAGTAGGAGAACTAACATGCTGAGTGTAGATCAGTTTAGTTAAAGGAAGTAAAAAAAAAAAAAAAAAGGTTCTGTTATCACAAAGAGCTTAAGTATTTTCAAATATAATGCTCTTTCACTGCATTTAACAATTTTTTTAAATATTATCTCAAAAATATGCAATTTACACACTACTACTGAAGACTTTAATATATTGGTGTACAATGCCTTTGAAATTACCACGTTTTTTCTTTTAATGGAATTTTCCTTCTAACTTTTCTAGAAGTATCACAATTACTCTGGTCCCCACTCTCACAAATCAGAACATAAATACTATACACTGTGTGTGCACACACATGTGCATGTGTGTGTATGTTTACGACTGCCAAATTCTCCCTAAGGAAGACAGAGTCCATTGCAACACAAGAAGCTCAGTTGTCTCCCCCCAGGAGGCTGCATTCTACTACTGTGCCTAAATTTACTAACAGGAATTTTGTAAACAATGTCATCCTGTTATTAAGAACTTATTACTAGAGGCATTGGTGGTTAAGTGATATAATTCTTGACTCCCATGTGGCAGACCCGGTTTCAATTCTTGCTCAATGCATCTCATGCGTAGTCACCACATATCACTAGAGGCTTGTGTGTTGCTATGGTGCTAAACAGGTTTCAGAAGAGATTCCAGATGAAGATTAGAAAGAAAGGCCTGGTGATCCACTTCTTAAAAATTAGGCAATAAATTACAATGGTCAGATCTGTAACTGATCATCGGAATAGCACAGGACTAGGTAGTGGTTCACTGCACCGTGCATAGGGGTTCCCATGAGTCAAGGCCAACTCAATAGCAGCTAACAACATCTAGAGTACTGAATTGGCAGTAATTGATTTGGATGGGTCCTAAGGGAGTAACAAATGGTGATTGGGATTTTTCCTGTTTCTAGATTGCAACAAAAGCCCAAAGCTGAAAACAAAAGATGCTAAGTGTTCTCTCTCGCTTAGCTCAGAGCAGCTGGTAAGTCACTAGGCTTAGGGCAGACCCTACTCCTAACAGCCTGGAACTGGTCCTTGGCATTATGATGAGTGCAGCACTCATAAGGTGACAGGCTACCCCCTCCTTTTGGCAAGTGGGGAGGAGATTCTTTCCTCAAAGCCAAGTGAAAGGGAGCTCGAAATCCATGGTGCCTGCAAGAAGATGAGACCAGCATCTGGTTCCCCAATCAGATGCTGCTGAGCTACAGAGCCTGTCTGCAGGTCCACCCTGGGGCTGCCAACAGAAGAGAACATAACATGAAAGCTCTGGAAAGTGCTTCCTAAGAGCTAAGGAACATGGAAACAATGTCTTTTTTAGTCTCTCCTCTACAATGAGCAAGACAGGCAAGGTACTTGACCACAAAAGGTCTAGAGATGTCAGAAGGTGGGAGACCCACCTCTCCACCTCCAAATCCCCTGTCTTTTTGATCTTCTGCTCCCCTTCTCTTCCGCAAGTTGCTGGAACAATGCCTCCAACTGGAGGGAGGGGAAGGAAGTGAAGAGCTCTGATTTAAATCTGACATTAAATTTTAAAGAGTACCTAACAATTAACAAAATGAAATGTTCTAATAAATGAAAGCAGCTGAAAAGTCATAAAATTAGATCTTGACATTGTTATGGGAGACCTTAACCAATGGAGAAAACTGGTATTGAGTGTTGAGAAAACATTGGAAGAAATAAAACTACTTATTTTCTCCCAAAGTGTGAAGACCCTTCAAAAACAGGTTATAATAATATCATACATCTCAAAATTATCACCATTTATCAGGGAGGAAAATAACTTGCTAGGTAAGTCAAATCTAGACTAATTAACCCTTTATTGGTGCTCATTAGGTAACACCACTTCATAAAATTGGTGAATTAAACATGACTAAATGTGAGAATGAAATGACTTAGTGGTAGCATTGTTATCACAGAATTGCCTCTTCTTGTCTGTGTTCACAAAATATATACTCTCTAGCTTCATGAGCTTCTGTAATCATTTCATTGATTAATAAACTGGAATATATTAGCAACTGAAATGTATTAAATCCCTTATATATGCCTTCGTTCCATATTCCCACAACGCAATGTATTGAAATTTTGTTTTCTGATTTGTTTTTATTTCTCTGAAACATCCACAGGTGAAATTAAACAACACTGCTGATTCATCATTAAACACTAGAGAAGTACCTTAATTTCTATCAATGCCCTATCTAAATTCCTTCCCATATCAAACATTTCTAGTAAGCTTGTCAAGCATCTGATATAAATATCCGGTGTCTCCCTAACCTAACTTATGGTCCTCTGGATTCACTAATTTGTCAAAATGATTCTTGAAATGCCATTCACTGACATAGACATCATATTTAAATGAGACCTGACCAGCACTGAGTGTTCATTTCTTGAACTGGACACTCTACTACTCTTAGTAGTACTTAAAGTCCATTAGCTTCCATAGCCTCCTCTTCAGCAGAGATGACAAAGCGATCACTACCCTCTGTGTAAGAAGCCTCTGTACATGAAATCTTTCTTTTGCTTTCTCTCTTCTGTACAATGACTAGTTCAGCTCTCTCAATGTTTGCTGCTCTTATTGTCTAACATTTGGCTGCTATCATCCTTCTGAAAGCACCATTAATAATTATGAGTATCAGGTGATGAATCTTGAGTAGGCCATGGGTGGAAGAAACCAGAACAAGGAGGGTCAAAGTGAGGCAATGGTGTGGCAAAACAAGGTAAATACAGTGACCTAGGAGGAGGTGCTCATGGTGGTGACAGGGCACACAGCGAAAACAAAACAGAGGGATGGTTCTAAAAACCGGAGCTAAAAACCAGACCAGGAGTTCAGAAAAGTAATAAAGCTTATAGGAATTCTAAGTTGGTCTCAAAGATTAGAACCAGTCAGTGGGTTTGTCCAAACCCTTGTATCCTAACATTTGATTCTGAATAATTTAAACCAAATCTAAACCCTGCTGCCGTCAAGCTGATTTTGACTCACAGCGACTACAGGACAGAGTAGAACTGCCCCATGGAGTTTCCAAGGCTGTAATTTTTATGGAAACATATTGCCACATCTTTCTACCGTGGAGCAGCTGGTGGGTTTGACTACCAACCTTTTGGTTAGCAGCCGAATGCTTAGCCACTGAGGCCACCAGGGCTCCCTGAATAATTTATCCTCCAAAAAAATAAAATAAAAGATTTGAGATCTGCATATAAGAATACTCACTGCAGGATTACATTTATATAATAGTAAAAATGGAACCAGCCAAAATGTCCATAAGAAAATGTTTGGTTGAATAAATTGTATTTGTTTTGAACAATGGAAACTATACAGCCATTAAAATCGATGAGATATATTGGTGCACTGGTTAAGAGCTACAGCTGCTAACCAAAAGGTCAGCAGTTCAAATCTACCAACCAATCCTTGAAAACCCTGTGGGGCAGTTCTACTTTTTCCTATAGGGTTGCTATGAGTTGGAATTGACCTAACAGTAATAGATTTGGTTTTTCTTTTTATGTGTATTTAGTGGCATAGAAAGATACTGAAAAATACAAGTTACTGGAAAAAATATTTACTGAGATTCTCATATCCTAACATTAGATTCTCATACGATTTTTATTGTAATTTTAAAGAAAATATCTGCAAGTGCCGTATTTTTACACAGATAATGCACACCTTCTGTTTGCCAACTGTGCTCTCTCCCTGCGAGGTATTTTCATAAGTACCCTATGCTAATTTTCTTACAGCAACATTTAAAAAAGTATTGGTATAGCAGTGCTTACAAAAATACCTTGTGGGGGAACAGCATGGTTGGCAAACAAATGTAGAAGGCAGGCGTTATTTGCGTAAAATATGGTACACTGAATCATTTCCATTTTTTTTTTTGAATAAGGATCAAAGGAAACTTTTAATTTTTAATTGCCTATATAACTTAAGGTATATAGTAAATATGTATCACTTTTAAATGAGAGAAAACAGTACAGATGAATGAAAAAGGGAGGGAGAGAGAAAGAACAAATAATCATGAAATAGTGGCTACTTAAGGATAAAAATTAATGGTGCACCATGCTGGTGTGAAAGAAGAAAAATTCTTAAAAACAAGTGCAATGAAGGCCCTAAACAATGGGAGAATTAAGTGCATTCTCCTTGTTTCATATGTTTGTTTTGAATAACAATATTGTATATACCCTCCATGATAAATGCAGTTATGAACGCATTACATTATACATCAGGTTTTCTTCTCAGAAGCCTCATCTTTATTATTTGGAAAGCAGTTTCTAAGCAGAACCAAATGGGGACATAATAAATATTGTTCAATGTCTTAGTTATCTAGTGCTGCTATAACAGAAATACCACAAGCGGATGGTCTTAACAAAGAGAAATTTATTCTCTCATAGTCTAGTAGGCTAGAAGTCGAGATTCAGGGCGTCAGCTCCAGGGGAAGATTTTTTCTCTGTCAGCTCTGGAGGAAGGCCCTTGTCATCAGTCTTGCCCTGGACTAGGATCTTCTCCACATCAGAATCCCGGGTCCAAAGGACACACACTGCTCCCTGTGCTGTTTCTTGGTGGTATGAGGTCCCCAACTCTCTGGCCACTCCCTTTCCTTTTATCTCTTGTTAGATAAAAGGTGGGCAGGCCACACCCCAGGGAAACTCCTTTTACATTGGATCAGGGATGAGACCTGAGCAAGGGTGTTACATTCCACCCTACTCCTCTTCAACATAATCCAATCTTGCCTCATTAACCACAGGCAGAGATTAGGATTTACAACATACGTGAAAATTATATCAATCACAAAATGGAGGAGAACCACACAATACTGGGAATCATGGCCTAACCAAGTTGACACATATTTTGGCGGGGACACAATTCAATCCATGACATTTGATAAATATAATGAATACTTAGTACTCCTCTAACTCTCAAAGGAAAGGGCCTGGTACAAAAATTCTGCTTTTTTTAAACAGAAGCACTGGAGATTATTTTATGGGATATATTTTAGTAGAAAATGAGAAGTTAGACTATTAACACGATAACATTTTTGTATATTATAAAGTAAATTGTGACTTTTTCAAATATTGATAGCTTTTATTATAAAAAAAGTATAAATTGTAGTAGCATGGTACACTATTTTTTCAGCTGTTTAAAATAAGATATTTATCTTTTTTAGTATTTGTGATATTCATAAACTCCTTTTAGTTATAGCTAGTCCCCGATTTACCATGTATTTAAGCTATGACAAACCGTACTCATGACCTCTTGGGTTTTTTTTTTGTTTTTTTTGGTACATAGTGTCATTAGTAATCTTTACTATGTACAATGTTGCAGTGAGTAATCTGCTGATGTCCTCAGATGTTCACTCACAAATGTTCAAAGGCAGGATTTATAAAGATTCTGATAATAAAAGGCAATAATAATGAAAACTAAAAAAAAAAAGTGATCGACTTACATCAGAATCAACTTACAACAGAGTCGTGGGAATGGGGCCCCATCGTAAGTCAAGGATGACTTGTATTTTGATAAATTAAATAAATACTATAATAAACAGTGGAGCTCTGGCAGTGCAATGGTTAAGAGCTCAGGCTGCCAACCAAAAGTCAGCAGTATACTTTTCCCCCAACAGAATTTCCTTTTAACAGTATCCAGATACTTCAACAATCACCACAATTCATCTTTGTGGAACAAAAATTACATAATTCAAAATACCTTATAAACAGACTGACTCCAGTGTTCTCTATGGACAGGGAATTGACTTTAAAGATAATCCTTGAATATGTCTGATTCAGAATCAAAGTAACAAGAATATTTAAAATGCTGGCTCTAACACCCAGGGAAGATTAGATTAGATAGTGCCTAACAAAAACAGGGCCACCCAGCCATACCACAGAAGGAAGGTCTGGTGATCAATCTACTTCCGTAAGATTTTATATTGTTAGTTGTCCTTGAGTCAGTTCTGACTTATGATGACCCCATGTACGTCACAGTAGAACTGTGTTCCATAGAGTTTTCAAGGCTGTTACCCAGCAGAAGCAGATCGCCAGGCCTGTCTTCCTAGGTACCTCTGGGTGGGCTCTAACCTCCAGCCTTTGGGTTAGCAGTCAAGCACTTTACCATCTGAAAACTAGTGAGCCATTGAAAACCCTATGGAGTACACTTCTACCCTGAAACACATGGGGTCTTCATGAGGTGGAATGGGCTCAAAGGCAACAGGTAAGGGATAAAATAGCCACACCAATGGGCTCAAACATATTACAGATCATGAAGATGGCATAAGACAGTGAAACATTTCATTCTGTAGTATATAAGGTCACCAGGAATCAGCGCTGACAAAACGGCAACTAACAACAAGGGATAAAAGGAACCCATATCTACACAGAGATCCACAAAGATGCTATTGAACAGCTTACAGAAACTTAAAGAATTGAGAGACATGAGCCATGGGAGTGGCTGAGGCACCTTGGAGTATACGTAGAATTTATAAGAAACCTATTTAAGCGTGGGATGGTTTGATAGAACTTCTATATATTCTGCACAGCATTTCTACTTGGTTAAATTGTTCACTATTTCTTCAACAAGCATGTAGCAGAGAATCTAAAAATGCAATGGAATGCAGATGAGTACTCAAGCAACACTTGGAATAGAACTAATTCAGTTTCCTGCCAATATAATCTAGGATTCAGTGCAACCATAGGACCCATCCTGATATTTCTAAAATTACCTATAAAATTCAATTTTATAAAATGCAAGCTTTACTAGAACTTACAAGTCAAAACGAAGATTCTCTCTTTCTTCAAAAAAGTAGTCCAGAATAAATTTTCTCACAAAATCAGGATTTAAAGTATTATCAATTACTTCAGTTCTTCCAAACTGTTGAGAGAATAAGAAAGAGAGAGAGAAAGATTAAAATCAAGCCTTGCATAGTTATTTATTACAAGAATAATACTTAGTATAAGTATCACTCAAACTCACTGCCGTCGAGTCGATTCCGACTTATAGCAACCCTATAGGACAGAGTAGAACTACCCCATAGAGTTTCCAAGGAGCCCCTGGTGGATTCAAACTGCTAACTTTTTGGTTAGCAGCCATAGCACTTAAACATTATGCCACCAGGGTTTCCAATATAATTCCTTTAAAACACAAACAGTAAACATTTAAATGGTTTCATAAATAAAGCTCTTAAAAAAAGTTTTTAGAGATCAATCATCCATCTAATTCACTCAGGCAAGTAAGGAAATAAGACTTGAGTTCACTCAACTTTTACTAGATAATCTGCTTCTCCTCAAAATCCAAATAATATAAATAACAAGCTAAACTTGAGGCGCTCCTTGGAAACTCTATGGGGCAGTTCTACTCTGTCCTATAGGGTCACTATGAGTCAGAATCGACTCGAGGGCACTGGGTTTTGTAAACTTGTTCAAATAACTTGAAAGTCAAATTCCCTACTAATCAAAAGAAGTTATTTCCACCTTCATTTTGAATTAATCATAAATTATTTCTCCTAACCTAGTTTATAACACAAAAGTTGAAAAAAAAAAAAAAAGAACGATCAATAGTTGGAAAATATGGCCTTGGGGATAGAAATGAGGCCTGAGATCACATAATAGAATTTTGCAAGACCAATGTCTTATTTATTGGAAATGCTTTTTTTTCAGCAACAGAAATGGTGACTATACACGTAGGCATCACCAGATGAAATACACAGGAATCAAATCGACTACATCCGCAAAAAGAGACAACGGAGAAGCTCAATATCATCAGTCATAACAAGACCAGGGGCCCACTGTGGAGCAGACCATCAGTTGCTCATACGCAAGATCAAGCTGAAGCTGAAGAAAATTAAAACGAGTCCACAAGGGCCAAAGTATGACCTTGAGTATATCCCACCTGAATTTAGAGACCATCTCAAAAATAGATTTGGCATACTGAACACTAATGACCAAAGACAAGATGAGTTGTGGGATGATATAAAGAATATCATACATGAAGAAAGCAAAAGGTCATTAAAAAGACAGAAAAGAAAGAAGACCAAAATGGATGTCAGAAGAGACCCCGAAACTTGTTCTTCAACATAGGGTAGCTAAAGTGAACAAAAGAAATGACAACGTAAAAGAGCTGAATAGATTTCAAAGGGCAGCTCAAGAAGACAGAGTAAAATATTATAATGAAATGTGCAAAGACCAGGAGTTAGAAAACCAACACAAAAGAATGCACTTGGTATCTCTCAAGCTGAAAGAACTGAAGAAAAAATTCAAGCTAGAGTTATAATATTGAAGGGTTATATGGGCAAGATATTGGACAACCCAAGAAGCACAAAGGGAAGGTGGAAGGAGTCACTATACCAAAAAGAACTGGTCGACATTCAACGACTTCAGAAGACAGCATATGATCAAGAACCAATGGTACAGAAGGACGAAGTCCAAGCTGCATTGAAGGTACTGGAGAAACCAAGGCTCCAGAAATTGACAGAATACCACTTGAGATGTTTCAACAAACAGATGCAATGCTGGAGGCACTCACTCATCTGTGCCAAGAAATCTGAAGGACAACTACCTAGCCAACTAACTAGAAGGGATCTATATTTGTGTCTACTCCAAAGAAAGATGATCCAACAGAATATAGAAATATCACATTATTAAATTATACCATTAATATCATACGCAAGTGAAGTGTTGCTGAAGATAATTCACAAAGGGTTGCAGCAGTATATGGACAGCGAACTGTCAGAAATTCAAGCCAGTTTCAGAAGAGGATTTGGAGCAAGGGATTTCGTTCCTGATGTCAGATGGATTTTGGTGGAAAGCAGAGAATACCAGAAAGATGTGTTACCTGTATTTTATTGACTATGCAAAAGCATTCAACTGTGTGAATCACAAAAATTTATGGATAACATTGCGAAAAATGAGAATTCCAGAGGAACCTGTACATATACCAAGAGGCGGTTGTTTAAACAGAACAAGAGGATACTGCATGGTTTTAAGTCAGGAAAGGTGTGCATCAAGGGTTGTACCCCTTCACCATGCTTATTCAATCTCTATTCTGAGCAAATAATCTCAGAAGTTGGACTATACGAAAAAGAACATGGCATCAGGATTGGAGGAAGACTCATTAACAACCTGAAGTGATATGCAGATGACAGAACCTTGCTTGCTGAAACTGAAGAGGACTTGAAGAACTTACCAAAGAAGATCAAAGACTACAGCCTTCAATATGTATTACGCCTCAACATAAAACAAAAATTCTCCCAACAGTACCAATAAGCAACATCATGATAAATGGAGAAAAGACTGAAGCTGTCAAGGATTTCATTTTACTTGCATCCATAATCAACACCCACGGAAGCAGCAGTCAAGAAATCAATAACATACTGCATTGGGCAAATCTGTTGCAAAAGACCTCTTTGAAGTGTTAAAAAGCAATGTTGTCTCGTGAACTCATCATTGTTCTTTATCGTTGCGTAGTATTCCAGTGTGTGAATATATCATAACTTGTTTATCTGCGAAACACCTCATAAACACGGATGAATCTGGAAGGCATTATGCTGAGTTAAATCAGTCAGTCGCGAAAGGACAAATATTGTATGGGACCACTATTATGAGAACTCAATAAAAGGTTTAAACAGTGTCTTGGTCATCTAGGGCTGCTATAACAGAAATACCACAAGTGGGCGGCTTTTACAAAAAGAACTTTATTCTCTCACAGTCCAGTGGACTGGAAGTCCAAATTCAGGGCACCAGCACCAGGGGAAAGCTTTCTTTCTGTAGGTTCTGGAGGGAGGTCCTTGTTGTTAGTCTTCCCTTGGTCTGGGAGCATCTCAGCGCAGGAACCTCAGGTCCAAAGGACATGCTCTGCTCCCTGCGCTGCTTTCTTGGTGGTATGAGGTTCCCAGCTCTGCCTGTTTCCCTTTCCTTTTATCTCTTGAGAGAGAAAAGGTGGTGCAGGTCACACCCCAGGGAAACTCCCTGTACATTAGATCAGGGATGTGACCTGATAAGGGTGTTATAATACCACCCTAATCCTCTTTAACATAAATTACAATCACAAAATGGAGGACAACCACAGAATACCGGGAATCACGGCCTAACCAAGTTGATACATACATTTTGGGGGGGTCATAATTCAATCCATGACAAACACACACACACACAAAAAGCAAAGATGTAACTTTGAGGACTAAGGTATGCCTCACCCAAGCCATGTTATTTTTTATCTTTTCACATGCATTTGAAAGCTAGACAATGAATAAGAAAGATCAAGGAAGAACTGATGCCTTTGAATTACAGTGTTCACAAAGAATATTGAATATACCATGACTACCAGTAGAATAAACAAATCTGTTTTGGAAGAAGTACAGCCAGAATGCTCTTTACAAACTAGGATGGTGAGATTTCATCTCACGTACTTTGGACATGCTATCAGGAGGGATTCAGTCCCTGGAGAAGGATATCATGCTTAGTGAGGGTCAGCGAAAAAGAGGAAGACCTTGAACAAGATGTACTGATGCAGTGGCTGCAACAACGGGCTCAAATATAGGAAAGATTGTGAGGATGGCACAGGACTGACAGTGTTTCTTTCTGCTGTACACAGCATCACTACGAGGGAACCGCCAGAACCTAACAACAACAACATCCTAGTATATAGTTACATCAGATGATATACATTCTTGCAATACGATAAGTCAAAGTATTCATAACCCTCTCCCTCGATAAAACCTCATACAGTCCTCCACACAAAAGAGTTTAGATATCATGTTGTCTGGGAGAGGTTTCTCAAAATCTATTAAACTCTAAGTCAGTTTTGTTTTTTTTTGTTTTTGTTTTTTTTTATAGTAGTTGTCCAGACAGCCAAAACGGGACCTACAATTCTTGCCTGCTTTTAAGCCAGTATGTCACACTTTTTGAGGAGCCCTGGTGTTGCAGCGTTTAGGTGCTCAGCTGCTAACCAAAAGGTCATGGTTCAAACCCACAACTGCCTCCATAGGAGAAAGACGTGGCAGTCTGCTTCAGTAAAAGTTACAGTCTTGGAAACCCTATGTGACAGCTCCACTCTGTCCCATAGGGTCACTATGAGTCAGAATCAACTCCACAGAAATTTTTTTTCTTTTTTTTATTTCACACTCTGTCTTAGAAAAATGTAAGTTTTTCCATCTTATGGCAGGTGGAAACCGGGAAATGAAATTCCTTCTTTCAAAGATAGCGCACAAATATAAACTTTACATCTTTCTTTTTGCCCTTGGCCTATACTCCAACTGCGCTGGAATTCTAATGAGGAAACGTTAACCTTTGGTTCTGAATAGCATTATACAATCAAATATGCTGTCCTATCAAAGAACTAACTTTTATTAAAGTTCAAGGAAATATTGCTGTTTTAATAGGAATAAGAGAAAAAAAAATGCTTATCTATTATAAAGCGAAGGTCCTGGGCTTTCTTAAAATATTGATGCCAAAGATTTACTATGGCTTCTGCCAACTAATCTTCAAAAAAAAAAAAGAATCAGTTTGCAAGACGCTTAGGTCATTGTTGTTGTTAGGTGCCCTCAAGTCGATTCCAACTTATAGCGACCCCATGTATAACAGGACGAAGCACTGTCCAGTTCTGCGCCTTCCTCACAATCACTGTTATGCTTAATCCCACTGTTGCAGCCACGGTGTCAATCCACTTCGTTGAGGGTCTTCCTCTTTTTCACTGGCCTTCTACTTTACCAAGGATGATGTCCTTCTCCAGGGATTTATCCCTCCTAACAATATGCCCAAAGTATGTGAGATGTACTCTTGCCATTCTTGCTTACAAGGAAAATTCCGGTCACACTTCTTCCAAAACAGATTTGTTTGTTCTTTTGGCAGTCCATGGTATATTCAATATTCTTCTCCACACCACAATTCAAAGGCATCAGTTCCTTCTTCGGTCTTTCTTACTCATCATCCAGCTTTCACACGCATATGGAACAACTGAAAACACCATGGCTTGGGTCAGGCGCACCTTAGTCTTCAAGGTGACATCTTTGATTTTGAACACTTTAAAGAGGTTTCTTGCAGCAGATTTGCCCAACGCAATGTGCCTTCTGATTTGCTGACTGCTGCTTCCACACGTGTTGACTGTGGATCCAAGTAAAATGAAATCCTTGACAATTTCAACCTTTCCTCCATTTATTATGATGCTGATTATTGGTCCAGTTGTAAAGATATTTGTTTTCTTTATGTTGAGGTGTAATCCATGCCGAAGGCTGTGGTCTTTGATCTTCATCACTAAGTGCTTCAAGTCCTCTTCACTTTCAGCAAGCAAGGTTGTGTCATCTGCATAACGCAGGTTGTTAGTGAATCTTCCTCCAATCCTGATGCTTCATTTTCTTCATATAGTCCAGCTTCTCGGATTATTTGCTCAGCAAACAAGTTGAATAGGTATGATGAAAGGATTCAACCCCGATGAACACCCTTCCTGACTTTAAATCATGTAGTATCTTCTTGTTCTGTTAGAATGACTGCCTCGTGATCTACACACAGGGTCCTCATAAGCACAATGAAGTATTCTGGAATTCCCATTCTTCGCAATGTTAGCCATAATTTGTTATGATCCTCACAGTCAAAGGCCTTTGCATAGTCCATAAAACACAGGAAAACATCTTTCTGGTATTCTCTGCTTTCAGCCAGGATCCATCTGACATCAGCAATGATATTCCTGGTTCCATGTCCTCTTCTGAAACTGGCCTCAATTTCCGGCAGTTCCCTGTCGATTACTGCTACAGCCACTTTTGAATGACCTTCAGCAAAATTTTACCTGCCTATGATATTAATGATATTGTTTGATAATTTCCATAATCAGTTGGATCACCTTTCTTGGGAATAGGCATAAATATGGATATCTTATAGTTGGTTGACCAGGTAGCTGTATTCCAAATTTCTTGGCATAGACGAGTGAGCGCTTCCAGCGCTGCATCTGTTTGCTGAATCACCTCAATTGGTATTCCATCAATTCCTGGAGCCTTATTTTTCACCAATGCCTTCAATGCAGCTTGGACTTCTTCCTTCACTACCAACAGTTCCTCATTATATGCTACCTCCTGAAATGGTTGAATGTCGGCCAATTCTTCTTGGTTCAGTGAGTCTGTATTCCTTCTATCTTCTGTTGATGCTTCCTGCATCGTTTAGCATTTTTCCCCGTAGAATCCTTAAGTATTGCAATTCAAGGCTTGAATTTTCCCTTCAGTTCTTTCAGCTTGAGAAATGCCAAGCATGTTCTTCCCTTTTCGTTTTCTATCTCCAGCTATTTGTACATTTCATTATAATACTTTACTTTGTCTTCTTGAGCCACCCTTTGAAATCTTCTGTTCAGCTCTTTGACTTCATGGTTTCTTCCTTTCAGTTTAGCTACTCGACGTTCAAAAGCAAGTTTCAGAGCCTCTTCTGACATCCACTTTGGTCTTTTCTTTCTTTCCTCTCTCTTTGTAATGACCTCTTGCCTTCTTTATGTATGATGTTCTTGATGTCATTCTGACATCCACTTTGGTCTTTTCTTTCTTTCCTCTCTCTTTGTAATGACCTCTTGCTTTCTTTATGTATGATGTCCATGATGTCATTCCACAACTCATCCGGTCTTTCGTCATTAGTGTCCTACGTATCAAATCTATTCTTGAGATGGTCTCTAAATTCAGGTGAGACATACTCAAGGTCGTACTTTGATTCTTGTGGACTTGTTCTAATTTTCTTCAATTTCAACTTGAACTTCCATGTGAGCAATTGATGGTCTGTTCTACAGTCAGCCCCTGGCTTTGTTCTGACTGATGATATTGAGCTTGTCCACTGTCTCCTTCCACAGATGTAGTCAATTTGATTCCTGTGCATTCCATCTGGCAAGGTCCACATATATAGTCACCACTTATGTTGGTGAAAAAAGGTATTTACAATGAACAAGTCATTGGTCTTGCAGAATTCTATCATGCGAGCTCCGACAACGTTTCTATCACCAAGGCCATATTTTCCAACTGCTAATCCTTCTTCTTCCTTTCCAACTTTCACATTTCAATCAACTGTAATTATCATTGCATCCGGATTGCATGTTCGTTCAATTTCAGACTTCAGAAGTTGGTAAAAATCTTCAGTTTCTTCCTCTTTGGCCTTAGTGGTTGGTGTGCAAATTTGAATAATAGTCATATTAACTGATCTTCCTTGCAGATGTATGAATATTATCCTATCACTGGCAGCGCTGTACTTCAGGACAGATCTTGAAATGTTCTTTTTAAGGATGAATACAACACCATTCTTTTTCAAGCTGTCATTCCCAGCATCGTAGATCACATGATTGTCCAATTCAAAATGGCCAGTAACAGTCTATTTCAGCTCACTAATACGCAGGATATCTCGATGTTTATGCGTTCCATTTCATTTTTGATGACTTCCCATTGTCCTAGATTCATACTTCCTACATTCCACATTCCAATTATTAATAGATGTTTGCAACTGTTTCTTCTCATTTTGAGTCATGCACATCATTAAATGAAGGTCCTGAAACCCTGACTCCAACCATGTCATTAAGTCAACTCTATGAGGAGGCAGCTCTTCCCCGGCCCCAACCTGAAGGACTTATCTTCCAGCACTATATCAGACAATGTCTTGCTGTTATTCATACGGTTTTCACTGATTAATTCTTTCAAAAGTAGAATGCCGGGTCCTTCTTCCTAGTCTGTCTTAATCTGGAAGCTCAGCTGAAACCTGTCAGCCATGAATGAACGTGCTGGTATTTGAATACTGGTGGCATTGCTTCCAGCATCACAGCAACAACAACAAGCCCCCAAAGAACAACAAACTGACACACGCATATGTCACTGGACAATGTTTTATATCATGGGCTAATAGTGTGCATACAAACCATAACCCAAGGTAATTAAATCAATATTTCAAAAATACTGAGTATTTATTTAAAACGATAATATTAGTTACACCTACCCTTTATTGACTGCTTATTTTGTTCCAAGTACTTATCATACATTACTTTAAATGCTTACCAAAATCCTGCAAAATAGGTATTATTAGTCCTACTTCATAGATAAGAAAATTGAAGCAGAGTACATTGTCTATAAGATCTGTGTTCTTCCAAGGACTCTCCTCTATTTCTGCATAGAACATGTTAGATCCTGGGAAGATCCAACAATGAGACTATCCATGCTTTCTAATTTTAAGGAAATGGGAATAACAGCAAGTAGGCAAATAACCATGGACTGGCCGTGCCCATGCACCCCAAAAGTGCAGTACAAGGAATACAATTCTGAGCCAGATAGAGCCTGGGCTTTTCCAGCCTTTTCACTGCAGGAAGCCAGAATGGTTTCCAAAGCAGAGCACAGAGCACCAAACGGGCAGATATACAACACTTTCAAATAGAAACTCAGCCCTACCCACATTCCCCAGCCCCTAAATTCCTCCTATAAATTTTAATTCAAATCAGAGAGAAATTTATAGAGTGAAATTCCCCAGGATAAGCCCAGTGAGTTGTAAGCCATCAAGTCCCAAGAGCCCATGAGCCATTAAAACACAAGCTTGTTTCTTATGGAAGCCTGGCTTGTCAGCAACATAGGTGGCTGAGCTTACTCTGCTCTCTTATTAATGAAGATTAATACATAGCCATTAAAATTCTTGTTTTAGCTAACCATCTATAAATTATGACTACATCCATTATAATGTCTTCTGGCACATGAACTTGAAAATGCTTTTGATGATATCACCAGTGACCTTCATATTGCTAAACCCAGTGGTCATTTTTTGGCCCTCATCTCACTAGACCTATCAGCAGCATTTGACATAGCTACACACTCCTTCCTTTCTGAACCACTTTTTTCTGGCTTTTTTTTTTTTTAATTGTTGTAAAAAATATAGATAACACAACATTTACCTAGTCAACATTTTTCACATGTACATTTCAGTGATACCTGTACATCAATCATGTTGTGTAACCATCACCACTATCCGCTGCCTTATTTTCCATTACCATAAACCGAAACTGAAGTGGGAACCATATATCAGACAAGGGTTTAACATCCAGAATATATAAAAAGCTCCTACAACTTAACATGAAAAAGACAAACAACCCAATCAAAAAATGGGCAAAAGACCTGAATAGACATTTCAACAAAGAGAATAGCCAAATAGCCAATAAGTAGATGAAAAGATGTTCAATGTCATCAGCTATTAAAAAAAAAAAAAACGCCAACTCAATTCTCACTCATAGTAATCCTATAGGACAGAGTAGAACTGCCCCACAGGGTTTCCAAGGCTGTAATCTTTATTATAGCAGACTGCCACGTCTTTCTCCCATGGAGCTGCTGGTTAAATTGCCAACCTTTCGGTTAGCATGCAAGCTCTTAACCACTGCAGCGCACCAGGGCTCTATTAGGGAGATACAAATCAAAACTACTATGAGATAGATATAGGAAACCCTGGTGGTATAGCGGTTAAGTGCTACGGGGATGAGTAAGATTAGAGAAAAAAACAAAAACCCTGGAAAATAACAAATGTTGGTGAGGATTTAGAGAAATTGGAACCCTTATCCAGCATTGCTAGTGGCAAAATGGTAGAGATGCTGTAGTAAACAGTTTGGCGGGTCCTCAAAAACTAAATATACAGGTAGCATATGACCCAGCAATTCCAGTCTTAGGTATATATACAAGAGACTTGAAAGCAGCAATACAAGCAGACACACGTATACCAATTTTCACTGCAGCACTATTCACAATAGCCAAAAAGTGGAAAACAGCCCAAACGTTCATCAACAGGTGAAAGGATAAACAAAATGTGGTATATAAACACAATGAACTATTACTTTGCCATAAAGAGAAACGAAGTCCTGATACATGTCACCACATAGATGAACCTTGAAAACAGTGGGGGAATCATTGTTTTCTGACTTTTTTGATGCCACACTCCCGTTTTTTACTACTGTTCTCAGATTTTCATGCATTCTAACTCTCAATTTCAGAGCACAGTTCTAGGCCTTCTTCATCTCTTTTATCTTCATTTTTCTAATAGCTAATTTGTTGCATCCATCCCTTTGGTTTTAAATCTCATCTATGTGATGCTAACTACCAAACATATAACACCAGGTCAAACCTGCCCCTGAGTTCAGACTCATCCATACAATTGCCTTCTTGACTTATATACTCGGTTGTCTTACAAACCCCTCAAAATTACCAACCAAACTTTATTCATTCTACACCACAAATACCACCTCAATTCTGGTAATATAAACATGATCATGCCATTTCTCTAGACTAAAAGTCTTTAATGGATTTCCATAGCACTGACAATAAAATCTTCTCTTTGTTCTGTAGGTCCTGGCACCTGTCCACATCTCTAACCTCATCATGAGCCAGTATTCCCTGTCTCTTTGACACAACCACCTGGTTTCTTTAGATTCAATTATATACCAATCCATTTCACACATTATGGCCTTTGTACCTACTGTTTCCTTTTCCTGGAATGCTCTTAGCCCACTCTTGCATGGCTGACTTTTACCTTTGAAACCTATTCTTAAATGCCAACCTTCCTGCTCCGACACCCAATCTGAAGTTGGTCCCCATCACCACAAACATTCTCTCTCCTGACACTTTTTTTGTTTGGTTTGGTTTTTCCTTCATAAAACTTATTACTTTGGAACTTTACATTTATTTGCAGACAGTAAGCCTTCATAAAGGCATAGGACATATATATATATATATGTATATATATATGTTTGATTTAAACTTGTATAAAACTGAAGAAATGATTAAGTAAGGGAAATCGCACAAGACATTGATCAAAGAAAAAACATCAAGGGTAATGGGGTAATGTATACTATAATGCCAATTTTACTTTATATATATATATATATACACACACATACATACGTATACATACATGCATTCTTCTATTTTTATTCATGAAGATATATACATATATACAAAGATCAATATACCGACATAGATATAGATATATACACATAGATAAAAATAGATGAATGTGTTCCAGAATGCAGAAATTGTTTTCTAATTTTTTTTAATTGTGTATTTCTGGGTTTTCCTAAATTTCCTGCAACAAGTATGTTTTTGAAAATCAGAAACAAAAAAAAATTTAAGCAGTATTCACATTTTTTCAATTCATTTTATTATGAAAAGTGAAAAGTGACAATAATAAGAAATCCACAGATACATTATGACTACTTCATCTCATGGGAAATATGTTGACTCTTTCCCAGAGGCTAGAATATATTAGCTATCAACCAATGATTAATCGTCTTGACTTAAAATAAAATTTAAGTTTCAGTTAATGCCTTATACTATTAAATAAAAAATTTCTAATTATTTGGCAAATGTGCAGTTGGATACAATTCTAGTCAGATCAGATGTGCTTAAAAGTTTCAGGGAAGACAATTATTCAGAATATATGTTAATGGTATATGCAGAGAAACAGCTACATTTAAAAAAAAATTATCTTGCAGCCTAAAAATTCCTACTCTGAATATTAACAATACTAGACTGTCAGAAGGACCTACAAAGGGCCTCTCTGGCACAATGAAGGTATCTAAATATGTGGACATTAAGCACATTTACAGAAATGTTGTTGTTGTTAGGTGTGGTCTAGTCGGTTCCAACTCATAGCGACCCCATGTATAACAGAAAAAAACACTGCTCTGTCCTGCACCATCCTCACTCAAATTGAATGTACTAGAATATTATAATTTTAAAGGGAAAGCAGACCATCTTAAAAGGAAGAAATCAGGAATTAAAAAAAAAAAAAGGACAATAAGCAGGGAAAAGAAGCATTTTTGCCTGAACTGAAAAAACAGCTGAACAGGAGAGTCGAGACTAATTTTCATGTTTGAAAATGTGTGTGTGTTTCAGAGGGTGTCTGCATAATCTCAAATTTTATCCAGTACATCAGGTTGTTGCTGCTGTTATTAGGCATCATTGAGTCAGTTCCGGCTCTTAGTGACCCTATGTACAACAGAACGAAATACGGCCCAGTCCTGCGTCATCCTCACAATAGTTGTTACGCTTAAGCCCATTGTTGCAGCCAATGTGTCAGTCCATCTTGTTGAGGGTCTTCCTCTTTTTAGCTGACCCTCTACTTTACCAAGCATGATGTCCTTCTCCAGAGACTGATCCCTCCTGACAACATGTCCAAAGTATGTGAGACGCAGTCTCACCATCCTTGCTTCTAAGGTGCATTTTGGTTTTACTTTTTCCAAGGCAGATTTGTTGGTTCTGTTGGCAGTCCTTGGTATATTCAATATTCTTCTTCAATACCACAATTCAAATGCATCAGTTCTTCTTCAGTCTTCCTTATTCATTGTCCAGCTTTCCATGCATGTGAAGTGACTGAAAATACCACAGCTTGGGTCAGGAGCACCTTAGTCCTCAAAGTAACATCTTTGTTTTTCAATACGTTAAAGAGGTTCTTTGCAGCAGATTTGCCCAATGCAATCTGTCTTTCAATTTCCTGACTGCTGCTTCCATAAGTGTTGACTGTAGATCCAAGTAAAATGAAATCCTTGACAACTTCAATCTTTTCTCCGTTTATCATGATGTTGCTTATTGGTCCAACTGTGAAAATCTTTGTTTTATGTTGAGGTGTAATTCATACCAAAGGCTGTGGTCTTTGCAAGGTTGTGTTATCTGCATACTGCAGGTTGTTAAGGAGTTTTCCTCCAATCTTGATGCCACATTACTCTGCATATAATCCGCTTCTCAGATCATTTTTTCAGCATACAGATTAAATAAGTATGGTGAAAGGATACAACCATTTATAGAAATATAGAGCATTAAATTTTCATTATTTCATGTTCTTTCACTTACCAACTGTGAAGCTTTATTTGAAAAAAAATGTTGAACGTTAATTTTTCTGGAAAACAAAACAACGCTTTTAAAACTTTAAGCAAAAAAAAAATTAACAATTCACAATCGAGTCTTTGAAAGTTTTTCTTTGTTTTACACATGAGCTAATCAGATGTGTTCCTACCTTTCCAATTTAGAAACAAATCTTGCAGAAAATGATAGACTGGAAATACTCCTGACATCTAAATCAACTAATTGTTAAACTGCTTCAGAAAAGCAGCACTGGAAAGAACATGCAGTAACTTCATGTATCTACATCTATTTATGGCACCGAGCAGATGAACTCTGCTTTGAGAAAAATGTTCAGAAAGGCTTAGCACATTGTGAAGGCCCAGCACAACTGCCTGGTCTCACAACTGCACTCACTCAACTGCAGTGAAATCGATGAAGGTAAAAGGTCTTCTGAATTAGTGCATAGCTATAAATCAATTATACTATTAGAATTACATTTTAGAAACTGTGATACACTGCAGATGAAAATCTCAAAGATTAGTCAAGCAGGGTAGATAGTGCAAACTAAGTTATTAAGACAGAATATTAACACATATTCAATCATAAAAACTCAATTTGGGACTAGAAATGTCCAGCCTGCATAAAGGATACCAAGCACAAGGAAAACAGTACCAAAAATGAAGACTTATACTCTCGTACACTTACTCTTGGGAGTAAACACTGAGCTCACCAGAGCATCCGTGGCCTTCCTCTTCAGAGGGAAAGAGTTATTGCTTTGTAATGTGACATTTTCCAAGACGTTTGCCCACAAGTCAATTACCTGAAATTCCTTGAATTATAAGCAAGGAGAAAATATAAAGGTTTTATCTAGATTATATATTTTTATAGATTGATGCAGATGTAGCTAAAGATGGACTTATACATGTACACAGATACATACAAACATATAGAAGTAAATTGACTTTCTTTCAATATTCTTGTAGTTGTTCTTAGGTGTGTTGAGTTTGTTCCAACTCATAGTGACCCTATGTACAAGAGGATGAAACACTGCCCAGTTCTGCACCATCGTCACCTTCTTTGCTATGCTTGAGGCCATCCTTGCACTCACTGTGTCAATCCATCTCATTGAGGGTCTTCCTCTCTTTTGCTGACTCTCTACTTTACCAAACATGATGTCCTTCTTTAGGGACTGGTCCATCTTGATAACATGTCCAAAATACTTGAGATGAAGTCTCACCATCCTAGCTTCTAAAGAGCACTCTGGCTGTTTTTCTTCCAAGACAGATTTGTTTGTTCTGCTGGAAGTCCATGGTATATTCAATATTCTTCGCTAACACCATAATTCAAAAGCATCAAGTATTTGGTTTTCCTTATTCATTGTTGAGCTTTGTCATGCATAGGAGGTGATTGAAAATAGCATGGCTCAGGTCAGGCACAACTTACTCCTCAAAGTGACATCTTTCCTTTTTAATAGGCCTTTTTTGCAGTAGATTTGCCCAATGAAATACGTCATTTGCTTTCCTGACTGCTCCTTCCTTGGGTATTGATTGTGGATCCAAGTAAAATGAAATCTTGACAGCTTCTATCGTTCCTCCATTTATCATGATGCTGATTATTGGTCTAGTTTTGAAGATTTCTGTTTCCTTCCTTTATGTGGAGATATAATCCATACTGAAGGTTTCATCAGTATGTGCTTCAAGTCTTCTTTGCTTTTAGCGAAAAGATCGTGTCACCTGCATACTGCAGGTTGTTAATGAGTCTTCCTCCAATCCTGATGCCCCGTTCTTCTTCATAGAGTTCAGCTTCTCGGATTATTTGCTCAGCATACAGATTGAGTAAGTATGGTAAGACAAACAAACAAAAAAATGCAACCCTGGTAGACACCCTCCCTGATTTTAAACCACACAGTATCCCCTTGTTCCATTCAAACAGCTGCCTTTTGGTCTATGTACAGGTTCCACATGAGTACAATGAAGTATTCTGGAATTCTCATTCTTCAAAATATTATCCGTAATTTGTTAAGAGCCACACAGCTGAAGGCCTTTGCACAGTCCATAAAACACAGGTAAACATCTTTCTGTCATTCTCTGCTTTCAGCCAAAATGTGTCTGATGTCAGGAATGATATCCCTTGTTCCATGTACTCTTCTGAATACTGCTTGAATTTCTGGCAGTTCCCTGTCAATGTACTCCTGCAACCACTTCTGAATGATCTTCAGCAAAATTTTACTTGCATGTGATATTCATGATACTGTTGGATAATTTCCACGTTCTGTTGGATCACTTTTCTTTGGAATGGGCACAAATATGGATCTGTTCTAGTCAACTGGCCAGGTAGCTGTCTTCCAAATTTCTTGGCATAAACCTCCGGCGCTGCATCCATCTGTTGAAACATCTCCATTGGTATACTGTCAATTCCTGGAGTCTTGTTTTTCACCAATGCCTTCAGTGCAACTTGGACTTCTTCCTTCAGTACCATCAGTTCTTGATTATATGCTACCTTCTGAAATGGCGGAACATCAACCAATTCTTTCTGTTACAGTGACTCTGTATATTCATTCCATCTGCTTTTGATGCTTTCTGTGTCTTTCAATATTTTGCCCATAGAATCTTCAATATTACAAGTCGAGGCTTGGATTTTTCTTCAGTCTTTCAGCCTGAGATATGCTGAGCATGTTCTTTCCTTTTGGTTTTCTACTCTAGGTCTTTGCACATTTCATTATAATACTTTACTTTGTCTTTTCATGCTACCCTTCAAAATCGTGTTTAGCTCTTTGACTTTATTGTTTCTTCCTTGCACTATAGCTACTAGACTTGCAAGGGCAAGTTTCAGAGTCTCCTCTGACATCCGTTTTGTTCTTTTCTTTCTTTCCTGTCTTTTTAATGACCTTTAACTTTCTTCATGTATGATGTCCTCGATGTCATCCCACAATTTGTCTGATCTTCAGTAAATAGTGATCAATGTGTGTTCAATGTGTCAAATCAATTCTTGAGATGTTCTCTAAATTTAGGTGGGATATACTCAAAGTCATACTTTGGCTCTCATGGACTTGTTCTAATTTTCTTCAGTTTCAACTTGAACTTGCATATGAGCAATTGATGATCTGTTCTGCAGTAGGCCCCTGGCCTTGTTCTGACTGATGATATTGAGCTTTTCTATCATCTCTTCCCACAGATGTAGTCAATTTGATTCCTGTGTATTTCATCTGGCAAGGTCCACATGTATAGTCACCATTGAAAAAAGGCATTTGCAATGAAGAAATTGTTGGTCTTGCAAAATTCTATCATGTGATTTCCAGTGACTGATCCTTTTTCTTTGTTTCCAACTTTCACATTCCAATGCACCTTGATTGCGTGTTTGATCAATTTCAGACTGTAGAATTTGGTAAAAATCTTCAATTTCCTCATCTTGGCCTTAGTGGTTGGTGCATAAATCTGAATAACATTCATACTAATTGGTCTTCTTTATAGGCATATGAATATTATCCCATTACTGACCACGTTGCACTTCAGGATAAATGTCAAATGTTCTTTTCAGCAATTAATGCGACACCAGTCTTCAATTTGTCATTCCTGGCAAAGTAGACCATATGATTGTCCAATTTAAAATGGCCAACACCAGTCCATTTCAGCTCACTAATGTTTAGGATATTGATCTTTATGTGTTCCATTTCATTTTTGACGATTTCCAATTATCCTAGATTCATACTTTATGCATTGCACATTCCAATCATTAATGAATGTTTGCAGCTGTTTCTTTTCATTTTGAGTCATGCCACATCAGCAGATGAAGGTCCTGAAGTTTTATTTCATCCATGTCATTAAGCCTAACTCTCCTTTGAGGAGGCAGCTCTTCCCCCGTCATCTTTTGAGTGCCTTCCAACCTGAGGAGCTCATTTTCCCATGCTATAGCAACGTTCCACTGCTATTCATAAGGTTTTCTCTGGCCAATATTTTCAGAAGTGCACTGCCAGATCCTTCTTCCTAGTCTGTCTTAGTCTGTGAACTCCACTGAAACCTGTCCACCGTGTGTGACCCTGCTAGTATTTGATATATTGGTGGCAGAACTTCCAGCATCACAGGAATATGAGAACCACCATCGGACAACAAACTGATAGAGTACTGGAATATTCTCAGTTAAGACAGAATATTTCACATAAGGGACTTTCATTTCATTCACTTTTTTAGAACCCTCCTGTTTTCAAGAATAGGAGTCCTGGTTGCACAGTAGTTAAAGCACTCGATTGCTAACTGAAAGGTAGGTGCTTTGAACCTACCAGCTGTTTGAGGGGAGAAAGATGCAGCAGTCTGCTTCTGTAATGGTTTACAGCCTTGGAAACGCTATGGGGCAGTTCTACTCTGTCCTATAAGGTCACTATGACCCAGAATAAATTCAACAATGGGTTTTGCTTTGGCCTGATTCTCAAGAACTAACCTAAATCATTAACCACCAAAAAAGAATACTTTGATCACATTGCTATACTTTTCACACTAAACTCCATCAATAATTTTAATAAATTACAGTAATTTAAAACCTTGTTGTTAGTTGCCATAGAGTTAATTCCAATTCATGGTGAACCCCAGTGTGCAAAATAGAACTGCTCAATAGCGTTTTCAATGCCATGACCTTTTGGAAGCATATTGCCAGGCCTGTTTCCTGAGGGAGCCCTGGTGCCACAGTGGTTAAGAGCTACGGCTGGAATCAAAATGTCGGCAGTTTGAATCCACCAGCTGCTTCCTGTAAACATAGGGGGCAGTTCTACTCTCACTATTAGGGTCGCTATGAGTCAGAATCAACTTGAGGGCAACAGGCTTGGTTTTCGTTTGGTTTGATCTTCCGAGGCTCCTCTGGGTGGGTTCGAACTGACAACCTTTTGTCACTTTCAGCTAGTAATCAAGCACTTAACTGTTCGTGCCATCCAGTGTGCCATTTGAAACCTTAAATGATACATTTTCTTACAATTAAATCATAGTCTTAAAAATATTTTAAGGGATTGCTTTTAAGAGGTCAGTCCTTGCTATTAATGCTTGAATTCTTTTTTGGGAAATGTAGGTTAATTTTATCACATGGCAGTTAGCTATCATCTTCCTTTATGTAGGACAACATACTTTTTAAAAATGAATTGGGAAGATTATTTTAATTTAGTTTATTTTCATTTAGATTACTATCTAAATTCAATTAAAAATAAACTTGAAAAGTTTAATATATTCTCACCACCTCTAAAGTCTCTGAATATTTATCAACAGTTCTGTATACAAATGTTCAATAAGTGCTGCTGACATTCATTAAAAAGTAGGTTATAATGAATTTCTCACTCTCAAAACTAACCTTTGATCAATTTTTTTTTAATCCTGAATAGCAGAAATTCCTAAATGTTTTTCAAAGTATTAAATTCTATTACCTTTTTTTTTTTTTTTTTGTAACACACTTTCTCCTCTTCCTGAATGTTAGGCATAGTTTCAGCGCTAGCTTTTATAATTCTACATGTTTATTTCCGTGAGTTTTACTCATTTAAATTGACTTTGTGTTAAGGCTTTTGCAGGTAAATGGAAATACTGTAAGCTAAATCTGAGAATCACCTTTACTCACAAGTGATCAGAATGAACTTGTACTTCTTCCTGTGACAAATTAGGCTGTTTCAGAGTAAGTCTTCCCCTAACACTAGGAAAGCTGGACAAAATATTAAGTCTCTTTTGGAGGCACCAGAGAGCTACCAAAAAAGTTATAATTTGTAGAATCAAAAACCTGCAGAAAAGAAATGTGAAGCAAGAAACCCAATAGGGACTTGTGTTTGATAAAGAGAGACCAAGCTCGACAGAGATTCAGCAGTCTTATCAAGGTAGGGCAAAACATGAGTTAGAAACCCCACAAAGGGGATGTATACATGTTTAGTCTACATTTCTTTTCATCTTTCAATATGTTTAAAACCTATATAAAAAAAAAAAAAGACATTGAAAAAATAAACCACGAAAGGATTTTGATTGGGACCACAAAAGGCTACACTGGAGGACTAAGGAAGAATCAGAAAAAAGACCAATCCTCAGAAGTAATGAGGATCAACTTCTAGTCATTCAGATCTGGATTAAGGAGATTTTGTCCTAGCATAGCCCTCTCTCCAGAAACAAAAGTAAATTCACTCTAGAGAAAGGTAAAATAATCCAAAGTCTCAAATTATCTCTCATTTCTCCTAGCAATACCCAGCGTTATTAATAGGTACAAGAACTTCAGCTCTCAGCTCTGATGGAACAGCTTGTAGCAGACAGACCAATGCTCCCATTGAGAAAACTAGAAAAGGAAGATAAAAATACAAAAATTAATTGTTAAATAAAATTGGAGAGATGCAAAGGCAGTCAAGACTTGAAGGCCCCAACTCTGAAGAGAAAGGAAGTTCATCAGTGCAAATCCAACTTTTGCTTGGAACAAACAGTGATGAAAGAAAGTGCAAATAAAAGGAGGGGGAAACAGAACCAGGAAATCTTAGCAACAATTAGCCATACTTTCGAACAGTACATGACTGAACAGACATAGGAGTTTTGTGAAGTCAGTAAGACTATCTGGACTCAGCCTCCTTTTATATTTCAGGAAAGCTAAAAAAAAAAAAAGTCAAAATCAAATTACATTCAAAGTTAATATTAAAAAGAGATTAGAAAACAGAATAATAAAAGCATGCCAAAGATATACTCAAAAACCAGATCAAAACTGTAATTTAGCACTTCAAAACCAAGTAAAGACATACACAAAGTTATAGAAGACAAGAAAAAATGACATAAATCAAAGTTAGAAACCACTGAACATGGGGTGACAAATCAAGGAAGAAATAGAGATAAAATAAAAAAGCATTTTAGGAATGAAGTAAACTATAAAGGACATAGAATAAACAAGTACCACAGATAATGTCTTAAGAGAATAGAAGGTGAAAAAAGAAAGATTTTTTTTTTTAATTTAAGAATAAAAGAATAATGAAGAAAAAGTCAAAAAGAAATTGAGAGAAAGTAGCAAACACTGTATAGAGAAAAAATTGACCCAGCATATGTTAATAGAGGTCCATGAAGAAGAAAACCAAAGCCAGGAATGGAACAAATATTAAAAAATATTATTTGAAAAAATGTTTCAAATAAAAAAATTTTTGAAATTGCATATTAAAAGAACACACCATCTACCTGAGAATACCAATCCAGAATGACCAATAACTAAGACACAGTTTACTGAAAGAACTGAGTATTTTTAGAACAAGAAAAATAATCCACTGGCCACCTATGCAAAAAGATCGTATGATTTAAGGAAAAATAAAATGAAATTTTTATCAGATGTTTTGATAGAAATACTGTATGACACAAGAAAATGGAGAAACATATTTAATATAACCAAGAAAAAGAAAGTATGATCAAAAGATTTTATTTCCTTCAAATATAAAGGACACAAATTGTTATCAACATGCAAGAACCAGGCGAATTTTGTTGCCATGAGCATTTTCTAAGGAATCTACTAGAGAATGAGCATTAAAAAAAAAAAGAGCATTAGACAATAAAAATTACCAGAGAGACTTCGACATATGGAGTAGCGGTGAGTGTTATTTATGGAATTAAGACTAAACAAAGAGGAAAAAAGGGAAAATAAAGTATGCAATAATTATATGACCTGATAATGTAGATGTAGCATAAAATTATTCCAATGATCTAGTCATTAAGCATCAACGGGGGTACTAACTCTAAAAATCAGTGAAAAGAAGACATCACGTGCCTCCTGATGCAAGTTTACACCACCACCAATAGATTTGCTAAAGTAATTGAACCTGTGTCTGATCAAGCTTCTGATTCCATCCAACAAATTCTAGAAACCCAGAGTACAGAAAAGCATGCTGAACTGCACATCGGGGCCCCACCATAAGTACACAGACCAAAAAATAAAAAAAAACATTGCCTTCAAAGTGATTTCAACTCACAGCGACTCTACAGGACAGAGTAGAACTGCCCCATAGGGTTTCCAAGGCTGTAAATCGTTACGGAAACAGACTGACACATCTTTCTCCTGCAGAGCAGCTGGTAGGTTTGAACCCCCAAACTTTTTGGTTAGCAGCCAAGGGCTTAAGCACTGCGCCACCAGGGTTCCTTCCATAAGTATATAGTCAACAAGATCTCTGCTATGGAAAGCTTTGTAGGTCAAATGCTCCAGGTTGTCTAACAGATAATTTGTAAGAAAAAGAAAGAGATGAAGGGGAACCTGTAGATTAGAAAAGACATACTGATTTTTTTTTTAATGTGCAAGATTAAATTATAATGTATAATTAGGTATACAAACTTGGGTGATAACACTGTAATTACTTGCACATACACACACACACACACCATTTATAGAAGTCATTACTCCTAAAGAAACAGAGAGGGCTCTGGTTGGGAAGGGCCCATGGAAGGAAATTCTGGGGTGGCCAGTAAAGTTTTGTTTCTTGACCTTTCTGCTAGTACAAGAATGTTTGCCTTGTAACAATTCACTCCGTTAAACATTTCTGTATTGTTTCTGCATTTTTTATTGGAAACAAAAGGGAAATTAATGCAGAAATAAACACTTCCCCATCCAAAAACAATTGAGACCATACATTGCCAACATAAATGTACCAATAGAAATTTTAAAAAGTTTTCTTCATACAGAAGAAAAACGATCCTTGAAGGAAACATACAAATGTATGAAGAAATGAAGAGCACCTGACAGAGTAAATATGTGGAAAATGAAATGAATATTCACTCTACAAAACAATAAAATAGCATGTTTGTTTATATTATATGCAAAATTAAAACTCATAATAAGAATGACACCAAAGGTAGGAGTGGAATTCATGAGTTAAAATGTTCTAAGGACCAAGCATTTTCTGGGAAATTGTAAAAGAACTAATTTATATTTGTTCCTGAAATACCAAGAATGAATGTTGAAATCTGTAGGGTAAATACCAAAAGAATAGTAAAATAAGCATAATTAACAAGCTGAATAGGGAAATGTAATATTAAAAAATAGTCGAATCCAAGAAGAAAGGACAGATAAAGAACTTCAAATATGTAGATAAAAGAAAAAGAAATGGTAAAATGGTAGAGTTAAGCCCAAACATATCAGCAGTTACATTAAATATAAATAATCTAAATACTAATGCAAGGATTATCAGAGTGGATTTGATTTTTTTAAGCCAACTATACGCTGCTTAAAAAGGTACATTTTAAGTGTAAAAACAGAAAAATTTAACGTAAATGAATGGGATAATAAAAACCAAGGAAATATTAAACAAAAGAGAGCTAATTTAACTATTCAAATGTCATGCAAAGTAGAATTTAAGGCAAGAAGCATTTCCACAGAAAGAATAAGAACCTGGAATATCTAGCCTAAAAACGGGAAGAACTGCTCAAAAAGTGATAGGGACTTTTTAAAAGGATAAGAAGCCAGCTTGAAGGTGCTCCTCCCACTGGACAAATTCAGGATAATGTGCACATCAAAATAAATGATAATAACATATTAAGATCTTTCAGATAAAATAGGATATTATGAGTCCATATTCATATAATCAAATTAATTAAAAGCTTAATGATTTGAGATTTTATACAGACTCAAAGTATTTTCTTTTTTTTTTTCAAAGTGTCTGCCCAAATACTACCTCCTCAACATAACTCCCAAAATACCTCCCTAAAATATATATTAACTACAAAAATAAATCAACTTTTTTGGTGGAGAAGCCACACAGACACCATTTTGATCAAATGATCAAAATTAACCTAACCAGAAATAGAACAAATCAAAATCATATTTCATCCATGACTCTTATTCAATTGGTCACAGGATATCCACAGAGCTAATAACCTTCAACTGAGCCTTATAAAGTACAATAGGAAGCTTATTATATTAAGCCACAGTTTCTAATTATCTGTGGCCAGAAATATTTGTAAACAATTTTATGTCCCTTTTTAAACAGGAAATTTACAAGGCCAGTCTGCAGATCTCTTTCCAGAAATGGTAAATGTGTCTGCGCAGTATTTTCCATAAGTATACACAACAGGTTTTTGCTAAAATAAACAAAAAAAAACATTGCTGTTGAGTTGATACCAACTCACAGTGACCCTATAGGGCAGAGTAGAACTGCCCCCATAGGGTTTACGAGGAGCAGCTGGTGGATTCAAACTGCCAACCTTTTGGTTAGCAGCCGAGCTCTTAACCACTGCACCACCAGGGCTCCTTTGCTAAAACAGTTATGTTTTAAGACTAGCCAGACATTCTACAGGATAGACAGGTTTTGCTGTTTTTTCAACTGCACATCACACGACGGTTCTTGTAAGAGAATACCAAATGTCTGCTGTTAAACAATCTCTCAGTCCATCACAGTGGAAATGTCAAGATCCATGAGGATCCTTCAAATGCCTACCAAAGAAATACAATTTCTACAGACAGGGTGTTCAGCAGTACATTGCAATAAAAATCTTTTAACAAGTGAGAAAAGAAAAACAAAAAACAATTGCTCTGCAGCAAGAATCCAACAGTAAAGATGGTGTCAGCTGCCAGGCAGGGCCCTCAGTGGATCAGCAGCAGAGACTGCCTCCAGATTGTTGAGGGCTTCCTCTCTCCTGTATGAATAATTTTGGGTGTTTCACTATGATTTTTCTCTAGAACAAAAAGGAGAGAATGAAATAAATGCTCCCTAAGCTTTTAGATGTAAAAAACATGTTTTAACAGACATTGTAATTCAAATAACAAAATATTAAAATTTAATGTTACAAGAAAAAGCAGCAGAAGGCGGCAAAGGGCTCTCATAGCTAACCAGCACTTCACGTAAATTTGTTCATATGAAAAATGTGACCTTTATACCAAATTATCTATAGAATTCTTCCAACTCTTAAGTTTTCAAGCCATGAAAGCTAAGTGTGTGCCTGTGTTTGAGGGTGCTTCCAAATTTACACCAAATATTAATTGAGCATTTTCTAAGAACAAAGCCATATCTATCTGAAGTGCTGTGGTACAGAGCTTGGCCTTCATGGAGCTTTAAGAAGCATAGCTAAGACATGTAAGTGAGTACATGCACAAACTATGTCCTTTCTGTTTGTTGAATAATAGAAAGTAAAAAAATGACAAGAGGCACAAGAAAGGGTACAAAACAAACTATGGGTTTCAAAGGAGCAAGGTGGAAATTCTAGTTGTGACAGTTAAGACAAACTTGTAAATAGAATAACATTGAACCTAAGCTGAGAAAATTTTCCCATCCTTTCTAAGTGTGCATGTGTGTGTGTGTGTGTGGAACTGAGATAAGATATACAGTAACCAGCATTTGGCTGTAGATTTGACTCCGAACTATAATGAATGGAAGTTATAAACAACTTCAGCTTGCATTCTTCCACCATAAACTAGCTTAGGGGATCCAGAAGTAACTTGTAAACATTACAGCCAATAGTTGTAAATGTTTAAAAGTAATCCATAAAATGTATTAATGGATGATTACATATGTATATCTAAAATATAACTCAAAAAAGTTAATTACAGTGTTTTCAGAATCTCGCAAAGTAAAGTGTGCATCCTTAGAGATATTACTTCGCTATTTCCACCTGCCACCAAGCGGTTTTCGTATTTTCATAATTCACGGCACTAAATATTACTTCTAGCTCCAAAATGATTATGCACTGAATTAAAATCATTTTTTTCAAAGATCCATGATTTCAAGAGCTTTCAATAGCTCACAATCATCAGACAGAATTTATCGATGATATGGAGGTAATTCTAACAGTGGCAGGTATAATTTTAAAACTGCAGATTTCAACTGAAGATTAATTTTAAATAATTTTTCTATTCCTTTAGTTGGAGCATTTGTTTTGACACATTGTAAAACTCTTCTTTTACTTCCCCTCTCTACTATTTAAAATAATTCATCCAGAACATAAAATCATATTGCTAGTTACTACATACTTTTCCAGAATACACCTGAGTTCAAAAGTAAATATAACTACAATATTACTGAGTTAACGCTGATACCTAAATCAGTAAATTGTATAAACACACTGAAGTTGCTGAGAAGACTGTCCAACTACATTGCACACTCCTTGATGTAGAAATACGACCTGTTTTTAATCAACCGCAACAGCTACATAATAGGCATGCAATAAAGGTTGGTCATATCGATAAATAGATGGATATACTTTATATTTTTATAAATTATTAACCAAGTACCTATAATATCATTTTATTTGTCTAATTCCAAATACCCTGATAGAAGTTATCTTAAAAATAGGTTTTGTTATTTTTCATCCTTTTCAGGTAACATTCAGTACTTAAAATATAATTAGAAGAATTGACAAAATGACTATAAAACACTTTTTGAACTCCACAGCACCACGAAATCACAGATTTGTAAGCAAATTAGAGCTAATCGGGTCCAACTTCTCTCCTCATGAGTCCAGCCTCTCTTCTGAATACTGGACACCTACTATCGCTCCAGGACTCTGTTGCAAGAAACACATTCTACTGCAGGATACTCTGGGTGTTACATAGGTCTTCCTCACAGTAGACTTAATACTGCCTCTTCGTTCCTCTAATCTTTGACCAAAAATTTTGTTTTGTCCCAAACAACATTACGTAAGTACACCCCCATGTCTGTACAAAATGCTTTAAGCATTTGAAGATAATTATTATAACTATTCAAAATGCTTGTATTTTCAGGTTAAGCATTCCCTTATTCATATGTCATAGCTTCTCTCATTCCTTTTCAATACAGTTGCCCTTCTCAAATACAAACCTGGCTCTTCAGTAGCCTAAAATACAGAATTGAAAAGAAGCACTCCAGATTTGCTCCCAAAACACAATAGTGGCAATATATAATAGTATTAGGTTGAATCACATGAAAATTGTCAATACACAACCTTTTTTGACCTAAAAAATGACAATTTCATATGGTTCAACATAACAGTGTTATCTTCCTTGACGTAAGCACTGAACACCCATCACGCATCCTCAGGTTTCATTAGCATTTTAGCAGCTGGGTAATACCACAGGTTTCATGTTAGGTTTGAGGCTAAGTAATTGCCCTATGTCATTTTCCCATCAACTCCTTGGCTTGTGCAATGAATTTTACAATGCAAGAATTTACTTACCTGCCACTTACTAGTTTTGTGATCCTTATAAAAGTTTTTTTTTTTTTTTAATTTCTTGGAGTCCCAAATGTATCCTGAATCATTCAGTGCTTATTGTGAGACAATGTTCATATTTAATAGTAACAATAATACCCAGACTCTATTGTCAGCATTCCCTTTGATACAGATGAGGAAACAGAGCTCTCAAAATAAGAAGACTGCCTTTCTCATATATTTTTGTGGGGATTAAATAATAAACATTGTGTATTTCATTTTTTTCACCCCTCTCCTGTACGCAGCAAATTCAGTCAGCTGATAAATATAAGAGATTTTAGCTCCAAAATGCTTGTCTGTTGCATTGGCACTTCCTTTCTATTTTTCCAGACTGCTCTCTAGATCCCGAAGTCTTTGAACTCTTCAAAACTTTGTTGAAATTGCCTCTTAACTGGTTTCTCCTTCATACATCAACTTGTACACATTCTATATATTTCTTGTCCTATTTCTCATCACTTTCTCAATTTTTACTTTGTCTTTATGTCCCTTTTGAGTTTGATTCTCCCTAAGCAATATTTTCTGCTCCTTTTTAAAAAAAAAAAGATACTCTGTTTTCTATGTCTTATCTTTATATTATGCTATTTTCACTTAATAGTAGGCCTTCTCTTACTGTTTTTTTTGTTTGTTTGTTTGAAGTCAAGGTTAAGAAAATAGGAACAAATCCCCAAAGACTGATTTATAGAATTTCTTCCCAAATATAAAACCAGTAGGTGAAGGTTGGGGTCACACTAGTATTCTGCATATTGGAGGGTCTAAGAGCAGTGGTATACCAGCAAGGGCACTAGGGCCCGATGACCTGGGTTGAAAGCCACACTCCATCACTTACAATTGGGTTACTTTACACGAGTCTCCTAACCTTTCTGTGCTTCATTTTCCTCATGTGTAAAATAAAGATTAAAACAGTACCTACCTTTTAAAGTGTTGTGAAAAGCAAATTAGTCAATACATGAAAAAGACTTAAAACAGTGGCTAGCCTTTATTGTAAAAGATGTTGCAAATTAAACAAGCAATTCATATTTTATTACATAGTGAACAAGCCTTAAAATACTCTGTATTTTAAGCAAGGGAAAGTTTGAGCTGAGCCTGCCCTCTAAACTAGCTAACCAACGCCACTTGTGAGCACAGAATAAAAATAAGCAAACAGAACGCTGAGCTTCTGAAACATTTTACATTGTGCTCCCTCAAACTCTCCATATCCAGTGAAGTTCCCAATCTCCTTGTCATTGGGGATTTGCACTGGCCCAGATGTCTGGTCCCAAACCCTAGGTATGCTTATCCTGGCTCCTTTTTTGGTCCCTCAAATAATGTCATTTTCGAGACACTCCAGGAAGGTCCTTGTCTCTTCCGAGCTTCTGTTCCTGGGCAAACTTCAGGTGACTTGGCATCTCTCTTCCCCTATCTATCTCTGCTTTTAGCATGTTTGTTTAATCTCTTTTATATTTCAAAAGAGACTGCCTCAAGGCACACGGAGCACTAATTCTGTCTCATTAACATGACAAAGACAACCCATTCCCAAATGAGATTATAACTAAAAGCATATAGGTTAGGATTTACAACACATATTTTTGAAGGACACAATTCAATCCATAACATTATGCCCCTTGGCCCCCAAAAATTCATATCCTTGCCACATGCAAAACACCCTCACCCCATCACATCATTCCAAGTCTTAAATCAACTCCAAGTCCAAAAGCTCATCTTAGAATCATCTAAATCAAATATAGGTGAGAGTTTAGGCATATTCCATCCTGGTGCAAAATTTCTTTTCATCTGTGAACCTGTGAAATCTGGAGTACAAGTTATTTGTTTCGAAAGCACAATGGTGGAACAGGCACAAGACAGATATTTCCATTAGAAATGGGAGAAACTAAAGGGAAAGACAGGGCAATGAGCACCAAACAAGTCCAAAACCCAGCAAAACAAATTGCATTAGCTTTCAAGGCTTGAAAATAAACATCTCTAAGATAACCTGGGTGATGCCCCCGCCTTCCAAACTCTGAATGTTGACCACACCCTCTGGATTCTGGGTGAAGGTCCCTCTGCCATAGGCTTCAGCTCTGCCTTCCAGACCCACTGGCATGGCAACTCTACTTCTTTGGCCTTGGGCAGCCCCATTCACCTCATCCATATAAGTGGCGACTCCACGCCCTCAGCCCTGGTAGGCCCCATTCTTCTGCCACTTGGGCATGGCAGCCCCAACCCTTTAGCTTTGGGAGATGGCTCTATCCCCTGGCACACCTTAACAGCAGCCCCACACTCTGGAACTGAGTTGGTGAAGATTTGACTTCTTGAAAATATAAAAACAGCTTGCGGGATATGTCTGACCTCCTTCAAACCCACAAGGAGGAAAGAGAACCAAGATCAACAGCACAAGGCTGACTCCCATGAGGTAGAGGGCAGACAAGCCTTCTCTCTCCGGCATCTCTACCAATTCTGACACCAACTCTCCCCATCCCCCCACCCCGCCCCAGCACTCTCTGCTGGATTCATTAATTCATTGCAATGGCCACACAGAACTCACAAACCATACTCACAATTATGGGGTTTATTAGGAAACTACCAGTTACACAGTTAAGGCTCAAGAGCATTCAGGATACAGTTCTTCCGTCAGGATAGCCTCTCCCCAGCTGTGCTCATAGGCATGCCTCTCCCTAGCCCTCAGTATCTGCCCAAAGGCACTCGGCTTTCTCTCTCTGTGGGTCAGGAAGCCACCACGCTGTCTCCTGCTGCCGGGTCTCTGCTGCTGGGTCTCTCCTTCGGGTCTCTCCTTCCTTGGTGGTGGGCTTCTCCTGCTGCTCTGGAATTGGCTCTCTTTTAAGCCAAAACTGACTAATACCCTTGGTGGGCCAAAATTACCCTATCACACAATCACTCGGGTGGGAGTTACAAGGCCATGGCTAGAAAAGACCACACACAAAAGTAATTAATCCACCACAGAAACCTCAGAAGCTGTGGCCCCACACTTTCAGATCCAGGAGACCGTGGTACCACCACCCTTTGAAAATGAAAAGGCCTCGTCTCTTCTGAGCTTCTGCTCCTGGGCAATCTTCATGTAGCTTGTCATCTCTCTTCCTCCAATTTCTGCTTTTCATATACTTGTTTAATCTCTTTTATATCTCAAAAGAAATGTACTCAAGACACCCAACACTAATCCTATTTCATTAACATTACAAAGTCACCCATTCCCAAATGAGATTATAACCATAGGCATAGAAGTTAGGATTTATAACACAAAAGCGTAATTAGGCAGTTGTATAAGAGACAGAGGGGCATGGACCAAGACAATATTGAAATAAAGCAGACAAAAGATAACATTGTTCTGAATAGGGGGGTAGCTCATCTAAGAATATTTTACTAAATGTAATTCTTAGCATTGGATAACTGCTTAAGTGAGGAAGGTGCAGAAGAGAAAATCAAGGATGATTGTACAAATTATGGTTTGATATTTCAGATGATGTTATTAATCATATTCAGAGCAAAAAAAGTATAGGTATAGGGGTAAGGGTGATGAGTTTACATTTGGGTAAGTAGAGTTTGAGGTAAGTATCTATTAGTTTGTCATACTGTGGTGGCTTGTGTGTTGCTGTGATGCTGGCAGCTATTCCACTGGTATTTCAAATACCATCATGGTCACACGTGGTGGACAGGTTTCAGCAGAGCTTCCAGACTAAGACAGACTAGGAAGAAGAACCTGGCAGTCTACCTCTGAAAGAACTGGTCACTGAAAATTTTACAAATCCCAGCAAAACATTGCCTGGTATAATGCCTGAAGATGAGCCGCTCAGATTGGAAGGTGCTCAGAAGATGGCTGCAGAGAGGAGCTGCCTCCTGAGAGTAGAGTCAATTTTAATGACATGGATGGAGTTCAGCTTTCGAGACCTTCATTTGCTGAGGTGGCATGACTCAAAATGAGAACAGCTGCAAACATCCATTAATAACTGGAACATGGAATATACAAAGTATGAATCTAGGGAAATTGGAAGTCATCAAAAATGAAGTGCAACACATAAACATCAATATCCTAGGCATTAGTGAGACGAAATGGACTGGTATTGGCCATTCTGAATCAGACAATAATATGATCTCCTATGCCGGGAATGACAAATTGAAGAGTGATGGCATCGCATTCATCATCAAAAGAACATTTCAGGATCTATCCTGAAGTACAACGTTGTCAGTGATAGGATTAATGTCCATATGCCTACAAGGAAAACCATTTACTACGACTATTATACAAACTTACTAACCAACCACAACACCAAAGATGAAGAAATTGAAGATTTTTACCAACTTCTACAGTCTGAAATTGATCGAACATGAATTCAAGATGCATTGATAATTATTGGTGATTGGAATGCGAAACTTGAAAGAAAAGAAGGGTTGGTAGTTGCAAAAAATGGCCTTGGTGAAGGAAACAATGCCAGAGGTCACACGATAGAATTTTGTAAGGCCAACGACTTTTTCATTGCAAATACCTTTTTCCAACAACATAAGTAGCACTATACACACAGACTTTGCCGGATAGAATATACAGGAATCAAATCAACTACATCTGTGGAAAGAGATGATGGAAGAGCTCAATATAATCAGCCAGAACAAAGCCAGCAGCTGACTATGGAACGGATCATCAATTGCTCATAGGCAAGTTCAAGTTGAAGCTGAAGGAAATTACAGCAAGTCCACAAGAGCCAAAATATGACCTTGGGTTTATCTCACCTGAATTTAGAGATCGTCTCAAGAATAGATTTGACCCACTGAACACTAATGACCGAAGACCAGACAACTTGTGGAATGACATCAAGGACATCATATACGAAGAAAGCAAAAGGTTATTAAAAAGACAGGAAAGAAAGAAAAGACCAAAATGGATGTCAGAAGAGATTCTGAAAACTGCTCTTGAACATAGGGTAGCTAGCAGAAGAAATGATGAAGTAAAAGAGCTGAACAGAAGATTTCAAAGGATGACTCGAGAAGACAAAGTAAATTATTTTAATGACACGTGTAAAGACCTGGAGATAGAAAACGAAAAGGGTGAAATCTGCTCAGCATTTATCAAGCTCAAGGAGCTGAATTCAAGCCTCAAGTTGTAATACTGAAGGATTCTACTGCGACACTACTGAATGATGCAGGATGCGTAAAAGAGGATGGAAAGAATACACAAAGTCATTGTACCAAAAAAATTGGTTGACATTCAACCATTTCAGGAAATAACATATAATCAACAACTGATGGTACTGAAGGAAGAAGTCCAAGCTCCGCTGAAGAGAATGTTGAGAAACAAGGCTTGAGGAATGGACAGAGTAGCAATTGAAACATTTCCAAAAAAAGATGCAGCGCTACAGATGCTCACTTATCTACATCAAGGAATTTGGAAGACAGCTTCCTGGCCAACTGAATGGAAGAGATCCATACTTGTGTGCATTCCAAAGAAAGCTGATCCAACAGAATGCAGAAAATATCAAACAATATCATTAATATCACATGGATGTAAAATCTTGCTGAAGATGTTCAAAAATGGTTGCAACAGCGCATCGACAAGAAGCCGCCAGAAGTTCAAGCCAGATTGAGAAGAGGACGTGAAAGAAGGGATATCATTTCTAATGTCAGGTGGATCATGCCTGAAAGCACAGAATACCAAAAAGATGTTTACCTGTGTTTTAATGACCATGCAAAGGCATTCAACTGTGTGGATCATAACAAATAATGGACAATATTGCAAAGAATGGGAATTCTAGAGCTCTTAATTGTGCTCATGTGGAACCTGTACACAGACCAAGGCACAATAGTTCAAAGAGAACAAAGGGATACTGCATGGTTAAAAATCAAGAGAAGTGTGCATCAGGATTGTATACCTTCACCATACTTATTCAATCTGTACACTGAACAAATAATCTGAGAAGCTGATGAACAAGAATGTGGCATTAAGATTGGAGAGTCATTAACAACCTGCAATATGCAGATGGCTCAACCTTCCTTGCTGAAAGTGAAGAGGACTTGAAGCACTTACTGATGAAGATCAAAGACTACGGCCTTCAGTATAGATTGTACTTGAATGTGCAAAATAAATTCTCACAACTAGACCAATAAGCAAAATCCTGATAAATGGAGAAAAGATTGAAATTGTCAGAATTTAATTTTACTTGGATCCACAATCAATGTCTATTGAAGCAGCAGTCAAGAAATCAAAGGACGTATTGCATTGGGCAAATTTGCTGCAAACCAAACCCAAAACCCATTGCCATCAAGTCAATTCTGACTCATAGAGACCCGATAGGACAGTGTAGAACTACCCCATAGGGTTTCCAAAGAGTGCCTGGTGGATTTGAACTGCCTACCTTTTGGTTAGCAGCTGAACTCTTAACCACTGCTGCAAAAGACCTCTTCAAAGTGTAAAAGTGAAGATGTTACTTCGAGAATTAAAGAGAGACTGACCCAAGCCATGGTATTTTCAATCACCTCATCCAGATGCAAAAGCTGGACAATGGATAAGAAAGACCAAAGAACTGATGCCTTTGAATTATGGTGTTGGCAAAGAATATTGAATATTCCATGGACTGTCAGAAGAATAAACAAATCTATCTAGGAAGAAGTACAAACACAATGCTCCTTAGAAGCCAATGCTCCTTAGAAGCAAGGATGGTGAGACCACATCTCACATACTCTGGACATGTTATCAGGAGGGATCAGTCTCTGGAGAAGGACATCGTGCTTGGTAAAGTAGTGGGTCAGTGAAAAAGAAGAAGACCCTCAATGCAATGGATTGACAAAGTGGATGCAACAATGGGCTCAAGCATAACAAGGATTGTGATGATGGTTCAGGACTAGGCAGCATTTTGTTCTGTTGTACATTGGGTTGCTGTGAGTCAGAATTGACTCAACAGCACCTAAGAACAACAACATCGAACATAATAACCCAAACCCATTGCCATGAAATCTGTTTAGATTCATGGTGATCCCACATGTGTCACAGTAAACTGCACTCCATAGCGTTTTCAACAGCTGTAAGTTTACAGCCTTTCTTCCACAGGACCGCTGGGTGGGTTTGAGCCACCAGCCTCTTAGTTCACAGCTGAGCGCAAACCATGCCACTGTGGAACAACTGCATGTATATGTGCAGAAGCAGGCAGATATGAGAGGCTGATACTCAGTATTCCACCGACCCTGGCCCCCTATCAATAGGGAGAATTTTTTAATTTTTTTCCCCCATTTTTGATAATAAATTACAGTGATCTATTCTTACCCTCTAGCTCACTAATGTGACACATTGGTAAAATGGCTGGCTGCAAGGCAATCTGTGGCAACACATAGCACAACTCTCACTAGGCCACAGGGAAATCTAGCCAGAAACTGTAACCTCTTTATATCAGAGCACTAACTTCCTGAGATAACTAGCAACTACAGGCAGATGGAAATGTCTCTTATTTAAATACTTCCTTCCCACTCCCCAAGGATCAGTCTTCAATGTAAATGTAGAGATATTCTAGGGAAAAAAAATTAAAATAATTCTGCCTCCTTGCTTTTGCCTTATTAAACAATGTATATTTATATTTGGAAACTGAGCTTGTATTTATTTTCACATAATAAGCTATTAACTTGCAAAAAAGAAGGTGATATTTGATATAAAGCACCAGACATAAAACCTTTCAAAGTGGTATTTTATGAAAATCGGCAGTTGGCTCTACAAGTGAGACTAAGTTCACAGACTTAAATTATGTAGGTAATCATGTCAAATAGATTGCAACACATTAAGTTTACCTGTGATTGAGGAAAATACAAGTTTCAAAGCTAGAATCTTCCACAGGAAGGTCATTAAACACGCCAAACATTCAGGATTATTAAAAACAAAAGAAAAAGATACCTTTTATGTAATAAAAAAGCAGCTCAGTATTTGGGTTTAAAAAAACGTAAAATAACTAAAAGCAATAAAGTATCACCTTTATCAAGGTATAACTTATACCTTTCTGTACAGTGACTTTTTAAATTTTGTTTTAATTCTTACCTCCCTCCATTCTTTATTTCCAGTTCCTTGTACATATAAGACACAAACTATAAAAGATAAAAAATACATGTTATATATTTATAAATTTCTTTTTTAACACCAGCTGTATGTTTATACACACACATAATACAATTTATTTTCCAACTGTCCAAAAGCTACAACACAGATTAATACCTAGTTCCTAGTCTTACCCTTGTAAGACTAATAAATTATCAAATGACTAAAAATTATCATAAAGAAAGAGAAAACAAGCTCTATCAGGTCTTGAGGACTTAATGTGCACTGAGCTGGGTACATAAATATAAAAATTACTTGCTATTGCCTTCATCTAAATTATGCTAAAGTATAAACAAATTTAAAAACTACACTTTAACAGTTATTAAGCATTTCAGTATGTTATTACACATAAGTCCCAAGGTACCTAAAGTGCTCAGAGCCATAACAGGAGAGACCACCACCAGGGATGAATCATACTCTATGTTTAATATATGTAACTCCCACCATCTGTACTAATAAACAGGTCAGAAATCATCTCTACCATGAAAGGAAGTCCAAAAAGGGAGATTAAAAGTGTTCAGTAAAGATTAACCAAAAAAAAAAAGCAAAACAAAAACCCATTGCCATCCAGTCAATTTCGACCCATAGAGACCCTATAGAACAGAGTAGAACTGCCCCATAGGGTTTTCAATGAGTGCCTGGTAGATTCCAGCTGCCAGTCTTTCGGTTAGCAGCCAAGCTCTTAACCACTACACCACCAGGACATAAAGATTAAGGGATAAGAAAAGTCCCATCTAGTTGTCAAATAAACTGATTATTTGCCTACAAGTTGAGAATTTTTTAATACTCACAAATTGTGATGCCTTTTTCCCCAATGACTACTTCAGGAATTCACCTAAGCCCTGACAAAAACCTTTCTTTTGTATTTAAACTACATTTATTCCTGCATTTGTTTTGAAGAGATGGAGAACTACTGAATAGCAATTTCCAAATATTGCAAAATTTGGAAACACTAACTGACTTCTACAATTAATTCTGCTGTTTTCCAATTCAAACCTACCCTTTTGACTTTTCTAAATTCTCTCCAACTTTCAAGATCTCTAATTAGGAATCAAAAATTGCAGTTCGTAACAGATGTTTAAATTTCACTGGGTTGTGTATGTCTTTATAAACCTTAACTAAACTTGCTACCATCCAGTCAATTCTGCCTCACAGCACCCGTACAGGACAGAGTAGAACTGTCCTATAGGAATTACAAGGAGCGGCTGGTGGATTTGAACTGCCGACCTTTTGATTAGCAGTCTGAGCTCCTATCCATTGTGCCATCAGGGCACTTTTATTTGAAGGTGAAAAAAAAAAAAAAAAAGGTTCTCTGTAACTAAATCACTTAAAATCATGGTCCACTGTAATTGTTACTATTTCTATCATCATATGGCCATACCACAAGGTTTTAATTTCAAAGTGAGCTGTCCTATGTTGGTGTCATCTGCTTATTTTCAGAGTGCGAAGCAACTCTCCCTTTAGCCATAGTACCACCATGTAGATGAGCAGCGCCCAAGATTTGGGACCATCCCCCTTCTTCCACTCTAGGCTTTAAAACAAATATTTGAACAAGAACAGTGACTTTCATACAATGCTTGCAAAAATCAAGTAGGTAAAGTAAGTAGATTATTTTAAAAAGCAAGCTATAGATACTTACTTGGATCAGATTTTGAAAATGTGTCTCTGTCCAGGAGATTTCTGTTGAATAAAACAGAAAATGTTACATGGAAAAATAAGGCCAAGATATTTACTTATTAATATTTAAATACACACACATATATATTTTTATATAAAATATATATATATATATATAAAAAAAAAAATATGACTAAATAAAAATTTAGGTCTGCCTACCCTGGTGACATAGTGGTTAAGAGTTTGGCTGCTAATCAAAAGGTCAGCAGTTCGAATCCACTGGGCACTTTTTGGAAACCCTATGGGTCAGTTCTACTCTGTTCTATAGGGTCGCTATGAGTCAGAATCGACTCAACAGCAACAGGTTTTTTGTGGGGGGAGTGGTTTATACTTATTCAGACTGAATATTATTAGAGTATGGGGTTTAGGGGAACTTGCATTTCAGTTAGCCAATAACAAGACTCTCCACATTCAAAGATTATGACCTCTTGGAGAGAATTAACTGTAGTTTTGATTTTCTTTTATCCCCTCATTAATGAATATATATATGCTTAGAAATGTTTCCTGACTTGAATTGTGAGCTGTTACTAATACAAAATTGTTTGAGATTCAAAGCACATGATCACAGTTGTCCATACAATGAGAACATAATAGTGAAGCATCATTTATTGACATTTTTTGTCACAACAACCGTGATGAGCTTCATGTTGCTATATTGGTTGGATACACCCGGGTGGTTCAGTGGTTAGGTACTAGGCTGCTAACCAAAAGGTTAGCAGTTCCAACCCACCACCTGCTCCATGGGAAAAAGATGTGGCAGTCTGCTTCCATAAAGATTTACAGCCTTGGAAACCCTATGGAGCAGTTTTACTCTGTCCTATAGGGTCACTATGAGTTGGAATTGACTAGAAGGTAGTGGGTTTGTTGTTTTTGTTTTGTTCTGGAGAGGGGTGGAATATTGTGTTTGGAGAATTTAAGATGGATGTACAGACCTTGTTTGAATATTCATTTCAGTAGAGGAACAGACTAAAGAGGTGGAAAAAAAAAAAAAGAGGTGGAGAGGGTCATTATTAGTACCTACTACTTCTTTTTTTTTTTTTTTTTTTTACAGATAATTCCATATCCACGACAGGAAAAAATCAGAAACTAGGAAAGTCTGAATTCCTCTGGTACAGAGGTATCTTGTTACCCTCAAGGGTAGTAAATGCATTCCTGTACTTTATGCATAGAACGATGACCACGAATCATCCAAAGATTTAAATTAAGTTCAGTAAATTCTGATTAATAAAGGAGGCATATATTTTTAAAAATTCCATCTAAAATATTTTTTTAATTAAAATGATAACTTGGAGCTACACCCTTATCTGAAAAACCTAAGGCTATCTAGAATGATTGATTACTTGAACGTTCTGAAAGTTCAAAGTTATACTTCACACTTATACTCCATAAATTTATAACAGGTAAATTACATTTCTATGTTTAATTCTTATAATAGAAATCTCAGGTTCAAGGTGTCTTATTCCTCCACCAGGACAACTACTCATGTGCATTTATCTGGACTGCCCTTAATATTTGAAAAGGTTTTTTTTTTTTTTTTTAAGGAATATGACATACTTTATTTCAACTTCTCAATTTACTATTTCCATAGAGTCATTGAGAAACAGAAAATAAAAATGTATTCAACAGAACAATGCGGCACAGACAATAAAAAGAGATTATGTCTTGAACAATTCCTAAAAAGAAGAGAAAATAGCAGACATATTTATATTTGAAATTAAGTTAATTACAAACTGTTAGTCAGAAATCAAATTAAAATAATCCCTCTGTCCCCAGAGAAGACACCATCATTCCAGCAATGGTTGACAAACAGTAAATTAAAACATTTCCTTTTGAAAAACTACTGACATAGTACATTTATAAAGGTGGTTCTCCATTTAACTAGAAATTTCCCAGCCCTTCATGTGGCTCCACTTATGGCTCGTTAAGCGTCCTAAGAAAATGTAATTAAGCTCCTTCTTTCAGAGTTCATAAAAATCAAGGAGACATGACAGTGCAAAATATTACACTGTTCTGGGGACTCAAAAACTATGTTATACATATAGTTAAACGAAAATGTGATTCTGTACATTACTTACCTAAAATGAATCTACAATTTTTAACCATAAAAACAAAACGAATTTCTATCAACACTGACAAAGATTAATATTCTCATTCATAGACTTTACTGGTCGCCTTGTTTCTTCCAGCCATTACAATCCATGATTCATATGCTAAGGTTAAAAACAAAACAAAACTTGGATCCTTTCTTCATAAATCAGTCCTTGAAATTTGCAATTTAACTTTTCCAATTGCTGTTTGACAATAAATTTAATTTATACTTTGGTCACATGACTATGCCAGAACAGACTATATGTGACTAGACTGAATTTCCAAAACATTGCTTCATTCAAACATACCTATCTAAATTTGTTGAGAATAGGCAAATATTCTTATAAGTACTCTGCAAAGGACCAGTAATCGTTAAAATGCACAACCCAGTTTGGACTTATGATAAGAATGCAAGATTTTTACCTTTTCAATATTCTATTAGAAACAAAAGCACATGCACATTAAATAAGGTAGATATTGTTATGGATTGAATTGTGTCCCCCAAAAATGTGTATCAACTTGGCTAGGCCATGATTCCCAGTGCTGTGTGGTTGTCTACCATTTTGTGACCTGATGTGATTTTCCTATGTGTTATAAATTCTAATCTCTATGATGCTAATGAGGCAGGATTAGAGGCAGTTATTAATGAGGCAGGACTCAATTTATAGGATTAGGTTATATTTGAGTCAGTCTCCTCTGAGCCTAAAAAAGAGAAGCAAGCAGAGAGGAGAGGGATCTCATACCACCAAGAATAAGTGCTGGGAGCAAAGCTCATCTTTGGACCGAGGGTCCCTGCACTGAGAAGCTCCTAGCCCAGGGGAAGATTGATGACAAGGACCTTCACCTAGAACCGACAGAAAGAGAAATTCTTCCCCTGGAACTGGAGCCCTGAATTTGGACTTCTAGCCTCCTACACAATGAGAAAATAAACTTCCGTTTGTTAAAGCCATCCACTTGTGCTATTTCTGTTATAGCAGCACTAGATAACCAAGACAGATATTATTGTTAAGCCCATTTGGTAAATAAAATAAACTGAGGCTCAGAGAAATTGAGTGAATAACTAGAAGCAAACAGCCCAGTTTGGGATAATCTAGTGGATAATCTAATCCTATTGAATCTGATTTCCCTGTTCAGTACAAAATACTATAGTCTGAAGAAGCCCAGTAGAGAATACTCAGAAAACTACAAGTGCTGGAAAAGCAAAATGCCTCCAATTATATCTGTTGGTTGAGCCATGAGATTCCTGTTCACAGACTTAATATAAAAACAGATGTTGCCTACAGAATTAAGGAAGAGAACCAGAAAGAAGGGGAGGGGGAAAAATCTCATTGTAGTTCTCCATAGGAAATATCTTTGTTTTTTTTACGAAGCACTTTTTAATGCTTTAATTAGGTTCCAAGTTAACAATTTCTACACAGATACTCAGTGACATTGGTTACGTTTTTCCACAATGTGTCATCAATCTCATTTCTCCCATTCTGGTTGTACATTCCCAGTGCTCTAGTTTACCTTCTCACCTTTGGTTTGGTTTGGTCCCTTTACCTTCTCATCTTTGGTTTAGAGCAATTTTTGACGATTTGGTCTTATATAGATGAGTTTTTAAAGGAGCACGTTACTCATGGGTGATATTCTTTTATTTTATGAACCAACCTGTTATTTAGCTAAAAGATGACCTGAAGGGATAATTTCAGCTTAAGGTTTAAAGAGTATCCCAGGGCAATAGTCTTAGAGAGTCCTCCAGTCTCAACTGATCCAGTAGGTCTGAACATTTTAAGAATTTGAGCTCTGTTTTACATTTTTTCTCCTGTTCTATCAGGATCTATCTTTGTGGCCCTGATAAGAACACTCTGTAGTGGTAGCCGGGCACTATCTAGTTCTTCTGGTCTGAGGGTAGATGAGATCGTGGTCCATGTAGACTATTAGTCTTGTAGCATGTGGTCTAGTTTCTTCTCTGAGTCTTTGGTTTCCTTCTTTCTCTTTTGTTCTGGGCAGTAGAGACCAATAGTTGTATCTTAGGTGGCTGTTAGGAAGCTTTTAAAACTCCAGATACTATTCACCACATTGGAATGTAGAACATACACTTTGTGAGCTGTATTATGCCAATTAACTGAGTTGCGCCATGAGACTATGGTGCTAAGCCTTCAAACACAAAATACATTGTATTTTTCTGTAATTTCTTTTCAAGAGTTTACTCTCCTCCTTATTTTGGCTACCACTAGATTTGTAGAATAGAAGGACTTGTTCTGGACTTTTAAACCAGTATTGAAGTTCTACATCATGTTATAAAATTCTAGGTATCCTAGCTCAAGCAAATGACAGTTCTGTGGAAAGAAGAGTAGGCTACTTATAAAAAAAACTGATGAGAGGTGTGTTGTAAATCCTAATATCTGCCTGTGGGTAATGAGGCAAGATTAGGTTATGTTAAAGAAGATTAGGTTATGTCTGTAATGTTAATGAGGCAGGATTAGGGTGGGATGAAACAGGCTTACTCAGATCACAGCCCTCATCTTATGTAAGGGGAAGTTTCCCTGAGTGTGGCCTGTATCACCTTTTACCATACAAGAGACAAAAGGAGAGAGAGGGGAGTAGAGAAGAATCTCAGTAGCACCAAGAAAGATAAGCCAGGAGTGGAGGACGACTGGGAACCTCCAAGAAAGCCAAGGCACATGGAGATTTCCAAGGGATGCCAGGATGACAGACGTTAAAAGGAAACAAGGACCTTCCCCAAAGCTGACAGAGAGAGAAAGCCTTCCCCTAGAGCTGGCTCCCTGAATTTCTACTTCTAGCTTCCTAAACTGTGAGAGAATAAATTTGTTTGTTAAAGCCGTCCACTTGTGATATTTCTGTTACAGCAGCACTATATAACTAAGACACTTGTATACAATGTGATTGCACTGCCAGGCATATAATGGTACAGTACTCATATCACCTACAACACACAGGTCTTGATAGTCATAATAAATGTCTATGTTACTATCTTATGTATGTACTGTACTATACTTTCTATCATTATTTTAATGGGAACTTTCCCTACTTACAAATAAAAAGTTTACCATATAACAGCGTATGCTTCAATTCATAGCCAACAGCAACCCTCTCGTGTATCACTTGTCTCTCAAGTATTGTAGCATTCTCTCTCTATTTAATTTTCTTTCGAAAATATTACCGTGAAGTGCATCATGGCTCCCAAATGCAGCAAAACCAGTGCTAGTGATAGCAGCAACAAGGGACAAAGCAGAAGTTATCGATTTGGAAATGCAACAAAAGGTATCCCATATAGCCTTGCTAAGTATTTAATATGGTGTTTGCACAACACCCAAATCACATAAAGTCCTATTTCACAGAATGCATCATGGACATTAAATGACGCATGACTGTACTATTCAATCCTCATATGATCCCTTATAATAGAGGCTGACGTATCAAGCTACCATCCCTTGATGACACAGCAGTTAGCTCATCAGATAACCCCTGCCTGCTCTGATTTTATGCTCACCAAACCTCCTACTGATTTTAAGATGGCTTCCCTCATAGTTATTGCCACAGAAATTGCACCAACTGAATATAACCGTTTTCTTGATTATTGTAGTTTTTAACTATCAATTGGCATTCTGAGACCCATACTGAGTAGCCAGCTGGCCTCTTAAAATGACATCTAGGTTTGTCTTTCTTTAGCTTTAAAACAGCAACATTTTTTAAAGCTCAGTGCAATTCTCCAAGTATTTTTCAAACAAATACTCTGTGCCCAAGACCTAACTATGTACTACTGATGGCGCAATTCATATTAAAGACTTGCCACCTTTTTTTCAAGAAGCCTGAATTTTACTGGGAATACAAAATTTACATAAATACTTAAATACAATATTGAAAGGTATCCAAAGTAACAGTTTTTATCCAAAGTAACAGTTTATTCTGGGAAGAAGGACTAGTAACCTAAAAACAGCCAAACTGACCCATTTACCACTTTAAAAAAAAAAAAAATCAGGTACAATGGTTAGCTTTTATCCCAAATATTTTTTAAAACATATTAGAAAAAAAGCAATTTTCTAGTTGCAGATATATAATTAAAATCATCTAGAGAAATGCATATCTTGAAACAAGTATTTTATTTTTTAAAAGTCAAGTACCCTTTTCTATTATATCTATATATGAAGAAGCTTTAATAGTAGAAAATAAAAATCTCTAAGTCTTCACAAGTAAAATGAGCATATGACATGGTCTATTCAATACAAAAAGTGATTTGTAAGTGAGAAACTCAAAGATTGCAGGCTAACGGGCAACCCTTTCCTACTCAGTAAATGAAACCACCTAACAAATATTATTCATTAGCAATGTAGCAAATACTGAACTTTTTTCAAAAAAAACCTTAAAAAGGAAACAAATACCATTATCCTACTAGAAACACAGTTTCGAAAAGAAATTCTACAGGCGATGCATTCTGAATTTTAAAATAGTTTCAGAGTAAAGACAATTTTATTATTTGTAATCTTTTAAAGCACAGATTTAATAAAACATACAACATACTTGCTTTAGATAATAATTCCTCAAATGGGAGGTATGAGGTGAGTTCCAAAAGCACTGCCACTTGTGGCCAGCAGAGCTTAAACGGCCCATAACGGGACTCTACTTCTGGACCTAAGTGGAATTGTCCTACTGAATTTTCCAAAGGAATAAAAACATAGCTTATAAATAGAGCCAAACAAGCTCTATCACTTTACAAACATCGTCCTGCATAAATTCTCCACATGTGAACAAAGAACAGCACCTCTGTATCATATGATCTTCCCTGCAAAGTGTTCCATTATCAATCAACAAAATGATTCTGGGTTTCATTAAAATTTAGGAAATGACTTAAGGGCCTTTTATTTACTTATTATTCAGTATAGTCTCAGGACCACTGACAGCCTGTAAGGTCTTTACCAAAAAGTGCTTAGGCAGCCCCAGATCCTAGCACAGGCTTGCACAAAGCAGGGCCCCAACAAGTGCCTGCTTTATGAATGAACGAATGGTTTTAGTAGCCCATCACAGCCTCACCTTTTTCCACCTCAGTTATGATGAAGTACTCAGTAACAGGCTAGCAGAGTAGTAGAGGAAGATGGCACTTGGGGCCTTCGCCCTAATAAGCAATCCATCAACTGAAAACACCTGAGAATGACTGAGCTGCTGGGATTGTAAACAACCCCCATGTCACCAGACCACGCCCAGGGCTCTTACCTTAGACATTATATTGTTTTATGGACTTGAATTAGGAGGTTCGTGGCATAGTTTTTTTTAATGCACCTATGCATAAAACGGTTTTCACAGTTTTTTTTAATAAAAACAAGAAAATCAAAACTTTTTTTTTTTTTTAGCAACTGAAAAGAAACTTAACAAATCTATAGAAAGGATTTGAACACAATATTTAATTCTCTCTGGTTCGTTTTTTTTTTTTTTTATTTAGTCTTTGAACATAGAATATCTCCGGAAATTTAGCACAGAAACTTGAGGGAAAAATGTCTTCCCCAAAACTACAATTTTTATGACAAGAGGAAACAATGCGCACAGGCAAAAAGTAAAGTTTTAGAAATGAAAACAATTACTTTGAACTCGAAACTTATTGAAAAGCCAAAGTCAGTTTGAAGCTAAAATATCAAGTAATTCTGAAAGATATGATCTTTGGAAAATATTTAACAAGATTATCTGCCTTTCAAGAAAGAAGACTTTCAAATTTGAAGTTTCACAAAAATTCCACTCAACGGCTTCCTCAGATAGACTAAGCATACAGGTGGAACATTATCATAAATGGCAAATATTATCCCACAAAAACTGAGGCTAAAATAAGCTCTAAGATATTTTTCAGTTTTTGCTGAAATTCATTGTTTAAAATATTTATTTATTAGAACTGTCGAGCCGAAAAGGTCAGTGATAAAAATACAGTTTCAATCTTTGCACGTGTGAATTTAGTTTAGATATTAAAAGAAATTTGAGAGGAAGACAACTAAAGGTGAAAAGTTTTAGGCTTCTCTTGGGACATTCTATTGTGATTGATGTTCTTGGAAATTACTCAAAAGGAAGGCCAGGCTCTATCAGAATCTGACCCCTTAGAGCTCTGGTTTGCCTGAAATCTGAGGCAAATGGAAGAATACACTGGTGTGAAGTAATTTATGGCTAATTCAAGGGTCATGGGGAGGTACAAGCCTTACGGGCTGGGCTACTAACTGAAAGGTTGGCAGTTTGAACATTTGTTAATTAAGAAAAAACAGCTTACAGAACCAATACCTAATTTTCCCTGGAGAAGAGAAACATAACATCTATGTTAAAAAATGTGGAAAGAGATTGAGAGCAGGATATGGGTCTTAAAAAAACTAAAACTCATGTACAAAATTAAACTGATTATCTTTCTCCCAAATCTTGTGGCTCCTCTTTTTTCTATCTTAGTGAATGGCACAATGCGGTAGGCAGAATAACGGTTCCCCAAAGGTAATCAGGTCCTAGCCCCTGCAATCTTATCTGGAAGCTTACTTGGAAAAAGAATATTTGCAGATGTGATTAAGTTAAGGATCTTGAGCTGGAGAGATTATCCTGCACTAACCCTGCAGGGTTTAAATGCAATCACATGTATATATGAGGGAGACAAAGGGCTCTGCATTTCCACCACAGATATACTGAATCGGAATCTACGTTTTAACAAGATACCCAGATTATTCTTAGGTAAGAAAAAATAAGAGAATTAACTAATAAAATATTTCAAAAATTATTAGCATAATTCAGTAAAGAAACTGGAGGGGTAATAAACACACAACAGTCAATAATTTTCACTGTAATATACAGTTTTCAATCAATTAATAATTATTCTTGCCAATTTGGGCTTTTTTGGTAGTTGCCTGTTGCCTTCAATTGCTGAAGCAGGTGAGGGCCATGCAGCTTTCTTTCAGTGAAACCTCACTCTCAGAAGGTATGTTACCATGAAAGCAAGTTTCAAACAAATTCCACCAAAGGAAAAAGCATTCATCAGCAAGCAGTACCCAAAGCAGTCACACAGCATACTTTATAATAAATTCAATCTAATTCTGCCTCTCTGTCCTTTCAGGCAGTCCAAACAGCCCCTTACGGCAGATGTGACAATATTCTGGTGGCAAGGTTCATCTAACTTTCTGGTCAGATAAGTCTAGAGAATCCTCTAAACACCCTGTACTTGCGACACCACTCCAAACAGCATAAACACTGGACTGGCTAGATACATACACCCTGTTCACTTGTAGAGTATAGTATTTCTAGCCAATCCACATATCTTCTTTTATAATAGCTCGTTGAGATGTAATTTATATACCACAAAATTCACTCTTTCAAAGTGTACAATCAGTGGTTTATAGCACATTCACAGAGTTGTACAACCATTGTTGGGTGCTGTCAAGTCAGTTCTGACTCATAGCAATCCCATATGACAGAGTAGAACTGCCCCACAGGGTTTTCTTGGCTGTAATCTTTACGGAAGTAGATCTCCAGGTCTTTCTCCCACAGAGTAGCTGGGTGGGTTCAAACACCCAACCTTTTGGTTAGTAGCCAAGTGCTTAACTCGTTGTGCCATCAGGGCTCCTTTGTACAACCATGATAACTACTTAATTTTAGAATATTTTATCACCCCCTAAAGAAACCCTGTACCCTTAAGTGATCATTCCTTTACCCTGTCCCCAGTTTCTGATGACCACTAATATACTTTCTGTCTCTATGGATTTGCCAATTCTGGATATTTCATATAAATGGGCTCATACACTATGTGGCCTTTTGTGACTAGCTTCTTTCACCTAAAGGTTAGTAGGTGAGCACAAACCAGAGGTTCTGCAGAAGAAAGGCCGGGTGATCTGTTTCCATAAAGATCACAGCCAAGTAAACACTATGGCGCTATTTTACTCTATAAACCACAGGGTCAACTCAACTGCAATGGGTTTGGTTTTCCCATTTTCTTTCACTTGGCTTAAAAAAACAAAAACCAAACCCACTGCCATCGAGTCAATTCCAACTCGTAAGGACCCTATAAGACTGAGGAGACCTGGCCCACAGGGTTTCCAAGGAGAGGACGGTGGATTTGACTTGACAACCTTTTGGTTAGCAGTCAAACGTTTAACCACTGCGCCACCAGGGCTCATGCTATATTTTCAAGGTTCACCCATATTGTAGAGTTTATCAGTAATTCACTCCTTTTTATTGCCAAATAATATTCTACTGTATGGATATACCACATTTTGTTCTTCAGTTGATAGATATTAGGGCTGTTTACACTTTTTGGCTGTTATGAATAACATTACTAAGAACACTCATGTACAAGTTTTTGTATGGACATAGTTTTCATTTCTCAAGGATAGAAACCAAGGAGTAGAACTGCTGGTCACCCGTTAACTCTAAGGAGCCCTGGTGGCTCAATGTTAAGTACTATACTGTTAATCAAAAGGTTGGCAGTTTGAACCCACTCAGCAGCTCCATAGGAGAGAAGACCCGGTGATCTGATCCCATAAATATTATACCCTAGGAAACCCTATGGTGCAGTTCTACTCTGTCCTATAGGGTTGCTGAGTGGGAAGTGACTCAATGGTATACAACAATACGTAAACTCTATGTTTAACATTTGGGGGAAGTGCCAAACTCTTTTCCAAAGTGGCTGCACCATTTTACATTCCTTCCAGCAATGTCTGAGGGATCCAATTTTTCCATATCCTTGACAACATTTGTCATTGTCTGTCTTTTTGATTATAGCCATCCAAATGGGTATGAAGCGCTCAATCACTTATCCGATCACCACATATTCCACCAAGTAAAAAAAGTTACTTCTAACATCCACTACAGCCATTAAAAAATCCTGTGGTGCTGATCAAGAATAAAATAGCATAAGAGCCTGAAGTAGCCACTTCCAGAATATGGGCTCCTGATTAGACTTCAAATGCTAATCCACCACTATCCAGAGTATATAGTTCTGATTAAGATTCTTCAGACTTTGCAGCACAACCTAACACACATGTCTGTATGACACTGTCTCTGCTGAAATGCCTTAAATTACAGACAATATAACACCAAACCCAACCAGGTAGAAACGACTGGAAGAATATGTAAATCACTATGTTTAAAATCTTGGCGTGAAGAATATTTTTCAACCTTTAAAGAAGAAAGATTAACTGATTTGATAACAAATGCATTTTAAACTTCTTTATGGAAAATGATACAATAATTAAAGCTAAAATACAATGTTTATTTCATATGTGATAGATAAAAAGTCAAGGCTATAAATACACAAAGCGCTCTCAAAAATTAATGAGAAAAAATATATAAGCATCCAGAAAGAAATGGGCTAAGGATGTGAATAAGTATAAGAAACACAGTCAGTCATTGAGCATACTGAATGATGTTCAGCTTCAATAATAACCAATGATACGCCAACAAAATAAATAAGATAGTATTCTCCTGCAATGCAGGCAAACAAACATTAGCTGCAAAGTCATTTGGTTTTAAGTAACAAAAAAGAGGAAAATTCATTGTGAAAATACAGAGATGTTTCATGAAGCCCAGAGTCAGGATGATAGCCGACCCTTTGGTAAGAACTAAAATAGGGACACAAATATCAAGACTGTCTCTCTGTGTGCATTTGCTATCTACTTTGATTCTTTTTAAACTACTTCCTCTACTTCTCTGGTCTACGTGGTGGAAAACAAGGATGCCTAGAGTTCGTAAACTTTACATTTAATAATTCTAATACTCAAAAAGGGACTGCCTTTTTTTTATTATTTCAGTACGATTAGCCAATCTCATTTATTTGGCAAGCTTGATAGGGTGCCCACGTCTGTTTACATCCATTCAAAAATATTCATTCATTCCTTCTTTCTTTCAACACATATTTATAGAACATCTATGTACGTGCCAGGCACTGCTCTAGACACTAAGGACAGAGCTGTGTATGAGAGAGGCAAAGCCCTGGTCCTAATGAGTTCACTTTATACAAGAAAGGAGATACAATTCACAGATAGGCAATTACATTTCTGTTGGCGTTAAGAACAGTGGAGACATTAACACTGAGGGACATGAAAGAGTGGTTTGGAGGTTCACTACAAGGAAATGAGGTGACACTTGAACTGAGTAAAAGGAAGCAGGCGTAGGAAGATCCGGGTACAGAGTGTTCCAGGCAGAGAGCACAACAGGTGCGAAGAGACAAGAAAACGGGAGACGCATATAAATTGGGGCGAAGAGGCAGACAGCCCACTTATGCTGGATAAGTGGGCTCATAAGCCATGTTAACACATAAGTTCATGGTGAACCTTGTGAATGCTGTGGTGGAAAGTCAATGTCCTAAAGAAGGAGGTTTGTGCAGATAGAAACAACAAAAAAAAAGAAAGCCATTTTACTAATATTGGAGAGCCTGTGGGGAAACTGACATTCTCATAAAATCAAGTAGGAATTTGAGTACATTTTCCAGAGTTTAAAAATAGTTATCAACTGGAAAATGTGCATTCCTGTGATATGCCAATCTATTTTCTGGAAAGTTAGTCTAGGATGTCAAGCATAAAAGTAAAAAAAAGACGCACACTCAATGACATTTTTCTCACTCTTGCTTGTAATTAAGAAAACTTGGGAAAAACTAAATATCCATCAAATGAGAACTGATTAGTAAGGTTAGATTCCAATTCGCATCAGGTCCTGAACCATTTAAATGGCAAGTTAACAGCGAAAACGCAGCAGAGTACAGTGATTAGAAGTATGGATTTAGAAACCACCAATTCCACTGTTTACTAGCTGCTCATCTGTAAAAGGAGATAACAGTACTATCTACCTCAGTTGTTTGGGGAGTAAATGAGTTGGTATAGATAAGGCACCCAGAACAGCACCCAGCATACAGTAAACACTAGATAAGGTAATAGGGGAATAATGTGTAGGCTGATATGGGCCTAAGGATCACATGGCTTGTGGGTAATGCTGCTCCTGCAAAGTTTCTATATGCATCCATGGAATTCAAAGTGGGCAACAGAGCCTCGAAGAAGCCCCGGTGGTGCAGTGGTTAAGCGCTCGCCTGCTAACCAAAATGTCATTGGTTCAAACCGACCAGCCTCTTTGTGAGAAAAAGATGTGGCAGTCTGCTTCTGTAAACATTACAGCCTTGGAAACCCTATGGGGCAGTTCTACTCTGTCCTATCCAAAAAACCAAACCTGTTGCCATGGAGTCGATCCCCACTCACAGCGACCCTATAGGACATAGTAGAGCTGCCCCATAGGGTTTCCAAGGCATGCTTGATGGATTCAAACTGCTGACCTTTTCGTTAGCAGCAGTACCTCTTAACCACTACACCACCAAGGTTTCCTACTCTGTCCTACAGGGTCACTGTAAGTTGGAACTGACTCCACGGCAATTTTTTTTTTTCGTTAAAGAGCCTCCTGGACAATTGAAATGAAATCATCATAACTTTGTTATGAAAATCTACTACTGCCCCCAACTGGTGTTGGATGGCAGAAAATTCAACAGGAGCCTTATGGGGGTGGAGTTCTACTTAAGATGCAGATTTTGACTGGGCCCTGACATAAACATCCTGGAGTCTGAAACTGTCATCATTTTTCTCCATAACGTTATTTTTCCTCAGTATGCCCTGTTGCCCACTATGAAACCACGTTTTAGCTCACCTGCTAACAGCTAGCAAAGAGTTTCCACAAACTTTAAGCAGTTAGCAAGTGTCACCGATTGAATTATATCCCCCCAAAAACATGTATATCAACTTGGTAATGAGGCCACGATTCCCAGTATTGTGTGGTTATCCTCCATTTTGTGACTATAGTTTTACATTAAGAGGATTAGGGTGGGTTTGTAACACCGTCCATACTCAGGTCACCTCCATGATCCAATGTAAATGGAGTTTCCCTGGGGTGTGGCCTGCACCACCTTTTATCTCTTAAGAGATAAAAGGAAAGGGAAGCAAGCAGAGAGTTGGGGGCCTCATACCACCAAGAAACCAGCACCAGGAGCAGAGTGTGTCCTTTGGACCCAGGGTCCCTGTGCCCGAGAAGCTCTTTGACAGGGGATGATTGATGACAAAGACCTTCCACCAGAGCCGACAAAGAGAGAAAGCCTTCCCCTGGAGCCAATGCCCTGAGTTTGGACCTTTAGCCTATTTTACCGTGAGGAAGTAAATTTCTTTGTTAAAACCATCCACTTGTGGTATTTCTGTTATAGCAGCACTAGATGAGTAAGACAATGAGCATAACAATCCTTCAGAGTTCCTTGCTTCTTCTAGAGTCAATGCAATGGATTACTATTCCACCATATCAAGAGTTGATAGGGTGTGTGCCCATGGGGCAAAAAGCTGTAAGTGTGTAGAGTTAAAGATCTAACCTCTTACAAGAAACATCTTAGGTGGAGGGAAAGACAACATACAATACAGGGGAAGTCAGTACAACTGGACTAAACCAAAAGCTACGAAGTTTCCTGAACACAACCAAACACTTCGAGGGACAGAGCAGCAGGGGCAGGGGTTTGGGGACCATGGTTTCAGGGGACATCTAGGTCAACTGGCTCACAGAAGTTTCTTAAGGAAATGTTCTGCATCTCACTTTTTTTTAAAAAGCTTGCGAGCAGCCATCTAAGATGCATCAATTGGTCCCAACCCACCTGGACCAAAGGAGAATGAAAAACACCAAAGACACAAGGAAAACATTAACCCAAGAGACAAAAGGGACACATAAATCAGAGACTCCATTAGCCTGAGACCAGAACTAGATGGTGCCCAGCTACCATCAATGACCCCCCCGACAAGAAACAACAGCGTCTGACAGAGCAGGAGAAAAGTGTGGTGTAGAACTCAGATTCATGTAAAAAGACCAGACTTAATGGTCTGAGACCAGAGGAACCCCAGAAGACTGGCCCCCAGACTCTCTGTTAACCCAGAACTAAAACCATTCCCAAAGCAAACTCTTCAGACAAAGATTTGACTGGATTATAAAACATAAAATAACACTCATGAAGAGTGAGCTTCTTAGTTGAAGTAGATTAAAAACCACGTTGCCCTCAAGTCGATTCGAACTCATAGCGACCCTACAGAGCCAAGCAGAACTGCCCCATAGAGCTTCCATGGAGCGGCTGGTGGATTCAAACTGTTGACCTTTCTATCAGCAGCTGTAGCTCTTAACCACTATGCCACCAGTGTTTCCAGTTCAAGTAGATACGGGAGACTAAATGGTCAGCTCCTGTTTGGAGGTGGGATGAAAAGGCAGGACGGGATAGAAGCTGGTTGAATGGACATGGGAAACCGGGGTGGAAAGGGGGAGTGTGCTGTCACATTATAGTGATTGCAACTAGGGTCACATAACAATACGTGTATAAATTTTTGTATGAGAAATTAACTTTAGCTGTAAGCGTTCACCTAAAACACAATAAATAAATGTAAAAAAGATCTGACCTCCTCCAGTGAGTTTTTACTAAGGGGCCTCCTGACTGGGAGTGACTGGAAGAACCACACAGAACCACAAAGACCTGTCAAATCAACAGAGACCAGCAGGGCGCCGGGGCAGCAGGCAGCAAGACCACATGCCAGGCCCTGCAGCAAAAAGGCCTTATTACTCCAACTGCCCACTGGCATGTCAACAGTAACATTTTAGCAGTAGCAGTAAGGGCTTTATGAAGGCAGCAGAAAAAAGAAGAGGGGTTTACTGAGATCAACAGCTGAGGTCATTCACTTTGGGAGGTGCATTCATGTTTCCGTTCTTCAGGCTGGCATACCAGACTTGCAAAGAGGAGGCTGGATTCAGGTATTAACATCTACAGTGGAAAATGCAAGGCAAAAACTGAACTCTCATCTCCTCTAAATCATCGTAACATGTATATTAATGGAAATATGCCTTACAGATCTAACCTAAATACATGCACAGAGAGACATCTGGTTAGCATAACCTATTACTGGATAGGGGATTTGGGGTGCTTTGTACTTTCTCCTTTGTTCATTTCAACATTGTTCGGTGTTTTTGTTTTGTTTTTATAATAAGCATATAGCGCTTTTCTCCCCCATGTTTCTGTCAGTTTGTCGTACTGTGGGGGCTTGAGTGTTGCTGTGATACTGGAAGCTATGCCACCGGTATTCAGATACCAGCAGGGTCACCCATGGAGGGCAGGTTTCAGCTGAGCTTCCAGACTAAGACAGACTAGGAAGAAGGACCCAGCAGTCCACTTCTGAAAAGCATTAGCCAGTGAAAACCTTATGAATAGCAGCGGAACCTGTCTGATATAGTGCTTCAAGATAAGTTTCCCAGGTTGGAAGGCACTCAAAAGACATGCCTGGCAAAAGTACAGAGTCAGTGGAAAAGAGGAAGATCCTCAGTGAGGTGGATTGACACAGTGGCTGAAACAATAAGCTCAAGCATAACAAGGATTGTAAGGATGGAGCATGACCAGGCAGTGTTGCGCTCTGTTGTGCATAGGGTCGCTATAAGTTGGAACCGACTCAACAGCACCTAGCAACAACAACAACAAGCACTTTTCTAAAAATGACAGGTATTTGTAGAGAGCCTTCCTCCTCTTTGGAAACTCTGGTGGCGTACTGGTTAAATGCTACAGCTGCTAACCAAAAGGTTGGCAGTTCAATCCATCAGGCACTCCTTGGAAACTCTATGGGACAGTTCTATGCTGTCCTATAGGGTCGCTAGGAGTTGGAATTGACTCGACGGCAACAAGTTTGGTTTGGTTTGGGTTTCATCCTCTTTAAGATGCTATCCATTGTTTTCTAACATTTCAGTAGAAGGCCAGTATAAAAATAAGAGTTTCTTCCTAAGTGGCAGGAATTTTCATAACAATTTATCAATATTATCTCATATAACAACCTCAGAATAACTGTATGAGAAGGAATTTCCATCCCTGTTCACAAAGAGAAGCACGGAGACACAATTCCAAATCTTCATAGCTGGTCACATCTGGTGCTGCAGTTTAAATCCAGACCATTCTAGCTCTAAACATGTGCTCTGACCCTTAGTACGCCACACCGTTTCCGACAATTATGCTGCAACACTCGAGGCTGTGTATCATCATTTCTGTCAATATTTTCTCCAGGCCCCTACCCCTATGAAAGCAGTAACTACATTTCAGCTCCCAGCTAATAGCCATGTGGACAAAGAGCTTCCACAAACTTTAAGCAATTAGCTAGCATAGCAATCTTTCAGAGTTTATTGCTTCTCCCAGAGTCAGCGCTATGTTGCTACTACACAGCACGAAGTGTGATTTGTAGGTGATGTTGATCACTTGTCCAGAAAGCAAGAGCTGATGTCTGAGACAGGTCCACAAATCACCACTAAGTAAAAAGCTATATAGTAACACTGCTCTATCCACCATCAGCTCAGACGTTGCTGCCTTCCAGGCACCACTCCCACAATACGCTGATCACATGACTAGGTTTTCTCACTTTTCACTTCTTTGTCTATCAGCTCTTTGGCAGTATGTTATTTCTGCTGAGGGTGTTTTAGTTATCTAGGGCTGCTATAACAGAAATATCACAAGGGGATGGCTTTAACAAAGAGAAAGTTATTCTCTCACAGTCTAGTAGGCTAGAAGTCCAAATTCAGGGTCGGAGTTCCAGGGGAAGGCTTTCTCTCTCTGCCGGCTCTGGAGGAAGGTCCTTGTCATCAATCTTTCCCTGGTCTAGGAGCTTTTCAGTGCAGGGACCCCAGGTCCAAAGGAGGCACACTCCTGGCTATGCTTTCTTGGTGGTATAAGTTCCCCCTGCGCCTCTGCTCACTTCTCTCTTTTGTATCTCAAAAGAGATTGACTTAAAACACAGTCTAATCTTGTAGATTGAGTCCTGCCTCTTTAACATAGTTGCCTCTAATTCTGCCTCATTAACATCATAGAGGTAGGATCTACAACACACAGGAAAATCACATCAGATGACAAAATGGTGGACAATCACACAATACTGGGAATCATGACCCAGACAAGTTGATACATTTCTGGGGAACATAATTCAATCCATGACAGAGGGGGGGAAAAAACCATGCCAGCCTTTAGGCTCAACCTTTTAAAATAAAATATCTATATGTATAGGGTTGTCTTAAGTCAGCTCTCTTTAAGATTTATCCATCAATACATCTGTATGCCAAAGACACAAACAATGCAGCTATAAAGGTAGAGCTGGATTGCCAGGTCCTATTTTTATTCTCCAAAGTGTAAACAATATTTTCTGTAATTTCCTTAGATTACAGATCGTTGAGCAATCCAAATGTACCTAAGAGAATTCTGAGCTTTGCAGCATCAACAACAGAATTTGGAAAGAGGGAATTAATGCGGAAAGAAAATTTGTTTATAAACATAAATAACCAACTGAGATAAGGAAACTGAAAATAATTTCCTAATATGTATCTGTTATCCTGGTCACAGGTGACTGGACCAGGGATGTGCCCCAGACTCAAAGGCACTCATCCAAAAACTAGTCAAAAAAAAAAAAAAACAGCGGTAGCAACTATGAATCCTGGCTACAAACAGTTTTGCAAATCCTAAGAAATAATCAAGCGAAACAGACATAGGTGATCGCCCAGTCATATATCCTCTATCCTGCCTTATACAATGATTTTCTGTTTTTCAATACAATTGATTGATACGGCACTCTTTCTTGCCTCTATACCTTCCAGTAATGGTTTCTATTCATCAACTTCCCACTTACTGAGTGCATACCAAAAAGCCCTGGTCGTGCAGTGGTTAAGCGCTCAGCTGCTAATCCAAAGGTCAGCATTTCGAACCCACCCAGCCGTTCTATGGGAAAAACATGCAGCAGTCTCCTTCAGTAAAGATTAAAAAAAAAGATTACAGCCTTGGAAACCCTATAGGGCAGCTCTACTCTAAAAGGAGCCCTGGTGACATAGTTGTTAAGCACTTGGCAGCTAACCAAAAGGTCAGCGGTTCAAACCCACCCAGGTGCTCCGGGAAAAAAAGACCTGGCAGTCTGCTTCCGTAAAGAATTCAGCCTAGGAAACTCTATCGGGCAATTCTATTGTGTCACTAGGAGTAGGAATCAACTTCATGGCACACAATAACAGGATACTCTATTTTCCTTTCTTCAGCTATACATTGAATAAATAATTATTAAGCACATTCAATATGCAAGACACTGGACTAGACACTATGGAGGAATAAAAAGGTGAATAAGACTCAGTTCCTCCCTTCCACGAACTTATAATTTAACAGTCGTCTAACACCCTTTTGGAGCCCTGGCGGCACAATGTTTAAGAGCTCGGCTGCTAACCAAAAGGTCGGCAGTTCAAATCCACCAGCCGTGCCTTGGAAACCCTATGGGGCAGTTCTCCTCTATCCTATAGGGTTGCTATGAGTCAGAATGGACTCAATGACAATGTGTTTGGGTTTTTTTTTAGAACAGTCTTTCAGGGATCCCTGGGTTGTGCAAATGGTTAAGTACTGGACTACTATCCAAAAGGCTGGTGGTTCAAACTCACCCAGAGGTACTTTGGAAGTAAGGCCTGGCAATCTGCTTCTGAAACCCATATGGAGCCATTCTACTCTGCACACGAGGGTGCCATGAGTAGGAATCAACTAGATGGCAACTAACCATAACAACATTCTTTCAAATGTTTATTCAACAAGCACTAAGTTACTAAGTGCCAGGAAATGAACTGGTTGTTGGAGAATGTGATATGAACACATGGGCTCCTGGCCTTACATTATTTATATCCCATTAAGGGGACAGACATGTAAACAAATATGTGCAGTAAAATGTGGAACGTGTACAATACATTCACTACAGAGTACTCCAGTAGAAAGAGAGTGCTAGGAGCCCTGGCAGCACAGTAGTTATGCATTCAGCTGCTAACCAAAAGGTCAGCACTTTGAACCTATCAGCAGCTCCTCAGGAGAAAGATATGGCAGTCTGCTTCTGTAAAGATTTACAGTCTTGAAAACCCTATAGGGCAGAGTTGCTATGAGTTAGAATCAACTCAACAGCAATGGGTTTGGTTTGGTTTTTTTGGATCTGAAGAATCAGAAAAACTTCGTAGTAAAAGTGATGCTTGAACTATCAGTAGAGTTCACCAGGGAAAATGACAAATTGAGGCAGAATTATTCCCAGCAAAGAGAACTGAAGTGTGAGCATCATGGTTCTCTCAGGAAATGCAGGTAGTCTGAAATGACTTACAGTTTAGCAGAGTTTAGAGGGAATGGCAGAGAGAGTGAGGGGGATAGGACATGCAGGGTGAGAGATGACGCTGAAAAGCAAGGGCAGAGCCAAGGTTTGGAGAACTCTGATGAACTTTTACATAAGCAATTAAAGCATTTTAACCAAGACAGTAGTATGATTGTGCTAGTCCTGTTTGAAAGGGCATCTAGAAGCCCAATGTGCAGAATCCACAGCAACGGGGAGAGAGTTGGCCAGAGCAAGATGATTCAAGGACCTTGTGCCATGGTCTCTGCAGGAGTTAGGAAGGCATGGACTCCGTCAGCCAAGTTAAAGAGATAATGTAGAAGAGGCAGGAGGTCAGGATTTGAGGCACAACCGATACAGTTTCTACTGAGGTAGTTAGGGGGCACAGAGGAGATGGTGTGAAGACTTGCTTCCCTGTAGCGTAACAAATTGGAATTCTCAGGAGTGCCCATATGCAGTTTGAAAAACCTCTGAGGCAATTTAATGATGCTTTCTTTTGAAATAACTGGTTTAACCCATGCCCCCTACAGTGCAGTGAATTACTTAATATGGCCCTTCTAACCTTGCATGGTCTTGTGACTTCTACAAAATGATCAGGTGGGGTTATGCAAATAAGGTGCCTGTGGCTCAAGAAGGGGTTGGACAGCTTTGCTAATAATGCAAATAAGGTACATGGAACGCTTCAGGGAGAGTGGGACCATGCAAGTAAGGTGTACGTTACCCCTTACGAGGTGTTGGTCAGTTTTGCCATCCCACTAGGCTTAAAGGGACCCAATCCCAGAAGCTAAAGAGGGGACCTCACTACCATTAAGAAAGAAAAGCCAGGAGTTGAGCAAATCCTTTGGACCCAGGGTCCCTACACTGAGAACCTCCTAGACCCAGGAGATAGGGAGGAACTTTAACACCGGGCATGGTGGGAGACAGTGAGAAGCAGAGGTAGAGAAACAGCAGCAGTAGAACCAGAAGACCAATGCAAGATGGAACAGTGGGCTTACTGGCTCAGGGAGCAAAGTGGCTACAGTGGGCATGCAGACCCACAAACAGAGAGAACAGAGAGCCTTCAGGCAGGAGACTTCCTGGCAGAGAGGGGTGCCTCCAGGCACTTGTCATCAGAGCTAGGCTTGCCAACCCATGGAGGAAAAGAGCTGACTGCCTTTGAGCAGGAGGCTTCCTGGGCACTTAGCAGCAGAGCTAAAGAGCTTTGTAACACTTGCCCAAGCTGGGCAGAGTCCAGACCCGAGCTGGGCACCAAGGGCCAAGCACTGAGAGAGGAGGCCTGTCCTAAGGGGGCCAAGAAGAGCCTGTCCTCAGAGGGCTGAGAGGAGCCCTGCATGGCCTAGAGGAGCTGAGACAAATGTTCTTCTCTGAAGAAGGGAGACTTTGACTACATGCTTCCTAATCCTGATTCCAAGTTGCAGCCTGTTGATTCCGACCCTGAGTTGTAACCTGTTACTTCCCTAATAAACCACTTAGTCATGAGTATTGTCTCTGAGTTCTGTGTGGCCATTGCAAAATATGAATGATCCCAGCAGAGAAATAGAGAGTGCTGCTGGAGGGACAGCTGGTTTCAGAATTGGTAAAAAGGTTGGAGAGTGGAGATGTGTTTGACTGATGGTGATTCTCTCCCCGTCATGAAGTTAGAGATCAGATATCACCACACCATTTTTTACACCCTCAAAATAAAAATGATATAACCACTCAATGATGTAATTTTAAATGTCACAGCATTTTATTTGCACTGGAAACATTCATCAATCAAATCTTCATCATCATCATCACCACCACCATCATCATCACATACTAAACTAATTCACTCATTTATTGCCCTCATTGAAACAAAGTGATATTATAACTTTGTTTTTTAAATTTTTCAGTATGGATCACAACAGTCAGATTCACAACCAATCATGGGGATGGTGCAGGACCGGGAAGTATTTCATTCCGTTGTGATGGAACTACCATGAGCCTGGGGCGGACACAAAAACAACTAAAAACAACAACAATAGTTACAGCTACTAATGAGGTCTGTGTCTTGGAAAGACTAGATGTAATCAGGCATGATGTAATATTTTAAGCTAAATATAATCACTTGAGCACTTAGATATTTCAACAGTGTTACAAGCATTTAGGAAATTACTTAGGCAATCCAACAAAACTTTATAGCCAAAAAGTAAAAGAAATGACATGATTTATGGATGGTAACATCACTTAAGTAAATGTGCTCATTTTTCACTTGTGCATAGAAAAACAAGTTGTTGTCTTCTTTCTCTCCAGTTTCCAGTTTTACCCTGACAAATTTAGCCTCAGAAATGTTGAATTCTTCACTATAAAATGTAGTAAGTAGTATTTTCTCTTCCATCTTACCATTCTTGACTCTCTCCTTTTTTTAGTTGAATCTATGTTTGGGTTGAAAGAATCACAAGGCAGGCTTATCTATAGTTTTGTTTTCCCACTTTGTACCACCAAAAAAAAAAAAAAAAGCTAAGAAGCCTTTGTGGTTCAGAGGTTAAAGCACACGGCTGCTAACTGAAAGTAAGTGGTTTGAACCCACCAGTTGTTCCGTGAGAAAAAGACATGGCAGTCTTCTTCCCTAAAGATTTACAGCCTTGGAAACCCTACGGGGCAGTTCTACTCTGTCCTATAAAAACCCGTTGCCGTCGAGTGGATTCCAACTCATAGAGAACCTATGGGAAAGAGTAGAACTGCCCCATAGGGTTGCCAAGGAGTGACTGGTGGATTAGAGCTGCTGACCTTTTGGTTAGCAGCCTTAACACTTAATCAGTATGCCACTAGGGCTCCATGGCAACCCCATATGGGGTTAAAAAAAAAAAGAACAGGTTGCAATCATTCATAACTTTTATGAAATACAGTAAATCGAAGGTTATAATGATAGCGAATTTACAGCATGTATGCCACATATTACCGGTTTACTTTATTTTAAAAGTCAACTAGAGCACTCTTTCTCACAAAGCCCAGATGTCCCTCAGAATCTTCTAGAGGCTACTTCTGGGAGCCAGCAATTACCAACAACAGATCCGAGTTAATATATAAGATAGAACGCACTTGTCCTGTCTACTGTAAACTCAATATTTGCCACAAAGATATTTATATAAATGAGGGAAAAGTAACATATAAAAGTAAATGGAAGAAAAGGCAAGAAAGGCACAGATATCTATTAATATCAAATGCTGTTCATTTCCAAGATGAACAAAGCTAGTGATATATCCCTGTTGACAGTAAAAACTAGAACAGCAACAGCAGAACTTGACACCCCTTTGGGAGAATATTAAGTGAAATGAGAACTTTGAAGTACCAAAAGATTGGCATTAGAAATCTTAGTATCCCTTAAAAATATCAGACACTAGAATTAGGGTCTAAGGTTTCAAAGTCCCATACACAAAGGTTTAAGACCCGTTGTCTATAAAATCATGTGTAATATGGTAACAAATTTATACTCCATTGGGAGAAATTAAGGTTTTCTAAATCTTCACATATTAATATCATACTTTTTAACTTTTTCTTTACTCTCTGTCTGAATAACAAAATTTTCCTTTATTAAAAAAGAAGAAAAACCTCAAAGATATTAAATAACTTGCCATGGTCCTAAATCTATACTGCCAGTATTTCAAATGCCAGCAGTGTCAACCGCAGTGAACAGGTTTCAGCGGAGCTTCCAGACTAAGACAGACTAAAAAGAAAAGATTGGCAATCTCCTTGCAAAAATTAGCCAATGTGGGTAGGAGAGAGAGGCTGATGGGTAGGAGAGAGATGCTGATGAAGAGTGAGCTAATGATATCAGGTGGACACTTGAGACTGTGTTGGCATCTCCTGTCTGGAGGGGGGATGGGAGGATAGAGAGAGTTGGAAGCTGGCAAAATTGTCACGAAAGGAGAGACTGGAAGGGCTGACTCATTAGGGGGAGAGCAAGTGGGAGCACGGAGTAAGGTGTATATAAACTTATATGTGACAGACTGACTTGATTTGTAAATGTTCACTTGAAGCTCAATAAAAGTTCATAAAAAAAAAATTAGCCAATGAAAACCTTATGGATCACAACAGAACACTGACTGACGTAGTGCTGGAAGATGAGTCCTTCAGGTTGGAAGGCACTCAAAACACAACTGAAAAAGAGTTGCCTCCTCAAAGTAGAGACCACCTTAGTGACATGAATGGAATAAAGCCCTCAGGACCTTCATTTGCTGATGAAGTATGTATGACATATGAATCAAGGAAAATTGGAAGTCATCAAAAATGAAAGACCAATCACTAGAAGAGGACGTCATGTTTTGTAGAGGGTCAGCAAAAACAAGGGAAACCTTAAATAAGGTGGAATGACACAATAGCCAAAACAATTATCTCAAACATACCAACAATCATGAAGATAGCACAGGACAGGGCAACATTTTGTTCTGTTATATATACATGGGGTCATCATGAATTGAAGCTGACTCAATGGTAACTAACAACAATAATAACAAAACTATTCATTAATTAAGAGTGTATTTCATTCTACTCCATATGTGTATTATTGGAAAAGCTGTTCTCATTAAAATTTGAAAATCAGTATTATTCTATTTAAAAGACATTTTGAGATAAATGTTTTAGAAGGTAAAAAATCCTTTGGTTTCTTTGTCTATTAAACAAATAAATTGTTAGTTAGTTTATCTAGTTTGCAAATGGGCACTCATAACCACAATATTTCCTTAAACCAGAACATGTCCACATTTTGTTTCATTATAAAGCTCCAAACGGTATCACTGGTCATCTAGACGAGGGACCGAACTTTTTTGTAGGAACTAAGGCCCAGAGGAATGCACACTTGTCCAAGGTCATAGAGCTAGCATCAAAAGCAGAATGAAAGCCCGGCTCTTCTACTACCCTGTGCTGAAACGTTTCATAAGGAAGGAAGTAGTCACGTAAATGACATTCAAGTGAGAAAATGGTTTAAGTGAAACAAAGAAATTGAAGTAATTTAAATTATAAGACAAATGTGAGCTGAAAATCAATCATCCTTTTTTTTTTACTACTCTCAAAATCTATTTTAAAATTCACTAAATTATCACTTCAGAGAAAAGTTTACTAATAATTTAATATTGATTATGACTCCTCTTCCCAATGTCTACAAAGAGGCTTTGGATGAAATTGCTGGCATAAAAATCAATTGCAATCAGCTTTCTAATATCCCCGCTTCCACAATTAATTTGAAAGCTGAGATAGCAAGGTAAGTCAGATAATAAGCTATGTCCGAAACAGATAATTTAGATGGGATTATTAGTAAATAAAATTATTGTTCTGGTGTAGTTCTAAAGTACCACTTAAGCTTTCACTAGCTCTTGCTCAAGCTCTTGCTCATATACTTTGCTTTATTGATGGGAAATAAGAAAATCTACTGAAGACATTAAAGAACAATTACTGAGCTATTTTCAATTACCCAGAAAACCATGAGTAATGTGATACTCCTTTTATAGGAATACATTTAAGAAGAGGTTTATTGGAATGTCTTTATGCTAACCGGGGCTGAGAAATGTGTTGGTTTCAACAAGATATGGCAATTATACTCAAATCTAGTTCATTACACTCCCTGACATTTGAGATAATTCTTAATAAAATTAATGTCATTTACTATATACATATACACACACATATACATATATCAGCAAATTAGCAAGGTAGAAAATATTGTTACAAACACGTCACAACTCACACAGCTCAGAATAAAGTACTGACGTTTTCAATACATAATTCTGAAGAACGTGTTTGTTGTGAAAGGCAACCCTATAATTATTACTGAAAACCTAGTAAGTTAGATGGTGACTTCTCCACTATGCATTAAGAAAGTAGTGGGCTGAAATGATGAGGCTTGAGGTCAGTTCCCAACTCCACTGGTAAATCCGAATGTCACATAGTCAATTCAATTAATTTTCCTCTACCTTTCCTTTGCCCAATTCATCACCTTTCCCCAGCATTCAGGTAGCATCTCATCTTCCCTGCTGATTTCTAGCTAAATAAGTCCTTTCATTACTTAATTTCCCACAGCTACATTTGGTAACTCCGCTGCAGAAGACAGATAAGAATCAATACTTGGAAAGTAAACAGCAAATTGTTAAAGTTTATGCCACTCACCTAAACCTCTCTACCCATAGCTCTCACGGATCAGAGGACAAAAAAAAAACACTAAAGAATTCCATATTCCCCTTTTCCTCTGGGAAATATTTCTTTTGTGATATTAAGTATTGTAATTACGTTCCCAGTTTTGTACTTTCTTTTCGGTCAATAATACATCCATACTGACAGGAAGGAACTCACCCTTAAAGGCTAAAATATTTATGAAAAACTAACACAATATGATTAGGAATTAGAAGTACCGGACTTAGAAACTCAACCTTGCCACTTACTAGGTATGTGGCTTTAGCCAAATTACTTAAATTCTCTGAACCTCAATTTTCTCTCCTGTAAAATGGGAAATACCACCCATTTTACAGGATTGTTGAAAGGACTCAGTGAATTAGCATGTGAAGTGCACTACACATTGTCTGATAAAGTTAGATTTTGAAACTAATTTAAATAAAATATATAACAGATGTTGAAAACGGTCATATCTCTTGGCTTCATTACCCCCATTGCCATTAAGTCGATTCTGATTCCTAGTGACCCTATAGGACAGAGTGGGACTGCTCCATAGGGTTTTCAAGGAGCTGCTGGTAGATTCAAACCACTGACCTTTTAGTTAGCAGCCAAGGTCTTATCCATTGTGCCCCCAGGGCTCCTTGGCTTCATTAGTACAGCTTATACTTGAAGACCTTTACTGTCTAATAAATACAAATATTTACCAGGGTCTCTCAGTGATATTTTGTTTTTTCAGTGTTCCAAGAAATCAACTGATGGTTCCCTCAGAATGTTTGGAATAATAAAAAACAAACATGACAAAATGCCTTGCAATTTTGAAGAGAATGCCTTGTAGCTGCTAATGTTTCCGGCTGGAGATGGAATTAACCCTGACGGTTGTCATAAGTTTGAAAATATTAAGGTAGTGTGTTAGGCAGTGAACATCGGCCATTGAGGCAAGGCACCTTTTGCATCTTACTTTATTATTGGCAATAAATGTTTGCCTGTGTTCACCTGCCCCGTGTCCATTTTAACACATGTCCAACTTGAAAAAGCCATCTTAAATGTCAGTATTGATTTTATTGATCAGATGCAAGAATGTACTACAATGTGCTTTCATTCTAAAACTTTAGGGTACATTCTACCTGTCACACTCCATTAGGTCCACAAGTCTGGTGGTGTGTGTGCATACTGGGTGGGGGGGGGGGCGGGGGGAGTCTATAGAATCTGAGTTTGCATTTCCAAATCCACGTCCTTTTGACCACTGTTTTAGTCTACAGCCCCTCTACATTTGGGTATTTAGCCTAGGCTATAATGTATTGCCTTTAACATGTGGCTTTATAATTGTCACCTAGCATCTCATGGCTCCCCACATTGATTGTCAATTTGTTCAAGGCACGGGCACCCTCCTCTTCTACATGGTAATATACCCAGAAGAAACTGGGACAAGACTAACAGTTAATAAAGTGCTTTTCTTATGACAGGCACTGTGCTAAGCATTTCATAGACTTTATTTCATTTTAATTCCCCAACAACACTGTAAATTTGTTTTTTTTTAATTATTTCCATGTTACTGATTAGGACATGAGATTCCAAGTGTTTAAAAAACTTACCCAAAATAACATTACAAAAAGGGATAACAATGAGATTTAAAGACATCTGTCTGACTCCTAATTCCATTTTCTTGTTGCTATATTCTGCTGCCCCAAATTCTCAATTTCTAAAATCAACTTTCTCTCAGGAATGAAAGTATTAAGAATAGTGCAGCCAATCGTTTCACCTTGACTCTGCTTATTCAAAAAGGAATAGGGGGGAAATAACCAAAACAAACGATTAAAATCCCTTTGAGAAGATAGTTGATTAATAACTTCAGCTCTGTACCAAGAGAAAAACCTGTGATATTGTCAAATGTTGGTGAATAAAAAAACTCATTGGTAGCACTCTTTTGAATAGAAACTTTTTGAAATAAATGTTGGAAAATAAGAGATAAGTTAAATAAATATAGTATACCTATTTTTTTTATATAATAGAATATTACATGCACAAAAAAACACACACACATACACATGGAAGGTTATATTTCAGAGACTAATCACAGCAATATTACATTGAAAAGATGATATAATATTAAAAGTACAGGAGCTAAGTTGTACAGAACATAGTATTTTACCTTTAAAACCCGAACCCATTGCCGTCAAGTCGATTCCAACTCATAGAGGCCCTACAGGAGATAGCAGAACTGCCCCATAGGTTTCCAAGGCTATAATTTTCACTGAAGCTAACTGCCACATCTTTTTCTCAAAGAGCAGCTGGTAGGTTCGACCTGCCAACCTTTCAGTTAGCAGCTGAGTGATTAACAACTGTGCCACCAGCGCTCCTTATGTTACCATTATATTATATATACAGTGTGACAGTGTGTTCATAGTGTGTGTGTGTATATATATATACACACACACAGAGCCACTTTATATATACTCTCTATACACACACACATGGAAACCCTGGTGGGTCTTTTTTTTACACACACACATATAGACACTAAAAAATCTATAAATGTGAGAGAAATGCACTAACTGTTCATCATTTGACTGAATAGTGGATAATTTTTATTTTTGTGTTTATATCCTTTTATAATTATGCTTTAAGTATTTACATGTGTCCCTCAAAACAAATATAAGTAGGGGCTATTATCCTCACTTTACAGATGAGGAAACTGAGGCACTGGGCAATGAAGTAACTGCCCAAGGTTTCGCAGCTACTAAGTGGTAAAACTTGTCTAGTTCCACACCACTACTCTTCAAGGCTAAATTAAACTGGCTCTAATAAGCCAGTGTTACAATTATAAGACAGGGTAACAAGTGAATAAACTCTCCTTGAGAGGAATTGTTTTTCTTCCCTGCCTTGAGTAAACTCAAATAGGCTTCTGCCTCTTATGCCACAAATAACATGCCCAATAGAGCATAGCTGTTACCACATGGTGCCATTTCACGAATTGCTTCTAGATTCACATTCTGCACATCCCAGTGTTGTTTCAGAGTCTCCCCTACCCTCAAATGACTTAAGAAAAAAAAAAATGCACGGCAGCTGAAGGAACAGTTTGAGTGAGGCTTTTCTCGCAGGACAGGACTAGCAACTCCCACATCAAGACTTCAAAGCCACAGTACAGAAACACCCCTATGACAAATTTTCCTGAAACTCTAGGGCAAAGACAAACCCAAATAACCAGTTGCCGTTGAGTCAATCCTAACTCATGGAGACCCCACGTGTGTCAGTGTAAAACTGTTCCATAGGGTTTTCATGGCTGTGACCTTTCAGAAGCAAACAGCCAGGTCTTTCTTCCAAGGTACCTCTGAGTGAGTTCGAACCCAGGGCTTAAACCATTTGCGCCACCCAGGCACTCCTAAGACAAACCCAAATACAGGGCTGAAAAAGCACTGTGGGGTGAGTATAATCTTTAACCACAGGATTTCAGGAACTGCAGAGCCAGAAGAATGGGATATTATGGCTATGCCAACTTAGCCCTTGGTTTGCCTAATATTTGTCTCATTAACAGGATAACAGGCATTCTAATGCCCTGAGTTATAGCAACATTATAATCAGTCAGGTAGCAACATCTTTTGAAAACTTGTTTACACACTGTCTTCAAAGTTTTTGTCTGACTAAAAAAAGGTAAATTTTGTCTAAGAGATGAACCACCACAGACTAAAATGAGGCCAAAATTGTTGTGTCTGAACACTCTGTTTCTCTTTTACCACAGATAATTACAAAGCACAGATAGTTGGTTCAAGCTGGGCCAATTCCAGCGGGGCTATCGGATTCTCTCTCTTAAAATCTGGGATTTTCTTTTATAGATGACCAGATAATCACTAAGTGTAGCTGGAACTGTAACATAAAACTTGTAAAGCACATACTACCAGTGGATGGAGAAATAAGAAAAAAAAAAAAATCTTCAAAGTAGGAGAACAATAAATAAAGAATATGTAGAGAGGTCCATATGAGAAGGAGAAAGTACAAAGTATGTGAGATTCCAATTGTCTTCCTATTTCATTCATAACACCCTTGCAGGCTGTCACAACCACTCATGGGTTATAAGATCACAAACCCTACTTACTCCAATAGAGAAGCAAGACCAGAGACAATGGTGAACCTGACATTACCACTTTTAATAGTGATAATCTAAAAGTGAAGAATATTGACTATGCCATGGACTGCCAGAAGAACGAATAAATCTGTCTTGGAAGAAGTACAAACAGAATGCTCCTTAGAAGCAAGGATGGTGAGACTGCATCTTACATACTTTGGACATGTTGTCAGGAGGGATGAGTCTCTGGAGAGGGACATCATGCTTGGCAAAGTACAGGGTCAGCGGAAAAGAGGATGACTCTCAACAAGGTGTATTGACACAGTGGCTGCAACAATGGGCTCAAGCATAACAACGACTGTAAGGATGGCACAGGACTGGGCAGTGTTTCATTCTGTTGTGCGTAGTGTCGCCGTCAGAGCCGACTCGACGGCACCTAACAACAACAACAATCTAAAAGCAACAATAATTTTTCTTTGTATAATGCTTTACCTTTCACAAAAGACCTATAAACACCGATATCCCGGTATAGGCCTAACAACAAGTTCTCAAAAAAAAAAAAAAAGCTAAATGCGTGTGCATGCGCGCGCACACACACGCGCGCGTGTATGTATGCAGGAGAAAGATGTGGCAGTCTGCTTCTGTAAAGATTTACAGCCTTGGAAACCCTATGAGGCGGTTCTACCCTGTCCTACAGGGTTGCTACGGGTCAGGATCTATTCAAAGCCGATGGGTTAGAGAGAGAGAGAGAGAGAGAAGTGGAGACAGAGAATGTGAACAGTTAACTGCCCCGGTTGCTAACCAAAAGATTGGAGGTTTGACTCTACCCAGAAGTACCTCAAAAGAAAGGTCTGGCAATCTATTTTTGAAAAATTAGCCATTGAAAATCCTAGGGAGGACAGTTCTACTCTGACACACATGGGTCGCCATTAGTTGGAGTCCACTTGATGACAACTGATTTCTCTCTTTCGTTCTCTTATGTATATAAAATGGAGCCCTGGTGGCACAATGGTTCAGAGTTCAACTGTTAATCAAAAGGTCGGCAGTTCAAATCTGCCAGCCACTCCTTTAAAATCATACAGGACAATTCTTCTCTGTCCCATAGAGTTGCTATGAGTCGGAATTGACTCTACGGCAACAGATTTTATACATAAAATATGTAAATTTGTTATAAATTATACTGATATGATAGATGCGTAGCTGATCATAAAACTTACAATAACAAACCCAACCCAGTGCCATCGAGTCGATTCCGACTCATAGCGACCCTATAGAACAGAGTAGAACCATATAATATGTCCATAATATATGTCTTATTGTACACTTCATAGAGCCCACTGATTCCAACAGAATGCTTTCTGAGGTGTAGACTACAGAATACATCAAGCCCTGATTTGTAGCATTTAACAATTTTCATGGTGTAAATACATTCACCATGGCCAGTTTCAAGACACCAATGTGATGTCACTAAACATGAAATTTGGAAGAAATCAGCAGTAACACACAATTATCTATTTTTACCACACAGACAAAAAAGTGCATACATAATGTTGTAAAATAATTAGGAAGTGGTAACTTTTAATTATTTCTTAAATTGTGTTTAATACAATTTAATCGAATTTGTTTAAGTTTATATAATTTAACTTTTAACAATTACTTTATCTAACAACCAGATCGCAATTTCCTGTTGCAAGCCTACGTGAGCCAGTTCCAGCACATCATTTAAAAGTATACTCCTAAAACCTTATGGAGCAGTTCTAGTCTATAACACATGGGGTCACCATGAGTCAGAATTGACTCGAAGGCAATGAGTAATGCTTTAGAGCAGATATTGCTAACCCAGATCATGGGACCATGGTCATAGACTCATTTACTTATCAAACAAACAAACAAAAAACCAAACCAGTTGCCATCAAGTGATGCTGACTCACAGCAACACTATAAAATAAAATCAAATAAAAACCCAGTGCCGTCCAGTGGGTTCCAACTCATAGCGACCCTATAGGACAGAGTAGAACTGCCCCGTAGAGTTTCCAAGGAGCGCCTGGCAGATTTGAACTGCCAACACTTTGGTTACCAGCCGTAGCACTTAACCACTAAGCCACCAGGGTTTCCCAGCAGCAACCCTATAGGACGGAGTAAAACTGCCCCTATAGGGTTTCCAAGGCTGTGAATCTTTACAGAAGCAGACTGCTGCATCTTTCTCCAGTGGAGCTGTTGGTGGGTTCAAACCGACAACCTGCTGGTTAGCTGCCAAGTGCTTAACCATTGTGTCACCAGGGCTCCTACTTATCAAACCAGTAGTAGATCAAAAATTTTGGCATGTATAACAAGCAATGGGGAGCTTGTTAAAATTTTAGATTCCTAGGTCTCAGTCCCAGAGATTTTGGTTCAACAGATCTGGTCTGGGGCCTAGGAGTCTGTATTTTATCAAGCAAAATCACCTCCCAAAACCAGATAATTAATTCTCTTAGAGAACTCAAGCAGCAAACACTTATTGACCACAGTATTTTTACACAAATAACGGGAGCCTTCTGGGCTTATTTGCCAGGCTGAACCCTCCCCGGCAAGGCATCCTCACAAGGGCACTATGGTAATTTTTCTTCACAGCCAACAGTGTAGAAAAAAAAAAAACTAGCATCAGGAGCCCACAAAAATACCTCGTGGGGTAGGGGGAGGACGCTGCAGGCAAACAAACACAGACAGCGCACATTACTTGCATAAAAATACAGTCCATACTCTATGCCAAACTCAGAATATATAAACATGAGAGATAAAACTTGCCCTCAGGGAGAATACAAAGAATTACAATATACCTATGACACTGTACTTACAGGTTATTTTGGGAGTACTGAAAAATCCAGCTTGAGAAAGGAGGTACTGAGAGAAGGCATTTGACCTAACTCTTGAAAAAGGAGCACAGCCTAGTCAAGAGAAGGGGAAGGGAGGAAGGGAGGTTTGGGGCAGAGAGAGCAGCATGTGCATGGCCACTGGCGCAAACAAGAGTCTGGTATGCTAGGGTAACGCCACACGCTTTGGGACCATACTTATTCATGTTTTGTAACCACGTTTAGCTGGCATGGGTTTTAGGAGCCCTGATGGCACAACAGTTAAGCGCTCCCCGCATTTCACTGCTAACCAAAAAGTGGGGAGTTCAAACCCACCCAGAGGCTCCACAGGAGAAAGAGGAAAAAAAAAAATTTTTTTTTTTTTTTTTTTTAAGAAAGACCTGGTGATATACTCCAGTGACAATCACAGCCTAGAAAACCCTATGGCGAAGATCTACTGTGTCACACAGGGTCACTATGAGTGGAAAATCAACTCGACAGCACCGAATAAAAACAACAGAGCACTCAATACATGTTTATTGGACTATATTCAATCACAGAGTTCGTGTAGGATGTGATGACAAGAGTTCCAGCCAAGTTAGGAAGAAATTTTTTCAGAACGCCTGGCACAAAGTAGGTGCTTGATAAATTTCTATTCCGTTGTCTTTCTTTTCCATTAAACAAAATAACCCATTGCCATCAAGTCGATTCCGGCCCCATAGAGTTTCCAAGGAGCGCCTGGTGAATTCAAACTGCTGACCTTTTGGTTAGCAGCCATAGCACTTAACCACCAGCCAGCAGGGTTTCCTCTTTTGTATTACTATTTAAAATTCAGTCTTATCACCATTATAGGGCCATTACTGTGAAATGACTCTCATTTGACAAATCACAGACAGAGTCTAGAAATACACAATGGTCTCACTCCTTTTGTAATTGATAGCCAATTTCTCAATCAGAAAAAAAATGACAAGAATCACCAAAATCATGTGCTAGATATACTGCAACCTCATTGTATAATAGTCCATTTTCAGAATAAAATGGAAATGTTATAAATGCTATGTTATTTTATCTCCTAATGTTACATCATTTCAACTACAGGTATGTACAGTTAATTAGTTACCCTAAACTTGTTGCTGTCGAGTCAATGATTTTATAGGATGGAGTAGAACTGCCCCTATAGGGTTTCCAAGACTATAAATCTTTACGGAAGCAGACTGCCACATCTTTCTGCCAAGGAGCAACTGGTGGGTTCGAACCACCCACCTTCTGGTTAGCAGCAGAGCGCTTAACCACTGAACCACCAGGGCTCCTCCTTAGTTACCCTAATCAACCTAAAAATCTACGAATTCGCATAATAAGGAAAAGTGAATACAAGGAGAGCTAGATAATCGGCAGAAGTGAAGTTTAGGAGTGAGAGCATGCCTCTACATAAATACAGCAAAATGTACTCGTCATCCCAACTGTTCCGTGTGTCGTCTTAGTTATCTCGCGCTGCTAGGACAGAAATACCACAAGTGGATGGCTTTAACAAACAGAAACTTATTTTCTCACAGTTTAGGAGGCTAGAAGTCTGAATTCAGAGCGCTAGTGCTAGGGAAAGGCAGGCTTTTTCTCTCTCTGCTCTGGAGGAAGAGTCTTTACCTCTTCAGCTTCTCCTTCGGAGATTTTCATATGTCTTTTATGTCTCAAAAGAGATTGACTCAAAATACACTCTACACTAATTCTGCCTCGTTAACATAACAAAGACAACCCACTCCCAAATGGGATTATAACCACAGGTAAAGAGGGTAGGATTTACAACACACATTTTTTGGGAAGGATATAATTCAATCCACAACACTTGTACCTACTATGAAAACTTCAACTATATCAATTATATCGTTCCTTCTCTAATCCAAGCCATGCTGCACTCAAGCTTCCTCTCATCTTTGTAGTACATTCCCAGGGCACTCTGTTCCACAGGGACCTCTTCCTTCCCTACAGGGGAATCTCACCTCTGCATTTAGCTCTTCCTTGCTGTGGGCTATGTAACCATTATCTCCCAGCCCAGTTTTACCTTTTCAGAGGAGAGAATTCTCTTGCATTTCTCATGGAGCATGACATAATGCTAGACATATAAAAGACACCCAAACACTTGATGAGTAAAGAGACTAAATGATTTCCATGAATTATATTTAGCTTCAAGCTTCAACTGTTGATTCTGCTCAATTCGCCAATTGAAGATAAAAATGTCCTAAAGCTTTAATGAAAAAAAAGGCTCAGACTGGGAACAGTAAAAGAGGTCATCCTATCCATTTCTGAGGTGCTTTTCAAGTGTTCGCAAATCATCAGAGACCTCTGATATAGCTAGGCAAGGGAATTCCTTGCTCTGCTTGAGCTAGCCCATAGTAAGGCTGAGGGGCCTACAATTATGCCTTCTTGCTAAGTGAAATCCTAGGAACATCCTAGGAAATAGGCTCTTCAGGCACACTGAAGAAAAAAAGAGGGAACAGGGATCTCAAGGCTGATTCTAACCTCGTCTTCTTTAACCAACTGACTGAAGTCCATAAGAGAGAGACTATGTACAAAATTCCATAACAGAATCATATATAATACATTTATTCAACAAATACTATTTGCAATATTATAATAATAGCTAACATTTTGAGCACTTTCTTTGGTATCACGCATTGTGTAAGCACTTTTCACACGTTTTTATTAAACCCTGGTAACACTCATAAATAACATAATGCTGATACATAATTATCCTTATTTTAGAAAAAAGGAGGCTTAGATTAGGTAAGAATTTGCTCCAAGATAACAAGTCACAAAGCTGGATTTTATGCCTAGGTCTATGATGCCAAAGCCCATACTACACTACCTCCTTTGGTTACAAGATTCAATTTTTAACCATATAAAATTAAAATTAACTCACCTTTTCAAGAACTACTGAACCTATCCCAAAGGCATCAACTTGGGAATTTAATTACATTTCTGTTTGCTCAAATAATACTTTTTACATCAAATTTACCAAGGAATAAATCATAAACTGAGTCAGAAGCAACTCTGAATTAAACAACAAAACTCAAAAGGCCCATCAGAGATGTTTGACACTGGAAGTATTTGGATTCTCTTTCAGAACTGTTTTCCATTTGAAAGCTTAAAAGTTACAAAGGAAACACCAAAGCAACAATATAGAAAAAAGCCTGGGACAAGGGAGTCTCTAGGATCTAAGGTAGCAAGCTGAAACAGAATCAAGCCAATTAGCTTAAGAATCCTAATACACCCATAGCAAAGGAGCATCAAAAAAATAATAAATAAATGTGGGCCCTATTGGTGGAAAGACCAGCTAAGGTATAATTTCCTCATCACCCCTAGAGAAGCTAATGTGAACTTCAGATTTGATTTGAAGCTTTTTTTTTTTTAATATTCATTCCAGGTACAGGCCACATGCCATTCAGACTTTGCAGTGTGTTCAGCAATGCATAAGAACTCTAGAGAACACCGTAAGTGTAGGGCTTTTGGCTATGTATTATCGGTATATATCAATAACCTCCCTAGTATCCAAAATTAGTTTCAGAGAGGGAAAAAAGGCCTAGAGGTTAATGTCTAAAAACAGTGTTTTGTTTTTTTTCTTTTTTTACACAGCTTTACCTATTCAAGTGACAGAGATCTCAGGCACCACTTAAAGCAGTGCCTGCAATAAGGCAAGAGAGCTTAATGTCACCAATTATAATCAGCATTATTATTTCCATGTTTGAGGTCAACCTGAAGAGGCAGCAAGTGCTCATGTGACATAGTCTCAGGAATAGCTAAACGCTGACTCTCCCCCCAAATAACACCTCTGCTGAGGTTGCTAGTGCTTGAATTTCCACAAAAAGAATTTATTTCTTCGGCTTTAGGCTTAGTCTTCTGAAAATGCAAAATCAAGTACCACTGGGTTGGTGGCAATTTAAACTTCAGTACTTATTTACATCGACAATTACCCATGTTTAATAGATTTCTTTGAGGCAGGTTTTGCTAAAGAAAGGAAGAAGAGGATTTGAGGGTATGAAAAACATCTCGGGGTGGACTCTAAAAGCAAGGAGAGTCTTGCACGAAGCGAAACAAAAGTATGCGAACAATGGGGTGGGCTCCCAGTAAAGTTGACTCCCGAACAAAAATAATTCGCAAATTCTGCCTTTCCTTCTGTTGCCATTAACAATAATTGAAGGTACGCCGGCTGCCTCCTTCTCAAAACCTTGCCCCATATAACAATTATGTTGTTTCATTTACACAGAAACTGACCCAAATAACGTCAGGAGGAGTGTGAAATTTACAGTCCTTGAGAAGGGTGTCTAGGGTTATAAGGTATTCAAATACTTTTACCAGCGGCAGAAGTGCGGGTCTCCCGGTTTCCCCGCCCCCTCCCTGCAGGCAGCAGCCCCAGCGGGGCACTGCCTCCCCAGATCTTAGGTAAGGCAAAGAGTCTTCTGCAAGCAGGGCTGGAGCCCAAATCCCTACCACTCAGGCACAAAGCAGTAAAAGCCCGGAAGAGTAAGAAGGAAAGCAACTGGATGGCTCCAGGAAGTGGGTGGGGAGGAAGCTGCCGAAATTCGAGCCAACGGTGGCAACAGCACGTTTGCACGAGCCTAGCAGAGGGAGTCCCGGGGCACTGCGTCCAACGGTCACGAGCTCTTTTGGTAGTGCTGTCCCTTTCGATTCCCGTCATCACCCAGCCACCCAGCTCTGGTTTGGGACGTAAAAAGGTACTGTAAAGTGGGCGGCGGCCGGGGTTACCGCAGCTGAGTCACACAGCTCAGCCAACTTTTACAGCATTTCCCAGAAAGAAAAGAAGTCCCGGAGCCCACCCCTCGCTTCTAGTACCGGCTCCCCTGCTCTGTGGCATTCGAGCAGGGGATGAATCCAGCCCCACAGCTGGGGTGTTCCCCACTCAACATGCAACTTCTCCCCCGCGCAAACGCTCGGGGTACTCTGAGCACTTGCCAAGCGCTACCCTCCCGGCGGATAAAAGGGTAGGAGGTGGGAGGGGAAGCTGCGTCCTCACCTGCAGGACACCGAGACCTCCACCCGCGTGGCCGGGATGGCCGCGCTCAGCTGGTTCAAGTCCCCGATGCCCGCAGTGCTGGTGTAACGACTGTCCATCTTGGGTGGCAGCGCCGTGCACTTGTCCGGTGCCCACATGCGGAGCTCGGGCAGACTGAGGGATCTGAGCCTAGCTCCGGACAGACGGGGATGGGGATGAGGGTGGAGGCAGAGGAAGAAGGCGGAGGCAACGCGCGGGAAGGGGAGGGAGGGGAGGAGGCGGACCTCGGCGATGAGCCTCGAGGGATCAGCGAGCCAGTCCCGGGTGAGGCAGAAGCTGCCGGCTAAGTGGCGCGAGGGGCTCCCGGCTTCCCCGCCCCCTCCTTGGAGGCTGCAGCCCCGGCGGGGACCCTCGGCACTCCCCTCTCGCCTCAAGGCGTCCAGCTCAAGCGATCCAACCTGCAGCGGGGCGGGGTAGGTGGAGCCAGACCCCACCCCTACCGTCCGGGACGGCAAGCCCTCCCGGGCTCTCTAAGAGCTTTGGGTTTTGTCTCCGCCTCCACACACCCACCCCGCGGTCTGGGCGCGACTCCCTCCTCCCGTCAATCAGGTGTGAACCACACTGTCACGCAGTTTCTCCGCCTTGGTTGGAAGCTGGAGGTGGCGGAGCTTCTGCCAGTCCCTAACTCCGCATCATAAGTCTCTCTCTCCCCACCACGCAGAGGTCCTCGCCTCACCTTCAGAGCCCACGGAAGTCCCTCTCACTGTGCTCTCGGGCAGGTAAGCCCGGTCCCAGTATCTGGACTACTCACTGCCGGCCACTTGAGGGTTAGGGACGACGGGACACTGGGGAGATTTCCGACCTTCAGTACGCGGCGGTAAAGTGGCAAATCAGTATCTGGGACAAGCACAGGTGGACTTAAAGGTGAAAATACGTATATATTTAGGATCGGGGGTTCTTCTGGATTTCCTCTCCCCTCGGTTCTTCAGAGCACGAGGTCTAAATATAACAATCCTCCTACAGCAAAGATTCTTCAGCGCGCCTCTCTTCTAAGTTCATGGAAGGTATGCCCTAAAACCCTGAGGTCACAACTAGGTACTGCGGCTCCCTCACCCCGACTGCCAGCCGGCAAGACCTGAAACTGGACGGAAAGAAGAAGAGAGGAGCCCCCAGTGAGGGTTGCGTTCGAGAAGCTGGATCACAGGGCAACAGGATTGGTGCCAGGAGGCGGAAACCGCTAAAGCATCCGGAGGTGCCCGGGGCGCCTCTACATTGCAGCGACCTTTGTTGCCAGCATCTTTCCTCCCACCTGATCCGTGCGCCTGCGGATCCCGGAGCGCTCTCCACTAGGGGGCGACTGAGAACAGGACACGGAGCTGAGGAAAGTAGGAGGGTGGGGGGAAGGGGCCAGTCTCTGTCTCCATTTAAGGCACCCAGCACGGAGTTTACAACTGGCGGAGCTAACTCAGGGAGGAGCCTTTATCCTGATTTGTTGTTGCTTTTATTGTTGTTAGGTGCCCTGGAGTCGGTTCGGACTCGTAGCTACCCTATGTACGACACAAGGAAACACTGCTGGGTCCTGCGCCATCCTCACAATCCTTGCTTGAGCCCATTGTTGTAGCCACTCTGTCAGTACATCTAATTGAAGGTCTTCCTCTTTTTTGCTGACCCTCTACTTTACCTAGCATGATGTCCTTCTTGAAGGACTGATCCCTCCTGATAACACGTCCAAAGTATCTGAGACATAATCTCACCATCCTTACTTTTAAGGAGTATTCTGGTTGTTCTTCTAAGACAGATTTACTCATACTTTTGGCAACGCACAGTACATTCAGTATTCTTTGCCAACATCACAATTCAAAGGCATAGATTCTTTGGTCTTCCTTATTCATCATCCGGCTTTCATATGCATATGAGGCAATTGAGCACACCACAGCTTAGGTCAGGCCCACCTTAGTCTCCAAGGTGACATTTTTCCTTTTTAACACTTTAAAGACTTTTTTCTAGCAGATTTGCCCAATGCAATGTGTCCTTTGATTTTTTGACTGCTGCTTCCATAGGTGTTGATTGTGGATCTAAGTAATCCTTAACAACTTCAGTCTTTACTCCGTTTATCATGATGTGAGATTTTTTTTTTTCTTTATTAAGGTGTAATCCATATTGAAGTAAGTGCTTCAAGTCCTTTTCACTTTCAATAAGCAAGGTTGTGCCATCTGTGTATGGCAGGTTGTTAACGAGCCTTCCTCCAATCCTGATGCCCCACTCTTCTTCATATAGTCCAGCTTCTCAAATTATTTGCTCAGCATACAGATTGAATAAGTATGGTGAAAGGATATGACCCTGATGCACACCTTTCTTGTCTTTAAACCATGAAGCATCCCCTTGTTCTGTTCAAACAACTGCCTTTTGATCTGTGTACAGGTTCCTCAGGAGGGCAATTAATGTTCTGGAATTCCCACTCTTCACAATGTTATCCATAATTTGCTATGATCCACACAGCCGAATGCCTTTGCATAGGCAGTAAAACACAGGGAAGCATCTTTCTGGTATTTTCTGCTTGCAGCCAAGATCCGTCTGACATCAGCACTGATATCCCCTGTTCTATGTCCTCTCATCTTCTGAATCCAGCTTGAATTTCTGGCAGTTCCCTATTCATGTACTGCTGCAGCTGCTTTTGAATGATCTTCAGCAAAATTTTACTTGCGTGTGATATTAATGATATCAGTCGATTATTTCTATATTCTGTTGGATCACCTTTCTTTGGAATAGGCATAAATATGGATCTCTCCTAGTCATTTGGCCAGGTAGCTGTCTTCCAGATTTCTTGGCATAGATGAGTGAGGACTTCCAGCACTGCACCCATTTGTTGAAATATCTCAACTGGTATTCTGCCAATTCCTGGAGTCTTGTTTTTCGCCAATGTCTTCAGTGCAGCTGGGGCTTCTTCCTTCAGTACCAGCAGTTCTTGAAATGTTTGAAAAGTTGAAATGTTTGAAAAGTTCCTGAAATGATTGGTCGTCAGCCAATTCTTTTTGGTACATTGACCCTGTATTCCTTCCATCTTTTTTCAATGCTTCCTGCGTCATTCAGTATTTTCCCCATAGAATCCTTCACTATTGCAACTCAAGGCTTGAATTTTTCTTCGGTTCTTTCAGTTTGAAATAAGCTGATTGTGTTCATCCCTTTTGGTTTTCTAACTCCAGGTCCTGGCACATTTCATTATAATACTTTGTCTCTTCGAGCAGCTCTTTGAAATCTTCTGTTCAGCTCTTTAACTTTATCATTTCTTCCGTTCATTTTAGCTACTTGACATTCAAGAGCAGTTTTCAGAGTCTCTTCTGACGTCCATTTTGGTCTTTTCTTTCTTTCTTGTCTTTTTAATGACCTCTTGCTTTCTTCATGTATGATATCCTTAATGTGGTCTTCAGCCATTAGTGTTCAAATTTATTCTTGAGATTGTCTTTAAATTCAAGTGGAATACACTGAAGGTCATACTTTGGCTCTCGTGGACTTGTTCTAATTTTCTTCAGCTTCAGTTCGAACTTGCATATGAGCATTGTTGGTCTGTTCCACAGTCAGCCCCTGGCCTTGTGATGATATTGAGCTTTTCCATCATCTTTTTCCACAGATGTAGTCGACTTGATTCCTGTGTATTCCATCTGGTGAGGTCCACATGCATGGTTGCCATTTATGTTGGTGAAAAAAGGTATTTACAATGAACAAGTCATTGGCCTTGCAGAAGTCTATCGTGCGATCTCTGGCATCATTTCTACCACCAAGGCCATATTTTTCCAACACCAATCCTTCTTCTTTGTTTCTAACTTTTGCATTTGAATCACCAGTAAATATCAGTGCATCCTGATTGTATGTTCAACCAATTTCAGACAGCAGAAGTTGGTAAAAATCTTCAATTTCTTCATCTTTGGCCTTGGTGGTTGCTGCATAAATTTGAATAATAGCCATTTTAACTGGTCTTCCTTGTGGGCATATGGATATTTCCCTATCACTGACAGCATTGTAGTTCAGGATAGATCTTGAAATGTTCTTTTTAACGATGAATTCAATGCCATTCCTCTTCAAGTTGTCATTCGCGGCATAGTAGACCATATTGATTGTCTGATTCAAAATGTCCAATACCAGTCTGTTTCAGCTCACTAATGCCTAGGATATCGATCTTTATGTGTTTCATTTCGTTTTTGATGACTTCCAATTTTCCTAGATTCCTACTTTGTACATTCCAGGTTTCAATGATTAATGGATATTTGCAGCTCTTTCTTCTCATTTTGAGTCATGCCACATCAGCAAATGAAGGTCCTGAAAGCTTGACTCCATTCATGTCATTAAGGTCAACTCTACTTTGAGGAGGCACCTCTTCCCTAGTCATCTTTTGAGTGCCTTCCAACCCGAGGGACTCATCTTACAGCAATATATCAGACAATGTTCTGCTGCTATTCATAAAGTTTTCACTTGCTAATTCTTCTCAGTAGACTGCTGGGTCCTTCTTCCTAGTCTGCCTTAGTCTGGAAACTCAGCTGAAATCTGTCCACTATGGGTGACCCTGTTGGTATTTGAATACTGGTGGCATAGCTTCCAGCATTACAGTAATACAAAAGCCCCCACAGTATAACAAACTGACAGACACCTAGGGACCTGATTTATGGCCTGCCAAACACTGTAACATTTTAATCCACATGAAGACAGCTGCCTAGACAATCTATAGATTTGCAGGTGAGGGTGTGTAGGTGTAGTCTTGCCAAGTGCACTTCCATGTTTCATTCTTGGTTTCCTTTCCTTATCTCTCTACCTATCACTTCTCACTCCATAAATTCAGAGGTTCTCTATTTTACTTCCTCTCTGCCTAATACAAATGAAATTGTAGTTTATTCCTATTTGGAAATGTCCTAAACCCAGATGTTTCTAATATGTTGCCCCAAAATAATTCGAGGGGAGCAACCTAGATGCATTTTTTAAGCTAACTAGACATTTATTTTATAAACACCTGAAACTGGACCGAGAAGTAACATTCTACTCAGATCAATCAACATCCACGGAAGCAGCAATCAAGAAATCAAATGACATACTACATTAGGCAAATCTGTTGCAAAAGTCCTCTTTAAAGTTTTTAAAAGCAAAGATGTCTGATGACCAAATTGTGCCTGACCCAACCCATATTCTTTTCATTCATCTCAAATGCATGCAAAAGCTGGACAATAAAAAGGAAGACAGAAGAACTGATGCGTTGGAACGGTGACATTGGTGAAGAATATGCTGTAGACTACCAGAAGAGTAAACAAATCAGTCATAGAAGAAATGCAACCAGAATATTCTTTAGAAATGAGAGTGGCCTAACTTTATCTTGCTTACTTTGGACACATCATCAGGAAAAGACCAATAGCTAGAAAAGGACATCATGTTTGGTAAAGTTAGTGAAAATGAGGGAAACCTTCAATGAGATAGATTGACAAAGTAGCCAAAACAATGGACTCAAACATACTAACAATCATGAAAATGGCACAAGGCCCAGCAGCATTTTGTTCTATTATACATAAGGTCACCATGAGTCCAAACCACCTAGACAAAACTAACAATGGCAACTGAAGTAATGAAAGTTGAGAACTTTAAAATAGTACTTAGCCTTCTTATTTTTCTTACTTTATTGGTGTATGATTTATGTACAATAAACTGCACATATCTAAAGTGTACCATTTGATAAATTTTGACACATGTATACACATGCATCTGGTGATACAGTGGTTAAAGCACTCAGCTTCTAACCAAAAGATCAGCAGTTCGAATCCACCAGAAACTCCGCGGGAGAAAGATATGGCAATCTGCTTCTGTAAAGAATTTACAATCTTGGAAACAGTATAAGACAGTTCTACTCTGTCCTGTAGGATCACTACGAGTTGAAATTGACTCCATGGCAGGTGGTTTTGGGGTTTGGATACACATGCACATATCTAAAGTGTACCATTTGATAAATTTTGACACATGTATACATGAGAAGGCATCACCACAATCAAAATAAAGAACCATTCCATCACCAAAAGTTTCCATATGTCCATTTTGTAATCAATTCCTCCTTTCACCATTAAGAACAGCCATTCAGGCAGTTACTGATCTTTATGTCACTATAGATTAGTTTTTATAAATATATATGGAATCATATAGCATGTACTATTTTTTGTTTGATTTCTTTCACTCAACTAAATTCTTCTGAGAACCGTCCATGTTGTTGATTGTATCAATAGTTTGTTCCTTTTTATTGTTGAGTGCTACTCCATTGTATGGATGTGCCACAACTGTTTACCCATTTACCTGTTCATGGACATTTGGGTTGTTTCTAGATTTGGACTATTACAAATAAAGCTGCTCTGAATATTTGCAGATAAATCTCTATGTGGGCATATGCATTCATTACTTTTGGGTAAATGCCTAGGAACAGAATAGCTGGATCGTATGGAATGCGTATGTTTAAATTTTTAATGAACTACTATACTTTTCCAAAATAGTTGTATTATTTTCCATTCCCACAGCAGAATATGGCAGTTCCAGTTGCTCCATATCCTGGCCAAAACTTGTTGTTAGTCTTTTAAATTTTAGTCATTTTAATAGGATGTAGTGGTATCTCGCTGTGGTTTTAATTTGCATTCCCTTAATATGCATGTTCAGCATATTTTCATGAGCTTATTTGCTATTGTATATCTTCTTTTGTGAAGTTTCTGTTCAAATTTTTTGCTCAGCCACATAAACCAGAGACTCTATCAGCCTGAGACCTGAAGAACTAGATGGTACCCAGCTACCACGGATGACTGCCCTGATAGGGAACACAACAGTGAATCCCTGATGGAACAGGAGAACAGTGGGATGCAGATCTTAAATTCTAGTAGAAAAAAAAAACAGGCTTAATGGTCTGAGTGAAACAGGAGGGACCCTGACGGACCTGGCCCCCAGACCCTTTGATAGCCCAATATTGGAACCATTCTCGAAACCAACTCTGCAGACAGGGATTGGCCTGGACTATAAGATATTGATGCTGGTGAGGGGTGAACTTCAAGGCTCAAGTAGACACATAAGACTATGCCGGTGACTCCTGTCTGGTGGCGAGAGGAGAAGGAAGAGGGGTATAGGAGCTGGTTGAATGGACACGGCAAATACAGGTTGGAGAGAAGGAATGTGCTGTCTCACTAAGGGGAGAGCAACTGGGAGAGCACAGCGAGGTGTGTATGGCTTTTTGTGTGAGAGACTGACTTGATTTGTAAACTTTTACCTAAAGCACAATAAATAAATTTGAAAAAAAAAATTTTTCTTTTGCTCATATTTTGAGTTGTTAGTCTTCTATTACTGAGTGTTGAGTGTTCTTTATGTATTTTGTATGCAAATCCTTTATTATGTATATAATTTACAAAATAGTTTCTGCCAATCCATGGGTTGTATTTTCATTCTCTTTTTTTTCCAAATAACTCACATTTCTCATTTTGATGAATAAAGGTCTTCAATTTTCTCTATTATAAACCATGACGTATGTATGGGGGCCCTGGTGATGCAGTAGTTAAGCATTTGGCTGCTAACCAAAGGGTTGGCAGCTGAAATCCACTAGTTGCTCCTTGGAAACCTTATGGGACAGTTCTAACCTATCCTATCAGGTCAATATAAGGTCGTTATGAGTCAGAATCGACTTGATGGCAATGGGTTTCATTTGGTTTTGATTTATGTATGTATACGTCCATTTTTGTACTCTATCCTATCCCACTGAGCTATATGTCTTTCTTTAAACCAATACCACAGAGTCTTGATTACTGCAGCTTTACCATAACTCTTGAAACCAGGTAAGGTAATTTCTCCAACTTTGATGTTTTTCAAAGTTGTTTTGTCATTTTCAATTTTTTGCATTTCCATACAAAATTTAAAGTCAGTTTGACAATGCCTACAAAAAAAAATCTTGCTGAGGTTTTATTGGACTGCATCGATCCTATAGACAAATTAAAGAACTGACATCTCAAAATTAGTCTTCTGATCCATGAACATCACATATCTCTCCACTTGTTTAGGTCTTCTGTAATATCTATTGGCAGTGTTTTGTAGTTTTCAGTGTGCAGATCTTGAACATCTTTTTGTCACATTTAGCCCCAGGTTTTCATATTTATAATGCTTTACTCCAATTTATGTTCCAGTACAAGTGCTAAACTTAAGTTTGGCAATTTTTAATTAAAAGTTTTTGTATATTGTAATTAATTTAAGTTAATACTATAAATGACTTTAGAATGTGCTAAAAATCAAAGACCAGTTGTTGCTGTTGTTGTTAGGTGCTGTCACATCGATTCTGACTCATAGCGACTCCAGATAGAGTAGAACTGTCCCATAGGGTGTTCTTTGCTGTAATCTTTACAGAGGCAGATCACTAACCTTTTGATTAGTAGCTGAGTGCCTAACTCTTTTACATTTACTAAAATCTGTAATAATCCATTATTCACTCACTCATTCATCAAACATTGAATGTCTGCCATGTGCTAGGTACTGTGCTTAAATATAGGAAATAAAACTTCTTCTGGCACCTATGGATGAAGCAAAAACTGTTAAAGAGATGCACAATTATGCATAGATATATTGACTGAATCTTTAGGTTCTTTTCTGAGATTTTATTATTCCACGAGTTTAGAGAAGACCTCAGTTTATAAATTAAATTGTCATTTACTTACAAAATAACATGTTCAAGGAGAGAGAAATGAGAAAAAAAAGATGATATGGAGAGGAGACAAGAACTGTTGAGGCTCTAGCAGAAAGAAGCAAGAGTGCAGAAAAGAGAGCATACTTTTAAGAATCAGCTGTGTCTGAAAGAGCATATCCACGTAACACAGGGACAAAGTGTATTTATCCTGCCTGGCAGGTGGTGTACCAGCTCACGCAGAAATGAAAAACAAACTGGACTGGGCAGTTCTTCAGGCTGTGGCTACATCAGTAGAACATTTGCTTTACTGCCCGACAACTATTCTACCCCAAGGCAAATCAGAAATACCATCGTTGCCATATGCACACCTTCAAAATGGCATCAGGAAATGGAAGAGAATAGAGAGCTCTACAATCACTTAACATCTATGGATAGTTGGGTAACCACTTTAATCACTTGGCCTACTCAATGAAGGCACAGCTTAAAATAAAATAAGCAGATAGTAGTAAAGACAGGGATTGCTGCTTAATGGGAAAATGACAAATGAGAGGAGAAATTTTAGTGAGTGGCGAAAACATGTTTTCTGTGTCTGTACCTTCTCTCTGGACCTGATAATAACAATTTATAGATGACTTATTCAAAGTGTATCAAACCTGCAGATAATTCAATCATTTTAGACATTAAGATAGTCAATATCACTAAGACTTTTATCTTGAAATTACCTATGTGATTAAATAAGATGCATATTTCACCAATCTTATAAATTACTATCTTTTCAATGATTAATGCATTGAAAAATATTGCTTTTAAAACCAATTTTTAAATATTACAAATAATAAAAAAATTAAGATATGTCATGGATAAGTATCCAGTAACATTAAATCAGATATTTTAATCAAATAATACCTGTTTAAGAAATCATTAAGGGTTGTTTAACTAAACCTAGTATCAAGTAAATATCTTTTCCCTGTGTTTGATAAGTACATTCTATACTCATAAAGTGCACTTTGAATGTAGGATCCTTTACGTTTCAGAATTTCATACTTAATATTTAAGCATACAGAAGAACTTATTCAAACACTGTTTTTAAAAGTCTTGGATTGGTTTCAATGATGTTAGGTTTTCCATTATCACAGTCATTTGGCTACAACCACTCAGAAAGGAGGCACCATAAACTTGGCAGGAGTCAGGGAAGGGGTCAATAAGAAAGTGATCAAAATGAGCTAAGCTGTCTTAATATAACTGAATCTTTTTTTTTTTTTTTTTAGTGATAGTGTTTCTATTATCTACAACTGTGTAACAAGCCAGCTCAGAACTTAGCGGCTCAAAACAATAACTTTATTATTTTTCAAGTTTTTTTGGGTCAGAAATTAGGGCAGGGCTTGGCCATGAACTTCTTTTGCTCCATGTGGTGTCGGTTGGGAGCCCATTTCTACTCTGACACATGTGGGGTTGCCATGAGTTAGAATCAACTCCATGGCAACTAAGGCAGTAGCATCACTAGGGGCGGTCTGGGGGGCATGGACTGTATTGCATGACACTGTCAGGAGCTGACACCAAAATGACTGTCTATAAAAAATCCCTGTAGTTAGTTGTAACAATAAAAACATTTTTTGTAAGCCCAGTTTACATGTATCAATATACATTGAAGACTAAAACCCTATGCAAATTTACTTTTGAAACTTCTAATGCACTCCAGTCACAGCTGTCATTATTACCCAATTACAATGATGCTTCAGATCACGTGGTTTCATCTGCACGCGCCACAAGCACCCGCTGTTTTTTTCATTGCTGCCAGTGTTTTTATAGTCGCCGATTTTGTCAAATTTTCTGGTATTTTAGCTACCGTACTGTGGTGATTAGTATTTGTGAACCTATATCAATAACTTTTGGAAGTCATCAAAAATGAAAGAGACCAATTGCTGGAAAAGGACAGCATGCTTGGTAAAGTACAGGGTCAGCAAAAAAGAAGAAGACCCTCAAGGAGATGGATTGACACAGTGGCTGCAACAATTGTGAGGATGGTGCAGAATGGGCCTCTCTTGTACGTAGGATCACTATGAGTCGGATCCGACTTGACAGCTCCTAACAACAACTCTTTTCTGCCTTCTTCACTCGTTAACTCTTACATATTTTTCAGGTCTAATTTAGATGTCACTTCCTCAATGAAGGCTTCCCAGGTACCTTCAAGCCTCAGTATTTTTATGTAAAATGAAGATACTATCGTCTGTGATTTAACAGTTTATGAGGATCAGAGAAAATATCTCATTTGCTGTTTAGCACTTAAAATGCAAGTTATGATGATTATGGTGATAATAATCTGATGATGATGATGATTTAAACTCTCTGGCTCTATTTTTTCACATAACCTGTCCATAGTAGTATTCAAGAAGTACAGCCTAGCTGCCAAGCAGTAATTTAAAATTACTTGCATACCTCATGTTATTAAAGGGGATCCAATTTATACCCTGCAATGTTTTTTTTCTGTTTTCTTTCAGGAGTTTCTAGCATCTTACGCCCTTTTCTCTTACAAAGGACAGCCTCCTGTTGGGCTACAAAGAGTCAAACTAAAACTTTATTTCATTTGTTCTTCCTAACCCTTCTGTGGAGCTCTTCATCTCCTTCTTTCCTCTGTATTTCTCCTAGTGTTTCAGATTGACTCAGTCTCCTTATGTAAGCCTTTTCTCCAGCATTTTCCATTTGATCTCTCATTCCTCTGTGCTCCCCTTTTTGCATGAGAAAAGACATACACAAAAGATGGTCCTGAGAGGTGTGAACTTTGGAAGAAAGAGTCCCACTTTAAAAATATTGTTCCTGTCACATTTTTCTTACTTGATAGGTCTGTTGTTATGGTTTAAGGAATATAATGAATAGTGTATGCGAGTGACACCTCTGAGCTTTATTAAAAAAAAAAAACATTGCCATAGAATTGATTTCACCTCTTAGCAACCCTATAGGACAGAGTAGAACTGCCCCATAGGGTTTCCAAGGCGTGGCTAGTGGATTCAATCTGCTGACCTTTTGGTTAGCAGCCAAGCTCTTAACCTTTGGCCACCAGGCCTCCCTGAGCTATGTAAAAACCAAACCTGTTGCCATCGAGTCAATTCCAACTCATAGCGATCCTATAGGACAGAGTAGAACTGCCTATAGAGTTTCCAAGGAGTGAATGAGTGTTCAAGCCTGGATGACTGGGGAAAATGATAATACCATCTTTTAGGTCAGGGAAATTGGGGGTCCGGTAAAGTCCAGCCTGATCAGGCCTTGTCAGCCTCTTTATGCTTATCTTTCTCCAACACTCTTTATAATTCATCCACAGTGGCCCTATCTGAGCCACTCTAACTTACTAGTATCCTTTCCTCCTTGAAGATTTTAGACTGTAGTATATCTTCTTAACTACAACTTTACTTACCAGACTCCTACTTACCTTTCACGTCCCATCCAAAATGTCACTTACTTATGGATGCATCCAATAAATATCCTTGTTTGCATTGTTTTAAATAATGAAACTAACAAAACAACTTACTTTATGCATACAGAAGAGACAGAGATGAAATTCCAAGATTCTTTTATCTAACGACAACAAAAAATGCTGGCTTATGTATCTTCTAGTGTTATAGACATTTACTGGAATGTATTTATCCAATGATAACCAGTTAACATCAAAGACATTCACAGGATAAAGTCTACACCCTTTGAAATCCAGATGTCTTTAAAAAGGGCTTATCATACAGTTTTCCAAGGACCTTCTTTCATGGTTACAAAACAGAACAGAACCTCATTTTTATACATGTTGTCAGTCTCCAAATTTGTCTGAATTTTCTTCTAAGTAGATTTTCACTGGAGCTACTAATTCAGAGAGCTAGATTTTTCAAGGCTGCCAGCGGAAATCCATTTGTTAGAATAAATCAGAAAGGACAGGCCTAAAGAATTCTGAAACTTAAAGGAATTTAGGAAAGAATACTTTCTTATATAAGAATTATGAAGTCTAAAATATTTTGCTCCTATAGAAGCCTTCCAGAATATGCAAAATAGGCTAGGTTATAGCACCTTTTACTTACAGCTATTATAATTATGATAATTATTGTATAACAATTTGCCTAATACCTATTTCTCCTGCTAGACCTTTAGCTCCAAGGGCATGGTAACCCATTGCTTTTGATCACTGCTATATCTCCTGAAGCAAGTGAGGTGCTAGGTAGTCACTACTATTGAAGGTGTATGAATTCACTTTTGTATACTGAGTTCATTTGGCAGCAGAGGATTCAGGTGGAATGTCCTAAAATAAAAGAGTCTTAAGAAGCATGTGGGGCTGTGATGAGGGGACAGGACTGTATAAATTGAAAACGATAACTTGGCATTAGTAGTTGAAGCTAAGCATTTGTGTGAACACTATAAAGAAAAAGGAAAGCGGAATAACACTAAAGATTAGGTCCAATGAGTAAGGGAGAAATGTGGGGGGGAGGGTGGGGGAGATCAAGATAAAGACACTATGGAGGAGGAAGGGGGGACTTTTAAGGAGAAAGTAGTCAATGGGGTCATTGCAGCAGCTACTGCAGAGGCCACAGTACATCCTTGTTGTGTTGTGGCTGTGGGTTGACTCACTCTCTTTCTGAGGGCAGGTACAAATACTACAGAATCCTGTAAAGTTTTATCAGTTATCAGATTCTTCTCCTGAAATGTCCCTAAGCCCACTCTACTCTGGAAGTCATCCATGCAGCAAATAGGTCTCAGTTAAGCAATTACAGGGAGTCCATGAGTGGGGTAAATGGTTAGGTGCTTGTCTGCTAATCAGAAGGTTGGCAGTTTGAGTCCATCTAGGGGTGCCTCAGAAAAAAGACTTGGCTATCTACTGCGTAAAGATCAGCCATTAAAAACCATACAGAGAGAGATCTGAAGGCGGAGCCAAGATGGCAGAATACACAGACGCTTCCATCGAGCCCTCTTTACAACAAAGACCTGAAAAAACAAGTGAAAGAACTATATTTGTGACAAGCTAGGAGCCCCAAGCATCAAAGGCAAGCTTAGACAATGAACTGAGGGGCAGGGGAAGGAAGAGGCCATTCAGAACTGGACAGGAGTTACCGGACCTGAATCACAGGGAGCCCTCAGGCACCATTCCCGGAGTGGAGGCAGTGATGGCGGCGGCACGTTGGTATTAGTGTTCGGCTGCAGTTTCCTGAGGGAGAAGCAGCCAGCCACACAGCCTACTCATGCCTCCAGACCTAAGAATGAAGCTCTCAGCAAAAGCTAGTTACTTGCATATATTTTCCCACGCCCCTCCCACCCCCAAGCCAGCTTCAGTGGCTGAATCCCTGGGCCTGAGATAGACCCTGGTGAGCACCTACAGCCATCTTCCCGGCCTTGGGGAAGGAAGAAATTTGCAACTGGGGAGAAAAGATAATTTGCTAGCTCCATAAACGAGGGGAGCTCAAGACAGAAGCAGCTCCTGTCCAGACATAAACCCTCCGTGGACCTTGAGTAACTTTCCCTTCTGCATGGACCTGTGTGGGCATATTTCAGAAGATTAGGCCCTTGTTGGTAAACTCCAACCATTTCAGCTGTGCAGTGGAGAGGTGGGTGTTTGATGTTTGACATTGCTGCCTATTAAACAAGGTCCTCACCTATCCACATCAGGGACCTAAGGACTGGTAGCTCCACTCAGGTCACCCAGCGACTTCCAACAGGGGTCCAAAGAAAACTAGTATCTCCCAGTCCTTACAACCAAAAACATTGGGTGCCCATGGTCCCTCTGCAGAACCCACCCACCAGCACACTCTAGGGAACAGAGATGTGTTTTCCTTAGAGACACTTTGGGGTTGGTTCTCAGCCCCTTCCTTGTTCAGCGCGTGACCCCCTGCTACAATCAGATACCAGTATATATGCCAATCACCCCTGCCCCTCTAACACTGTATGACAGAGCCTGTACCACAAACTTGATATAAGCTACCTGGAAATCTAAGCTGAATTCATACAAGAAAACTGAATGGACTGATATACCTGATAACAGCTCTAGCCAGCTGGGGACAGGATACCAGAGCTCCAAAGGCAAAAATCATCAAGCTAGCTCACTCAAGCAACCCATAGGGGTATACCAAAACAAAACAAAGCAAGCAGCTACAACACAGTAACCAAGCATAAACTAAATACAATAATTTATAGATGGCTCAGAGACAACAGCCAATATCAAGTCACATACAGAAACAGATCATGATCACCTCAACAGGCTCTCAAAACAAAGAATCCAGGGATCTTCTAGATGAAAGTGCATTCCCAGAATTACCAGATGCAGAATACAAAAGTTTAATATACAGAACCCTTCAAGACATCAATCAGGAAGGAAATGAGGCAATACACAGAACAAGCCAAGGAACACACAGATAAAGCAACTGAAGAAATTAGAAAGATTATTCAGGAACATAATGAAAACTTTAATAAGCTGGAAAAATCCATAGACAGCAATCAGAAATTTAGAAGATTAACAATAAAATTACAGAATTAGATAACTCAACAGTAAGTCAGAGGAGCAGAATTGAGCAAGTAGAAGCCAGAATTTCTGAACTCGATGGTAATACACTTGGCACTAATATAGTTGAAGAAAAATCAGATAAAAGAATTTGAAAAAATGGACAAACCTTAAGAATCATGTGGGACTCTATCAAGAGAAATAACCTATCAGTGATTGGAGTACCAGAACAGGGAGGGATAACAGAAAATACAGAGAAAATTGTTGAAGACTTGTTGGCAGAAAACTTCCCTGATATGGTGAAAGATGAGAAGATATCTATTCAAGATGCTCATCGAACTCCACATCAGGTAGATGTTAAAAGAAAGTCACCAAGACATACTATAATCAAGCTTGCCAACACCAAAGATAGAGAGAATTATAAGAGCAGCAAGGGATAAACGAAAAGTCACCTACAAAGGAGAGCCAATAAGAAAAAGCTCAGTTACTCGTCAGAAACCATGCAGGCAAGAAGGCAATGGGATGACATATTTAAAAATTTGAAGGAAAAAAATTGCCTGCCAAGAATCATATATCCATCAAAACTGTCTCTTAATATGAAGGTGAAATTAACACATTTCCAGATAAACACAAGTTGAGGGAATTTGTAAAAACCAAACCAAAACTACAAGAAATACTAAAGGGAGTACTTTGGTTAGAAAATCAATAATATCAGGCATCAACCCAAGACTAGAACACTGGGCAGAGCATCCAGAAGTCAACCCAGACAGGGAAGTCCAAAAAAAAAACAAAGTAAGATTATGAAAAAAAAAAAAAAAAAAGGCCCAAAACAGGGTAACAGCAATGTTATTACATAAAAGAAGACAACATTAAAATAATAAAGAGGGACTAAGAAATATAATCATACACCTTCCATATGGAGAGGAAGATACGGCAGTACAAAGAAATAAAAGTTAGTTTTAAATTTAGAAAAATAGGGGTAAATAATAAGGTAACCAAAAAGGAGACAAACTATGCTACTCATCAAAATAAAATACAAGCGGAAAAACACAAACTCAGCAGAATAAAATCAACAACAACAAATAAGAGGAAGGACAATATATAAAGACAATCTACTCAGCACATAAAATCAAGTGGGAAAAAGAAACTGTCAACACAAAAAAAGACATCAAAATGATAGCACTACTAAATCCATATCTGTCCATAATTACCCTGAATGTAAATGGACTAAATGCACCAATAAAGTGACAGAGAGTGGCTGAATGGATTAAAATACAAGATCCGTCTATATGCTGCCTACAAGAGACACACCTTAGACTTAGAGACACAAACAAACTAAAACTCAAAGGATGGAAAACAATATATCCAGCAAACAACAATCAAAAAAGAACAGGAGTGATAATATTAATTTCTGACAAAATAGACTTTAAAGTTAAATCCGTCAGAAAGGATAAGGAAGCACACTACATAATGATTAAAGGGACAATACACCAAGAAGATATAACCATATTAAATATTTATGCGCCAGATGACAGGGCTGCAAAATACATAAACTCTATCAGCATTGAAAAGTGAGATAGACAGCTCCACAAGAACAGTAGGAGACTTCAACACACCACTTTCACTGAAGGACAGGACATCCAGAAAGAAGCTCAATAAGACACGGAAGATCTAAATGCCACAATCAACCAACTTCACCTCATAAACATATACAGAACACTCCACCCAACAGCAACCAAGTATACTGTCTTTTCTAGTGCACATGGAACATTCTCTAGAATAGACCACATATTAGGTCATAAAGCAAGCCTTAGCAGAACCCAAAACATTGAAATATTACAAAGCATCTTCTCTGACCATAGGGCCATAAAAGTGGAAATAAATAATAGAAAAAGCAGGGAAAAGAAATCAAAAACTTGGAAACTGAACAATACCCTGCTCAAAAAGACTGGACTATAGAAGACATTAAGGATGGAATAAAGAAATTCAGAGAATCCAATGAGAATGAAAACACTTCCTATTAGAACCTTTGGGACACAGCAAAAGCGCTGCTTATAGGCCAATTTATATCAATAAAGGCACACATCCAAAAAGAAGAAAGGGCCAAAATCAAAGAACTATCCCTACAACTTGAACAAGTAGAGAGCAACAAAAGAAACCCTCAGGCACTAGAAGAAAACAAAAAATAAAAATTACAGCAGAACTGAAAGAATTAGAAAACAGAAAAACAATTGAAAGAATTAACAAAACCAAAAGCTGGTTTTTTGAAAAAATCAACAAAACTGACAAACCACTGGCCAAACTGACAAAAGAAAAACAGGAGAGGAAGCAAATAACCCAAATAAGAAATGAGATGGGCGATATTACAACAGACCCAACTGAAATTAAAAGAATCATATCAGGTTACTATGAAAAATTGTACTCTAACAAATTTGAAAACCTAGAAGAAACGGATGAATTCCTAGAAACACACTACCTACCTAAACTAACACAAACAGAGGTAGAACAACTAAATAGACCCATAACAAATGAAGAGATTGGAAAGGTAATTTAAAAACTCTCAACACAAAAAAAAGCCCTGGTCCGGACGGCTTTACTGCAGACTTCTACCAAACTTTCAGAGAAGAGTTAACACCACTACTACTGAAGGTATTTCAGAGTATAGAGAAGGACGGAACACTACCAAACTCATTCTATGAAGCCACCATATCCCTGATACCAAAACCAGGTAAAGACACCACAAGAAAAGAAAATTATAGACCTATATCCCTCATGAATGTAGATGCAAAAATCTTCAATAAAATTCTAGCCAACAGGATTCAACAACATATCAAAAAAATAATTCACCATGACCAAGTGGGATTTATACCAGGTATGCAGGGATGGTTCAACATTAGAAAAACAATTAATGTAATCCACCACATAAATAAAACAAAAGGCAAGAATCACATGATTTTATCAAATGATGCAGAAAAGGCATTTGACAAAGTTCAGAAGTCATTCATGATAAAAACTCTCATCAAAATAGGAATTGAAGGAAAATTCCTGAACACAATAAAGGGAATGTATACAAAGCCAACAGCCAACATCACCCTAAATGGAGAGAGCCTGAAAACATTCTCATTGAGATTGGGAACCAGACAAAGATGCCCTTTATCACCGCTCTTATTCAACATTGTGCTGGAATTCCTAGCAATTAGGCTAGATAAAGAAATAAAGGGCATCCAGATTGGAAAGGAAGAAGTAAAAGTATCTTTATGTGCAGATGACATGATCTAATACACAGAAAACCCTAAGGAATCCTCCAGAAAACTACTGAAACTAATAGAAGAGTTCAGCAGAGTATTGGGATACAAGATAAACATACAAAAATAGGTTGGATTCCCCTACACCAACAAAAAGAACGTCAAAGAGGAAACCACCAAATCAATGCCATTTACAGTATCCCCCAAGAAGAGAAAATACTTAGGAATAAATCTTACCAGAGATGTAAAAGACTTACACAAGAAATTTACAGTACACTTCTGCAAGAAACCAAAAGAGACTTACGTAAGTGGAAAAACATACCTTGTTCGTGGATAGGAAGACTTAACATTATGAAAATGTCTATTCTACCAAAAGTAATCTATACATTTAATGCAATTCCAATTCAAATCCCAACGACATTCTTTAATGAGATGGAAAAACAAATCACCAACATTATATGGAAGGGAAAGAGGCCCCAGATAAATAAGGCATTACTGAAAAAGAAGAACAAAGTGGGAGGCCTTACTTTACCTGATTTTAGTACCTATTATAACGCCACAGTAGTCAAAACAGCCTGCTAATAGTACGACAACAGATACATGGACCAATGGAACAGAATTGAGAATCTAGTCATAAATCCATCCATATATGAGCAGTCGATATTTGACAAAGACCCCAAAATAGTTAAATGGAGAATAGACAGTCTTTTTAACAAATGGTGCTGGCATAACTGGATATTCATCTACAAAAAAAATGAAACAAGACCCATACCTCACTCCATGCACAAAAACGAGCTGAAAATGGAACAAAGACCTAAATATAAAATCTAAAATGATAAAGATCATGGAAGAAAAAATAGGGAGAACGTTAGGAGCCCTAATACATGGCATAAACAGTATACAAAACATTATAAAGAATGTAGAAGAAAAACTAGATAACTGGGAGCTCCTAAAAATCAAACACCTATGCTCATCCAAAGACTTCACCAAAAGAGTAAAAAGACTACCTACAGACTGGGAAAAAGTTTTTAGCTATGACATTTCCGATCAGCGCCCGATCTCTAAAATCTACATGATACTGCAAAAACTCAACTGCCAAAAGACAAATAACCCAATTAAAAAATGGGCCAAAGATATGAATGGAGCCTTCACTAAAGAAGACATTCAGGTAGCTAACAGATACATGAGGAAACGTTCACAATCATTAGCCATTAGAGAAATGCAGATCAAAACTACAATGAGATTTCATCTCACTCCAACAAGCCTGGCATTAATCCAAAACACACAAAATAATAAATGTTGGAGAGGCTGTGGAGAGATTGGAACACTTCTACACTGCTGGTGGGAATGTAAAATGGTACAACCACTTTGGAAATCGATTTGGGGCTTCCTTAAAAAGTTAGAACTACCATACGATCCAACAATCCCACTCCTTGGAATATATCCGAGAGAAATGAGAGCCTTTACACGAACAGATATATGCACACCCATGTTTATTGCAGCACTGTTTACCATAGCAAAAAGATGGAAGCAACCAAGGTGCCCATCAACGGATGAATGGATAAATTATGGTATATTCACACAATGGAATGCTACGCATCGATAAAGAACAGTGAGGAATCTGTGAAACATTTCACAACATGGAGAAACCTGGAAGGCATTATGCTGAGTGAAGTTAGTCAGTTGCAAAAGGTCAAATATTGTATAAGACCACTATTAGAAGAACTTGTGAAATAGTTTAAACTGAGAAAAAAACATTCTTTTGTGGTTACGAGAGTGGGGAGGGAGGGGGGTGAGAGAGGGGCATGCACTGATTAAATAGTAGATAAGAACTACTTTAGCTGAAGGGAAAGACAGCACAGAATACAGGGGAAGTCAGCACAATTGGACTAAACCAAAAGCAAAAAAGTTTCCTGAATAAACTGAATACTTTTTTTCAAAGGCCAGTGTAGCAGGGGCAGGGGCCTGGGTACCATGGTTTCAGGGGACATCTAAGTCAATTGGCATAATAAAATCTATTAAGAATACATTCTGCATCCCACTTTGAAGAGTGGCATCTGGGTCTTAAACGCCAGCAAGCAGCCACCTAAGATTCATCAATTGGTCTCAAGCCACCTGGATCAAAGGAGAATGAAGAACACCAAGGATACAAGGCAATTACGAGCCCAAGAGACAGAATGGGCCACATGAACCAGAGACTACATTATCCTGAGACCAGAAAGATAGATGGTGCCCGGCTACAACCAATGACTGGTCTGACAAGGAACACAACAGAGAACCCCTGAGGGAGAAGGAAAGCAGTGGGATGCAGACCCCAAATTCTCATAAAAAGACCAGACTTAATGGTCTGACTGAGGCTAGAAGGACCCTGGTGGTCATGGCCCCCAGACCTTCTGTTGGCTCAGGACAGGAACCATTCCCAAAGCCAACTTTTCAGACATGGATTGAACTGGACACTGGGTTGGAAAGGGATGCTGGTGAGGAGTGAGCTTCTTGGATCAGGTGGACGGCTAAGACTATGTTGGCATCTCCTGCCTGGAGGGGAGATGAGAGTGTAGAGGGGGTTAGAAGCTGGTGAAATGGACACGAAAAGAGATAGTGGAAGGAGAGAGTGGGCCGTCTCATTAGGGGGAGAGAAATTGGGAGTGTGTAGCAAGGTGTATATGCGTTTTTGTGTGAGAGACTGACTTGATTTGTAAACTTTCACTTCAAGCACAATAAAAATTATTAAAAAAAAAAAAACATACAGAGAGGCGGAGCAAGATGTTGGAATAGACAGACGTTTCCGGTGAGCCCTCTTTACAACAAAGACCAAAAAATACAAGTGAAATGAGTACACTTATGACAAGCTAGGAGCCCTCATCATCAAAGGCAAGCTTAGAAAATGAACAGAGGTGCAGGGGGAGGAAGAGACGGTTCAGAAGCAAGAGGAGTTACTGGACCTGAATCGCGGGGAGCCCTCAGGCACCATTCCCGGTGCGTCAGTGGCAGTGGGCTGGTACTAGTGTTCGGCCGCAGTTTCCTCATGGAGAAGCAGCCAACCACACAGCCTACTTAGTCCTCTGGAACCAGAGAAGAACGGCGTTCTCAGCCGGCTTCACTGGCTGATTTCCCTGGGCCTGAGATAGGCACTGTTGAGCACCTAGAGCCATCCTTCCGGCCTTGGAGAAGGAAAAACTTTGCAATTGGGGAAGAAAGATAATTTGCCACCTCCACTAACTGGGAGAGCTCAGGGCAGAAGTGGTTCCTTTCCAGGCATAAACGGTCCATGAACTTTAAGCAGCTTTCCCCTCTGCATGGACCTGTGTGGGCCTATTTCAGGAGAATAGGCCCTTGTTGGCAGACTCCAACCACTTCAGCTGTGCAGTGGAGAGGTGGGTGTTTGATGTTTGACTTTGCTTTGCCTATTAAACAGGGTCCTCACCTACCCACATCAGGGACCTAAGGACTGGTAGCTCCACTCAGGTCACCCAGCCACCCACGACAGGGGTCCAAGGATAACTGGTACCTCCCAGTCCTTACAACCAAAAAAGCTGGGTGCCCATACTCCATCTGCAGAACCCACCCACCTGTATGCTCTAGGGAACAGGGACGTGCTTTCCTCAGGGACACTCGGGAGTACGTTCTCAGCCCCCTGCCTTGTTCAGAGCGTGAGCCCCTGCTGCAGTCAGATACTGGTACATACACCAATCACCCCTGCCCCTCTAAGATTGTAGGACAGAGCCTTTACCACACACTTGATGGTCAGCTACCTGGACACCTGAGCTGAATTCATACAAGAAAACTGAATGGACTGATATACCTGATAACAGCTCTAGCCAGCTGGGGACAGGATACCAGAGCTCCAAAGGCAAAAATCATCAAGCTAGCTCACTCAAGCAACCCATTCGGGCATAAAAGAACAAAACAAATCGAGAAGCTACAACACAGTAAGCAAGCATAAACTAATACAATAACTTATAGACACCTCGGAGACAACAGTCAATATCAAGTCACATACAGAAACAGATCATGATCACCTCAACAAACTCTCAAAACAAAGAATCCAGAGATCTTCTAGATGAAAGTGCATTCCTGAAATTACCAGAGGCAGAATACAAAAGTTTAATATACAGAACCCTTCAAGACATCAAAAAGGAAATGAGGCAATATGAAGAACAAGCCAAGGAACACACAGATAAAGCAACTGAAGAAATTAGAAAGATTATTCAGGAACATAATGAAAACTTTAATAAGCTGGAAAAATCCATAGACGGCAATCAGAAATTCAGAAGATCAACAATAAAATTATAGAAGTAGACAATTCAATAGAAAGTCAGAGGGGCAGAATTGAGCAAGTAGAAGCCAGAATTTCTGAACTTGAAGATACATCACTTGGCACTAATATATTTGAAGAAAAATCAGGTAAAAGGATTTTAAAAAATGGACAAACCTTAAGAATCATGTGGGACTCTATCAAGAGAAATAACCTATCAGTGATTGGAGTACCAGAACAGGGAGGGATAACAGAAAATACAGAGAGAATTGTTGAAGACTTGTTGGCAGAAAACTTCCCTGATATGGTGAAAGATGAGAAGATATCTATTCAAAATGCTCATTGAACTCCACATCAGGTAGATGTTAAAAGAAAGTCACCAAGACATATTATAATCAAACTTCCCAAAACCAAAGATAAAGAGAGAATTTTAAGAGCAGCGAGGGTTAAACAAAAAGTCACCTACAAATGAGAGTCAATAAGAAAGAGCTCGGACTACTCGTCAGAAACCATGTGGGCAAGAAGGCAATGGATGACTTATATTAAAAAATTGTCGACCAAGAATCATATATCCAGCAAAAATTTCTATTAAATATGAAGATGAAAGCAGGACATTTCCAGATAAAGAGATGTTTAGAGAATTTCTAAAAACCAAACCAAAACTACAAGAAATACTAACAGCATTTCTTTAGTTAGAAAATCAATAATATCAGGTATCAACCCAAGACTAGAACACTGGGCAGAGCAATGAGAAGTCAACCCAGACAGGGAAATCAAAAAAACAAAGAAAGATTAAATAAATAAATAAATAAAAGCTGAAAACAAGGTTTTAGCGATGTTATATAAAAGAAGACAACATTAAAACAATATTGAGGGACTAAGAAATATAATCAAAGATCTTTCATATGGAGAGGAAGATATGGCAATACAAAGAGAAAAGTTAGGCTTAAATTTAGAAAAATAGGGGTAAATAATAAGGTAACCACAAAGGAGACAAACTATCCTACTCATCAAAATAAAATACAAGAAAAAAATAGAGACTCAGCAGAAACAAAATCAACAACAATGAATATGAGGAAAGGACAATATATAAAGACAATCTGCTCAGCACATAAAATTTAATGGGAAAAAGAAACTGTCAACAACACACACACAAAAAGACATCAAAATGATAGCAGTAAATTCATACCTACCCATAATTACGCTGAATGTAATGGACTAAATGCACCAATAAAGTGACAGAGAGTGGCTGAATGGATTAAAATACAAGATCTGTCTATATGCTGCCTATAAGAGACACACCTTAGACTTAGAGATACAAACAAACTAAAACTCAAAGGATGGAAAAAAATATATCCAGCAAACAACAATCAAAAAAGAACAGGAGTGATAATATTAATTTCTGACAAAATAGACTTTAAAGTTAAATCCGTCAGAAAGGATAAGGAAGCACACTACATAATGATTAAAGGGACAATACACCAAGAAGATATAACCATATTAAATATTTATGCGCCAAATGACAGGGCTGCAAAATACATAAACTCTATCAGCATTGAAAAGTGAGATAGACAGCTCCACAAGAACAGTAGGAGACTTCAACACACCACTTTCACTGAAGGACAGGACATCCAGAAAGAAGCTCACTAAAGAGACAAAAGATCTAAATGCCACTATCAACCAACTTGACCTCATAGACATGTACAGAACACTCCACCCAACAGCAACCAAGTATACTTTCTTTTCTAGTGCACATGGAACATTCTCTAGAATAGACCACATATTAGGTCATAAAGCAAGCCTTAGCAGAATCCAAAACATTGAAATATTACAAAGCATCTTCTTTGACCATAGGGCCATAAAAGTGGAAATCAATAACAGAAAAAGCAGGGAAATGAAATCAAACACTTGGAAACTGAACAATACCCTGCTCAAAAAAGACTGGACTATAGAAGACATTAAGGATGGAATAAAGAAATTCAGAGAATCCAATGAGAATGAAAACACTTCCTATGAGAACCTCTGGAATACAGCAAAAGCAGTGCTCAGAGGTCAATTTATGTAAATAAATGCACACATATAAAAAGAAGAAAGGACCAAAATCAAAGAATTATCCCTACAATGTGAACAAATAGAAAAAGAGCAACAAAAGAAACCCTCAGGCACTAGAAGAAAACAAAAAATAAAAATTACAGCAGAACTGAAAGAATTAAAAAAAAGAATTAGAAAACAGAAAAACAATTGAAAGAATTAACAAGACCAAAAGCTGGTTTTTTGAAAAAATCAACAAAACTGATAAACCACTGGCCAAACTGACAAAAGAAAAACAGGAGAGGAAGCAAACAACCTGAATAAGAAATGAGATGGGTGATATTACAACAGACCCAACTGAAATTAAAAGAATCATATCAGGTTACTATGAAAAATTGTACTCTAACAAATTTGAAAACCTAGAAGAAATAGATGAATTTCTGGAAACACACTACCTACCTAAACTAACACAAACAGAGGTAGAACAACTAAATAGACCCATAACAAATGAAGATTGAAAAGGTAATCAAAAAACTCCCAACAAAAAATAGCCCTGGCCTTGACGGCTTCACTGCAGACTTCTACCAAACTTTCAGAGAAGAGTTAACACCACTACTACTAAAGGTATTTCAGAGCATAGAAAAGGACGGAACACTACCAAACTTGTTCTATGAAGCCACCATATCCCTGATACCAAAACCAGGTAAAGATACCACAAGAAAAGAAAATTATAGACCTATATCCCTTATGAACGTAGATGCAAAAATCCTCAACAAAATTCTAGCCAATAGAACCAACAACATATCAAAAAAATAATTCACCGTGACCAAGTGGGATTCATACCAGGTATGCAGGGATGGTTCAACATTAGAAAAACAATTAATGTAATCCACCACATAAATAAAACAAAAGGCAAGAATCACATGATTTTATCAACTGATGCAGAAAAGGCATTTGACAAAATTCAACACCCATTCATGATAAAAACTCTCAGCAAAATGGGAATAAAAGGAAAACCCCTCAACATAATAAAGGGCATTTATACAAAGCCAACAGCCAATATCATCCTTAATGGAGAGGGCCTGAAAGTATTCCCCTTGAGATCGGGAACCAGACAAGGATGCCCTTTATCACCGCTCTTGTTCAACATTGTGCTGGAATTCCTAGCCAGAGCAATTAGGCTAGGTAAAGAAATAAAGGGCATCCAGATTGGTAAGAAAGAAGTAAAAGTATCTTTATGTGCAGACGACATGATCTTATACACAGAAAACCCTAAGGAATCCTCCAGAAAACTACTGAAACTGGTAGAAGAGTTCAGCAGAGTATTGGGATACAAGATAAACACACAAAAATCTGTTGGATTCCTGTACACCAACAAAAAGAACATTTTAAGGGGAAATCACCAAATCAGTACCATTTAAAGTAGCCCCCAAGAAGATAAAATACTTAGGAATAAATCTTACCAGAGATATAAAAGACTTACACAAAGAAAACTACAAAACACTTCTATAAGAAACTAAAAGAGACCTATATAAGTGGAAAAACATACCTTGCTCATGGATAGGAAGACTTAACATTATAAAAAGTATATTCTACCAAAAATGATCTATACATTTAATGCAATTCCGATCCAAATTCCAACGACATTCTTTAATGAGATGGAGAAACAAATCACCAACTTCCTATGGAAGGGAAAGAGTCCCCTGATAAGTAAAGCATTACTGAAAAAGAAGAACAAAGTGGGAGGCCTTACTCTACCTGATTTTAGAACCTATCGTCCTGCCAAAGTAGTCAAAACAGCCTGGTACTGGTACAACAACAGATACATAGACCAATAGAACAGAATTGAGAATCCAGACATAAATCCATCCACATATGAGCAGTTGATATTTGACAAAGGCCCCAAAACAGTTAAATGGGGGAAAGACAGCCTTTTTAACGAATGGTGCTGGCATAACTGGATATCTATCTGCAAAAAAATGAAACAAGACCCATACCTCACTCCATGCACAAAAACGAGCTGAAAATGGAACAAAGACCTAAATACAAAACCTAAAATGATAAAGATCATGGAAGAAAAAATAGGGACAACGTTAGGAGTCCTAATACATGGCATAAGCAGTATACAAAACATTACTAACAATGCAGAAGAAAAACTAGTTAACTGGGAGCTCTTAAAAATCAAACACCTATGCCCATCCAAAGACTTTGCCAGGAGTAAAAAGATTACCTACAGACTAGGAAAAAGTTTTTAGCTATTACATTTCCAGTCAGCACCTGATCTCTAAAATCTACATCATACTGCAAAAACTCAACTACAAAAAGACAACCCAATTAAAAAATGAGCAAAAGATATGAACAGACACTTCACTAAAGAAGACATTCAGGTAGCTAACAGATACATGAGGAAATGCTCAGGATCATTAAAAAAAAAAAAAAAAAACCTGCTGCCATCAAGTCGATTCCAACTCATAGCGACCCTATAGGATGGAGTAGAACTGCCCCATAGAGTTTCCAAGGAGCACCTGGCAGATTCAAACTGCTGGTTAGCAGCCGAAGCACTTAACCACTACACGACCAGGTTTTCCCATTAGCCATTAAAAAAAAAAAAAAGAAATGCAAATCAAAACTACAATGAGATTTCATCTCACTCCAGCAAGGCTGGCATTAATCCAAAAAACACATAACAATAAATGTCCGAGAGGCTGTGGAGAGATTGGAACACTAATATATACACTGCTGGTGGGAATGTAAAGGGGTACAACCACTTTGGAAATCAATTTGGCACTTCCTTAGAAAGTTAGAAATAGAACTATCATACGATCCAGCAATCCCACTCCTGGAATATATCCTAGAGAAATAAGAGCCTTTACATAAACATATACATGCACACCCATGTTCACTGCAGCACTGTTTACAATAGCAGAAAGATGGAAGTAACCAAGGTGCCCATCAACGGATGAATGGATAAATAAATTATGGTATATTCACACAATGGAATATTACACATCAATAAAGAACAGTGAGGAATCTGTGAAACATTTCATAACATGGAGGAATCTGGAAGGCATTATGCTGAGTGAAATTAGTCAGTTACAAAAGGACAAATATTGTATGAAACCACTATCATAAGAACTCAAGAAATAGTTTAAACAGAGAAGAAAATATTCTTTGATGGTTAGGAGAGTGGGGAGGGAGAGAGGTGGGAGGGGGTATTTACTAATTAGACAGTAGATAAGAACTACTTCTGGTGACGGGAAAGACAACACACAATACAGGCGAGGTCAGCACAACTGGACTAAACCAAAAGCAGTTTCCTGAATAAACTGCATGCTTTGAAGGCCGGTGTAGCAGGGGCAAGGGTTTGGCTACCATGGTTTCAGGGGACATCTAAGTCAATTGGCATAATAAAATCTATTAAGAAAACATTCTACATCCCACCTTGGAGAGAGGCATCTGGGGTCTTAAAAGCTAGCAACCAGCCATCTAAGATGCATCAATTGGTCTCAACCCACTTGGATCAAATGAAAAAGAATACCAAGGATACAAGGTAATTACAAACCCAAGAGACAGAAAGGGCCACATAAATCAGAAACTACATCAGCCTGAGACCAGAAGAGGTAGATGGTGCCTGGCTACAACCATTGACTGCCCTGACAGGAATGACAACAGAGAACCCCTGAGGGAGCAGGAGAGCAGTGGGATGCAGACCCCAAATTCTTGTAAAAAGGCCAGACTTAATGGTCTGCCTGAGACTAGAGGGACCCTGGTGGTCATTGCCCACAGATGTTCTGTTGGCCCAGGACAGGCACCATTCCCAAAGCCAACTCTTCAGAGAGGGATTGGACTGGACAATCGGTTGGAGAGAGATGGCAGGTGACGAGTGAGCTTCTTGGATCAGGTGAACGCTTGAGACTATGTTGGCATCTCCTCCCTGGAGGGGAGATGAGAGGGTAAAGGGGGTTAGAAGCTGGCGAAATGGACATGAAAAGACAGAGTGGAGGGAGGGAGCGGGCTGTCTCATTAGGGGGAGAGCAATTGGGAGTATGTAGCAAGGTGTATATAAGTTATTGTGTGAGAGACTGACTTGATTTGTATACTTTTGCTTAAAGCACAATTAAAAAAAAAAAAAAAACATGTACAGCACAGGTCTCCTCTGGCACACATTGGGTCGCCATGAGTCAGAATCGACTCCATGGCAACTTTTTTGGTTTTTGGTTTCTTAAGCAATTATATTGCTGAAGACTTTACACAAGAACAAACCCCTAGGGCATTTCGTGGTCATCATGTATGAGAAACTAATGCCTAATTTTCAAATCTGATTTGGTTTGCTGCTAGAGCAGAGGAGATCAGCATTAATTAGTGTGTGGTTAGAGTCGGCTGTGTTTTCTTTCCTGCTTGCACAATTAGAATGTGCAACCACTTAGAAGAATAAAAGTTTGATTGAAAACTAAAAGCACATATGCACATAGAGAAAAGAATACAAATCTTGAGTATTGAATAGCAATTAAATTAATAATCTTCTGGGATAACCTACCTTTTGGTGTATTTGAAAATAATTGTTTTAATAAGAAAATGCTAAAATGCTGCAGGACATTTCTTTACCTGTCCAAGAGTTTGGAGCAGAACTTTGTAATTCACAAAACTGTTTTACATAACCATGATAATTGCTGTTAAATTTACCATGATTTGTCACAGTAGATGGAGTATTTTCTATTGACTTCCAAATAATTAAATCATTGTGTTTCCCAAGTGAACCACTTAGAATGTAAGGTTTATGGAAATAAATTAGGTTTTTGGTTTTTAAATGTTGAAAATTCTTACAACTAGACCAATAACAACATCATGATAAATGGAGAAAAATTGATGTTGTCAAGGATTTCATTTTACTTGGATCCACAATCAACACCCACGGAAGCTGCAGTCAGGAAATCAAAGGACGTATTGCACTGGGCAAATCTGCTGCAAAAGACCTCTTTAAAGTGTTCAAAAGTACAGATGTCACTTTGAGAACTAAAGTGTGCCTGACCCAAGCTGTGATATTTTCAATTGACTCATATGCATGTGAAACCGGGACAACAAATAAAGAAGACCGAAGAAGAGTTGGCACCTTTGTATTCGGGTGTTGGCAAAGAATATTGAATATACCATGAACTTCTAGAACAAACAAGTCTGTCTTGAAAGAAATACAGCCAGAGCCAAAGAAGTACATCCTTGCTACTTGGAAGCAAGGATGGCGAGACATATTTGGATATGTTATTGGAAGGGATAGGTCCCTGGAGAAGGACATCATGCTTGGTAGAGTGGAGGGTCCGTGAAAAAGAGGAAGACCCTCAACAAGATAGATTGACACAGTAGCAGCAACAATGGACTTAAGCATAATAACGATTGTGAGGTTGGTACAGGACTGGGCAGTGTTTTGTTTTGTTGTACACAGGGTTGCTATGAGTCAGGACTGACTTGACGGAACCTAACAACAACAACATATGTTGAGGAAAAGATTGGACATTCACTGACAGTATTGTTACATGACACCTGGTCAATTTCAACTCATAACTACCGCATGTGACAAAGTAGGAACTGCCCCAAAGGGGGAGTAATGGTTAAGTGCTTGACTGCTCACTGAAAGGTCGACGGTTCAAACCCATCAGTGGCTCCATGGGAGATAAGACCTGGTGATCTGCTTCCACACAGATTACATCCTAGGAAACTCTATTGGACAGTTTTACTTTATCCTATAGGGTCTCTATGAGTCGGAATCGACAGCACATAACAACAACAATAACAATCTTTATAGGAGCAGATCGCTAGGTCTTTCTTCCACGGTGCCACTGGGTGGGTTCAAACAGTCAACTTTTTAGTTAGCAGCCTGAGCGTTCAACTGTTGTGCCAACAGGGCTCCTCTGACAGTGCTAACTTTAGTTAAGAAGAAAGAACTTGAGTTACTTATTCTAAGTGAATGTGTTAAGATTTCCTCACAGGTCTGTTTAATTTCTGCTTTAACAAAAGGAGAACTTACAACATTTATTAAACTCTTCTTTAGGTAAAATTAGCCTACCAAGAGCTGTCCAAGGGAAAAAGATCCTTAAGTTTCAACATAATAAAATCTTCCTGTTTTTGCTTGTGTTTGTTGAGGAATCAAACCCCCACAGATGATACATTTGCTGCATAGCATTCATGCTGTCAATGAGAGTCATAGTGGGAAGCCCTTCGGTAGAAGACTCACACATATTTGATTGACTGAAGCCAAGTTTTTCTGTTACGTGGTTTTGTTTTGCAAATATAGACACATTAAAATAAACAAAAATAATTAGCCTATTTAAATCAAAGTAACTTATTTATATGATGTCACTGTGTCTCTGAACTTTTTTAATTGATGACATTGAAAATTTTCTCAGTGATTTTGAATCTTCGAGTCCCATACCCAACTTAGCAGTAGTTTTCTAAGGAAGAAATTTGAGAATTCCTTCAAAAACAGTTTTATCATGTTAAAAGTTCAAATATATTTTATAAAGTCAGTGATCGTGTGTTACCTACTGAAAGATTTTTTTTAAAGCAACTAAATAGTAGTCAGCATTTTAAAAAATTACTTCTCTAAAACAAAGAAAAATGACCAACAAGCCAATAAAAAGTAATGAGCAAAGGACAAAAATAGTTCTGCAGAGAAATACAGAGTGAGAATATAAATAGCTCTAAAACTTATGAAATGATGCTCAATCTCACTTATAATAAGAGAAAATCGAATTTAAAATAGATGAAGATGCCATTTTTTCCTAGTAGATAAATGTTGTGAGCCTATAACAGACACCCTTATACATTGACGGTAGAAGCGTGGAGCAATCTAGTATAGCTATCAAAATTTAAAATAGTACAACTGGATATCCATTTGCAAAAATATAAAATAACTTTGAGCCATAACTTATATCATACACAAAGTTACTCAAAATGAAGCCTCCGCCAAGACTTCCTCCCACCCCGCCACAGTTCCCTCCCCCTCTCGCAGCCGGCAAAGCCATAGCTTCTAACCGCAGTTTGGCCCGGCCACACTGTGGCCATAAGGACAGTTTGAATTTGGTGCCGGAATCCTGCACATGCCTGAACCAAGATTTCGGCGCATGTGCAGGACCGGAAGAGCTGTGTCTCAATCTGTCCTTGGACCTGAACATTACTGACATGATTCAACATCCAGACCTCTAAATGTGGACATGGGAGGGCTAAGGGCAGAGAGTTTCAGGCACCAAACCCAACCCCCAAGAAGCCATTGGAAATAAAAAGCTCCCCAAACCCCTCAGACAGCAAGCACGTGGCCTTATGGTCGCTAGACCCTTTTGCTCCTTCTCTGTGCAGACAATAATTTTCCACTTTGTTTCCCTTGCAACTGGTGGTGTGGCGACTGTCTTATTTCTGTTGGCTAATAATTTAATAATAGGACAGGACAAGAACCCTCATTTGGTTACAGATTTTGGCGACTCTGGCTGGGGCTTGCAGACTCTGAAACCTGGGCTGAGAGCATCCGGACCCCTGCAAGGCGCGCCCCAACCCTGTTTTGTCAGTAAGGAGTTTCGGGTGGCCACCGTGATCCCTGCCCCGGGACATGATCCCCTGGATCCCCACCTCAGCTAAGAAACAGAAACTGGAAACCGGATGGGAAAGGCCTCTGAATTAAGGTAAGTGTGCTGGGGACCAGGTTGTTCTACTGGTCGTCTGAGGGGGGTTAAAACCCCCCAAGGGGGGTTACAGTCCCCCCAGGGAACTAGGCAAGGAAGAGGGTGGCAACAGCGCAGTCCTAAGACCCGACCCCAAGGGTTGTAAAACATGGGAAGTGGGGGTCGAGGCCCCTGGGAGCCATCCTCAGCCTAGCTGCGGTCCCTCTCCCCATCAGAAATAAAGGGTATCAGGTCACTCTACCATCGGCGACGCTTTGTCCATCTGTGATCACCCAAGGTTAATCGGTAGTTGATAGAGGGTATTTAAGTCCCTCAGAGATTGCCCTACCATCGCGACTATCTTTCTTTCCGAACACTCTTTTCCTTTCTTTCTCTGTATCTCTGCTATCCAACAGCGGAAAACGGGTAATTTAATTTACGGTCATTGATTTTGGTTAAGTCCTGGTTTTGGTTTAGGGGACGTGCTTTTTGCATTGGTATGCTTTGTCTGTCTGATGGGTGCTCTTCTAGGTTGGGGGGGACATCCTTTTGTCTGAATATATTTAAAACTAGTGTTCTTTGTATGTGTGTCTTCATGTGAGTATGCAGGTGTAGGAACAGGGATAATCCTAAAGACATTCCAAAGCATTCACCCTTAAGGTGTATGTCAGGGAATTGAGATAAATTTGGTTATAACTGTGAGAAAAAGAGAAAGTCTACCACGACGCAGCCAGGGTTAGTGATGAACAGCTCTTACAACTCTAGCAGCCTGCATGGTTCCCTCCTGGACCTGTGCCACCCAGGACCTGTGCCGGGAGGGGAAAAGGGGTGGAGCATTAACCAGGAAAGGTAGTTCAAATGTCCTGAGAATTTTCCCTTGCCATGACCCCATAGGAGGGGAGGGACACCCTATGGAGGGACAAATGAGGCCCTGGGTGGCACAAAGCCAGAACAGAGCCAACAGGGAGGGCTAGCCCCAGCCAGTATCCCCTCCACCAAACAACTCCAGTGGCGAGTAGGGGGCAGGTTCCCTTTAGTACAGCGGATCTGATTAACTGGAAGAATAATACCTCAGGATGTTGAGAGAAACCAAAGAAATTGTATGGACTGTTTACTGTCATCTTTAACTCTTTTGATCCCACCTGGGTAGGCTGTCAATCTCTCTTAAGCACCTTCCTCCCCCTGGAAGAGAGGAAGATGGTCCTAGAGAGGAAGCCCAGAGGTGACACGATGCTCAATGGACCAGAGATGTAGTTGATGACATCCTCCCCCTTCAAGACCCCACTGGGACCACAATCGCACAGTGGAATACGGAAGGCTCACCCAATATCGGGACTGTCTTTTAGTGAGACTTAGATGTGGCGTGTCTAACCTCTTAGATTAGAACAAAGTATATGATATTAACCAGTGTAAACATGAGGACCCTGCAACCTTCCTCAAAAGAGTTATAGAGCCTTTAGACAATATACTGATCAAGAGCCAAAGGATCCAACAAATTCTAACATTGTCAATAATATTTTTATAAGACACTGTGCCTAAGGTATTGGGAACCAACTTCACCAAATAGAGGGAGAAATAACTATGAGTATCGAACACCCAGCTGAGTTGACATTCAAAGTCTATAACAACAGGGAAGAAGACAAAGGCAAGAAGTGCCAGGTTGCCCTACTGGCAACAGCAGAAATTGTACAGAAATGGTATAGGCCCCCTAGGAGGAAAAGACCCATGGACCCTAGTGAGGCCTGGCCCTGACCCCCACTGAGAGAGAACCAGTGTGCATATTGTGAGCAAGAGGGCCACTCACAAAGAGAGTGTCCCGAGGGAGAGTGAGTACCGAGTAACTCAATACCAGACCTCTCCAGTTGGTAATCCCAGTGCATGGGTCCAATCTGTTGCCACTCCGGATTCAGCCACTCCTCTTTCCACTCTGTCCCTGGGAAACTCCGTCCGCCATGACTGTGTCTGGACGGTGGGCCTGGTCCATGCCAGCTGCCCAAACCCACAAAATCAACCTGTAAGAGTTGTCAGTTTAGAGATCTTCAGAGGTGGGAATAGCTTCATTGATGGTGGCCGAAGGAGAGTTGGCTACGCAGTTGTGAGCCACACCGAGGTCCTCAAGGCAAGCACTCTCCCAAATGGAACCTCAGCCCAAAAAGCTGAGCTGGTTGTGGTGATCCAGGCCTTGTGGCTGGTCATGTCCAAGTGAGTGATCATTTACATATAGATCCAGAGTATGTGTTGTCAATTTTACATGTATATGAAACTTAGTGGAAGCAAAGAGAGCTTTTAAATTGGGTCAGTAAAGAAATCAAATATGGCCAATAAATTTTACAACTCCTTGAGGCTGTGTCACTCCCCGCCCCTCTGGCGGTGGTACACTGCAAAGGACATCAACAGGAAGATACAGCAGTGGTCCAAGGCCACCAAAGGGCCAACTTATACACCAAGCGAGCAATGAGAACGGTGACCCTAATAATAGTGACTGATTCTAGCTTGCCATAAGCTACAGAAGACCTTTATAGTTGTAAAAATAGGGGCCAGACAGGGAAGAAACAACTGATGAGGCTTGGAGGAGTAGAAGGTTAGAGAGCAAGAAGAATGAAGAGAAAGAAAAATGTGAGAAGGAAGTACCTAAGAAAGGTAGATAAGAAAGCTCCAGACTGGACTGTCCTGGATTTCCAGGAACTACCTAACTGTAAATATATTGATTTATTCTGCTACTTGATCAGGTGTTACAGTCTTGTGAACAGATGGCTGTGTACCACTTGTCACTCTGTATGGTCCCTCTCAATATTAAAGACCACTACAAAAAACATAAAAAAAGAGACAGCAAGATCTTCTTGGCAAAGTAAGAGGAAACTAAGCACTAGGAATATGTTCCGGAAAAAGATTGCAAGAAAAAGGTAAACTGGACTATTGAAGCCCACCAGGCCAAACCTTGGAAGACCTAATTAGCATGAGCTAAGACCCTTCCCTTGGCTCTGTTCAGGACTAGGGTTGCACCTCAAACCAAACTTAAGGTAAACCTTTTTGAGCTTATGTATAGGCATCCCCTCCTCTGTAACTTGTGGGAGGGCGTCATTACTCTGGGTCCTGAGGATACCTTGGAAGCTAGAGACATGCACAAAGCTAGCTCTCTATTAAACAATATTTGTATTCTGTGGTGGGGGGCTTGACTCTTATTACAGGTACACGACGTGACAGACTCTTCCACATCCTGAAGTCTCTCTCTCCATGTCAAGACCTGGAGCACTACAGACCCGGCAAGAGAACAAACTCCCAGCACTGCAATCGAGATTATCAAAAAAAAAGAGAGTGGATCCACGACTCTCGCATCGAGCTGGCTGCTACTCACGATACCAACCAACAAGCCCTGCAGAAGAGTAAGAATTGGCAAGACAGTAATCATTGAAAAAGTCAGGTTTCAGAAGATTTAAAATGATAGACAATTGTGCCAGCTGATTGTCATCCCTTGGCAATTGTGTAGGTTGTTATTCATGACTCTGTTCAAGTTTACCACCTATATGTGGCCTTATATCCTGCTTGTTTATTTCCTATGTCTCTCTAGAAGAAGAACAGGGCCCCTAGAATGGCAGGATAATTATCTCATAAACACCTCAAATGCTCTCCACTTAAAAGATCACGGGGTCTGCTTTACCCCTCAACCAGAACTAAAGACAATGTAAAGACAGTCCCGGTCCAGGGAGCCCCCACCTACTAAAAACACCACTAGACTCCCCATGTGATCAGTCTCCCCCTGGGCCCATCTTTCGTTAATTATAATAGGGACTTTGTCCAACAGACTATCCAGGGTCTCACTGACTCCACTGCTAAAACCCCAGACAAATGGAATGAGACAACTTATCTCCAGACTAATCTGACCAACCAAGTCTGTTACGTGGGAATACCTACTGAGAGAAGATATCCAAGAATTTCTGAAGAACTTTTTATTTGCTCCTTGACTATTTCTTTCCCAACAACATGGGGCCTACACCCCCGGCACACTCATTTACCTCCGAAACACATTTACAATGCCACAAGAAAAAAAAAATACCAAAGCTCTGAGTGCTGAGTGTGCCGACCTGGGCTTTGTGGTCCCCTGGCCCCGAACTTGTGGAGTGGCACTTGGCTCGAATGAGCTGGTGCCACCCTCGGTGGCTGTGCCATCACTGAATCTTTGTGTGCCCCCCGTGGATGTGTCTGAATGTGTGGGTCTGGCTCGTGCCCGGGTGACCGCAGCCTGGCTTGTCGTTGTTCTGGCTGTGGATGGACAGCTTCTTACATCGGCCCTGTCACAACCACCGGTCAATGTTCCTTAAGATTTCTGTTCCTCTCAGGCACCAGTGTCTGCATGTACTAGGCCTCCAGGTGAGCCTCAGGTTGTAGACTAAAGAGGGCACTGGGTTTAATCCTAAATGGGGCAGGTGCAGTAATAGGGCTTCTGGCCCCTTGTTGAGGACTTGAGTCCCTCTGTAATAAATAGCTACACAAGTTCCAACCAAGGCCGAACTTCACAAGATATCTGGGGTATAGTAAAGGCAACAATCCCGAATTTAACATTGTATCTTCCCCTTCTAAGATCCTTGGCCGTTGTTGTCCTGCTGCTTGTATTCAGGCCTTTTTTGTTTAATATTTTAATAAAGTTTTTGTCTTCCAGGCTTCAGAAGTTACACCTGCAAATGATGCTGCAATGGGCATATCACCCCATCTCCCCCTAGCAGGTTCCAGCTAGAGCCCAATTCTATGTCAATGCTCCTAGCCAGCAGGAAGAAGATACAGAAAATGAGACCTTCGGCCCTAAACCCCTTCCAAGATTAAAAGGAACCTGTTAGAGGGGGTATTGAAGCCTCCACTGAGACTTTCCCCTGCTCTGCCATGGTTCCCCGCCCCACTCGCAGCCTGCCAAGCCACAGCTTCTACGTGCAGCTTGGCCAGACAATGCTGCGGCCATAACCACAGTTTGAATTTGGTGACAGAATCCTGCGCATGCGTAAACCAAGATTTGGCGCATGCGCAGGACCTGAAGAGTTGTGTGCTCAGTCTGTCCTTGGACCTGAACATCACCTACGTGATTCAACTTCCAGACCTTCAAATGTGGACATGGGAGGGCAAAGGGTGGACAGTTCTGGGCACCAAACCCAACTCCCAAGACGCTATTGGAAACAAAAAGCTCCCCAACCCCTCAGAGAGCAAGCACATGGCCTTATGGTCACTAGACCCCGCATTGCTCCTTCTCTGTGCAGACAATAAATTTCCACTTTTTGTTTCCCTTGCGACTGGTGGTGTGGCGTCCATCTTATTTCAATTGGCTAATAGGACAGGACAAGAACCCTCGTTCCCTTACAAAAATGGCCATAGATCTTAATGTAAAACCTAAAATTATAAAACTTCTAGAAGAAAATATAGGAGTAAAATATTTGTGACCTTCAGTTATGCACAGATTCATAGATATGACACCAAAAGCAAGATCCATAAAAGAACAAATGATACACTGGACTTTATCAAAATAAAAACTATTTTTTGAAAGACACTGTTGAAGAGAATAAAAAGACAAACCACACACTAGAGGAAATGTTTTGTAAAGTATATATCTCATAAGTGCCTTGTATCCAGGATATAAAGAACTCTCAAAACTCAATAATAGCAAAACCAATAACCCAATTTGAAAAATGGGCAAAATGCGAGAACCGATACTTCACCAAAGAAGATATACAGATAGCAAATAACGACCTGAAAATATGATCAACATTATTAGTTATCAAAAAAAAGACCCAATGTCATTAAGTCAATTCTGACTAGGGAAGTGCAAATTAAAACCACAAAGAGATAGCACTATGCACTTATATAGGACAGCTAAAATAAAAGAGATTAACAATAACAAGTGTTGGTGAGGAATTACTTTAAACATAAGATCCAGCTGTTCTACTATTAGATATTTACCTAAGATAAATGAAAACTTACTTCCATACAAAGGTATATGCACAAATGTTCAAAGCAACTTTATTTCTTGTTGTTGTTGTTAGGTGCCATCGAGTCAGTTTCAACTCATTGTGACCCTATGTACAACAGAATGAAACACTGCCCAGTCCTGTGCCATCCTCACAATCATGCTTGAGCCCATTGTTGCAGCCACTGTGTCAATCCATCTTGTTGAAGGTCATCCTATTTTTCACTGGCCCTCTATTTTACCAAGCACGATGTCCTTCTCCAGGGACTGATCCCTCTTGATAACGTGTCCAAAGTACGTGAGATAAGTCTCGCCATTCTTGCTTCCAAGGAGCACTCTGGCTGTATTTCTTCCATGACAGACTTGTTTGTTCTTCTGGAAGTACACAGTATATATAATATTCTTAGCCAACACTCTAATTCAAAGGTGTCAAGTCTTCTTCGGTCTTCCTTATTCATTGTCCAGCTTTCACGTGCATATAGGCAATCGAAAACACCATGGCTTGGGTCAGGCACACCTTAGTCTTCAATGTGACATCTTTGCTTTTCAACATTTAAAGAGGTCTTTTGCAGCAGATTTGCCCAATGCAATGCATCTTTTGATTTCTTGACTGCTGCTTCCATGAGTGTTGATTGTGCATCCAAGTAAAATGAAATCCTTGTCTTCAATCTTTTCACCATTCATCATAATGTTGCTTACTAGTCGAGTTGTGAGGACTTTTGTTTTCTTTATGTTGAGGTGTAATCCGTACTGAAGGCTACAGTCTTTGATCTTCATCAGTAAGTGCTTCAAGTCTTTTTAACTTTAAGCAAGCAAGGTTGTGTCAACTGCATAATGCAGGTTATTAATGAGTCTTCCTCCAATCCTGATGTCCCCCCGCCATGTGTCTGTCAATTTGTTGTACTGAGGGGACTTGCAAGTTGCTGTCATGCTAAAAGCTGTGCAACTGGTATTCAAATAACAGCAGGGTCACCCATGGCAGACAGGTTTCAGCTGAGCTGCCAGACTAAGACAGCCTAGGAAGAAGGACCCTGCTGTCTACTTCTGAAAAGAATTAGCCAGTGAAAACCTTATGAAAAGCAGCGATAGATTGTCGATACGGTGCTGGAAGATGAGCCTCTCAGGTTGGAAGGCACTCAAAAGATGACTGGGGAAGAGCTGCCTCCTCAGAATAGAGTTGGCCTTAATGACTTGGATGGAGTCAAGCTTTCAGGACCTTCATTTGTTGATGTGGCACAACTCCAAATAAGAAGAAACAGCTGCAAACATCCATTAATAATCGAAACATAGAATGTACAAAGTATGAATGTAGGAAAATTGGAAGTCATCAAAAATGAAATGGAACGCATAATGATTGCTATCTAAGGCATTAGTGAGCTGAAATGGACTGGTATTTGTCATTTTGAATTGGACAATCATATGGTCTACTATGCTGGGAATCCCAGGTTTAAGAGGAATGGCAGTGCGTTCACTATCAAAAAGAACATTTAAGATCTATCCTGAAGCACAATGCTGTCAGTGATAGGATAATATCCATATGCCTACAAGGAAGACTAGTTAATATGACTATTATTTAAATTTACACACCAACCACTAAGGGCAATGATGAAAAAATTGAAGATTTTTACCAACTTCTGCAGTCTGTATTGATCAAACATGCAATGAGGATTCATTGATAATTACTGGTGATTGGAATGCGAAGGTCGAAGACGAAGAAGGATTGACAGTTGGAAAATATGGCCTTGGCGATAGCAACAATGCCGGAGATTGCATGATAGAATTTTGCAAGACCAATAACTTCTTCATTGCACATACCTTTTTTTCACCAACATAAATGGCAACTATACACGTGGGTCTCACCAGATCGCATACACAGGAATCAAATAGACTACGTATATGGAAAGAGATGACGAAAAAGCTCAATATCATCAGTCAGAACAAGGCTGGGACCAACTGCGTTTCAAAGTAGAACTGCCCTACATAGGGTTTTCATGGCTGTAATCTTTTGAAAGCAGGTTACCATGTCTTTCTTCTAAGGCACTCTTGGGTGGATTTGAACCACCAACCTTTAGTACTTAGCCATTTGCGCTACCTAGGGACTCTATAAAAAACCTGCTGCCGTCAAGTTGATTCTGGCTCATAGCGACCCTATGAAAGCTTTTAAAAAATGCATATCCATTTGACCCGGTAATTCTAATTCAGGAATCCATTCTACAGACATCTTTGCAGTTTTGCAAAATGTTGGCTCAATGTTATTTATTGCGCCAGAGTTAGTAATACCAAAAGACCATAAAGAAATTAAATGTTCATTAGTAAAAGAGCTGGCTAAATAAATCATGGTTCACAATGGAATATTTGTAGGCATAATAAAGAGTAAGTTTTTAATCTAGTGATAAAGGGCCCATAAAAACCAAAAACCCATTGTTGTGTAGTCAGTTCTGACTAATAGTGACCCTATAGAACAGAGCAGAACTGCCCCATAGGGTTTCCAAAGAGCAGCTGATAGATTTGAACTGCTGACCTTTTGGTTAGCAGCTGATCTCTTAACCACTGAGCCACCAGGGATCCTGGTAAGGGACAATTCCCAATATATCAAAAAAAAAAAAAAAAGTTTTACAAAACTGTGTATTATGCTAACATTTGTATTTTAAAAAATGGAATATTTATGTAGTATATTTGCATATATTTATTTACAAAAATAAAAACCTAATGAGGGGTCACAAAAAATTGATAGTAATCATTGGTTCCTAACCCAGAGTGTGGATGAGAGAGACTTTTTACTATATATCCATGAGTTTCTTTTGAATTTTGTTAATTTTTTCCCAGTGCTACCTTTTATAATGCCAAATCTAGCCATTGTATTTATCTCCTTTAAAATTCTTTTACTTCTTATTATATTGTACACCACTGCTAAAATACGAAGGACTTGAGTTTAGCAGAGATTTTGATCAGCATTGCTTTACATGTTAGTTGCAATGCTACTCTTACCTAGTTATGCAAATCTTGTGGTGTGATTGACACTAGCTAGATCAAGTAGTAGCTCAGATTATCAAAAAAGACAGGTGCCATCAGTAATAATGGAGAGACAACTAGAAGAGTTAGGTCTCTTTAAAGCTCAGTAAAACTGAGGAAGCCTTTAGGGCACTTGAGGATTGCATTCTCAAAGCCTTAGATACCACGAATATTATGTGATAGTCAACCTTGACACCCAATTATAGGAACACAGCTTTTAAACCCCAGTCTTTGTCACGATACATACATCCAGCTAAACCTCTCAATTCCTTGAATATTTCTTAGATCTTTGCAAAATTATCTAAGCAATTCAATTGTACCAGTGTTATTCATTTTCCACTCTGGCTGGCAACGTTTCCACCTCCACTGACCACAAACTGACTATAAAACGAAGCTGCTTGCAGATGTGTGTGGTTTAACGATGCTTCCTGTCTTCCCTTTCTTGGTACCTCTTCTTCTTTCCTATTCATAAGTTATTAGTGTCACACTACCCAACAGGATTTTTGGCAGCCTGTGGGATACTCTGTATTTGGGGTAGAAGAAGTACAGCCAGAATGTTCCGTAGAAGCCAGGATGGCGCAACTTCGTTTCACATACTTTGGACATGTTATCAGGTGGGACTAGTCCCTGGAGAAGGACATCAGTCTTGGTAAAGTAGAGGGTCAGCGAAAAAGAGGAAGACCATTGACAAGATGGGTTGACACAGTGGCTGTAAGGACGAGCTCCAGCTTAACAACGATTATGAGGATGGCATAGGATCAGGCAATGTTTCGTTCTGTTGTGCATAGGGTCGCTATGAGTTGAAATCGACTCCACGGCACCTAACATGGGAGTAATAACTCTGATTCCTATTTATTGTATCTGATATTTATAGGATCCCAAAGCCTTATATATCTTCAACTATTAGTAACTTTAAAAATTATTACAAGTAAGCTAATACTTATCTCAATCATGTCAACAGACATAAACCAAAGAGAAACACTTCATTTGTCTTCTAGTTGAGTACATGTATATTAGAATGGCTTGCTTTTAACATGGGTCATTAAAATTATTTTCCATTAAATCTTAGGTAGTGGTGGTGATGGTGCTTATTTTAAGAAGCATTTCTGATGTAATTCATTGCATTAGCTGGGCAGTTAATTGTTCAAGTTACTAAGATCGACTACAAGATTGAGTTTACAAAATTAAAAAAAAAATTCAGGTATATTTGCTTTCTTGAAAAGGTAGTAACATTTTAAGAACACAGCTTGGAAGGATGCAATTTTCTTTTTCCTTTCAAGGGACTTGATTCTGCGACTTTGTTTTTATTATGACTGTAGCCCAAAATAGCAGGATATTGTGTAATCTAAATGTTGGAAGTGCTAGATGCTTCTTCAGTGTGAATTCCTTTCACAAACCTGTTTTCTTCACTCAGATGATGGCTTCATGACTCCAGTATTTGTGAATAAACTCTAAAGTTCCAAATGGTTGTTTAACAATCATGTAAAAGGTCCACACAAACAGATATGCTTGAAAAAGCAAACAGTTGTGTGTGGTCCAATACACGTAATCAAACCAATAGGGAAAAAAAAAAAAATTGAAGAGCATTTAAAACCTCAAATAAGCTCTCTTCCTCTTCCTCATTGAATCTGATCTCTATTCCCCCCACCTCTCCACAACTGTAAAAACAAAACATGTCTTTGCTCAAAACAAAGTAGCCCATAAAAATAATCAGTCTAGCTGCCACCAGACAGTGCCTGTTCTGAACTAAGAGCCAAGACATCTGACAGATGGTCCCAGGGCCTGGTATACAGTCGTTTATAGTAAATATGTATTGAATGAATTAGGAATAGGGATTTTTTTTAAATGTGAAGAAAAATGAGCAGAGTTAAACCCATAGGGGGAAAAAAAATTAAAGAGCATTTAAAACCTCAAATAAGCTGTCTTCCTGTTCCTAGTTGAAACTGATCTTTATCTCCCATACCTCCCTGCAACTGCAAAAACAAATCATGTCTTTGCTCAAAACAAAGTAGTCCGCAAAAATAATCCATCTAGCTTCCTCTAGACTGTGCCTGTCCCTGAACCGAGAAAGGGCCAAGACACCTGAGAGATGGTCCCAGGGCCTGACCTACAGTTGCTTGTAGTAAATATGTATTGAATGAATTAAGAATAGGAACATTTTTTACATGTGAAGAAAAATTAACAGAGTTAGTTAGGAGATGGTGTGATTTTTCAACCCAGAGAGTTAAAGAAACCTGGAATTCTAATCATGGAAGTGTTTTGTTTCCCTGTGCACATACATAGGTATAGGCTGCTCGTTGGCATTTTAGAGTGTACACATTAAACATTTCAGAATCTTGAATGAAATTTATTCTATCAGAGCCCTCCTTTAGGCAATGAAAGCCAGAGTTGAAGTATACTAAATAATATTAATAACTGACATAATTTAATCCACACCAAAACCTTGTGAAGTAGATATTATTTAAAATAGGTATTATTTATTCCTATTCTTAGGTGAGAAAATGTAGACATAGGGAGGCTCAGTGACTTAAGGCTACATATCTAGAGTAAATGGCAGGTGGCTCCAATCTCCAAAATAACAACAGACTTGAATTCTTCTTACTGTAAGACATTAACTTCCTTTCCTTCATAGTCAATCTGGTCTTCCTCTGAACTCTCATGGCATTCATTATTGCTCATAATAATTTAGTACTGCTGATGCTGCATGTTTTGTTATGTTATCTATTTTTCTATTCCATTAATTCCCATTCTTATTTTTATTATGCCCTTTATATATGTCTTTTGTCTTTACTCTGTTTACATTTTTTCTAACCTAAGTTTACTGCCTACTTTATTTTTAATCATTTTGTGTGTGTTATTATAAAAGGATTTAAGGCTATAAATTTACCTCTAGCACTGCTTTAGCTGCACCTCACAAGTTTTGATATATCAATTCCAAATATTTTGTAAATTTCATTTAAATTCACCTATAACTGATTATTTAGGAGTCTCTCTCTTTTTTTTCCCTCCAGAGAGTTTTTTGTTTGTTCATTTGTTATAATTTTACTATTGATTTATACTTTAATTGCAATGTCAGATAACATAGATTGTACCATAGAATTTGTGAAGACTTCTTTTATGGCCTTGTATGTGGTCATTTTAAGAAGTTCATCAATCATAAATCTTCCACATCATCATAAATCTTCTTAGACCACTTAATCTGTATCCCCACCTCAGACCATTATGGATAAAAAAATTTTTTGATAGACATAGGTAAAATAAGTTTTTTTCCACGGGTTATTTCCAGAACTCACTTGAAAATTATTCTATCACATATTTGCTTTGGTAGAAAAGGAGATTCAGTAAATAGGGAAAATAATCTCTTCAAAGCTAGAGTTTATCTTTATGCAAAAAGAAAATTTCAGTTCAAATAAGTAAGCAATGTATTGCTTCATAAATAAAATCAACAGGCATTGAAAGTTTGACTTGAGGGTTAATGCTGCAGTAATAATACCTCCTTTTAGAACAGGAAGAAAAAAATTGGCATTCTCCCTAATACCATTCCATAAAAATACTCTTCAGGCTCTGAATCATGCATATGGCATGTTAGGGATATTCACAACTGAAATTGTCTCACCAGCAGGTGGCACATGCTTACCTGCTAGTGTGCACAAACAACCAGTAAGGACATTGTCTGCCAGTGTCTGTTTTTCCTGTAGTTTTGAACAGCTGTGACCAATCAAGTTCACATTTTTAAATTACTTTTGTGTTTTCTATTTTTTTTTTTTTTTGCCCTTTGTTTTGTTTAAAGTCTTACATGAGTCAAACAAAAATTGTATTGTTTTAAAAAAAATCAGTGGCATTTATTATTCAATGCATTATGTTTCCCCAAACTTCACTCTTAAGGTATTCAATGTAATAAGATCAAGTTATTTTTACATTCTAAAAGAAGCAATTAAATCTATAATGTAACTTAATTGGCAGAAAAATTGACTAAATTTATTTCTGTAGATTATTTAGATTAGCAGAGAGGTTTTTCACATGATAAACAAGGACCCTAAGAAATGGTTAATGGTTGAACTTCAAGGGGCCATAAATCCATTAAAATTATATGTAAAATATTTTGTTGAATGGTCCTCGTCCCTCCCCCTGGGATAGATATAGCTTTATTAAAGTCTCTAGATAAAGGAGAACATAAACTATTAAAAAAAAAAATTGGTATAGAAGTAAACACATTTTTCTAAAATTATAGTAAATACCATTATAAACTTAAAGAACTTGGGCATTTACTATTCTTTTCTTTTGTACATTTATTGTGCCCATCTAAATATTTTTTCTTTCACTAAATGAGTTTATTTTAAAACCAAATTAATTTCTAGAAGTATGAAATATTTAGCATTTTATAACCTTGGGTAGTTCACATTGATGCCTTCTTAACAACAAATTACGGTAGTTTAACTTTTTTTAACTGGTGTTAAATTTAGCCATCTCTAAATTTCCAGTCATACAGCATTTAATTAAATGTTCTTCTCCAGTTTTATTTAAAGAAGTCTTCTTGCTCTTTGCTCTCACACTGAGCCAAAACCTTGATTAAAAATAAGATTTTATAAACCACTTAGGTTAAAAAAAGAAATTGAGAGGCCCTCCAACAAGAAAACTCAGAAAATAACACATAAGGAAACTCACATTTAAGGCAGAAATAGGCCAGGTTGATATTTAGGGAAGTAACTTAGAGTATCCCTAAATGATACCTAAAAAAAAAAAAAAAAAAAATTATTGGAGACAGATTCTTTGTGGGTTTAATCTAAATGTGAGGAAGAAATTACGAGGTTCACATTCAAAGTAAGAATGTAATCCAGGAAGAATGAAGAAATCCTGTTGCTGGAAGAATTGACAAAACCTCTCCCTGACCCCACATACCTTTCTCTCTTAGAGGAAGGATCCAAATCGACAGCTTTTATCAGTCAGGTTATTTAATTGGAGGCACGCAAAACTGCCCCTGACTGATTAAAGCAGTAAATTAATTAATTAATAGGATATGGGGTAGCTCCCAGAATCACCAACAGTTCAAGATACCCAGGCTCAAAGACAGTGAAGCCAGAAACGATGTCCAAACATCACACTGCAAAGCTGGCCTAATGAGTACGCCATTACTGCTACATGAATGTTAGACGCTGCTCTTGTATTATTGCTATTACTGGCATTGGCTACTCAATGCTGCCCCTAGTACCACTTTCATTACTGCTCCTGGAACTGTACAAACTGCCCTCTTTACTACCATTATACCACTTCCACTGCCACTTCCTTTCCCATTACCACCACCACCACCTACATAGCCTACGTCATCAATACCACTAGCAAAGAGAGAATGATCTAGCCTTTTTTCTTTAAGGCGTTAAATCAACAGTAGGTGCTCATTCCTAGATGCAAGAGAGGCAGGAAAATGAGTAGGGTTTTATTATCATTTATAGAAAGAAATGGACTCTGTCTCCCACTAAAATTTACAAAGTGAGATAACTGAAATGTAAAAAGAAATTCTGACATTGGGCAGCTAAAAAATATCCAGTGAGGTTCTTCTCCTACATAAACCTCCAAATATATATATTTGGATGCACATATGTGTATATGTATGATTAAACATAATACATTGAAATTATGCCTTACATATCAAATATATGCTCATTCCCTCTACAAAGACTCGTTAGTTACCATACCCAGTTTCAAGAACTCTAGGTAATGTCCATTTCTTTTCTTATTTCAACATAATCCTGTCTCAGTAATTTGTAAAACATATACGTAAAATAATAGAAGAGAGCAAGACGGAAGTAATGAAAATGAAAATTAGTTCAATGCGTATGTATGTATACACTACCCTGTTATTGTTGTGTGCCGCTGAGTTGACTCCAACTCATAGCAACCATATAGAGCACAGTCAAATTGCCCCATAGAGTTTCCAAGGAGTGGTTGGTGGATTTGAACTACTGACCTTTTGGTTAGCAGCTGAGCTCTTACCCACTGCACCACCAGGGCTCCATGTACTACCCCTACAAGGGAAAAAAAATACAGCTATACTCTACCTCTTATCTACAACTGGCTTTAAGGCTGTAAAAGCCCGTTATCGTCAAGACAATTCTGACTCATGATGACCCCAGTGCGTGTCACAGTAGAACTGTGCTCCATAGGGCTTTCAATGGCTGATTTTTCAGAAGTAGATCACTAGGCTTTTCGTCCATGGTGTCTCTGAGTAGATTCAAAGCTCCAACCTTTTAGTTAGCAACCAAGTATGTACCGTTTACATCACTCAGGGGATTCATAGTTGGTATTAACTCAGTATTTATGCCATTTGTTACCCATTTTCCATAAGCCAATGACTAATTTTGCCTGAGATCCTTCTCTAAACTTGCAGCCAAAATCTTCATAATTGAGGAAAACAAGCCCTGGAAGTCTTGCATCTATAATATTGCTTTTTATTCTATTTAGTGGACGTAGATATACCACAGATTTCCAGGGTTATATCTATATTCCTTTCTGTCCCCATTGAAAAAAAAAAATAGCAGCAAATCAATTTTCTTTTGGTAGTAAGACTAAATTGCTTCTGCCAACATCATAATCCTAGTATTTTTGCCTTTTATTAAGTGGCATGAGAAGTCTAAAATTGCCAGGTAAGCAGTCTCAGCTTCTAATTCAGTGGAAGCCTTATGGTATCTCTAAGAAAGCATTCCTCCACAGGAATGCTCAAACCCGTAAATGAAAAGAACCCTAATTTGTATGCATAGGAAGCAAATACTGAGACTATGAAAGAAATGCACCATTCACTGATTTCAGAGCATAGAAGGCACCTCAGCCTCACGAGGATCTGTCTCCCAGCTGGCAATGTAACTGAGTGTTCTAATGTTTTATAAGACTAACTGTTTCTCAGCATTGGGGCATATGGCAAACCCAGGAAATCCCACCACCAGTATGTATCTACTGAATACTGACTAACTGATTAGCCTCAAAAGCCAGCTAAGAGGCATCTGTCCAGCTGGCAGTCACAGCCACTATTTCAACTGTATTGACTAGTTGAAAGCTTTCTTGTCTTGAGTACTAATACATCCAAACCTTAATCATTGTCATGATGTACAATATAACATTGCTTTTGTCCAAGGATCTTACCTTACAACAAAGAAATAATGTAGCAGAGGTCAGAGTTACAGTGGCAGGAAGCAAATGTGAATAGATCCTTAGCTGTAATAGTAATAGCAGATATTCCTGTGTAAGTCCTAAGAAAATTAAATGCTTATGTAGGGAGATGGCATAGGAAGAAATTAACCATGCATTGATTGAATTTACCCAAATTTTACAGGATTAAGTTTCAACTTGATGGCACAGGGTTTGTTTTTTTTTTTTGTTCTAGGGGCTTGAGATTGAAACTAAATTCAGTTATAGAAAAATTAACTTCCCTTTTGAGACATGAGTTTTGTGCAACGAGAAATTTGTTCCTGCTCTTTACTAGCAGTTTAGAATATGATGCCTTCTTAACAGACAAAATTTTCCCCAATTATGGTTATTTATATATTTAGCAAATCGCAAAAACCAAATTTAAATGATCAATGATTAAAAACTTCCCTATGAATGCAAGGGTAATATTTAAGTCCCACTGGACTGTGTTAGTTTATGGAGACCAGGGACTGTGTCTTATTCACTTCTTTATTTACTCTTAGCACCTATGATAGTGCCTTTAGCATAGAAAAAAATTCTCAAAAATGTTCAATGAAAGAATGAGTAAAGTAGGAAAGAAACACATCAGCAGAATGATTCTGTTAGCTGTGCAACATCAGCAGTAATGAACTGTTCTACCCACTCCATTGTCTTACACACATACTTTTACTCGGTGAAAATTGAGTTAATTAGTATTAAGAGCATTTCTAAAATTAAACTAAAAGTCAGACTCTCTTTTCTCCAGTTCCTAAGTCACTAAAAAAAAACTAGCTGTTAGCAAGTATGGAATTTAGGCAGGAAAATGTAACCTTATGGGCCACTTGGCATAAAAAGCTCGTATCACAAGTCCAGTGTTCTGAAATGGTAGCCTAGTGATTCACAAATACTGAAGCTAGGGACCACCCACTTCGTATCTTCCTTGCAAGATGAAATGCTATTGCTAACTTCCTGCTTTGACTTTTAGCTTTAAGCAGCACTGTGTAACTATGCCTAAAATTAGATGGAAAGAATGTGCTTTTTTCCAAGACTTGCTTTTATTGCAAGATGGTGACTTGAAAAGTTGTATTCACTGTGCCTTTTTATATAGTTCCTACCAAGTAATGGTAGGAACAAACTCAAGACATTCTCTCTATTTTGAAAGGCAGGTAATGTTAACACAGGAGTTTCACACGGAGAATATGTCTTTAGAAAAACACATTTCGTACTGTATTCTATGCTATGACACCTGCTCCAAAGGGCCCCATGATTTGACTTGAGGAACCTTCCCAAATGAGGAGGAAATTGAGCTAAACTTAAATGTTAAATCAAAAGAGATATTTTTCCATGAACATGTGTTTCTATAGTAATGTGCTAAACAGGAGTTAGAGAAATACTGTGTAAGAACCATAGTGGTAGCTGTAGATAACAAGGTATCATCACAAATGATAGATTAAAAATGTTGATTTCTCACCTACCTTAAAATGCAAAGGCTATTTTCCTCCAGAGACTGTAAACGACCTACAATTCTCCAGAATAAGGAGACACAGACCATTTTAGAATATAAGAAGTTGTTCTTTAAAGCATTGCATTGTTCTAGTTTTCAACAGCATAATTGAACTCAACTGCCACAGGATGTAAATATCAATCACTCCCCCGCAACCTCCTTCTTTGTTTCCATTGGCAGTCATTAATTAACACATCTTGGAGATCATTTATGACTCAGAATCTAAGGAGAGTCCTAAAAACTACTATTTGGTGGAAGGGCTAGGAAAAGGGCTAGGAAAAGAATTAGTAATCCATTCATTTATGAAAAAGGAAAAAACTGAACAATAAATTGAAGTCTTGCCATTAGAGCTTCATGAATTTGTGACAAATATCAGCCTAGAATATTAGCAGAAATGTGTTACTTCCATAATCACAAAATGGCTATTTTCAGAAACATATTTCTAATGTAAAGTCAATTGTGGGAGTATCTATATGAAACCAAAACATCATCTAACATTTGTCTTCATAACAGGACCTTGAAGGAAAGGTTACAACTGAAAACCTAGGATTAGGAAGGACTCTACCTAAAGTTGGTAAAGAGTATATAAATGTTAGCTATTGGATTGCCTTAGGTACAAGTTCAATATCTATTCTCTGCTCTTCTTTTGCTGGTACTATTTCCAGCACATGAATTGCCTATGTCTATCTGTCAAAATCTTATCATCCTTTTGCCTCTCATCTCAAATGCCACATCTTCCATATCTTCACCTGTGTCTAAAGAAGACACAGACACAGTTTAGAAGTGCACTCTCAGCTCTGCTAACACTACCTCTGACATACTTATCGTGCTTTCTGTCTTCTATTTTAGATATTTGGGTTATGTCTTAAAATCTTCTATCAGATCAAATATTTTCAAACTTTATAATAAAGCATAGATTAAGAATCATTTAGAGACACTTCCTGCCTGGAGGGGAGATGAGAGGGTAGAGTGGGTTAGAAGCTGGCGAAATGGACACGAAAAGAGAGAGTGGAGGGAGAAAGCGGGCTGTCTCATGAGGGGAAGAGCAATTGGGAGTATGTAGCAAGGTGTATATAAGTTTTTGTGGGAGAGCCTGACTTAATTTGTAAACTTTCACTTAAAGCACAATAAAAATTATTTAAAAAAAAAAGAATCATTTAGAGAAACTGGTGATTCAGTGGTAAAACTCTCACCTTTCCATGTGCGAGACGTGGGCTCAATTCCCAATGTATCTCATGTGCAGCCACCATCCATCTGTCAGTGGTAGATTGCATGTTGCTGTGACGCTAAACAGGTTTCAGTGGAGCTTCCAAACTAAGATGATCTAGGAAGAAAGGCCTAGACATCTACTTCTGAAAATAAGCCAATGAAAATCCTATGGATCACAATGGTCTGATAGGCAACCGATTATGAAGATGGCACAGGACCAGGCAGCATTTCATTTCTTTGTGCGTGGGGTCACCATGAGTCGAGGGAGCAACAAGAATCATCTGGGTCACATATTAAACATCTATACTTCATACCCACAAATTCTGAGTCACATGGTCTATGGTGGAGGTTTGGAATCTGCCCTTTCAACATGTTCCCTGTGTTCTAAGTTTTATTCTCCTTGGTGTCTATTTTTTTCCTCTTTATCCACTGCCAAATCATAAGCTCTTTCTTAAAACATTTTGGCTTTATTCCAGTGGTATAGGAAATTTCTCTCAGTTCCACTTTCTATTGTAATTTTGGTAATATATGAATAATAGTAAGATAGGATGGACTGCAATAAAAAATATGTACAGACTTGGAAAAAGGTTTTGGCTATGACAATTCCTATCAAACTCTGATAGCTAAAATCTATATGACACTGCAAAAACTCAACAACCAAAAGAGATAACCCAATTAAAAAATGGGCAAAGGATATGAACAGGCAGTTCATCAAAGAAGGCATTCGGGCAGCTAACATGGTGAACATGGGCGTGCATATATCTATTCTTGTGACGGCTCTTATTTCTCTAGGATATATCCCAAGGAGTGGGATTGCTGGATCGTATGGTACTTCTACCCATGCACACCCATGTTCCCTGTAGCACTGTTCACCATAGCAAAAAGATGGAAACAAACTAGGTGCCCATCAACAGATGAATGGATATACAAAGTATGGTATATTCACAAAACAGAATACTACGCAATGATAAAGAACAACAATAAATCTGTGAAACATCTCATAACATGGATGAATCTCAAAGGTATTATGCTGAGTGAAATTAGTCAGATGCAAAAGGACAAATATTGTATGAGATCACTGTCATAAGAACTCAAGAAAAGGTTTAAACACAGAAGAAAAACATTCTTTGATGGTTATGAGGGTGCAGAGGGAGGGAGAGGGGTATTCACTAACTAGATCAAAAAACTCAGTAAAAGACAGTAGACAAAAATTATCTTAGGTGATGTGAAGGACAACACACAATACATGGGAAGTCAGCACCACTGGACTAAACCAAAAGCTAAGCAGTTTACTGAACATAACCAAACACTTTGAGGGACAGAGTAGCAGTGGCGAGAGTCTGGGGACCATGGTTTCAGGACACAGCTAGGTCAATTGACATAACAAAGTTTATTAAGAGAATGTTCTGCATCCCACTTTTGTGAGTGGTGTCTGGGGTCTTAAAAGCTAGCAAGTGGCCATCTAATATGCATCAATTGGTCCCAACTCACCTGGTGCAAAGGATAATAAAGAACACCAAAGACACAAGGAAAATATTAGCCCAGGAAACAGAAAGGGTCACATAAACCAGAGACTCCATTAGTCAGAGACCAGAAGGACTAGATGGTGCCCGGCTACCACCAATGACTGCCCTGACAGGGCACACAACAGAGAGTCGCTGACAGAGCAGGAGGAAAGTGTGGTGTAGAAGTCAAATTCATGTAATGGTCCGACTGAGACTAGAGGAACCCCAGAAGATATGGCCTCCAGAGTCTCTGTTAACCCAGAACTAAAACTATTTCTGAAGTCAACTCTTCGGACAAAGATTGGACTGGACTATAAGACATAAAATAATACTCCCGAAGAGTGTGCTTCCTAGTTCAAGTAGATATACGACGTAAATGGGCAGCTCCCATCTGGAGGCCAAATGAAAAGGCAGAAAGGGACAGGAGTTCATTGAATGGACACAGGAAATCTGGGGTGGAAAGGAGGAGTATACTGACATATCATAAGGATAACAGCTTGGGTCATGTAACAATGTGTGTATAGATTTTCGTATGAGAAACTAACTTGAGCTGTAAACTTTTGCTTAAACCACAATAAAAAATGTATAAAATAAGTCTACAATACCACTATGAGTAAACATCAAAGCATATATATATATGTATATATATATATAAATCTGGAGGTACACTAGGACTTTCTTAGTAAGAAAAAATCTATAGGTTGTAAACTAAAAAATGCCATAAAAATTAAAACTTCTCTATGTTGAAGGATACAACAATTAAAACTGAAGACAAGCAAAGGATTGAAAGATAATATCTGAAATTAGTGTAACAAACAAAATAAATACCCATTGTATAGAAAAAGAGCCTATGAATAAAAAATAAAAAGCCAATCCAATTGAAAAATAAGTGAAGGATAGAGAAATTCATAAGGGGAGTAGAAATAATCCATAAAGTTGTAAATACCTAATAATCAGGAAAATTCTTGAGTTACTACTTTTTATACATAAAATCGAATTAAATTAAGTGGATTAATAGCATCTGTTATTTCCCTGGGTTTGGAGAAATGGGCCCTGAAACTCATTGCTGGCGAGACAGTAAATACAGATAGCCTTTTGGAGGCCAATTTGGTAGTTCTGAACACAAATTAAAACAAACTCACTGACTCAGTAATTTTCCTTCTGGGAATTTATCCCACAGAAATACAGTCACATGTCTACAAAGATACCTGTACAAGAATTTTACCAAAATAACTGCTTGTAATACGCACACTGGAAACAACTTAAATATCTCTCAATAAGGAAATAGTTAAAACTATGGCACATCCATAGTACTTATGAAAATAAAGTTGTTAGATGAATGAAATTATCTATACAGACATACACAGAATTCCATGTTAATGACATTTTTTTAAGAGGAAAAAAAAGCAAGCCACAGGAAAAAATGTATAGTATGCTCCCATTTACATATTTTAAAAAGTGTACGTGCATATATGCAGGTATACATATAAATGTACGCACAAAAAAATCTGTATTGACACACACTAAACTGTAAATAGTAGATAATTCTGAGGGGAATGGTCTGGTGGGGAGATAAATTTCCTTTTTAGTTCTTTATACTTATTGTTTGAGGGTTTTTTTTTTAAGCAGTATTCATTCATTTCTTGAGTAATAAGGAAACAATAAATCCCTTATGAAATACTCTCTGATAAAAATGCTCTGAAGATGAAGTTTACAATCACTTTACTGCTGCAATTTAGCCCGGACTGAAGGTATATACTTTATCATTTATAGTTAACTAAATAGAAATGATCTGGATGAATTACTTTTAGTTCTGTTTCCATATCAGTTTCTACAACCACATAGAATTCTCAAAGTGGGCTCTGTCCTCATCGGTTCCCTTTAAGAATCCTTTGAAAACTGAGGAGTTTTTTTCCCAGGGGAAAAATAGACAAGTACACACACAATCATGCAGATATTTCTTGCACGGATATGAAATTAATGATCACCAACCCAGAAACCGATAGTTTGGAAATTAGTGTGCCTCCCACCCTTGGTTTCCTCATGTAAGAGGAAGTGAGTGCAGAAATATTTGCTTCATTCTCTTTTAAATTATTGTTTTTAGGTTTTTGTGATGAAAAATTTCAAATACGTAAAAATGAGAAAAAAAATACTATAATAAAACCCATGTACCCATTTCCCATCTTGTACAATTATCTATTCAAGGCCAATCTTGTTTCATCTATATACCACTCACTTTCACCCTTCCCCCAGATTATTTTTAAGCAAAGCCCAGACTTTGTATATTTTCATCTATTAATAATTAAGCATGTAGCTCTAAAAGATGGATTCATGTTTAAAAACATAATCACAAAACCAATATGCCAACTAAAAACTTAACTACAATTCCTTCTGTATCAGCTACTCAATGTTCACATTTCCCTGAAACTGGAATTTATTAGTTTGAATCAGGATCCAAATAAGATCCACATATTTCAACTGGTTGGTATGCCTATTAAATTTATCTTAATGTAGTCTCTCACTCTGATTTACCACCTGTAATTTATTTATGGTAGAAACTAGGCCGTTTAAAGAGTTTCCCACAGTCTGAATTTTGCTAATTGCTTCTCTGTTGTATCATTTATCACACTCATCTGTCCCCTGTATTTTCTGTAAATTGGTAAATTGGTAGATCTAGAGGCTTGCTCAGACTCAGATTCAATTGTTTAGCACAACTACTACATAAATGGTGTCAACTATGTCTATTAGGAGCTCAATTGCTATTGTTAGGTGCCAACAAGTTGGTTCCTACTCATAGCTATCCTATGCACAACAGAATGAAACATCGCCCTGTCCTGAGCAATCCTCACAATTGTTGTTATGCTTCAGCCCATTGTTGCAGTCACTGTGTCAATCCATCTCTTAGAGGGTCTTCCTCTTTTTCGCTGACCCTCTACTTTACCTTTACCAGGGACTGATCCCTCCTAACAGCATGTCCAAAGTATGTGAGACGGAGTCTCGCCATCCTTGCTTCCAAGGAGCATTCTGGTTGTACTTCTTCCAAGAAAGACTTATTTGTTCTTTTGGCAGTCCATGGTATATTCAATAATCTTCGCCAACACCACAATTCAAAGGCATCAATTCTTCTTTGGTCTTCCTTACTCATTATCCAGCTTTCGCATGTGTATGAGGTAATTGAAAACACCATGACTTGGATGAAATGCAACTTATTTCTTAAGATGACATCTTTGCTTTTTAACACTTCAAAGAGGTCTCTTGCAGCAGATTTGCCCAATGCAATGCATCTTTTGATTTCTTGACTGCTGCTTCCATGGGTATTGATTGTGGATCCAAGTAAAATGAAATCTTTGACATCAATCTTTTTTCTGTTTATCATGATGTTGCTTATTAGTCCAGTTTATGAAGATTTTTGTTTTCTTTTACGTTGAGGTGTAATCCACACTGAAGTCTGTGGTCTTTGATCTTCATCAGTAAGTGCTTCAAGTCCTCTTCACTTTCAACAAGCAAGGTTGTGTCATCTGCGTAACACAGGTTTTAGTGTGTCTTCCTCCAATCTTGATGCCCCATTTTTCTTCATATAGTCCAGCTTCTCGGATTATTTTCTCAGCATACATATTGAACAGGTATGGTGAAAGGATACAACGCTGGTGCACACGTTTCTTGACTTTAAACCATGCAGTATCCCCTTGTTCTGTTCAAACAACTGCCTCTTGATCCATGTGCAGATTTCTCATGAGCACATTTAACTGTTCTGGAATTCTCATTCTCCACAATGTAATCCATAGATTATTATGATCCATGCAGTTGAATGCCTTACATAGTCAATAAAACACAGGTAAATATCTTTCCGGTATTCTCTGCTTTCAGCCAGGATCCATCTGACATCAGCAATGATATCCCTGGTTCCACATCCTCTTCTAAATCCAGCTTGAATTTCTGGCAGTTCACTGTCAATATATTGCTGCAGCTGCTTTTGAATGATCTTCAGCAAAATTTTGCTTGCAGTTGATATTAATGATATTGTTCAATAAAAAGAAGATAGAAGGACTTCTTCCTTCAGTACCATCAGTTCCTGATCATATACTACCTCTTGAGATGGTGGAACGTTGACCAGTTCTTTTTGGTATAGTGACTCTTTGTATACCTTCCACCTTCTTTTGATGCTTCCTGCATTGTTTAATATTTTCCCCATAGAATCCTTCAGTATAGCAGCTCGAGGCTTGACCTTTTCTATGGTTCTTTCAGCTTGAGAAATGCTGAGCATGTTCTTCCCTTTTGGTTTTCTATCTTCGGGTCTTTGCACATGTCATCATAATACCTTACTTTTTCTTCTTGAGCTGCCCTTTGAAATCTGTTCAGCTCTTTAACTTCTTCATTTTTTCCTTTTGTTTTTGCAACTCAACATTCAAGAGCAAGTTTCAGAGTCCCTTCTGACATCCATTTTGGTCTTTTCTTTCTTTCCTGTCTTTTTAATGACCTCTGTGCTTTCTTCATGTATGATGTCCTTGATGTCCTTTCACAACTTGTCTGGCTCTCGATCATTAGTGTTCAACATGTCAAATCTATTATTGAGATAGTCTCTAAATTCAGGTGGGATATACTCAAGGTCATACTTTGGCTCTCATGGACATGTTCTAATTTTTTTTCAGTTTCAACTTGAACTTGCGTATGAGTAATTGATGCTCTGATCCAAAGTCAGTTCTGGCCTTGTTTTTACTGATGACATTGAGCTTGTCCATTATCTCTTTCCACAAATGTAGCCGATTTTAATCCTGTGTATTTCGTCTGGTGAGGCTCATGTGTATAGGTGCCGCTTATGATAGTGACAAAAGGTATTTGCAATAAAGAAGTCGTTGGTCTTGCAAAATTCAATGATGCTATCTCTGGCATTGTTTCTATCACCAAGGCTGTATTTTCCAACTACTGATGCTTCTTTGTTTCCAACTTTTGAACTCCAATCACCAGTAATTACGAGTGCATCCTGATTGTATGTTCCATCAATTTCTGACTGCAGAAGTTGGTAAAAATCTTCAGTTTCTTCATCTTTGACCTGGGTGGTTGGTGTGTAAATTTGAATAATAGTCATATTAACTTGTCCTCCTTGTAGGCGTATGGATATTATCCCGTCACTGATAGCGTTGTACTTCAGGATGGATCTTGAAATGTTCTTTTCGACTATGAATGCAATGCCATTCCTCTTTAAGTTGTCATTCCCCGCATAGTAAACCACATGATTGTCTGATTCAAAATGACCAATGCTAGTCCATTTCAGCTCACTAATGCCTTAGATAGCAATCATTATGAGTTCCGTTTCATTTTTGACAACTTCCAATTTTTCTGTATTGATACATTGTATATTCTGTTTTATTAGTGGATGTTTGCAGCGGTTTTTTCTCATATTGAGTTGTGCCACATCAGCAAATGGAGGTTCTGAAAGCTTGAATCCACCCATGTCATTAAGGTCAGCTCTGCTTTGAGGAGGCAGTTCTTCCCCAGTTATCTTTTGAGTGCCTTCCAATCTGAGGGGCTCATCTTCCAGCACCATATCAGACAATGTATCACTACTATTCATAAAGTTTTCACTGGGTATTTCTTTTCAGAAGTAGACCTCCGGGTCCTTCTTTCTAGTCTGTCTTAGTCTGGAAGCTCAGCTGAAACCTGTCCACCATGGTGACCTTGCTGGTATTTGAATACCAGTGGCATAGCTTCCAGCATCACAGCAACACACAAGCAAGCCACCACAGTAGGACAAACTGACAGACACATGGGGGAGGAGCTATATAGTTCCTTGTTATCTCTCATGAGATTTTAGTAGCCATTCATATTCACTGCCTAAAAATCATTCTTGAACTTGCATACGAGCAATCGATGGTCTGTCCCACAGTTGGCCCCTGGCCTTGTTCTGACTGATGATATTGAGCTTTTCCATAAACTCTTTCCACAGATGTAGTCTGTTTGATTTCTGTGTGTTCCATCTGGCAAGGTCCATATGTATAGTTGCTGTTTATGTTGGTAAAAAAAGGTATTTGTAACAAAGAAGTCGTTGTTCTTGCAAAATTCCATCATTCGATCTCAGTCATTGTTTCTATCACCAAGGCCATATTTTCCAACTACCAATCCTTTTTCTTTGTTTCCAACTTTCACATTCCAATCACCAGTAATTACGAATGCATCCTGATTGCATGTTCAATCAATTTCAGACAGCAAAAGCTGATAAAAATCTTCAATTTCTTCATCTTTGGCTTTAGTGGTTGGTGCATAAATTTGAATAATAGTCATATTAACTGGTCTTCCTTGTAGGCATACACATATTATCCTATCACAGACAGCATTGTACTTGAGGACAGATCTTGAAATGTTCTTTTTGATGATGAGTACAACACCATTCCTCTTCAAGTTGTCATTCCCGGTATAGTAGACTATATGATTGTTTGATTCAAAATAGCCGATACAATAGAACTACCATATGGAGAGGGATACAAGGCGATATAGGACAATACAAGTTAGGTTTTTACTTAGAAAAATAGGGGTAAATATTAAGATAACCACAAAGAGGTATAACAACCCCATAACTCAAAATAAAAACCAAAAAAAAAACATAACGACTCAGCAAACATAAAATCAAATACTATGAAAATGAGGAACATACAATTTATAAAGAAAAACGTCTCAGCACAAAAAAGTAAGTGGAAAAATGAAATTGTCAACAACACACATAAAAAGACATCAAAATGACAACACTAAACACATATTTATCTATAATTAAGCTGAATGTAAATGGACTAAACGCACCAATAAAGAGACAGAGAGTCTCAGACTGGATAAAGAAACATGATCCGTCTATATGCTGCCTACAAGAGACACACCTTAGACTCAGAGACACAAACAAACTAAAACTCAAAGGATGGAAAAAAAAATATATCAAGCAAACAATAAGCAGAAAAGAGCAGGAGTAGCAATATTAATTTCTGACAAAATAGACTTTGAAGTTAAATCCACCACAAAGGACAAAGAAGGACACTACATAATGATAAAAGGGACAATTGACCAGGAAGATATAACCATATTAAATATTTATGCACCCAATGACAGGGCTGCAAGATACATAAAACAAACTTTAACAGAACTGAAAAGTGAGATAGACACCTTCACAATTATAGTAGGAGACTTCAACACACCACTTTCAGAGAAGGACAGGACATCCAGTAAGAAGCTCAATAGAGACACGGAAGACCTAACTGCTACAATCAACCAACTTGACCTCATTGACTTATACAGAACACTCCACCCAACTGCTGCAAAGTATACTTTTTTTTCTAGCGCACATGGAACATTCTCTAGAATAGACCACATATTAGGTCATAAAACAAACCTTTGCAGAATCCAAAACATCGAAATATTATAAAGCATCTTCTCAGAACATAAGGCCATGAAAGTGGAAATCAAGAACAGAAAAATTAGGGAAAAGAAATCAAATACTTGGAAACTGAACAATACCCTCCTGAAAAAAGACTGGGTTATAGAAGACATTAACGAAGGAATAAAGAAATTCATAGAATGCAATGAGAATGAAAACACTTCCTATCAAAACATTTGGGACACAGCAAAAGCAGTGCTCAGAGGTCAATTTATATCGATGAATGCACACATACAAAAAGAAGAGCCAAAATCAGAGAACTGTCCCTACAACTTGAACAAATAGAAAGTGAGCAACAAAAGAATCCATCAGGCACCAGAAGAAAACAAATAACAAAAATTAGAGCTGAACTAAATGAACTAGAGAACAGAAAAACAATTGAAAGAATTAACAAAGCCAAAAGCTGGTTCTTTGAAAAAATTAACAAAATTAATAAACCATTGTCCAGACTGACTAAAGAAATACAGGAAAGGAAATAAATAACCCGAATAAGAAACGAGATGGGCCACATCACAACAGACCCAACTGAAATTAAAAGAATCATTTCAGATTATTACGAAAAATTGTACTCTAACAAATTTGCAAACCTAGAAGAAATGGATGAATTCCTAGAAAAACACTACCTACCTAAACTAACACAATCAGAAGTAGAACAACTAAATAGACCCATAACAAAAAAAGAGATTGAAACGGTAATCAAAAAACTCCCAACAAAAAAAAGCCGTGGCCTGGATGGCTTCACTGCAGAGTTCTACCAAACTTTCAGAGAAGAGTTAACACCACTACTACTAAAGGTATTTCAAAGCGTGGACGATGACAGAATACTACCTAACTCATTCTATGAAGCCACCATCTCCCTGATACCAAAACCAGGCAAAGACATTACAAAAAAAGAAAATTACAGACCTATATCCCTCATGAACATAGATGCAAAAATCCTCAACAAAATTCTAGCCAATAGAATTGAACAACATATCAAAAAAATAATCTACCACGACCGAGTGGGATTTATTTTTTTTATGCAAGGTTGGTTTAATATTAGAAAAACCATTAATGTAACCCACCATATAAATAAAACAAAAGACAAAAACCACATGATCTTATCAATTGATGCAGAAAAGGCATTTGACAAAGTCCAACATCCATTTATGATAAAAACTCTCAGCAAAATAGGAATTGAAGGAAAATTCCTCAACATAATAAAGGGCATCTATACAAGGCCAACAGCCAACATCACTCTAAATGGAGAGACCCTGAAAGCATTTCCCTTGAGAACGGGAACCAGACAAGGATGCCCTTTATCACCGCTCTTATTCAACATTGTGCTAGAGGTCCTAGGCAGAGCAATTAGGCTAGACAAAGCAATAAAGGGCATCCGGATTGGCAAAGAGGAAGTAAAATTATCTCTATTTGCAGATGACATGATCTTATACACAGAAAACACTAAGGAATCCTCCAGAAAACTACTGAAACTAATAGAAGAGTTTGGTAGAGTCTCAGGTTATAAGATAAACATACAAAAATCATTTGGACTCCTCTACATCAACAAAAAGAACATTGAAGAGGAAATCAACAAATCAATAGCATTCACAGTAGCCCCCAAGAAGATAAAATACTTAGGAATAAATCTTACCAAGGATGTAAAAGACCTATACAAAGAAAATACAAAGTATTACTGCAAGAAACTAAAAAGGACCTACGTAAGTGGAAAAACATACCTTGCTCATCGATATGAAGATTTAACATAGTAAAAATATCTATTCTACCAAAAGCCATCTATACATATAATGCACTTCCGATCCAAATTCCAATGACATTTTTTAATGTGATGGAGAAACAAATCACCAGCTTCACATGGAAGGGAAAGAAGCCTCAGATAAGTAAAGCATTACTGAAAAAGAAGAAAGTGGGAGGCCTCACTCTACCTGATTTTAGAACCTATTATACAGCCACAGTAGTCCAAACAGCCTGGTACTGGTACAACAACAGCACATAGACCAATGGAACAGAATTGAGAAAAAAATGAGAACCCAGGTATAAATCCATCCACATACGAGCAGCTGATATTTGACAAAGGCCCAGTGTCAGTTAATTGGGGAAAAGATAGTCTTTTTAACAAATGGTGCTGGCATAACTGGAAATCCATTTGCAAAAATGAAACAGGACCCATACCTCACACCACACACAAAAACTAACTCCAAGTGGATCAAAGACCTAAACATAAAAACTAAAACGATAAAGATCATGGAAGAAAAAATAGAGACAACCTTAGGAACCCTAATACAAGGCATAAACAGAATACAAAACATTACCAAAAATGACGAAGAGAAACCAGATAACTGGGAGCTCCTAAAAATCAAACACCTATGCTCATCTAAAAACTTCACCAAAAGAGTAAAAAGACCACCTACAGACTGGGAAAGAATTTTCAGCTATGACATCTCCAACCAGCGCCTGAGCTCTAAAATCTATACGATTCTGTTAAAACTCAACCACAAAAAGACAAACAACCCAATCAAGAAGTGGGCAAAGGATATGAACATGCACTTCACTAAAGAAGATATTCAGGCAGCTAACAGATACATGAGAAAATGCTCTCGATCATTAGCCATTAGAGAAATGCAAATTAAAACTACGATGAGATTCCATCTCACTCCAACAAGGCTGACATTAATCCAAAAAACACAAAATAATAAATGTTGGAGAGGCTGTGGAGAGATTGGAACTCTCATACACTGCTGGTGGGAATGTAAAATGGTACAACCACTTTGGAAATCTATCTGGTGTTTTCTTAAAAAGGTAGAAATAGAACTACCATACAGCCGAGAAATCCCACTCCTCAGAATATACCCTAGAGAAATAAGAGCCTTTACACGAACAGATATATGCACACCCATGTTTATTGCAGCTCTGTTTACAATAGCAAAAAGCTGGAAACAACCAAGGTGTCCATCAACGGATGAATGGGTAAATAAATTGTGGTATATTCACACAATGGAATACTATGCATTGATAAAGAACAGTGACGAATCTGTGAAACATTTCATAACATGGAGGAACCTGGAAGGCATTATGCTGAGTGAAATTAGTCAGAGGCAAAAGGACAAATATTGTATAAGACCACTATTATAAGATCTTGAGAAATAGCATAAACTGAGAAGAACACATACTTTTGTGGTTACGAAGGGGGGAGGGAGGTAGGGTGGGAGAGGGTTTTTTACTGATTAACTAGTAGATAAGAACTGCTTTAGATGAAGGGAAGGACAATACTCAATACACGGAAGGTCAGCTCAACTGGACTGGACCAAAAGCAGTTTCCAGGATAAACTGAATGCTTCAAAGGTCAGTGGAGCAAGGGCGGGGGTTTGGGGACCATGGCTTAAGGGGACTTCTAAGTCAATTGGCAAAATAATTCTATTATGAAAACATTCTGCATCCCACTTTGAAATGTGGCATCTGGGGTCTTAAATGATAACAAGCGACCATCTAAGATGCATCAATTGGTCTCAGCCCACCTGGATCAAAGGAGAATGAAGAACACCAAGGTCACACGATAACTATGAGCCCAGGAGACAGAAAGGGCCACATGAACCAGAGACTTATATCATCCTGAGACCAGAAGAACTAGATGGTGCCCAGCCACAACCGATGACTGCCCTGACAGGGAGCACAACAGAGAACCCCTGAGGGCGCAGAAGATCAGTGGGATGCAGACCCCAAATTCTCATAAAAAGACCAGACTTAATGGTCTGACTGAGACTAGAGGAATCCCGGTGGTCATGGTCCCCAAAACCTTCCATTGGCCCAGGACAGGAACCATTCCCGAAGACAACTCATCAGACATGGAAGGGACAGGACATTGTGTTGGAGAGAGATGCTGATGAAGAGTGAGCTACTTGTATCAGGTGGACACTTGAGACTGTGTTGGCATCTCCTGTCTGGGGGGGAGATAGGAGGGTAGAGAGGGTTAGAAAGTGGCAAAATTGTCACGAAAGGAGAGACTGGAAGGGCTGACTCATTGGGGCAGAGTAAGTGGGAGTATGAAGTAAGGTGTATATAAGCTTATATGTGACAGACTGACTTGATTTGTAAACATTACTTAAAGCTCAATAAAAATTACCAAAAAAAAATAGCCAATACCAGTCCATTTCAGTTCACTAATGCCTAGGATATCGATGTTTATGCATTCCACTTAATTTTTGACAATTTCCAATTTTCCTAGATTCATACTTCGTACATTCCACGTTCCGATTATTAGTGGATGTTTGCAGCTTTTGCTTCTTATTTTGAGTCATGCCACATCAGCAAATGAAGGTCCTGAAAGCTTTGCTCCATTCACGTCATTAAGGCCGACTCTACTTTGAGGAGACAGCTCTTTCCCAGTCATCTCTTGAGTGCCTTCTAACCTGGGTGGTGGGGGGGGGGTCTCATCTTCTGGCACTATATCTGACAATGTTCCACTGCTATTCATAAGGTTTTCACTGGCAGATTCTTTTCAGAAGTAGACTGCTGGGTCCTTCTTCTTAGTCTGTCTTAGTCTGGAAGCTCAGCTGAAACCTGTCCTCCATGGGTGACCATGCTGGTCTCTGAATACTGGTGACATAGCTTCCAGGTTCACAGCAACACAAAAGCTTCCACAGTATGATAAATTGACAGACACATGGGGGAAGAGACCATGAATTGCTCGTATGCAAGTTCAAGCTGAAACTGAAGAAAATCAGAGCAGGTGTACAAGAGCCAAAATATGACTTTGAGTATATCCCACCTGAATTTAGAGACCATCTCAAGAATAGATTTGATGCCTTGAACATTAATGACTGAAGACCAGACGAGTTGTTTAATGACATCAAGGACATCATACATGAAGAAAGCAAGAGGTCATTAAACAGACAGAAGAGAAAGAAAAGGCCTAAATGGATGTCAGAAGAGACTCTGAAATTTGCTCTTGAACACTGAGTAACTAAAGTGAAAGGAAGAAATGATGAAGTAAAAGAGCTGAACAGAAGATTTCAAAGGATGGCTCAAAAAGACAAAGTATTATGATGACATGTTCAAAGACCTGGAGATAGAAAACTAAAATGGAAGAACGTGCTCAGGATTTCTCAAGCTGAAAGACCTGAAGAAAAAATTCAAGCCTCGAGTTGCAATAGTGAAAGATTCTATGTGGAAAATACTATATGAAACAGGAAACATCAAAAGAAGTTGAAGGAATACACAGTCATTATACCAAAAAGAATTAGTAGACATTCAACCAATTCAAGAGGTAGCATATAATCAGGAAGCAATAGTACTGAAGGAAGAAGTCCAAGCTGCACTGAAGGTATTGGCAAAAAGAAGGCTTGAGAAATTGACGGAATATCAATTGAGATGTTTCAACAAACAGATGCAGCACTGGAAGTGCTCACTCGTCTATGCCAAGAAATATGGAAGACAGCTTCCTGGCCAACTGACTGGAAGAGATCCATATTTATGCCTATTCCCAAGAAAGGTGATCCAGCTGAATGCAGAAACTATAGAACAATATCATTAATATTACATGCAGGCAAAGTTTTGCTGTAGAACATTCAAAAGTGGCTGCAGCAGTATATTGACAGGGAACTGCCAGAAATTCAGGCTGGTTTCAGAAGAGAATATAGAACCAGGGATATCATTGCTAATGTCAGATGAATCCTGGCTGAAAGCTGAGAATACCAGAAGGATGTTTACCTGTGTTTTAATGACTAAGCAAAGGCATGCGACTCTGTGGATCATAACAAATTATGGATAACATTGAGAAGAATGAGAATTCCAGAACACTTAATTGTGCTCATGAGGAACGTGTACATATATCAAGAGGCAGTTATTCAGACAGAACAAAGGGATACTGAGTGTTTTAATGCCAGGAAAGGTATGCGTCAGGGTTATATCCTTTCATCATACCTATTCAATCTGTATGCTGAGCAAATAATACAAGAAGCTACATGAAGAAGAACGGGGCATCAGGATTGGAAGAAGACTCATTAACATCCTGCGTTATGTAGATTACACAACCTTGCTTGCTGAAAGTGAAGAGGACTTGAAGCACTTACTAATGAAGATCAAAGACCACAGCCTTCAGTATGGATTGCACCTCAACATAAAGAGAACAAAAATCCTCACAACTGGACCAGTGAACAACATCATGACAAATGGAGAAAAGATTGAAGTTGTCAAGGATTTCATTTTATTTGAATCCACAATCAACAGCCATGGGAGCAGCAGTCAAGAAATCAAAAGACACATTGCTTTGGGCAAATCTGCTGTAAAGAACCTCTAAAGTGTTGAAAAACCAAGATGTCACCTTGAAGACTAAGGCCCACCTGACCCTAGCCATGGTATTTTCAATCACATCATATGCGTGTGAAAGCTGGACAATGAATAAGGAAGACCGAGGAAGAACTGACGCCTGTGAATGGTGGTGTTGGCGAAGAATATTGAATATACCATGGACTGCCAAAAGAATGAACAAATCTCTCTTGGGAGAAGTACAACTAGAATGCTCATTAGAAGCAAGGATGGCGAGATTGTGTCTTGCATACTTTGGACATGTCGTCAGGAGGGATCAGTCCCTGAAGAAGGACATCATGCTTGGCAAAGTACAGGGCCAGCAGAAAAGAGCAAGTCCCTCGATGAGGTGGATTGACACAGTGGCTGCAACAATGGACTCAGGCATAACAATGATTGCAAGGATAGTGCAGGAGTGGGCAGTGTTTCTGTTGTGCATAGGGTAGCTATAAGTCGGAACTGACTCGACAGTGCCTAACAATAGCAATCACTAACGATGATTCTTAGGGATGTAGAGTTTTGAAAAAAGGTTTTATGTTGTAAGGTTTGCTCTCAGAAGTGGGCAGGCTTGGTATTAGTGTCTCCATTTTACTGAGGAAACATCTATGACTCAGAGATGGGAATGGTGGAGCCAGGATGAACTCAAACAACTTTATACGTCTCACTAAGACCCCCAAAAGACTGATACCTCACTCCCAATGTGCTTTCAATGAAGGACAGGGAAATGTTACAGCTCTGATATCGAATATTTGTGGCATTTTAATAAAAATTACATTGTATTTTCCCATTCAAACCAAGTTGGATTTAACATATAGAAGAGACTTACTCAGATTACACTTATCAACAGAGTGATAAGCATGATTATGTTCTTTTCCTCTTTGCTTAAATGTTCATTTATTCATACAATAAGTTCCCTCCAAACCCACTGCTGTCAGGTCAACTCTGACTCATAGAGACCCTATGGGACAGGATAGAACTGCTCCGTAGGTGGTACAAATGGTTTATGCTCAACTATTAACCTAATAATTTACCCAACAAACATTTGAATGTCTACTCTGGGGTAGGAGCCCTGGTGGTGCAGCGGTTAAATGATGAGGTTGTTAACCAAAAGATCTGCAGTTCAAATCCATCAGCCGCTCCTTGGAAACCCTATGGGGCAATTCTACTCCATCCTCTAAGGTCTCTGTGGGTTGGAATAGACTTGACAGCAATGGGTTCAAGGGGTACTATGGGTTAGGCACTTTCCTAGGAATTTTAGATTCATAACAAGCAATATTATTATTATTTTTAATTATAGTTTATGAGGTAAAATGAACAACACAAGTAAACATAAAATTGCAAGAAAGAGAAGTACATATATGAGAATATATTAGACGGACTTGGCCTAGACTGTAGGAACCCAATAAAAATATAGGAATTAAGTTGAAGAAATTTTGTTGGTCAGAATAAATTAGTAATTAATCTGATTTGTGATAGAAATGTATATAAAATTATCAACTTTTAAAATGTTAGAATAAATGGACTTTAAAGAACTAAGTGGACTAGAATGAAGAGATTTGCTTTATTTTCTCTGTTCTAATACCCACTTCACCCATTTGAACCTGGGTTTCTTCTCTTCCTGGAAGATTTAATGTTGCCCGTATAGTTTTGTTTTTCATTTATCTGAGCCTTTGTTCATGATGTTGAAATTTTGATAAATGCTTTAGTAAAACTTCAGTTTAACTCAGAAAGAATTTAAATATTTATGTCATCCAGTTATTCCACCCGGGAGCTCTGTATTTGATTTTATCAAATCATTTATTCTACAGACATTTACTTGCATCTACTATGTGCCAACTAGGAGCCCTGGTGGTGCATGGTTAAGAACTATAGCTGCTAACCATATTAATTTTCCTAGATTCATACTTTGTACATTCTATGTTTTGATTATTAGTGGATGTTTGCAGCGGTTTTTTCTCATATTGAGTTGTGCCACATCAGCAAACGGAGGTCCTGAAAGCTTGAATCCATCCATGTCACTAAGGTCGACCCTGTTTTGAGGAGGCGGTTCTTCCCCAGTGGTCTTTTGAGTGCTGCTTTGAGCATGGTGAAACTGCACCTTTATTTATCTCCCTAAATCCCATTTAACATGATCCTTCCTTCTGTACTTCATGGTCATACCTACGTTATCTGTTAGAGAATCCGCAAATTAGAAGTAAAAAACCCAAACCAGCTGCTGTTGAGTCAAGCCTGACTCATGGTGTGTCAGAGTAGAAATGTGCTTCATAAGGTTTTCAATGGCTGATTTTTCAGAAGTATATCACCAGGCCTTTCTTCTGAGGCAGATCTGGGTAGATCTGTTTCTCCAACTGTTTGGTCAACAGCAGGGCTTATTAACTATTTGCACCACCCAGGGACTACTAAGTTAAAAATACTCAATACTTATTAAATTCCCTTTGATTTATCACTGAATATTAGTATTTGTGTTTGTGTATGGGAAGGGGGAGAGAATCTGTGTGTGTGTATGTGTGTGTGTGTGTGTGTGTGAGTGTGACTACATCTCCACTCTCCCAAATACATTCAAATACATATTTATATACATACCAGGGACATAAATAATAACATGCACTAGTTATCTGCCTATTAACTTTTTACATTTGTGGAGTTTTAGCAGTGTCTACTTCTCAGATCCTTCTTCACCTCAGCATCACTACAAATTTAGTAATAAAAAACCCATTAAGGGAATTTAACTCATCTACTCTGCCTTTTTTTTTTTTACTCTTAAGTAAACCCTGGTGGCGTAGTGCTTAAGTGCTACAGCTGCTAATCAAAAGGTGGGCAGTTCGAATCTGCCAGGCGCTCCTTGGAAACACCATGGGGCAGTTCTACTCTGTCCTATAGGGTCGCTATGAGTTGGAATCGACTTGAGGGCAGTGGGTTTTTTTTTACTCTTAAGTCAGTTATGGTAATTTTCCCACCTTATTATACTTTCTAACTTTATATCCATCTACTTTAAAGTGATTTTCCAAGTCATCTTGGGTTCCCACGTTCCCTATTTCCTTCCTATGGTCAGCCCCTTTCAGTGCTTTTAGAAAGTTTTGCAATGCTTTCTACTTCTAATCCTTGAAACTTGCTGTGTTCCCTCAAAATCCCTTCCTTAGGTTTAATAAGATTGTTTTCTTCATTTGAAAATCCTTCTTATGTATAAAATCATTCACCAGCCAGAGGAGCCCCTTTGTATTGTGGATTGAACTGTATCCTTCTCAAAATGTGTTGAAATCCTAACTCTTGTATTGATGGTGTGATGGTGATCTTGTATTGAGAAAGAGTTTTTCTTCGAAGATATCAATGAAGTTAACAAGGTCATACCAGAGTACAGACACGGAACAGTCACACACAAGAGGAAGACACCATGTGAAGATCAATCTATAAGTCAAGGAATGCCAAGGAATATCCAAGGCTACCAAAAGCTGAAAGAGACAAGGAAGGATCTTCTCCTGGAGCCAACAGAGAGAGATCCAAGCCCTGTCATCTCCTTGAATTCAAATGAGCTGTGAGAAAATAAATTTATGTTCTTTAAAGCTACCAACTTTGTGGCTTTGTTATGAAAATTAAGAAGATGTAGCATATGATCAAGTACGGATGGTATTGAAGGAAGAAGTCCAAGCAGCACTGAAGACATTGGCAAAAAACAAGGCTCCAGGAATTGACAGAATACCAACTGAAATGTTTCAATAAACAGATACAACACTGGAAATGCCCACTCGTCTATGCCAAGGAATTTGGAAGACAGCTACCTGGACAACCGACTGGAAGAGATCCATATCTGTGCCCATTTCAAAGAAAGGTGATCCAACAGAATGCGGAAATTATTGAACAATATCATTAATATCACACAAAAGTAAAATTTGCTGAAGATAATTCACAAATGGTTGCAGCAGTACGTCGACAGGGAACTGCCAGAAATTCGAGCCAGATTCAGAAAAAGACGTGGAACAAGTGGTATCATTGGTGATGTCAGAAGGATCTTGGCTGAAAGCAGAAAATACCAAAACAATATTTACCTGTTTTATTGACTATGCAAAGGCATTCGACTATGTGGATCACAACAAATTATGGATAAGATGTGGTTAATGGGAATTTCAGAACACTTAATTGTGCTCATTAGGAACCTGTACACAGACCAAGAAAGAGGTGGTCATTCAAGCAGAACAAGGGGATAATGACCAGTAATCAGGAAAGGTGTCCATCAAGGTTGTACACTTTCACCACACTTATTCAATCTGTATGCTAAGGAAATAATCCAAGAAACTGGACTATATGAAAAAGAATGTGGCACCAGGATTGGAGGGAGATTCATTAACAATCTGCAATATGCAAATGACACCACCTTGCTTGCTGAAAGCAAAGAGGTCTTGAAGCACTTACTGATGAAGATCAAAGACCACAGCCTTCAGTATGAATTGCACGTCAACATAAAGAAAACAAAAACCTTTGCAACTGGACCAACAAGCAACATCATGATAAACGGAGAAAATATTGAAGTTGTCAAGGATTTCATTTTACTTGGATCTACAGTCAATGCCCATGGAAGCAGCAGTCAAGAAATCAAATGACACATTGCATTTGGGCAAATCTGCTGCAAAAGATCTCTTTAAAGTATTAAAATGCAAAGATATTACCTCAAGGTTGAAGGTGTGCCTGACCCAAGCCATAATGTTTTCAGTTGTTTCATATGCATGTGAAAAGTGGACAATGATTAAGGAAGACCGAAAAAGAATGGATGCGTTTGAATTATGATGTTGTCAAAGAATATCGAAAATACCATGGACTGCCAAGAAAATGAACAAATCCGTCTTGGAAGTAGTACAGCCAGAATGCTCCAAAGAAGCAGGAATGGCAAGGCTTTGTCTCACATACTTTGTACATATTATCAGGAGGGATCAGTCCCTGAAGAAGGACATCATGCTTGGTAGAGGGTCAGTGAAAACGAGGAAGACCCTTGATAAGATGGGTTGACACAGTTGTTGCAACAATGGGCTCAAGCATAGCAACAATTGTGAGGATGGTACAGGGCTGGGTGGTGTTTTGTTCTACTATACATAGAATTTCTGTAAGTTGGAACCAACTCTACAGCACCTAAGGACAACAACAGGAAACTAAGACACTTGAATTCCGACAAATGCCATCACATTTTCCAAGAAAACATAGCTAGCTATACCATACTTCTATGCAGCATGAATATTTCATATATATTTGTTCAGGGCCTGAGATTCTTTCTTCTTACACGTCTGCAAGTTGCCTCCAAATTCACCTGAAACCTGTCTGAGAATGTAGGCTGTGCAACTGACAGTTATTGTGTGTGCCTAGTTCTTAACATTTTACTACCATATACAAGGGAGCACTTAACAAGTAAAATGTGAAGCCCTTGATGATGACAATCCATTCACAGTTGGGTTTTCTCTTGTACATAATTAACACCTTAAGAAATGGTCTATTTTAAGATGTTCAGAATTTTCTCAGAAAAAAGACAGATGGAATGGGGAATGCAAATGGAAAAATGCGATGGCACAATGAATACCTCAGCATGCATTTTAAATAATTTACACAAATCTGTTCCAATTTGTAAGCCAGGATAAAAATAGCACCACTTGTCAAATAAAAGTTAAAACTTTGTCAAAAATTATAAGCTTTGATTTATACATCATATTGTTAAGTATATTGTTATTAAGCAGCATACCATAAAGGCAGGAAGCTAAGTATAAGCGTGCCCCCTTTCACACTGTACAATTGTTTTAATTGGCACAAATTTCCCTCCAATTGCTGTATCATTTGTTTTCCTCGGTGTGAAAAACAGAGTGAGTTTGCTTTCTGTATTAGTACACTGAGGAAAATAAGCAGAGGGCTTTGTTTTGCTTGCAAATAAGGAAAATTGATTTATAATCAATATGTACATACATTTTGTGATATAGCCTCCATCTTACATATGACATACAATTTACATAATTACATATAATGTGGACGGAAATCATCTTAGGCAATATTATTTTGATATGTGCTTTGTTTGGATTTATATTTTCTGTGGGTTAGGAATGGGTAGTAAGAGGACTTCAGAATGTACTTGAAAATGTATTAAGCTCATATTTCCTGCATATGGTTAGGCTTAATAACCACAATATCTTCATGAAAATGTTGTTTTTGTTGAATATTGTTCATTTCTAGCAAAATAAATACCCTAGTCTTACATAGGTGCCCTGGTGGCCCAGTGTTTAAAGAGATTTGCTACTAAACTAAAGGTTGGCGATTCAAACCAACCAACTGCTCTATGGGATAAAAATGTGGCAGTCTGCTTCCGTAAAGATTTACAGCCTTGGCAAACTCTAAGGGGCAGTTCTATTCTGTCTTATAGGGGCGCTATGAGCCAGAACTGACTCGATGGCAACCGACTTGGTTTGGCTTTTGGTTTAGTCTTACATACTATAAGAAGCAAAAAGCCAAAGAAACCATCTAGAGTTGTATTGACAGATGCCACATGGATGATTTTGTTGCTTAGTTCTAAGCATCTCTGGTTAAAAAAAGTTCAAGGAGATTGATTTAAAAAGTACCAGGGAATAGTTGAAGAAACACTTTAAAGTGATATCTCATTGGCTAATTTCAATATGTTTTAAAGTCATTCTCTTTTGAAAATCACATTTGTTTTGGAAACTACAGCATGAGGAATCTTTGAGTCTTCAAGGGCTAAAAATTCAATGGAACCACTTGAAAGATCTTTACGGCAAAGGGGGCACATTCAAGGAGACAATTATTATATGACATTTTGACTGAATGCAACATGTTGTCGTGTGGTGAGGTCTGTCTCTCCTGAAAAGAAACACTTGTTTCATGTAGCCCTTTAACAGTTCCTCCTGGAAATTTTAAACATCTCTGGGGTCATGTTATAGGGTAAGGTGCCCCTCAACAGTGAGAAATGTTTGAAGTCTCTTCCCTTGTTCATCAAAGACAAAAGAGTACAGTTCTGAAAAATCTCCTGCTGTCTCTCCTGATGTGGAAACCAAATGCAGCAAGGCTTTGGGAAATTCTATTCTATCCCAAAGCCTTTTGGACCCAGAGACCTGCTCTCCATACTGTGTCTGGGGCTTTTAAACATTTTGGCTAGAATTAGTGTCTGCCACAAGTTGCTGTCACTTCTTGGCTCTGAAGTAGCTTTTAGAGAGGGGTGTGAATGTACCAAACTGGAGTACTGAGTTGTTTGTGCCCCATTGTCACCTCCAGCAGTTATCACAACGCTTGTCACACAAGAGGAGCATGTCAGTAATGAATGAATTTATTTGTCCCATGCTGACAGTACTAGGAGTTACAAACTGTGAGTATCATTATCCACATCATATTTATTGCATCTCTATAATGCTGGGCCAAACCTAAATTTAATACTGGGAACAATCTGGATTTCAATAAGTGTTTCATTAGAATTGTGTAAACAGCTGGAAGCTCTTGAAATTAAAGATAATTATATTTCTACAATTATTTTATACTGTGTCCAGGCTTAAGATAACCAGCCACTTTGTTCAAGTGCCATGTTGGTGTCACAGCAACTTTTACAAAAGTCATAATGAATGAGAAAATGAAATGGTAATGACCTGAAGAGACCATTTAACGGTTTTTTTTTTTTTTTTACAGCTACTTCTGCTGGGAAGACAATGCCAATTCAGGAATATGCTAACTCTTGTGAAGCTCCATATGTTTTCTTTTTATAAAATTTCTATTTTAGAATAATTTTAGACTTACTGAAAAGTTACAAAGATGATACAGAGTTCCTATGTACCCTGTACTGTTTCCTCTATTGTTAACATCTTACATTACTATGGCATATTTATCACAATTAATTAACCAATATTGATACATTATTATTGCCCAAACCCCATACTTTATTCAGATTACATTAGTTTTTCTCTAATGACCTTTTTCTGTTCCAGGGTCCTATCCAAGATATCATGGTACATTTAGTTGTCATGTCTCCTTAACCATCTCTGGATTGCCGTAATTTCTCAAATTTTCCTTGACTTCTACAAACTTGAAAATTTTGAGTTTTACTTTGTAGAATATTCCTCAATTTGGTTTTATGATTTTTTTTTTCTCATAGTTAGACTTGGAATGTGGGTTTTTATGAAGAAGGCCATAGAGGTGATATGCCATTCTCAACATATCATATCAAGGATACATGCTATCAACATGACTTTTTGCTGATGATATTCACTTTGATCACCTGGATGACATAGTGTTTGTCAGATTTCTCCACTGTAAAGTTACTTTTTATATTTCTCTCCTTTCCATAATGTACTCGTTGGAAGTTACTAAGCATAGCCCACAACTAAAAGGCTCCACCTCCTTGCAGAGAAATCTTATAAATTATCTGGAATTCTTCTCTATGAGAGATTTGTCTCTTCTCCTCCATTTGCTTATTTATTCAATGAGTTATATCAGTATAGATTCACTGACATTTACTTTATACTTTGGGTTATCATCCAGCACTAAGTTATTAATTTGTTTGCTCAGATTGTTCTAGCTTTGGCCATTGGGATCTCTTTCAGTTGGCTTCTGTGTTTGACATGCTCCCATCATATTTTCTTTAAAACTTCCTCACTTTTTGGCACTACAAGAAGCACTTCAGAAGCTACCTTCAAGCTTGGGGTCCCCACAACACCTCATTCTGACCTGCTGGCTACCCTCTGCCCCCTACAGGATGCCACCTGTAAGCTCAAGGATTCCCAGAGTCCCTGCAACTTCTGACTTGCTGGTTCCCACTAGTCTCTTGGGTTTGATAATTCATTAGAATGATTCACAGAACTCAGGAGAGCACTAGACTTATCATTAGTTTTATTATAATAAAAAGGATACAAATGAAGAGACACATATGGCAAGATTTGGGAGGGTCCTTAATGTGGAGCTTTCATGTTTCAAAGGATGCATTACCCTCTCTCATGCATTGATGTGTATCACCAACCGGAAGCTCTCTCAGCTTCAGGATCCAGTGCCTTTACTGGGGCCTCATTATGCAGGCATGATTGATTGAGTCACTGCCCATGTGGTTGGACCCAACCACAGGCACCCCTTTCTGTGGTTTGGCTAATATCACATTGTGGTTCTTTCTGTCCTACGCAAGAGTCACCTCATTAATATAAAACCTCAAATGTAGTCTGTAGCCCTCAAGGATAACAAAGACTTATCACTGTGGAAATTCCAAGTTTAGAAGTTTATCTCTCAGGAATCAAGGATAAAGAAAAAAATCCTTTGGGTAAAAAACCATCCACCATCCATTTATTTGTTTAATCCTAGTATACAGTCCGGCAGTTGCAGAACTTTTAACTCATACCCTTGTGTGAAACCACCTCACCAGCAAGAGTAAATAAAAAAGCCAAACCCACGGCTGTCAAATCAATTCCAACTGAAAGCGACCCAATAAGACAGAGTAGAACTGTCCCATAGGGTTTCCAAGGCTACAATCTTCCTGGGAGCACAACGCCACCTCTTTCCCCTGAAGACTGGCTAGTGGGTTTGAACAGTGCAGGTTTTGGTTAGCAGCCGAGCACTAAACCACCGTGCTGACAGGGCTCCTTCTCAACCAGAGTAAAAAGGTTCTGTATCGTTCTCTGGTGCTCCTTACAGCTAAGTTCCTCATTAGTCTTAATTCAATTAGTCTTAAAGTAACTTAAGTGCCTCTTGACCCCCCACACCCTTTAGTGAGGTTATGTCTTCGTACATTTGTAATACAGTTAGCCTTTATAGTCTGCAATCCAAGCTGGAAATCCTTACCTGTCTACTTGACTTTTGTTTTAATTTGCATGTTTCCACCATTACAGTACCATACAGTTTTGCTGCCCTGGAAAATTTCTTGTGCTTCACATAGTCAATACTTCCCCTCCCCAAGCCCCTGCCAATCACCTCTGCAGTTTTGCCTTTGCCAGAATGGCACAAAAATGGAATCATAAAAAACGTAGTCTAATCAGATTGGTTTCTTTTACTTGGCAATATGCATTTAAAATTTCATCCGTGTTCCTGCATGGATTACTGGCTAATTTCTTTTGATTTCTGAAAAGTATTTCATAGTATGAATGTACCACAGTTCATCCATTCACTTATTGAAGGACATTTTGGTTGCTTCCAGTTTTTGGTAATTATGAATAAAGCTACTATAATCATCTGCAGATTTTTATGTGGACTTCAAAGTTTTCATGAGTTCAAATCTGGAAGCTCATATGTTCAGCTTTATAAGAAAACACTAAACGGGCTTTCAAAGCCTCTGTGCCATTTTGCATTCCTAAATGAGAGTTCTTGTCGCTCTGCGTCCTTACCCATCCATACTTCTCTGAACAGCTAGACCCTGTGGCCCCGGGCTGGCCCATCTGCCTCTGGGCAGTTGCAGCAATGTGTGAACTCCTGATGGAGGTGGAGAAGTTCACTCTTGGCCAACCTAACATGGTTCTAATGCCCCATTAGGTGCTTCCCTTGCTCAAGCAGAAAGGTGGTCCGTGGCTAATAGCAGGGCGACAGAAAATCCCAGGCTATCCTACTCAACAATCCTGCTGTATTGCTAAAGACCATTTCCACTCTCATCCTGCAATCCTGTTACTCACATCGAAAGACAGAAAACTTGAGCATGACTAATATCCAGGAAGCTGAAGAAGTGTCTTCCAGAAGGCCAGACCTGTCTGACCAGCCTCTAACCCTAATTTAGAACTGTTTGCAGATGGAAACAGATTGTAGAACAAAGAGTCTGAAAAGCTGGCTATGCCACAGTCACCCTCTACCAGACATGTTTCCCTGGCTAACCAAACTGATTAAAATGCCTAATCTACCAAAGACTATTCAGAAAATAGTGCCACGATGTGTCCCCTGTGCAAAGAACAACTCAAAAACAGGCTACCACCTCCTTTGTCTGGGTACAAGCCCGTGGGACTGGACCTGGAGAGGACTGGCAAGTAGACTTCACTGTTATGCCAACAGCTACAGGAGGTTTCAAATATCTCTTACTGTTTGTAGACACTTTTAACAGATGGGTAGAAGCCTTCACCTGCTGAACAGAAAAGGCATCAGAAGTAAGCAAAGCTCTTCTTACTGAAATTATTCCTAGATTTGGCATACCTTAGTCAATTCAAAGCGATAACAGAGGAGGTTTTGTATCTAAGGTTACCCAAGAAGTTTCAGGGCATTTAGGAATCCAGTGCAAGTTGCATGCTTCCTAGAGGCCAGTCAACTGGAAAAACAAAGAAGATGAACCATACCTTAAAGAAGACATTAGCTAAGCTCTGCCAAGAGACCAACCTGCCCTGGATCAAACTGCTACACACTGCCCTGTTGAGAGGCTGGGTGGCCCCTAGAAGTAGGCTCCAATTGAGTCCATATGAAATGCTGTATGGGAGACCTTTCCTTAAGGCAGCCTGGGGATGTAGTGCTTCAGATGATACTCGAGTAGTCAAGGAACTTAGTGCTTCCAGGTATCTTTGGTCACTATTTTTAACTCTGAAAGCTATTAACCATTACGTGTCCAGTTGTATATTCTTTCCCACAGACGCCACTCTTCATCCTTTCAACCTAGGAAAACCTAGTTCTGTAAAGAAGTGGGATGACCATCATCCTCGCATTCAGCTTCAACCCAAGAGGACCAGTCCTTATGAAGTTCTTCTAGTCACCCACTCCTTGGTGAAGGTGGCTGGAGTCAAACCTTGGATTCACTATACCAGAGTGCAGTATGCACCCATAGATCCAGACGTGCCTTTAGAGGCTTCCCCTATAGGCACAGGCCACCAAAGTGCAGCCTACAAAGACAGCTAAACCCCTGAACCAGAGTGGGGGTGTGAGCCACTAGAAGACTTAAAGACTACTCTTTAAGAAACAGCCTATAGATAAATAACCTTCTTCCACCTTAAGTCTTCTTTGCCTGCTACCCTGAGGAGCTAATCATTCCCTGTCTGCTCCTAGGTCCCTAAAAAGTCCACCCCATGTCAGCAGGAAGTAGCCAGATGAGTCATCTGCCCTTATCCCTTAAGACTGAGGAATTGCTACAACTCAAAGGGGATTGTAACCTAACCTTACTAATGCCAGTAATTTCCATTAGTCCTTATACTAGTCCAAATCAGATTTGGCCTGCCCCACATGTGCAGAAGGGCCAGCTGTGGCTGCTAACTGACCTCAACAGAGGACGCAGCAACAGTAGGAATGAATCAGAAGGAAAATCATTACCGCACCCTTTTTCGAAGGGAAAGGTCCAACAAGAATCACATCACCTCCTGTTTTCTGGGTGCCTTCTAGGGTTTTCCCTCCCCAGAACACCTGCACAGCCACCATCTTGCTGCCTAAATCACATATAAGCTCTGCTTCCCCTTAGCTTGGGGAGCTGGATCTGAGGAACTTCTTCCTAGCTCCTTGCTGTGTGCATTGCAATAAAATTACTATTTCTCAAAGACCGATGTCCAGGTAATTGGCAAGTGTGAGCATGCTGGACAAGCACCCATCTTTCTGGGATTGGTAACAGCAGACCATATTAACGATTATGAGGTTTATTAGGGAAATAACTGTTACAATTCAGGCTCAGAAACACTCAGGATACAGTTCTTCCATCAGGACAACTGTGCTTGCAGGCATGCCTCTCTCCCTGGCCCTTATGCTCTCCACAGAGGCACTTAGCTTTCTCTCTCTGTGAGCTGGGAAGCCCACCACACCGTCTTCTGCTGCTGGGGCTCTTCTGCCTCTGCTTCTTACCGTCTTCAGGGTTACGGCTTGCTCTCTCTCTCTCAGTCTCCTTCTTCCAGGAGCTTCTCAGCACAGGGATCTCAGGTACAAAAGACGTTCTCTCCGCTCCCGGCTACCCTTTCTTGGTGGTGGTAGGATCCTCCTCCCTGCTCTAGAATTGGTGTTCTTTTAAGGCAAGCCTGACCAATCCCCTTGGTGGGCCACAATTACCATATCACACAATCCTACCCAAACACCTGGGTGGAAGTTAAAAGACCGTGGCTTGAAAGGCCACACACAAAAGTAATTAATCATACTGCACTACTTCAACATGTATCAGTCTTTATGAGGTGGTAATTTTACCCAGCTTTTTGTTCAGCTTTTGTAAGAAACACTGTCAGATTTGAGTAATACACAAAAACAACACTCAAAATTAAAATACTTTAATTATAACACTATTCAAATTGAATAGCAATTTCCTTATTAATCAAATATACTTTTAAACTATTATAAGTAACTGTTGTGGATAACTTGTTTTGGTTGTTTTTGTTCTTTTTTTTTTTAATTTTTCAATCTACTGAAATGCAATGTTCAGCTCCTGGTAAAGGGGTAGAGATATCCATAAAATGATTTTCTGTAATAGATTAGAGGGGAGATAAAATAGAGAAAGTAAATCAATATGAAGAAATTTAATGATTGATGTTTCACCTCAATATGAACTTGTCAGAATTAACTTAAGACTCTGAAATGATAATCAAATGTTATCAAGTGATAAGACATAATTATATATATGCAAAGTAATATGTATATGATATATATAATGAATATGACGTTTAAAAAACCCAAAACCAAACCTGCCGCTGTTGAGTCAATTCTGACTTATAGCAACCCTACAGGTCAGAGTAGAACTATCCTATAGAGTTTCCAAGGAGCAGCTGGTGGATTCAAACTGCCAAGCTTTTGGTTAGCAGCTGCAGCTCTCAACCACTGCACCACCACGGCTCACAGCTGTTAAGTGACCCCAACGGTATAAACGTACGGAGTCCTTCAATTAAACAGCTTATTTCATTCAAGAGATCTTTGTATCCTACAGAACTTTATCAACTTTTTCTGTTTTTTTTTTTCTTTTCCTGTCTTTGTTATACAGGATCAGCTACACATGTACGTGAAACCAAATTTACGAAACTAATTTCCCAAAGGAGGTATTTTTGCTTTCTTTATCTGAGCAATCACTTTCGGTTTATCAGGAAGCTTAGAAAAGAGAATACAGAGGGAAAAGAGAGGGCAGCTGTTTTTCTACCACTTCGTTTCTTCCTTACTAAAATCTGCGTGATGGTGTCGGCCATATTTATCAATCTCTCAGGAGTGTGGTAAGAATCAAAGAGAATCACCTTGTTAAAAGAGCTTTGTAAATTATAAAACTTCAAGTAAGGAATTATTGTTACAATTAAGACAGCAAATACCTTACTAAAATTTTCCCCCAGTTAGAGAAAAAAGCCATTCAATTATAAAAAAAAAAAAAATTTTAATTATAGAGGGGGATAAATTTTGAATAGATTAGTTTTCAAATAACCTTGTTATTAATATCTTTAAAATATTTTAAAAGATGAAATTTCAAAGTATTTGAGTTCTGTGTCACCGCTCTGTATAGTATTAAAGACCATAATTTTGTATTGTGTGAAAAAAGTATTAGAAACCAAATGAAGTCAGAGGAGTATACTCAGCAAGCTATAAAGTTCCTCGTGGCAGGGACCAAGTCTTTTTTGTTTTTTTGTAATTTTTATTGTGCTTTAAGTGGAAGTTTACAAATTAAGTCAGTCTCTCACACAAGAACTTATATACACCTTGCTACATGCTCCCAATGATACAGCCTGCTCTCTCCCTCTAGTCTCTTTTTTCATATCCATTTCGCCAGCTTCTAACCCCCTCTACCATCTCATCTCCTCTCCCAGGCAGGAGATACCAACATAGTCTCAAGGGTCCACCTGATCCAAGAAGCTCAGTCCTTACCAGCATCCCTCTCCAACCCACTGTCCAGTCCAATCCATGTCTGAAGAGTTGGCTTCAGGAATGGTTCCTGTCCTGGGCCAACAGAAGGTCTGGGGGCCATGACCACCAGGTTCCTTCTAGACTCAGTCAAACCATTAAGTCTGGTCTTTTTATGAGAATTTGGGGTCTGTATCCCACTGCTCTCCTGCTCCCTTAGGGGTTCTCTGTGTGTTCCCTGTCAGAGCAGTCATCAGTTGTAGCCGGGTACCATTTAGTTCTTCTGGTCTCAGGATGATGTAGTCTCTGGTTCATGTGGCCCTTTCTGTCTCTTGGGTTCATAATTACATTGTGTCCCTGGTGTTCTTCATTCTCCTTTGATCTAGCGGGTTGAGATTCATTGATGCATCTTAGATGGCTGCTTGCTAGCATTTAAGACCACAGACACCACTCTTCAAAGTGGGATGCAGAATGTTTTCTTAATAGATTTTATTATGCCAATTGACTTAGATGTCCTCTGAAACCATGGTCTCCAAACCCCTGTCCCTGCTACGCTGGCCTTCGAAGCATTCAGTTTATTCAGGAAACTTTGCTTTTGGTTTAGTCCAGTTGTGCTGACCTCCCCTGTATTGTGTGCTGTCTTTCCCTTCGGCTGAAGTAGTTCTTATCTACTATCTAATTAGTGAATGCCCCTCTTCCACCCCCTCCCTGCCCCTCTCGTAACCACAAAAGAATGTTTTCTTCTCAGTTTAAACTATTTCTCAATTTCTTATAATAGTGGTCTTATACAATATTTGTCCTTTTGCTACTAACTTCACTCAGCATAATGCCTTCCAGGTTCCTCCATGTTATGAAATGTTTCACAGATTCCTCACTGTTCTTTATCAATGCGTAGTATTCCATTGTGTGAATATACCATAATTTATTTATCCATTCATCCATTGATGGGCACCTTGGTTGCTTCCATCTTTTCACTATTGTAAACAGTGCTGCAATAAACATGGGTGTGCATATATCTGTTCATGTAAAGTCTCTTATTTCTCTAGAATATATTCCGAGGAGTGGGATTGCTAGGTCGTACAGTAGTTCTATTTCTAGCTTTTTAAGGAAGCCCCAAATCGATTTCCAAAGTGGTTGTAGCATTTTACATTCCCACCAGCAGTGTGTAAGTGTTGCAATCTCTCCACAGCCTCGCCAACATTTATTATTTTGTGTTTTCTGGATTAATGCCAGCCTTGTTGGAGTGCGATGAAATCTCATTGTAGTTTTGATTTGCATTTCTCTAATGGCTAATGACTGTGAGCATTTCCTCATGGATCTGTTAGTTACCTGAATGTCTTCATTAGTAAAGTCTCTATTCATATCTTTTGCCCATTTTTTAATTGGGTTATTTGTCTTTTTGTAGTTGAGTTTTTGCAGTATCATGTAGATTTTAGAGATCAAGTGCTGATAGGAAATGTAATAACTAAAAAGCTTTTCCCAGTCTGTAGGAAGTCTTTTTACTCTTTTGGTGAAGTCTTTGGATGAGCATAGGTGTTTGGTTTTTAGGAGCTCCCAGTTGTCTAGTTTTTCTTCTGCATTCTTAGTAATGTTTTGTATGCTGGTTATGCCCTGTATTAGGGCTCCTAACATTGTCTCTATTTTTTCTTCCATGATCTTTATCATTTTAGATTTTATATTTATGTCTTTGATCCATTTTGAGCTCGTTTTTGTGCATGGAGTGAGGTATGGGTCTTGTTTCATTTTTTTGCAGACGGATATCCAGTCATGCCAGCACCATTTGTTAAAAAAACTGTCTTTCCCCCATTTAACTGTTTTGGAGCCTTTGTCAAATATCAGCTGCTCATATGTGGATGGATTTATTTCCGTATCCTCAATTATGTTCCATTGGTCTCTGTATCTGTTGTTGTACCAGTGCCAGGCTGTTTTGACTACTGTGGTGGTATAATAGGTTCTAAAATCAGGTAAAGTAAGGCCTCCCACTTTGTTCTTTTTCAGTAATGCTTTACTTATCCGGGGCCTCTTTCCCTTCCATATGAAGTTGGTGATTTGTTTCTCCCTCTCATTAAAGAATGTCGTTGGCATTTGAATTGGAATTGCATTAAATGTATAGATCATTTTTGGTAGAACAGACATTTTTATAATGTTAAGTCTTCCTATCCATGAACAAGGTATGTTTTTCCATTTATGTAAGTCCCTTTTGGTTTCTTGCAGGAATGTATTATAGTTTTCTTTGTATAAGTCTTTTACATCTCTGGTAAGATTTATTCCTAAATTTTTTATTTTCTTGGGGGCTACTGTAAATGGCAATGATTTGATGATTTCCTCTTCGATGTTCTTTTTGCTGGTGTAGAGGAATCCAACCGATTTTTGTATGTTTACCTTGTATCCCGATACTCTGCTGAACTCTTCTATTAGTTTCAGTAGTTTTCTTGAGGATTCCTTAGGATTTTCTGTGTATAAGGTCATGTCATCTGCAAATAGAGATACTTTTACTTCTTCCTTGACAATCTGAATGCCCTTTATTTCTTTATCTAGCCTAATTGCTCTGGCTAGGACCTCCAACACAAAGTTGAATAAGAGCCGTGATAAAGGGAATCCTTGTCTGGTCCCCGATCTCAAGGGGAATGTTTTCAGGCTCTCTCCATTTAGGGTGATGTTGGCTGTTGGCTTTGTATAAATGCCCTTTATTATGTTCAGGAATTTTCCTTCTATTCCTATTTTGATGAGAGTTTTTATCATGAATGCGTGTTGAACTTTGTCAAACACCTTTTCTACATCAATTCATAAAATCATGTGATTCTCATTTTTTGTTTTATTTATGTGGTGGATTACATTAATTGTTTTTCTAATGTTGAACCATCCCTGCATACCTGGTATGAATCCCACTTGGTCATGGTGAACTATTTTTTTGACATGTTGAATTCTATTGGCTAGTATTTTTTTTGAGGATTTTTGTATCTACATTCGTGAGGGATATAGGTCTATAATTTTCTCTTTTTGTGGTGTCTTTACCTGGTTATGGCATCAGAGATACGGTGGCTTCATAGAATGAGTTTGGTAGTATTCCATCCTTTTCTATGCTCTGAAATACTTTTAGTAGTAGTGGTGTTAACTCTTCTCTGAAAGTTTGGTAGAATTCTGCAGTGAAGCCATCCAGACCAGGGTTTTTTTTGTTGTTGTTGGGAGTTTTTTGATTACCTTTTCAGTCTCTTCTTTTGTTATGGGTCTATTTAGTTGTTCTACCTCTGTTTGTGTTAGTTTAGGTAGGTTGTGTGTTTCTAGGAATTCATCCATTTCTTCTAGGTTTTCAAATTTGTTAGAGTACAATTTTTCATAGTAATCTGATATGGTTCTTTTAATTTCAGTTGGGTCTGTTGTAATATTGCCCATCTTATTTCTTAATCAGGTTATTTGCTTCCTCTCCTGTTTTTCTTTTGTCAGTTTGGCCAGTGGTTTATCAGTTTTGTTGATTTTTTCAAAAAACTATCTTTTGGTCTTGTTAATTCTTTCAATTGTTTTCCTGTTTTCTATTTCATTTAGTTCAGCTCTAATTTTTATTATTTATTTTCTTCTGGTGCCTGTGGGTTTCTTTTGTTGCTCTCTATTTGTTCAAGTTATAGGGATAGTTCTTTGATTTTGGCCCTTTCTTCTTTTTGGATGTGTGCATTTATTGATATAAATTGGCCTCTGAGCACCACTTTTGCTGTGTCCCAAAGGTTCTGATAGGAAGTGTTTTCATTCTCACTGGATGCTCTGAATTTCTTTATTCCATCCTTAATGTCTTCTATAATCCAGTCTTTTTTTGAGCTGGGTATAGTTCAGTTTCTAAGTGTTTGATTTCTTTTCCCTGCTTTTCCTGTTATTGATTTCCACTTTTATGGCCTTATCGTCAGAGAGAAGATGCTTTGTAATATTTCAATGTTTTGGATTCTGCTAAGGCTTGCTTTATGACATAATATGTGGTCTATTCTAGAGAATGTTCCATGTGCCCTAGAAAAGAAAGTATACTTGGCTGCTGTTGGGTGGAGTGTTCTGTATATGTCTATGAGGTTAAGTTGGTTGATTGCAGCATTTCGATCTTCTGTGTCTTTACTGAGCTTCTTTCTGGATGTTCTGTCTTTCACTGAAAGTGGTGTGTTGAAGTCTACTATTATTGTGGAACTGTCTATCTCACTTTTCAATGCTGATAGAGTTTGTTTTATGTATCTTGCAGCCCTGTCATTGGGTACATAAATATTTAATATGGTTATATCTTTTTGGTGTATTGCCCCTTTAATCATTATGTAGTGTGCTTCCTTATCCTTTCTGATGGATTTAACTTCAAAGTCTATTTTGTCAGAAATTAATATTGCCACTCTTGTTCTTTTTTGATTGTTGTTTGCTTGATATATTTTTTTTCCATCCTTTGAGTTTTAGTTTGTTTTTTTTGCTAAGTCCCAGGTGTGTCTCTTGTAGGCCACATATAGATGGGTCTTGTTTTTTAATCCATTCTGCCACTCTGTCTCTTTATTGGTGCATTTAGTTCATTTTCATTTATGGTAATTAGGGATAGGTATGAATTTAGTGCTATCATTTTGATGTCCTTTTTTTGTACATTGTTGACAGTTTCTTTTTCCCACTTAATTTTATGTGCTGAGTAGATTATCTTTATATATTGTCCTTTCCTCATATTTGTTGTTGTTGATTTTGTTTCTGCTAAGTGTCTATTTTTTCTTGTATTTTATTTTGATGAATAGGATAGTTTGTCTCCTTTGTGGTTACCTTACTACTTACCCCTATTTTTCCCAATTTAAACCTAACTTTTATTTCTTTGTATCACCTTATCTTCCTCTCCATATGGAAGGTCTATGATTAAATTTCTTAGTCCCTCTTTATTATTTTCATATTTTTTTCTATATAATAACATCACTGTTATCCTGTTTTGAGTTTTTTTTTTTTTTTTAATATTCTTGCTTTGTTTTTTTGATTTCCTCATCTGGGTTGACTTCTGGTTGCTCTGCCCAGTGTTCTCGTCTTGGTTTGATACCTGATATTATTGATTTTCTAACCAAAGAACTCCCTTTAGCATTTCTTGTAGTTTTGGTTTGGTTTTTTATGAATTCCCTAAACTTTTTATATGTGTTAATTTCACCTTCATATTTAAGGGACAGTTTTGCTGCATATATGATTCTTGGTAGATAATTTTTTTTCTTCAATTTTTTAAATATGTCATCCCATTGCCTTCTTGTCTGCATGGCTTCTGCTGAATAGTCCAAGCTTATTCTTATTGGCTCTCCCTTGTAGGTGACTTTTCGCTTATCCCTCACTGCTCTTATAATTCTCTCTTTACCTTTGGTTTTGGAAAGTTTGATTATAATATGTCTTGGTGACTTTCTTTTAAGATTTACCTTATGTGGAGTTTGATGAGTGTCTCAGATAGATATCTTCACATCTTTCATGATATCAGGGAAGTCTTCTGCCAACAAATTTTCAACAATTCTCTCTGTATTTTCTGTTGTCTGTCCTGTTCTGGTACTCCAATCACTCATAGGTTATTTCTCCTGATAGAGTCCCACATGACTCTTTAGATTTCTTCATTTTTTCAAATTCTTTTATCTGATTTTTCTTGAAATATATTAGTGCCAAGTGATTTATCTTCGAGTTCAGAAATTGTGGTTTCTGCTTGCTCAATTCTGCTCCTCTGACTTTCTATTGAGTTGTCTACTTCAGTAATTTTATTGTTAATCTTCTGAATTTCTGATTGCTGTCTGTCTATGGATTTTCCCAGCTTATTAAAGTTTTCATTACGTTCCTGAATAATCTTTCTAATTTCTTCAGTTGCTTTATCTGTATGTTCCTTGGCTTGTTCTGTGTATTGCCTCATTTCCTTCCTGATTGATGTCTTGAAGGGTTCTGTATATTAAACTTTTGTATTCTGCCTCTGGTAATTCCAGGAATGCACTTTCATCTGGAAGATCCCTGGAGTCTTTGTTTTGAGAGTTTGTTGAGATGATCATGGTCTGTTTCTGTATGTGACTTGATATTGACTGTTGTCTCTGAGCCATCTGTAAGATATTGTATTAGTTTATGCTTGCTTACTGTGTGGTTGCTTCTTGCTTTGTTTTGTTTTGGTATACCCCATGGGTTGCTTGAGTGAGCTAGCTTGATTATTTTCACCTTTGGAGCTCTGACTTCCTGTCCCCAGATGCCTAGAGCTGTTATTACCTATATCAGCCTAGGAGTCCATTCAGTTTTCTTGTATGGATTCAGCTCAGGTTTCCAGGCAGCTGATCATCAAGTGTGTGGTACTGGCTCTGTCCTACTGTCTTAGAGGTGCAGGGGTGATTGGCATATATACCAGTATCTGATTGCAGCAGGGGGTCACGCTCTGAACAAGGCAGGGGGCTGAGAACTGTCCCCCAAGTGTCTCTGAGGAAAGCACGTCCCTGTTCCCTAGAGCATGCAAGTGGGTGGGTTCTGCAGACAGACCACAGGCACCCAAAGTTTTTGGTTGTAAGGACTGGGAGGTACCAGTTATCCTTGGACCCCTGTCGTGGGTGGCTGGGTGACCTAAGTGGAGCTACCAGTCCTTAGGTCCCTGATGTGGGTAGGTGAGGACCTTGTTTAATAGGCAAAGCAATGTCAAACATCAAACACCCACCTCTCCACTGCACAGCTGAAATGGTTGGAGTCTGCCAACAAGGGACTATTCTTCTGACATTGGCCCACCCAGGTCCATGCAGAGTGGAAAGGTGCTCAAAGTCTGCAGACCATTTATGCCTGGACAGGAGCTGCTTCTGTCCTGACCTCCCCCAGTTAGTGGAGCTAGCAAATTATCTTTTCCCCCAATTGCAAATTTTTTCTTCCCCAAGGCCAGGAGGATAGCTCTAGGTGCTCAGCAGTGCCTGTCTCAGGCCCAGGGAATTCAGTCGCTGAAGCCAACCTGGGGGTTGGTGGGTGCATCAAAGTATACACAAGTACTTAGCTTTTGCCAAGAGCTCCATTCTTCTCAGGTTCCAGAGGTGTGAGTAGGCCATGTGGCTGACTGCTTCTCTCAGAGGAAACTGTGGCAGAAGGCTAGTACCAGCCTGCCGCTGCTGATCTGGGAATGGTGCCTGAGGGATCCCCGCCATTCAGGTCTGGTAACTCCTCTCCGCTTCTGAACAATCTCTTCCTCCCCCTCCCCTTCAGTTTGTTTTCTAAGCTTGCCTTTGAAGCTCAGGGCTATCAGCTTGTCACAAATATACTCGTTTCACTTTTTTGGGGGGGTCTTTGTTGTAAAGAGGGCTCACCGGAAGTGTCTGTCTTTTCCGCCATCTTAGCTCCACCTCAGGGACCGGGTCTTTTATCTACAAGAATGTATCTATAGTACATACACAGCTTGAAGCTCTTAGTAAGAGCTCAATAAATATGTTTGACATCCAAATGAAGCAGAGTGAAAGAGCTATGAACTGAACTGTCAGGAGTTTCAAGATCAAGAATCAGCTTTGTCAATTATTAAGAGCATATGACCTTGATAAGTCACTTCACCTCCCTGAATATTCAGTTCCCTGAACTGTTAAGTGAGGGCATATGAATAGAGAGCCCCTCCAGAACCTTCCACTTCCAACTCTCAATAAACCTTTAATCTCATTTTTTTAGTCAGCATTTATCCTTCCTTTATGTTACATTTGCCAGAGAACACAGCAGCCTTGCATGATATTGTTTGTGCCATGGGCACATTTTTACCTAGAAATATAACACTATGCTTATTGGTCTTTGTTGCACTTCAGAAAAATGCAAGATGTTATTTTAGAAATGTGATTTACTGTGTTTTTTTGCATCAAAGGGAAATTTGATTATTAGCCCTTAGTATTTAGTAAAGGAAATTTGCTTTTCTAGTCAATAGCATTTAAATCTTACCCTATTGGGAAAAAACTGTATTCTGTCACTTGGGATGGCTTTTCCGTTCATAGAAGTAATATTCGGCTTTGAAGTCAAACCAAGTATCTGAACGTTTTCATATACCAGAGTAGTAATTCCAGGGAAGCCATTTTTAATCACAGTTGTTTTCAACTCTCCCTGTTGTTATGAAGGGGGAAAACATTTTTAAAGAAGCAATGGCAACACACAGAAGTATACAAATAAGCATAGTTTGGAGAATAGCCAATATTTTGAAACAGTTATTATTTTTAAGACCCCTTGGAATATATTTTTCTTCAGAAAATAAACTATGTCACAACAAATACTGAATATTTTAACTTACATTATGGAATTTATATTCGGCATAGAAGTAGTTATCCCTTTCAATAGAATCTGTAAAATAAGCATTTACATTAGAAAATAAAGGTCAAATTTACCTTTTACTAGTCTTTTAAAATTTTAATTCTAATCAATTAAACTTGAAGTCCATAAGGTCTTGGGCTAGGCCTTGGAATCCTCTTAATTACCCAGCAGTTACTGTGTAAAAAGTAGTTGGTTAATATTGACCATACGCTAGCCCCCAACCTACTTTCCTACTTTTGTCATGCTGCCTTTTGGAAAAAAAATAGTGTTAACATAGTAAAATAGATCTTATCATACCCCTATTTTCCATTTTTATTTTATGTAGAAAAATGGTGAGAGGGCTTTATTTTAGGCATGAATTCAACATTTTAATTTAGTAGGAAGGATACAGTATAACAAGTGAACAACTTCCTTCCACATCTCTAAATTGTCCATGTACACAAACACAATGGACACATCTATCTCCTTCCCTGGTTCTTAATATTCTTTTTATTTTAATCCCCGTCTCTAAAATTCAGAAACAATGTCTTTCAAGTGTTAGAGGTTTAATCAGTGCTTTCTGAGATAATTCACAAACAAAAAAAAAAAGAGGAAGAAGGAAAACTAAACAGGACACGAAGGAATGTGGTTATTAGGAAAACCCAGGCATTGGGGTCTCTGTTATGCCTCTTCATTTCTACCACAAAGCAACCAGTCATACTACCTATATGTAAGACTAAGACTCTCTCTTCCCATTTGGCTTCACATTCTCTTTTTCTATCTTTTCTTTTTACTTATGAAAATGACTCTCCTTGCCTGTCTATCTGACTTATAAAAGATGGGTAAGAAAAGAACAATGACTGTGAGGTCAGTAATATCATTACCTTCTCCAGCTAAGCCTTGACTTATATTCTCAGGCTTGCCTATACCTATTCCTATATACCACCCTCCAGTGTTCCAGGTCTCCTCACCATAGCACCTCAGCAGCTCTCCTTTGCTTTAGCCTAACAGCTATGCCACTGGAGCCAATTTCTTTCAACTTTCCATTGAAAGTTCTTTTCTGTAAGACTAGGATCTCCATTTCTCCCAGAGTGAGAATTAATTAATGAAAAAAATAATTCACTTTAACTTGCTAATAAAGACAGAGAAATAATTTCTCCTCTCAGGTAACCAGAGTATTTTGTTGGCACCTTTCTGAAGGTGATATTCTTACCTGTGTTGCTTAACCCAGAGGAGTGGCCAGATATTAAAAAAATTTCAGGTTCCTGAACAGTGAGGTTGGGGAAAGCAGAATCTTGCTATGGTGTCCATTATATCATACTTACTTTATTGATCTAGGTCCTCAATTCTTAATTTTAAGTAAAATCATATTGAAAAAAAAAATGTCCAGAATATTTCAACCATTGTACTTCACTGGCCTGCTTACCAATAGAGTCACCATCATCCCAGAAAAGGGAGCCATATGCTTCTTCCTGTTCATCTAGACAAATTATAAGGCCAAAAGGATTCAGGCGGCTGTAGAAAAAGAGTGAGAAGTGGAATTGATTTTTCTTTCATAGATATGTATTTTCAGGGTTAGAAGAGTCTAACCCCAGTCATCTCCTAGAATTATCCAGACAAACGTGAGCTCAACAACGTTACAGATTGTTCACTTGTTATGCTTGAACACCTCAAGTGATAGGAAAGTCACAACACTCTTGTGCAACCTATTTTCACCTCTGAACAGCTTACTCTGGAAAAAAGAGATAGCAATAGTGCAGACTTCCCAAATAAAATTATCAAAGTCCCTTCCAGTGGGGGGGGGGGGGAAGGAGACGTTTTATGATTAATAAAGATACACCAACAGTTAATGGTGATCATTCAACAATGTGACGAATGTAATTAATGTCACTAAATTGTACATGTGAAGATTTTAGAAATGGTGAACGTTCTGTTACCTATATATTTACCACCACCACAACAACAACAAAAGATACACCAGGCATTTTATTATACCGTGGCTAATTGTATACCCCTCAGTTTCTTTGGCTTGCCTACAACAAAGAAAGAGCTACAACAAAATTGCCAAAGTTATTAGATCAGGGGTCCTGGCAGCTGATTTTAAGTAATGACCAATGGGACTTCAGGAAAAACGAGGCTTGGATAATAATTTGGATAGCCTGTACTGCTGGGAGTTGTATTAACATTTTGAGAGCAAGGATGCCGAAATTCATCTGTCACATTTTTGTATGCCTCAATGGAGACAGGTATCAAGGATCTGATCCTAACAACCTAACAAGAGAAAACAGCATAATGAGGAAAGAACTACACAATGTAAGTGACAAAACAACCTTGCTTTTAGAGTAATTGACTCACACTGAGTATTCCCTTACTTTAAAGGAAATATTTTGGTTTCATATAAAAAACACTTATTTTCTATGGAATATTTTTCCTACTGAAATGAAAGTTAGGCATGAGAACTTCTCTTTTTTCTTGGCAATGAACAGCAACATAATAAATTAAAATGTATCTGTTATCAAGTTAACGGTTAGAAACAATGGATGTAGTTCATGAGGTTCCTTGGGGCCCTTTCAATATTTCAAAATGTCTAAACAAGCTTATATTCCTAATGATTATGTATCTTTTAGCTGATTTTAGCTTCAATTAATGCTGATTAGAAGTTTTGATTGGCTATTAAGTATCTTTGATGTAAAATACAAATATGAAAAAATTATAACTTAAAAAAAATCTACTTGTTTGCTGGACAAAACATTTGATTATATAATATCTTTGAAGAAAAATGACCAAATACAACTCAAATGGAAAAAAAGTTTCGGGACCTTGACCTAGCCTTCATTTAAGATGGATTAAAGAATTCATGAATCAGAAATGACTGTTGTTGTTGTTGTTAGGTGCCATACAGTCAGCTCCAACTCATAGAAACCCTATGTACAACAGAACAAAACAGTGTCTGGTCCTGCACCATTCTCACAACCATTGTTGTGCTTGAGCCCATTGTTGCAGCCACTGTGTCAATCCATCTCATTGAGGGTTCTTCTCCTTCTCCAGGGACTGATGCCTCCTGATAACATGTCCAAAGTACGTGGGACTCAGTATAATCTCACCATCGTTGCTTTTAAGAAGCATTCTGGTTGTACTTCTTCCAAGACAGATTTGTTCATTCTTTTGGCAGTCCATTGTGTATTCAGTATTCTTCACCAACACCACAACTCAAAGGCATCAATTCTTCAATCTTCCTTATTCATCATCCAGCTTTCTCATGCATATGAGGCAATTGGAAACACCAAGGGCTGAGTCAGGCGCACCTTATTTTTCAAGGGGTTATCTTTGCTTTTTAACACTTTAAAGAAGTCTTTTGCAGCAGATTTGCCCAATGTGTTTTTAATTTCTTGACTGCTGCTTCTATTGGTATTGGTTGTAAATGTAAGTAAAATGAAATCCTTGACTACTTTAATCTTTTCTCTGTTTATCATGATGTTGCTCATTGGTCCAGTTGTGAGGATTTTTGTTTTCTTTACGTTGAGGTGTAATTCAGACTGAAGGCTGTGGTCTTTGATCTTCATCAGTAAGTGATTCAACTCCTCTTCACTTTCAGCAAGCAAAGTTGGGTCATCTGCATAATACAGGTTATTAATGAGTCTTCCTCCAATCCTGATGCCCCATTCTTCTTTATATAGTCCAGCTTCTCAGATTATTTCCTACAGCGTACAGATTGAATAAGTATGATGAAAGGGTCTAACCCTGATGTACACCTTTCCTGACTTTTAACCACGCAGTATCCCCTTTGTTCTGTTCAAATGGCTACCTCTTGATCTACGTACAGGTTCCTCATGAGCACAATTAAGTGTTCTGGAATTTCCATTCTTCACAATGTTACTCAGAATTTGTTATGATCCACACAGTCGAATGCCTTTGGACAGTCAATAAAGCACAGATAAACATCTTTCTGGTATTCTCTGCTTTCAACCAGAATTCATCTGACATTAGCAATGATATCTCTGGTTCTACCTACTCTTATGAATCCAGCTTGAATTTCTGGCAGTTCCCTGTTGATACACTGCTGCAGCCACTTTTGAAAGTTCTTCAGCAAAATTTTACCTGTGTGTGATCTTAGTGATATTGTTTGGTAGTTTCCACATTCAGTTGGATCACCTTTCTTGGGAATAGGCATAAATATGGATCTCTTCCAGTCAGCCCAGTAGCTGTCTTCCAAACTTCTTGGCATAGATGAAGTTTGCCATTTGTTGCTGCGTCCATTTGTTCAAACATCTCAGTTGGTATTCTGTCAATTCCTGGAGTCTTGTTTTTCACCAATGCCTTCAGTTCTGTTTGGACTTATTCCTTCAGTACCATCAGTTCCTAATCATATGCTACCACCTGAAATGGTTGAATGTTGACCAATTCTTTTTGGTAAAGTGGCTCTGTGTATCCCTTCCATTTTCTTTTGATGCCTCCTGCATCATTTAATACTTTCCACCATAAAAAAACCCATAGAATCCTTCAATATTGCAAACCAAGTTTTGAATTTTTTCTCCAGTTCTTTCAGCTTGAGAAATGCTGAGAATGTTCTTTCTTTTTGGTTTTCTATCTTCAGCTCTTTGCATATGTCATTATAATGCTGTACTTTGTCTTCTCAAGCTGCCCTTTGAAATCTTTCATTCATCTCTTTTGCTTCATCATTTCTTCCTTTTGCTCTAGCTATTTGACATTCAAGAGCAAGTTTCAGAGTCTCTTCTAACATTCATTTTGGTCTTTTCTTTCTTTCTTGACTTTTTAATGACCTCTTGCTTTCTTCATGTATGATGTCCTTGATATTATCCTACAACTTGTCTGGTCTTTGGTCGTTAGTGTTTAAAGCATCAAATCTATTCTTGAGATGGTCTTTAAATTCAAGTGCGATATACTCAAGGATGTAATTTGGCTTTTGTGGGCTTCGTTTAAATAATAGGGAGATATTTAGGGAAGGGTAGCTTGGAATTGGATAAAATGGTCAAATCCAATATCATCTATTAACCTCTCACTCATTTTTCTCTCTCCCTTCTGTCTGTGTCTCCCTCTCTCTCTGACATACACACACACACATGCACACCCGCACACACACACACTGTTCACACAAATACATAGACAACTAATTGCACTACTGATTGAGTCAATCTCCTGTCACTGGCCTCCTGCTCACAGACACATCTGCTCTTCAGACAACTCTACCTCCCAAAGCAAGCCCAAAACAGGAAGACAGAACCACTAGCTCGGTCTGAAGTCACCCGAGGGAATGTGCCTGTTACCTCTGCTCTGTTGTTCTGGCTGGAGCCTGTATTGGCAGGATATTCCCTCCACGAATGAAAAGAGGAATTATATTCAGAGGAGCAGGAACTTTAACAAACATCTTCTGCCAAGAAGGTGGCACTTGATCTCCCTAGCACAGAACAAGCCAGAGTTAACTGCTCCAATTACATAACTGTTAACAAGTTATACATTACAGAAGACATGGGAAGTAGAAATCCAAGCTTCTGTTTAAATTCAACAAAGCATACATGGAATCCACTAACAAAAGGGTGATTTAAAATGTCTAATTCAGCATTTATTATTTTGCTTTTTTAAAACACCTTACATAGAACTCCAGTGCATAATACAGATAAAAGCAGCATTTATCATCATACATTTATTTCCAAAGTTCATTTTTATAACCACATTTACTTACTAAAAAGTCAAACAACAAGAATACAAGTTAACATGATGTTGAGCTCCAAAATTTGATATAATGAAACTTTTAGGTGAGCATTTTTTATTTATTCTTTTTTGAAAAAATTAAATTTTATTAAGAAATTTAATTTAACTGAAATATTAATGGAAACTTATGAAGCATTCAGCAGAATATAGTTTGAAAACTGTTTAATTGTTTAAGATATTATAATAATCTGAACATTGAAATGGAGAAAGAATTCTTAATGCCACATTCCCCAGTCACAACTAATTATTTAAAAATAGACCACATATCCTTTCTTCCAAATTTCTATATTTATAGTAAAAATTTATCCCCATTTAAATGTCTTGAAGACTGGTTGATTCTCATCAGAATATATCTTAAGAAAATGGGGGATGTGAACTGAGTTAAAATATAAGCTCTATAGTAGAGCCATCACATTGCTTTCCCTCATATTATAACCCCCTAACCAGCTCTTGGAAACTCTGGTGGTGTAGTGGTTAAGTGCTATGGCTGCTAACCCAAAGGCTGGCAGTTTGAATCCACCAGGTGCTCCTTGGAAACTCTACGGGGTAGTTCTACTCTGTCCCACAGGGTCACTGTGAGTCAGAATCGACTTGATGGCAATGGGTTTGGGTTTTTTTTTTTTTTTTTTGGTTAACCAGCTCTCAGGACATAGGGAACAGACTGGATGTAGCCTGGGTGGAAAAGATGAGATGGATTAATTTTTTTTTTTTCTCTTGGAAATTTGAACTATAAAATAAGGAAAGAACCAGCCACTTATCACAGCAGCACAAAGAATATATAAAGATGTATGTCTCTTGCTAGGGCCAAACAGTCCATGACAAGTTGAGGTCTCTGGAAGCCAAGCTGTCAGTAAAACAAAAATAGATCCATGGAATGTTCAGCCCTGGTAGTGGCAGAACACCAGTCTGAAATTTTACAAACACCTGCTATTGAATTCAGAATTTCTAGCTCCAGTCTCTATGAAACCTAGTGCTATTATACTTGCTGTTCTTGGATTTCCATGAAATTTCTCTTTCAGTTCATATATATCCTTACAATAAACTCCATGCTTCAGTTGGCTTGAATGGGTTTCTGTTTCTTGCTAGGGAAAGAGCCTGACTTATGATTAAAATCTCTGTTATACTCTGCTATAATGAAACATCACTTATGCAAGTTAGCTTACTTTTAAAAATTTAAAAGCTTGTATACATTAAATAGATCTACTTTGCTTCTACAAAATTTTATCCCATCTCTCATCTTAAATATTCGCCAATACACTTATGGCCCAATTGCCACTATATGGAGAACAAACAATTCTAAACACATGGCTTCATGAAGAACCAAGTTGTCAAGATTATACAGTCCAAGGCTCTACAAATCTTATAAAAACAGTGAAAAAGATACCATTTTAAGTCATTCAGTTAATGGGTTTATAATATATTTTCTATAAAATGCCTAAAATACATACTGTATAAAAGTTGTACCAAGATGCTGCAGGAAAATACACGTTCACAGACTTTGCTCCCTTTGGCAAAAATAAAAAGTTTGAATTTTTAAGACATTTAGTTAAACTAAAATATTCCAGTAAAAATACATTAGGCTCTCTGGATATTGACTCCTACATTATTTAGCATTAAAACCAAGTGCTAGTCAACTCATATATGATTATGCAGTAGAGCTAGAGACCAGACATGAAACATGCATGAAATATCAGAAAATACATGCCCAAATTATGGAATTTATCAATGAATACTACTAAAAAGTCTAATTGGTTTTGTTATGTTTCAAAATATCAGTAAGTCTGACTATAATGTAAGAACACTTATTTGTGCTCATGAGACACCTGTCCATAGATCAAGAGGCAGTCATTCGAACAGAACAAGGGTTGCATCCTTTCACCATACCTATTCAATCTGTATGCTGAGCAAATAATCCAAGAAACTGGACTATATGAAGGAAAACAGGGCACCAGGATTGGAGGAAGACTCATTAACAACATTTGTTATGCAGATGAAACAACCTTGCTTGCTGAAAGTGAAGAGGACTTGAAGCACTTACTAATGAAGATCAAAGACCACAGCCTTCAGTATGGATTGCACCTCAACATAAAGAAAACAAAAATCCTCACAACTGGACCAATAAGCAACATCATGGTAAACAGAGAAAAGATTGAAGTTGCCAAGGATTTCATTTTACTTGGATCCACAATCTACATCCATGGAAGCAGCAGTCAAGAAATCAAAAGACACACTGCATGGGGCAAATCTGCTATAAAAGACCTCTTTTAGTGTTGAAAAGCAAAGATATCACCTTGAAGACTAAGGTGCATCTGACCCAAGCCATGGTGTTTTCAATAGACGCCTCATATGCATTCGAAAGCTGGATGATTAGTAAGGAAGGCTGAAGGTGAATTGATGCTTTTGAATTATGACGTTGGTGAAGAATATTGAATATACCATAGACTGCCGAAAGAACAAACAAATCTGTCTCGGAAGAAGTATAGCCAGAATGCTGCATAGAGACAAGGATGGCGAGACTGAGTCTCACATAGTTTTAGACATGTTATCAGGAGGGATCGGTCCCTGGAGAAGGACATCGTGCTTGATAAAGTAGAGAGTCAGCAAAAAAGAAGACTGTCAATGAGATGGATTGGCACAGTGGCTGCAACAATGGGATCAAGCATAACAACAATTGTGAGGATGGTACAGGACTGGGCAGTGTTTTGTTCTGTTGTACGTAGGGTTGCCATGAGTGTGGACTGACTCGATGTTAACTAACAACAACATAATGTATTTTATTACCAACCATACAATTACCGTGTAGCATTTTAACTCAATGGTAGTTGTCATATAGTTATGAAAAATGTAAAATATTAAAATGTTTATCAATATATTCTGCAAATGTTTTCAGAGTCTTACTAAGTACAAGGGACTTGTTGAGCACTAAGTGTGTAAGGATAAACAAAACTAACAAGATCCTTGTCCTCGACAATTGAAAATCTAGTTAGTGAGGCAGAAGATAGCTATAAACACACACACTTTGAAATACACGGACAAAACAACAAGCTCTTAGACTAAGAAAAAAATACTTAAGTAGGATGGTCTGAGAAATTTCTCAGGGGAGGTAATATTAGCTGTTAACTGAGACTTGAAAGATGCAAATAAATCAGCTATGCAAGACACAAGGACATCAAAGGAATAAAATTGTGTAAGATCTTGATTTGCTGGATGTACTGAAAGATGTCCGGTGTTGCTGAAGTTGAATGAGCAGGAGAGAACCCTGCCTGGGCTGAGGCTGGAGAGGCAAATGGGCCATGGAGAGCCTTGTAGGCCATGGTAGGTACAATGGAAAATCACTGAGAGCCTGACCTGACTTCCTGTAAACTCGCTGCTATTGAGTTGATTCTGTGACTCTAAAGGTCAGACTACAACTGTCCCATAGGTTTTTCAAGGCTTTACAGAAGCAGACTGCCACCTCCTTCTCCTGTAGAGCAGCTGGTTGGTTCAAACCACTGACCTTTCGGTTAGCAGCCCAATGCTCATAACCGCTGCACCACCAAGGCCCCTCTGCTCTGACTTACACTTTTAAAATATCACAGTGAATGTGAGGAAAGTGGAAGAAGCTAGGGGCCAGTGGCAAGTGGGATGCTGATAGACCAGATAGAGATTTTATAAGGAAGAGACAGCAGAATCTTAAACCAGAGTAGGAAAAATAAAGATACAGTAAACTGGGGAGATTCCAGATATTTTTCAGAGGGAAAAATGACAGTAGTTGGTAGTTGACTGAAATAATTCCTGGGATTGTGGCTTCTGCACTGGGTGGGGAGGGAATCGTGGCTGTGACAGGTCATATGCAGGCTTCTGAGGTGAATGTCAAACTTCTATTCTCAACCTGTGTTGAGGTGGTCACTGAATTATAATTCATTTGGTTTTCCATATTTGTATTTTATTTTTTAAATAAAAAGTCAGTATAATAATTTTTAGTACCAGGAGAAAAGCACTTTCAGAAAATGAATTAGACTAGACAAAGAGTCTTCTAGAATAAGGTCATACCTGAGGAAGATATTGGAAAGAGGAGAGATTCATTTGGTGTAGCAATACCTAATTTGTCAGGATTTTGTAAAGATTAAACTCTTAAGCACTATATATTAGTTATAAGTATTAAAGCTTGAGTACTTGCCTCTTCAAGAACTGGAGTAATCATTAAAGATGATCCCCAAAGGAATGCTTTGTCAATTCCATGAGTCTGAGGATCTGATGTAAATCTAAGTTTTTAGGGTAAAAAGCCATTAATTTAATAAAAATAATATCTTTGTATAAATAGCTAAAATATTTCTCAACTACCAATTTCTGTGCACTCGGGTTCAAGGTGATCGATATCAATGAGACCAAAAAGACAAAAATAGAAAGGTTTTGGGTATTAAGCAGTGCTTTAGGAATACAAATCTAACCATAAGTGAAGCAACTAGGATCAGTTGTCTTCCTCCACCAAAGAATAAATAGGCATTAAATCTAAGGTCAAAATAGAGGGATCAAGTTGTCTCAGTTGCTTTTTATTGTCGTTGCTCTTTTCCTTTTTGCATCCTCAACAGCCTTCTGGATCCAGCGCCAATCCCACCTCCTTCACATAAAAAAAAAAAAAACATAGCCGCCCCTATTTCATTTCATATTAACTTCACCTTTCTTTGAATTTTTGCAGCGCTTTGTAGCCTATGCCACACAATCAAGGCATAAATACATAATGTTCTATACTATACACTACTTGTTTCAAATCTGTTCATGTTTGCTATCTTCCCAGTTCCCTGCTGGCAGGGACCATGTTTCATCCTTTTTATATACTCCACACTATTTGGATAGCTAGACACAGGCTTTATTTTATGGTAATTGGTAGAAAGTTTTTTTTAACTAAACTCTTTAATTTTTCTTTTTGTAAATTATTTCTAATCACATTCAAAAGTAAAAATAAAACCTACTGATTTGCCTATTTCACCATTCCCAAAATATTTCCCTACATTAGAGAACCCAGGCTTCCAGAATCCATGTTGTATAAAACCTAAGAAGACTTGAACAATTATTAAATGTTATTTACTCATGCATCAGTCCTCGGACCACTGTGCTTCCACTGACATGAGAATGGTAGAAGAGGGTGTATAAGTAAGGCAGCAGTGTGTATCTAATCAATAATGCAGACCGGGAAATTGTAGCGAATTTTTCTCCAAACACCCCAGGATCTTGTTCCTATTAAAGAGAAATATTTCAATATACTTATTACTTAAAGTGTGGAGTTTTAAAACATTAACTTTTTCTTTTTTAGGAAGGTTAGGGAGAAGCAGATAATTTTTGAATAGTATGTCTCTATTTGAAAGGCTTTCACAGTCATAGATTATTGCAGAGAGATAATCACTGGCAATCTTGGCAACTGGGAACCACAGAGTTGTTTCTCAATTAAACACATCCTGTAATGTTTACAAATCATAGTATGTAATGTGCAATCTGCATGCTCAGCTATCAGTGAAGTTTCAAATCATTTCTAGAAGAAAGATCACTATTATACCTTCTCCTCGAGAGAAAGAAACCCTGGTGGTGTAGTGGTTAGGTGCTATGGCTGCTAACCAAAAGGCCAGCAGTTCAAATTCACCAAGCGCTCCTTAGAAACCCTATGGGGCAGTTCTACTCTGTCCTATGGGGTCGCAATGGGTTTGGTTTTTCCTCAGGAGAAAGGGTGAGGCCTGTCATGTGACTGAGGAATAAAAGCTGGTGCCCTGCTTGATTCTGCCTTCAGACTGAAGGATCGTATACCAGATCACATCTACCTACCATCAAAACAAAAACTTGGAATTTGGCAGATTACTGAACCGCTGATTAAGGATAATCACAAAATGATAGGTTTGCCTGCTGTTACCTTGTGTTATAAAGGGAGAAGTTGTTCGCAAGCTATTTAAAGAAATGCAATTTGCCTTTTTTTTTTTTTTCCTTTTTAGAGATTATAAACAACATGTTTTCCAAGAATAATTTTTAGGAAACTTTATTTCTCTAACAGTTACTTCTTGTCATTCTCTTGAAGTTCTTGATATAAAACTAATATCTGTATTAACCTGATATTACTGAGGTTAATACTGAGTACAGCAGTTATAATATTGGTTTTACTTGCCTTTCTTCCAATTGAATTATGGTTTCTGGAAAAGGGGTAAAACGCCCCAAGTTGCATCCAGCGCAAGCAAAGTTCATAACTTGTATCTTCATTAAACCCACATATATCAGCTCCAACCTGGGGAAAGATTTTTATCTTGATATATTACCAAAATATATCCCTTACTGATTCTGCCATAAAACACACTGAAGTATTTCAGGTCACACTATTTTTGATAAACATGTTTAGGATCACATGGATATCATTTTTAAGTTGTGGAATCTGAAAGTGTAAGTATGCTCTTTGAGAAGTACATTGGAATATAATAGTGACAAGTCCCTCTTGTCTAGCCTTGATTAAAAGAAAACTGTGAGCTACATTGTGGTATAAACAAGAAGTTTTTTAGTTAATCTAACGTACCTAAAATACCTTTTTTTCCATGTGCAGTGCTGGAAATTGCCTATCTCCATGTGATAAATTGGAGAAAGACATAGAACATTCACAATGCAGGGAGCTAAACCAAGAGCCTTGATGACTGACCACTCAGGCTAGAACAAGGGGCCTCAGAATGACTGCAGCTGACTATGTTCTCCTTTCTATCATAAATTGCTGTTATGGATTAAATTGTATTCCACCTCCCCCTCACAATATGTATTGGAATTTTAACTTTGGAAATAGGTTTTTATTTGTTATGTTAATTATCTTTTTTTTTTTTTTTGCAAATAACACACCCACATAAATAACATACCCACACATACAACGCATGGCATAGCACATTTATGAAAATAGCGGGGTGGGTGGAGAGTTGCGTGGTTGGCAAATAAATAAATAATGCTCATGTTATTTGTGTAAAAATATGATTAAAAAAAATATATGATAAAAACATACCAAATAGGGCAGGTCCTAAATCTAATTTCTTTGAGTAATAAAAAAGAGCATATTGACACAGAGGCACACAGATGCCATGTGAGGATTGTCTGCAAGCCAAGGAATCAAGGAATGCCCGGGATTACTGATATGAATGGAACTGACATGGCCCAGACCCCATTCTTTAAAGCCACCCACTTGTGATATGTGTTACAGCAGCACTAAGTAACTAAGACAGAAATAGTTTGCTTCCTGATATCTAATGAAGGCCTCTCCCAGATCTTAAGATGTTTTCATTCCAGAGCCTCCTTTATTCTCTCAACAATATAATCTCTAACCCCAAAGCTTGGGTTATTTTCAAAGCTTGTTGGTCAAAAAGTCATGAAGTTATGCACGGAGTCATAAAACACGTCAATTTTTATTAAAATGTTAGTTACCCAAACCATGGAAGCAGTAATCTATAGTTTATTAACTATAAGACCTTTAGTGGAAAAAGAGCAGGCCATGCTCCTTCCTTTCTGAAGCTGCTTGTATTAAAAGTTCTATCTCTATCAGTTTCTGTTCCAGACAAAACGTGAAACTATTTTTCCTTTTCAATATTTATTTAGTAATTCTTTGAATATAGTTAACCCATCACTTTTATAACAAATGTGTAATTCTCACTAAATTTTCAGCTTCTAAAATAAGGCAAATATTATATTTTTTCTTCTAAAAAGTCATTGGGATATGGGAATCTGCCACAACAAAACTATATAAATTTTAACACAACAGCAAATTCTTAAATAGCAAAATTGTTCCTTTATCATTAGAGCTCAGATAAGGAGTGTTTTTCTACATGTTTGGTGTATTTTGCTGGTTTAATTTTACCTCCATACTTCATAGGAGATAGAGACACCTCTTGCTTCTCCCCCTTCTTCCAAATTGTCTGCCTTTTTTCTCCTATTATCTATAAAACTCATAAAAATAGGTTGTAGAGGAGTTATGGATGGGTTCATAGTAGAGACGAGTGACAGAGGAAACACACTTCTGCAGTTTTACTATAATCAAGTGTTTCTGTGACTTAAGACAAACAGGAAAAATATTAATTAAGAAAGGTGTAGTTTCCTAAGATCTATAAAAGTGATCTACTCCTGTAAAGATTATAGTCTAGAAAACTCTATGGTGCAGTTCTACCTTGTCACACTCTGTCACATGGGATCACTAGGAGTTGAAAATTGACTGGATGGCACCTAACAACAACAGAGGTTAAGAGGATTTCTACAGTGGCTAAATGAAGTATATTGTTTACAATGACCTGAATACAACTTCAGGTCATTTTATCTTCATATCTGGATGCACACCCAGATAATATTGACACAGATGTTTTAATGTCATTGATGGTTTAATGTTAAAACTTACATATGGAATTCCAAAGAGATTAAATTCTAGCATGCCAATGATTGACATATGCATATCTCTCCAACGTGAAAAGTTATCACCCAGCCAATGTCCAGTGTATTTCCCACTCCCAACAAATGTTGAACGGCTCAAAACAAATGCTCGCTTTCCTGTAGCATTCTGAGAAGCACTGGAGAAAACATAGAAAAACTTTCTTCAGTATTATGCTGAAAAAATCTTATATTTTTCTTTTTCCTAAAAAAAAAAAAATCATGGTTTTAAAGTTTGTCATACTCAGCATGAATAATTTTTCCAGATTTCCCAATACTCATGTAATTCAAATATTTTATTGAAGATATAAATCTTTATGAACATGAAATGGAGGGAATGAAACCAGTAAAAAAAGAAATCACCATTTATAAAATATTATACAAATTTTAAGAAAAAGTTGAGAAGCCAATGTTAAGCATCCAAACAAATTTTCTTATATTGAACTCTTCTTATGAGTTATACTATCATGCAAGCTTTCTCTGCTATGGCTGAATGTTAGCAACTTTAATAATAATAACACTGCCAAAACTCCATCCCAGATTAATTAAATCAGAACATCTAGGGATGGAACCTGGACAGCAGTATTTTAAAAAAATTTCTGTGTAATTCTCAGTGACCACCCAGCTGTCAGTGGAGGCTTGTCTGTTGCTGTGATCCTGAACAGGTTTCAGAAGTGCTCTACTTCCAGCTCGACAGCAGCTAATACCACCACCACCACCACCAACATATCTTGCTATTTAATGCGTCAATAGGAGCACATATTTTACAAATTTATTATTTTTAAAATTTATGTCTATATTTCAGTATGTTTGGTTTCCCTTGTAATTATATGTATATATAAATTTAGATGTTAAAAACTTTATACTCAACTGGAGAAGCCAGCACAACTTGTACAGGGCAAGGTTATGGAAGCGCCACAGACATATCCAAACTCCCTGAGGAACTGAATTGCTGGGCTGAGGGCTGTGGGGACCATGGCCTCAAGGAATATTTAGCTCAATTGGCATGTTGGTGTTGTTAGGTGCCATTGAGTCGGTTCCAACCCATAGTGACCCTATGCATAACAAAATGAAATACCGCCTGGTCCTGCACCATCCTTTCAATTGTTATGCTTGAGCCCATTGTTACTGCCACTGTGTCAATCCACCTTGTTGAGAGTCTTTCTCTTTTCCACTGACCTTGTACTTTACCGAGCACTTCACACATTTCATGTTTTAATCTTTAATGGATGTTTGCAGCTGCTTCTTCTCATTTTGAGTCATGCCACATCAGTAAATGAAGGTCCCAAAAGCTTTACTCCATTCACTTCATTAAGGCTGACTCTACTTTTTTTTTTGGTTCTACTTTGAGGAGGCAGCTCTTCCCCAGTCGTCTTTTGAGCGCCTTCCAACCTGTCTTAGTCTGGAAGCTCAGCTGAAGCCTGTCCTCCACGGGTGACCCTGCTGGTATCTGAATACCAGTGGCATAGCTTCCAGCATCACAACAACACTCAAGCCCCCACAGTACAACAAACTGACAGACGCATGGGGGTCAACTGGCATAGCACAGTTTATAAAGAAAATGTTCTACAGTCTACTTCGGTGAGTAGCATCTGGGGTCTTAAGAGCCTATGAGCGACCATCCAGGATACGCCACTGGTCTCACCCCTTCAGGAGCAAGGAAGAATGAAGAAAACTAAAGATACAAGGGAAAGATTAGTCCAAAGGACTAATGGACCACATCTACCATGGCCTCCACCAGACTGAGCCCAGTACAATTAGATGGTGCCCAGCTACCACCACCGACTGCTCTGACAGGGATCACAATAGAGGGTCCTAGACAGAGCTGGAGAAAAATGTAGAACAAAATTCTAACTCAAAAAGAAAGACCAGACTTGCTGGCCTGAGAGAGTCTGGAGAAACACTGAGACTATAGCCCCTGGACACTCTTTCAGCTCAGAAATGAAGTCACTCCTAAGGTTTACTCTTCAGCCAAAGAATGGGCAGGTCCATAAAACAAAAGGAGACTAAAGGGGCACACCAGTCCTGGGGCAAGGGCTAGAGGGCAGGAGGGGACAGGGAAGCTGGTAACAGGGAACCAAGCGTTGAGAAGGGAGAGTGTTGACATGTTGTAGGGTTGTTAACCAATGTCATAAAATAATATGTGTACTAACTGTTTAATGAGAAACTAGTTTGTTCTGTAAACCTTCATCTAAAGTACAATGAAAAAGAAATAAAAAAAATTTCTGTGTGATTCTAATATGCAATCATGGTGGCTTTTATACTAATGTTGGAAATGCCAGTAATTTTCTTTGAATAATTGATTGTTTCCCTAGTGAAACCTTGTACATATAGAAAACAAATAGTTGTGGAGTTTTTCACAGCATTTTTATTATGATTTTTTGCTTTGATATTTTATTTGAATTTAACTTGTATGTTTAATTATTTTTAAAATCAAACCTAAAAATCAGGAATAAACCGGAATGGGCATTGCTATCAAACAGATCTACTTGAACTGTATTCAGCTCTTCCATGTAAAAGATATGTAACTCTGAGCATGTTACTTAACTATTGTAAAATGGGGCTAATAATACTGTGCAGGGTTGTTGTGAAATTTAAATGAAATAGAAATACGAAAGCACCTCTCACAAGTGTTCAGTGAAGGCTGATGTCAGTTCTCTACATTGTAAACTGTGCTGAGCAGTTACAACCCAATCGGCCGCACCCTAGTTAGAGAACTTGAATCTGAGTTTTAGCCATTATTTACCCAGAACTTCAAGACCAATCATTTTGTCTCTCAAGGGTAAAATAATGATGGGAAAAAAATTGAATTTTTCAATTAAATTGAATGACAGCAGCTCTACTAATAAATTCAATAAACACTTATTTCCTTGTCAAGGTGAATCTTGCTAATACTTGCACATAAAATTGCTTGTATGTCTTCTGGGAAGTAATTTTCATTGTTTGAATTTCATTAAGTTTAGAATTTGGAAGCCATGCTCACTTTATCCCTGAGATATTAAAATCTTCAAAAATGTATCTATTAACACCAAAGAGGAATACATATCTCCTTCTTCTTCTAGTTCTTCTTCTTTCCTTTTTTTCTGCTTCTCCTCCTCTCTCTTCTTCTTCTTCGAAAGGCCTAAACTCCTCTACAAGGAGCCCTTTATAAGGAGCCCTGTGGCACAACAGTTAAATGCTCAGCTGCTAACAGAAAGGTTGGTGGTTCGAACACACCCAGTGGCTTGAGGGAGAAAGACTTGGTGATCTGCTTCTGTAAAGAATAACCCAAAACACCCACGTAAAGAATATCAACCCCAAAACAAGCTCGTTGCCGTTGAGTTGATTTTGACTCAAAGTGACCCTATATGATAGAGTAGAGCTGCCCCATAGAGTTTCCATGGAGCACCTGGTGGATTCAAACAGCTGACCTTTTGGTTAGCAGCCATCACACTTAACCACTACACCACCAGTGTTTCCTCTGTATAGAATATAGCCTAGAAAATCCTATGAGGCAGTTCTACTCTGTCATATGAGGTCACTACGAGTCAGAATCGACTGGACTAGACAGCACCCATCAACACCAACAACAAACTCCTTTATGAGTTAGACACAAGTAGCAGTTTCTTGAGAAGCATAGGTATGAGTGGTAGATGCTTAAGTCTAAAGAACTGATATCTTGCCGTTTGAATAGATATTTGGCCTGGCTTATTAAAATAAGAAAAATAAACCTCAAATAGTTGTGAGCCAGTTAACTTCTGTTTTATAGCAGTGACATATGGTTCTATTTTTTTTTTTATGTGTTGTTTTCATATTTTCAAGTTACTTCTTTTTTACTGGCACAAGTGTAACATATTGACAGATATATTTAATTAGCCATATTTTCAAAATATATATTCAGAACTTTGTCTATCAAGTTTACTATACAGTTTATTCTTTGTTTTTTAGTCAAATCAAAACCTAAGAATTGTTCACTGGTAGATAGAAGAGAGTCTGATTGAACGACCCTTACGTTCTTCTTCTGCTGTGAAATTCTGTCATGTTCATAAAACAAATTTCATTAAGTTCCCTGAACTATAGCTCTAGAAAAATGATTCTACTCCAGGACACAAAACTGGAATATATTTGTATATGACCAAAATAATCAGTTCTACTTTGCTCTCAGACAGCATTTCTGAGCTCACTTTATAAATCAAACAGGCTTATTCTATCAGTCATATATATTTTGCCCATATTTATGACAACTTGTTAAACCACTCAAACTAAACCCGAGTAGGAATGAAAACCTGTTTTAGCCAGACAAGGATGCAGCAAATGGAAACACAGTGTCCTATACCTGAGCCCATAAACCTAATTCCACTAATGCAAGCTAGAAGAATCTCCTGACAGATGTGCAAAAGAAAAGATAGAAATAGCGTAACACAGCAAACCCTCCCCTAGGGGAGTAGCATCAGACAGGTAGTCACTGAAAGCGTCCTTCAAGATCTAAGATTGTTAACTCCAGGAGGGAAGAGGCTTAGTTTTTGCATTGCACTTAGCATAATGTCAGGCACAAGTCCTGACTTAGGACCCTAATGGTGGGGGCTTCACACATTCATATTTATCCAGACATAAAAATTGTGCTATCAAGGGATGATAGTATAGAGATGGACTTAATCAAAGTAAGATAAAGTCAATATTAGTGCATGTGCCCCCTAAAAACTATAGCTTATAAACAATTCCATCCTACATTATAAAACTGACCCAAAATTCTGTTTTCTCTAACATTGACCTTAAATCAAGACTTTAGCTTCAGTTGTCTTAGATAAGGTTTTATGGATCTACTAAGACCATTCTATACTGCTTTTGTGATATTTCAAATGGTTGTTAAGAATGCTTAAAAAATCAATAATATTTAATAAACCCCCCAAAAAGGTAATAAATTATCAATAAAAAAAACTTTAGATGAGGAAGACTATATACTAGTATTTGAAAAAATTAAGAAATAATATATAAAAATGTAACATCTACTTTAAAAGATTTTTTCCTATTTCTTAAAGGATATTTTAATAATAATTTATAGATATTAAAACAAAATATTTCAAGAAGATTGATAAAGTACTCACTAAAAAGTAGATTTTGCTTGTGACCAGCCAAACAGAGAATGTGTGTCATAATGATCTCCCAGAAAAGTCTTGGAATCAGGGCATAATGTTTTCTCAGCCAAAATTCCATCAGTGATATCTAAGGATGAAATAAAATACATATGCATCCCTAACATAATTTAAATATCTTTATCACATTTTATTTTTCTGTTTACATGTTGGCCACCCTCACTACTCTATGAGCTTCTTGAGAACATGGAATGTTTTTATAATTAGCGAAAACAGTGTTACATTGACATGACAAAAAATTTTTTTAATTATATTTTGAATTTGTGAGGCATAGTAGGCTATTAGTATCAGGACCAAACTGAGGTTGTCTCAGAAATAGAAAGTTAATTTAAGATTCAAAAATCAATCAACATAATTCACATATTAAAAAAGAAGCATACAGTGATCTCAGTAGGTGTACAAAAAGTGATAAACTTCCTTAATTTACTAAGGTTATCTATAAAAATATGTATGGCCAATTTTACATGTAATTGTGAAATAGTAAAAGCATTTCATTAAGACTGAGGTCAAGAAAAGTGCCTGCTGCTACCATTTCTGTTCTGTCCTGTGCCAGAGTCTTAAGACAAGTGCAATAAGACAAGAAAAGGAAATGAAAGGAGGAAGAATTAGAATGGGAGAACCAAAGCTATGGCTGTTCACACATGATATGATTATCTGCACAGAAAATCCTAAAGAATAAACAGGTAACTTATGAGAATTAATATGACAGTATAGCAAGTTAGCAGAATACAAAATCAATATATAAAACTCAAGGAATTGCATTCTATAAATCAACTACAAACATTTAGAAAGTGAAATGATTAAAAAGATAGCATTTAAAATAGATGAAATATTAAAAAAAAAACTACCAAATACATGTAAAACATCATAGACATAAAATTTTATTAAAAGTAAAGGCATAAATAAATGGAAACATATGCCATATCCACTAAAAGCTCTGTATTAGAAAGATGCCAATTTTTTCCAACTTGATCCATAGATTTAATGCCAACAATAGGCAATACACTCTTGAAGAAGACCTAGGTGGGAGGATATGCTTCACCAGATTTCATGGCTTATTACAAATCAATGGAAATTAAGCCATGGTCAAATTAATACAAGGAAAGAAAAATAAACTTGTGAACAGAAAAAGCAATCTAGAAGCAACAAATAATATATATGAATATTTATCATAAGAAAAATTAAGTATTGCAGGTTTCATTGGTTATGACACAATTCTTTGTCCATATAGAAAAAAACAAAGTTAGATTGTTACCTCGTTGTTGTTGTTAGGTTCCATTGAGGTAGTTCCAACTTATAGCAACCCTATGGACAACAGAACGAAACACTGCCCACTCCTGTTCCATCCTCAAAATCCTTGTTATGCTTAAACCCATTATTGCAGCCACTGTGTCAATCCATCTCATTGAGGATCTTCCTGTGTCTCCCTGACCCTCTACTTCACCAAGCATCATGTTCTTCTCCAGGGACTAATCCCTCCTGATGACATGTCCGAAGTATGTAAGACATAGTTGATCCCTCCTGATAACAAGTCCAAAATATGTGAGACGTAGTCTCACCAACCTTGCTTCTAAGGAGCATTCTGGTTGCACTTCTTCCAAAACAGATGTGTTCATTCTTTTTGCAGTCGTGGTATATTCAATATTCTTCTCCAACACCACAATTCAAAGCTGTCAATTCTTCTTCTGTCTTCCGTATTCATTGCCTAGTTTTCACATGCATATGAGGTGACTGAAAACACCATGGTTTGTGTCAGGCACACATTAGTCTTCAAGGTGACCTCTTTGCTTTCAACATTTTAGAGATCTTTTGCTACAGATTTTCCCAAAGCAATGTGTCTTTTGATTTTTGACTGCTGCTTCTATGGGTGTTGATTGTGGATCCACGTAAAACGAAATCCTTGACAACTTCAATCTTTTCCCCACTTATCGTAATGGTGCTTATTGGTCCAGTTGTGAGGATATTTGTTTTCTTTACGTTGAGGTGTAATTCATACTGAAAGCTATGGTCTATGATCTTCCTCAGTAAGTGCTTCAAGTCCTCTTCACTTTCAGTAAGAAAGGTTGTGTCATCTGCATAATGCAGGTTGTTAATGAGACTTCCTCCAATTCTGATGCCCATTCTTTTTCATATAGTCCAGCTTTTCAGATTATTTACTCAGCATACAGACTGAATCGGTATGGCGAAAAGATACAACCCTGACAGACATCTTTCCTGACTTTAAACCAACAGTATCCCCTTGTTCTGTTCAAATGACTGTGTATTGATCTATGTACAGGTTCCTCATGAGCACAATTAAGTGTTCTGGAATTCCCATTCATCACAATGTTGACCATAATTTGTTACTATCCACACAGTCGAATGCCTTTGCATACTCAATAAAACACAGGTAAACATCTTTCTGGTATTCCTTGCTTTCAGCCAGGATCCATCTGACATCAGCAATAATATCTCTGGTTCCATGTCCTCTTCTTAATCTGGATTGAACTTCTGGCTGTTCCCTGTCAATATACTGCTGCAGCTGCTTTTGGACAATCTTCAGCAAAATTTTACTTGTGTGTGATACTAATGATACCGTTCGATAATTTCGACATTTGGTGGGACCACCTTTCATGGGAATAGGTATGAATATAGATCTCTTCTAGTTGTTTGGCCAGGTAGCTGTGTTCCAAATTTCTTGGGATAGATCAGTGAGCACTTCCAGGACTGCACCCATCTGTTGAAACATCTCAATTGCTATTCTGTCAATTCCTGAAGTCTTGTTTTTTGCCAATGCTTTCAGTGCAGCTTGGACTTCTTCCTTCAGTACCGTTGGTTCCTGTTCATATGGTGCCTCCTGAAATGGCTGAATGTCAACCAATTATTTTTGGTATATGACTCTGTGTATTCCTTCCATCTTCCTTTTATGCTTTCTGAGTCGTGTAATATTTTCCTCATAGAATCCTTCAATTTTGCAACTCGAGGCTTGAATTTTTTCTTCAGTTCTTTCAGCTCGAGAAATGCTGAGCGTGTTCTTCCCTTTTGGTTTTCCATCTCCAGCTCTTTGCACATGCCATTATAATACTTAACTTTGTCTTCTCGAGCTGCCCTTTGAAATCTTCTGTACAGCTCTTTGACGTCATGGTTTCTTCTTCTCACTTTAGCTACTTGACATTCAACAGCAAGTTTCAGAGTCTCTTCTGACATCCATTTTGGTCTTTTCTTCCTTTCTTGTCTTTTTAATGATCTCTTGCTTTCTTCATGTATGATGTCCTTGATGCCATTCCACATCTCATCTGGTCTTTGGCCATTAGTGTTCATTGTGTCAAACTATTTTTTAGATGGTCTCTAAATTCAGGTGGGATATACTCAAGGTCATATTTGGCTCTCATGGACTTATTCTTATTTTCTTCAGTTTCAATCATATGGGCAATTGATGCTCTGTACCACAGTTGGCCCCTGGCCTTGTTCTGACTGATGATATTGAGCTTTTCCGTCATATCTTCCCATAGATGTAGCTGATTTGATTCTGTGTATTCCATCTGGCAAGGTCCGTGTGTATAGTTGCCATTTATATTGGTGATAAAAGGTATTTGCAATGAAGAAGTTGTTGGTCTTGCAAAATTCTGTCATCCGATCTCTGACATCATTTCTATCACCAAGGCCATATTTTCCAACTACTGATCCTTTTACTTTGTTTCCAACTTTTCCATTTCAATCACCAGTAATTATCAATGCATCCCGATTGCATGTTCGATCAATTTCAGACTACAGAAGTTGGTAAAAAATCTTCAATTTCTTCATCTTTGGCCTTAGTAGTTGGTGCATAAATTTGAATAATAGTCATATTAACTGGTCTTCCTCACAGGCGTATGGATACAGCATTGTACTTCAGGATAGATCTTGAAATGTTCTTTTTGATGATGAAAGCAATGCCATTCCTTTTCAAGTTGTCATTTCCAGCATAGTACAGCATATGACTGTCTGAGTCAAAATGGTCAATATCAGTCTATTTCAGCTGACTTACGCCTAGGATTTCAATGCCTATGTGTTCCATTTCATTTTTGAAGACTTCCAGTTTTCCTGTATTCATACTTCGTACATTCCACCTTCCAATTATTAATGGATATTTGCAGCTGTTTCTTCTCATTTTGAGTCATGTCACATCAGCAAATGACAGTTCCAAAAGCTTGGCTCCATCTATGTCATTAAGGCCAACTCTACCTTGAGGAGGGGTAGCTCTTCCCCAGTGGTATTTTGAGTGCCTTCCAATCTGAGGGGCTCATTTTCTGGCACTATATGAAAATTTTTTCTGCTGCTATTCATAAGGTTTTCACTGGCTAAATCTTCTCATAAATAGACTGCTGGGTCCTTCCTCTTAGTCTGTCTTAGCCTGGAAGCTCAGCTGAAACATATCTGCCTTGAGTGAGCCTGTTGGTATTTGAATACCACTGGCATAGCTTCCAGCGTCAGAGCAACATGCAAGGCCCCACAGTACGACAAACTGACAGATGCATTGGGGTGTTACCTCGTACTGCCCCAAAATCAACTCCCAGTAGATTAAAGATCTAAATGTGGAAAAGAAAAACTATAAAATATTTTTTAAACAATATATATTTATCGCCTCAGGTAAGGAAAGTATTTCTTAAGTTACAATTTGATAAAGAAAAGCATTGATAAATTCGACAATATTTAAATTATGAAATTTACATTCAACAAAAGATGCTAAAAAGATAATAAACAGATAAATCACAGGTTAGTAGATACCTGTGAGTTGGAATTGTCTCGACAGCAACAGGTTTTTCGGTATAACTTAATAACTGAAAAATCAGTAAGAAAAAGCAAATATCCCAAGAGAAAAATGGGAAAAACTCTTGAACAGGTCAATAAAAACTGAAAGGCCAATGAAGATAAAAATTTTTTAATCTGAGTCATAATCAAATTATGGATAACACTGCAAAGTATGGGAATTCCAGAACACTTAATTGTGCTCATGAGGAACCTGTATATAGATCAAGAGACAGTTCTTCAAACAGCACAAGGGGGTACTGTGTGGTTTAAAGTCAGGAAAGGCAATGTGTCAGGGTTATATTCTTCCATCATACTTACTCAATCTGTATGCTGAGCAAATAGCCCAAGAAGCTGGACTATATGAAGAAGAATGGAGCATTAGGATTGGAGGAAGACTCATTAACAACCTGCATTATGCAGATGACACAACCTTGCTTGCTGAAAGTGAAGAGGACTTGAAGCACTTATTGATGAAGATCAAAGACCATAGCCTTCAGTATGGATTACGTCTCAACATAAAGAAAACAAAAATCCTCACAACTGGACCAATAAGCAACATCATGATAAATGGAGAAAAGATCAAAGTGGTCAAGGATTTCACTTTACTTGGATCCACAATCTACACCCATTGAAGCAGCAGTCAAGAAATCAAAAGATGCATTGCATTGGGCAAATTGGCTACAAAAGACCTCTTTAAAGTGCTAAAAAGCAAAGAGGTCACCTTGAAGACTAAGGTGTGCCTGACCCAAGCCATGGTATTTTCAACTGCCTCAAATGAATGGGAAAGCTGGATGATGAATAGGAAGACTGAAGAATTGATGCCTTTGAACTGTGATGTTGGTGAAGAATATTGAATACACCGTGACCTGCCAAAAGAACAAACAAATCTATCTTGGAAGAAGTACAATCAGAATGTTCCTTAGGCACAAGGATGGTGAGACTACGTCTCACATACTTTGGACATGTTATCAGGAGGGATCAGTGCCTGGAGAAGGGCATCAGGCTTGGTAAAGTAGACAGTCAGTGAAGAAGAGGAAGACCCTCAACGAAATAGACTGACACAGTGTTTGCAACAACGGGCTCAAGCATAACAATGATTGTGAGGATGGGATAGGACCACGTAGTGTTTCTTTTGTTGTACTTAAGGTCTCTATGAGTCGGGACTGACTCAGCAGCACCTAACAACAAAAACATAATTTAAAAAATATGCAAATTAAATACATAATAAATTGACATTTTACACTTAACAGACTGACAAAAATTAAAATGAATAATTGGTTGTATTTTCTTATGAATCTCCAAAAAGAACCAAAAACCAAACTCAGTGTCATCAAGTTGGTTCCAACTTATAGCGACCCTATAGGACAGAGTAGAACTGCTCCACAGAGTTTCCAAGGGAGCACCTGGCAGATTCGAAATGCCAACCCTTTGGTTAGCAGCCATAGCACTTAACCACTATGCCACCAGGGTTTCCTGAATCTCCAAACAACTCTCAAAAAAATGCCACCTTGTACTTGCTCTCTTCTTTCCCTGACTCTTGTCCTTTTCTCGCTTACTTCTGCCTTAGGATTGCCTATTTCCCTCCTCCCCCAACAAAGTCTTTACCAGATTAGTTTAGCCTCATACTATGTTTTCTAGGAAATATAGGCTAGGACATTGTCTGCCCTTTTGATAGATAAAGTCACACGATTGAATTTCCCTTTCTTTTTTGGTGGTTAATGACAAATTTTTGATTTGCGGTTTTACAATTTTTTGTCTTTCCTTAATTACTGGGTGTGATGGTTACGATTGTGTGTCATCTTGGCTGAGCCATGATTCTCAGTGTTAATATGTGATCATCCCCATGATGGGATCTGCTGTGAACAGCCAATCAGTTGAAAGGTAGTTTCCTTGGGCATGTGGCCTGCATCCAAATGTAAGCAGATGTTCTGGCTTTTGTTTGCTCTGCGTCCTGCTCTCTGACCTTCCAATCTTGGGCTCACCAGCCCCTCCAACTATGTGAATCAGGAGAAGCCTCTTGCCTGCCAATCTTGGGATTCGTTGATCTTCACAGCCTGTGAGCAAGAGCCCTGCTCTCTGATCTGCCAGTCTTGGGTCTGCCAGCCCCTGTGGCTATGTGAATCAGGAAAAGCCTTGAGGTCTTGCCTGCTGATCTTGGGATTCATCGATCTTCACAGCCTGTGAGCAAGAGCCCTGCTCACCGACCAGCCAATCCTGGGTTTTCCAATGCCTGCAGCTATGTGAATCAGGAGAAGCCTCTACCCTGATCCTTGGATTTGGGATGTTCCAGCCTCTACAATCACGTGAGCTATTTTCTTTATGTAAATCTCTGTATGTATATTTATATACTTTACTGGTTTTGCTTATCTAGAGAACCCAGACTAAGACACTAAAAAAAAAAAGAAAAGACACTAGGGAAGGAAAATTCTGGGTGCGACTTCATTTTGCCATCACCACTTGCATTTGACATTATGTTTACATGTCCTCCAAGTTCACCAGGCTGTCCTTGAGGACAGACTATTATTTAGATTATATGCCCAGCCCCTTGGACAAACAGAGCAGATGGTGGGTATCTAGTACCTTGTACTATGCATGAAAGACAGTGGGTGATCAATAAATTTTGCTGAATCCCCATCGAGTATATAAAGGATTCTCCAACAGTGCATAATAACTAGGTAATTGTCTTCCATTTCTACAAATAGTTGAATAAGAGGAAATATGCTTAACACACAAAAAAATTAGATTAAACATAAGGAGAAATTGTTGGACCAAATAACGATTTGCTTCATGAAGATCTTTAAAAACAAAAAAGGCTTTGCAACTGTATAAGACAATCTGAGAATTGTCATAGCTAGGTAGGGGAAGGAAAGCCTGGTGGCATAGTGGTTAAGAGCTACAGCTGCTAACCAAGAGGTCAGCAGTTCAAATCTACCAGGCACTCCTTGGAAACCCTATGGAGGAGTTAATCTGTCCTTTAGGGTCTCTATGAGTCAGATTTGGCTCAATGGTGATGGGTTTTTCTTTTTTAGGTAGGGGAAATACTAGATATCACTAATATTCCCTATCTTCTATAGGAGTCTTAAATATTGCATACATACACATAGAAGGGAATAAATATCTCACCTACTGATGGAAGAAACTGAGACTTTCTGAAAAGAGAGATTAGGACAAGAGGGGCTTTCTCCCTCCCAATTAACTCAGAGCTGGAACAAAGAAGATAGGGTCAAAGTTGAATTTTTATAGAAAGGGAACTGGAAATTAACCCTTGTTTTCTAAAAGCTATTCACAGGTGGTATTAGCCCACCCTCTTCTGTTTTGCTGTATCTTTAAGAGGGAAAAGATATATAAATAATAAAGAATAGTGCCTTTTACTTTGTAGGATATATATGTTTGTGTGTGTATGGGTGTGTGTGTGACTCGGTGGTTGAGAGCTCAGCTGGTAACCAAAAGATCGGCAGTTCGAATCCACCACCCATTCCTTGGAAACTCTATGGGGCAGTATTAATCTGTCCTACAGGGTCACCATGAGTTGGAATTGACTCAATGGCAATGGGGTGGAGGGGATATACATATACACATATATACATATATACGTGTATATATATGTATGTTTGTATCATGTCAACAAAAACTACTCTTTTCTGAGTATATTTGAGTTTGATAGCTGAAGCAAGGTTAATAGAAAAAAATAATACATTAAAGTCTAAAATTTAAAAGGTAGGGAATAATTCAGACAGGTTATTAAAAGATATGCTTCCAAAGGATAGACTCTTTGAAGCACTTGAGAGTTTTTTTTTTTTTTTTTTAATGTAGCAACTTTTATCATTTTCCTTAAGTTTGGAGAAAAGTTTGCCTTTGATTGAAAATTATTTTTCCTCATTTCTTGGGCTATAAGCCCATTGCCATCGAGTCAATTCCAACTCATATTGACCCTACAGGACACAGCAGAACTGCCCCCTAGGGTTTCCAAGGAGCAGCTGGTAGACTCGAACTGCCAACCTTTTGGTTAGCAGGAGCTCTTAACCACTATGCCACCAGGGCTCCACCTTGGGCTATATAGGATGTTAACTCAATAATAAAACCAAAACCAAACCCACTGCTGTTGAGTCAATTCTGACTCATAGAGACCCTGTAGGACAGAGTATAACTGATCCATTGGGTTTCCAAGGCTGTATATCTTTACAAAAGCAGACTGCCATATCTTTCTCCCTCCCCATGCCTGATGGGCTTGAACTGCTTACTTTTCAGTTAGCAGTCAAGAATTTAACCACTGCACCACCAGGACTCCTAAGTCAATAATAATTACTGTAAAACAAAAGGACAATATGAAAAGATTTGTCTTTTTTGACCTGACTTTATAATCTTCTGCATTCTTTGCATAGAATGGCAACGAATTTGACAGGCTTTCAAACTAGCAAGAGATTACAGGGATAAGCAAACCTGACATGGTTGTATCTGTCTGCCTGTTTGCATTGCATTCTGCCAGAAAAACTCCAGTCAAAGAAGCAAGCTTCAAAACTAAGACTCCTCCCGCTTATGAGATAGTCCTGCTCAGCTTGGACCTCTGGTTAGAAATGTACTTATGCAAATTTACTAGAAGCAGCATAGCATGGCATTAAAAGAACCCATCTCTGAAATCAGATAGACCTGGGCTCAACTCCTGGCACTGCCATTTACTAGCACTGTGACTGAGTAAGACATATCTCAACTCTTGCAGTTACTTCATTTGGAAGATGGGAATAGTAAATTTTACTTCATTGGCATGTTGTGAGAATTGAAAGAAACCATGAGTATGAATGATAGCTCTTTCATATTTTTATTAGTTAATATTTTAATTATTATACAAATATCAATCAACACCATTATTACTTTTATATTAAGACTAAACATGCAGTCCGCCCTCTGTATCCACGGGTTCTGCATACGCAGATTCAACCAACCAAGGATCAAAAACATTTTAGAAAAAAAAAAACGTTCCAAAAAGCAAAGCTTGAATTTGCTGTGCTCTGAGCACTCTGCTGAATCCACATGAATGAAGAGATGTGTAGGCATACCCTGCTGTAGCCTCCCGCCACTTCACAGTTCCTCAGTCTCTCTCCAGCACTCCCTGTTCCAGCATTGTTTGCCTCGCATCTCATTTGTTCACTACTTGTATTGTTTGCACCCTTTTTGTACCAAAAAAAAAAAAAAAAACGGCTCCTGAGAAAAGCAATTAAGTGGCCAAAGCAATCCCTCCAAGGCTAAGTGTGAGGAGGTTGAGGAGAGAGGGAGGAAGGAGTTTAAGGCTAGTAAGGGATGCCTGGCTATGTAAAAGGCTACAGTCTCATGAACTTCAAGATTACGGGTGAATAGGCATTGGTTGAGGCCCAGGCAGCATCAGCGTTCCCAAAGAAGCTCAAGAAACTCACAGAAGAGAAAGGCTAACTTCCAGAGCAAGTCTTCAATTGTGATGAAACAACTATTTACGTAACATTTATATTGTATTAGGTGTTATAAGTAATCTAGAGACGATTTAAAGTACACGGGAGGATGTGCATAGGTTGTGTGCAAATATTATGCCATTTTATGTAAGGGACTTCAACATCCACAGATTTTGGTGTCTGCAGGGGCCCTGGAACGAATCCCTCTCAGATATCCAGGGATGACTGTAATTATAACCAATTGCTATTATTTCACATGAAATAAAAATATTTCCTATTTTAGGATGAAGAATACCTAGGTCACACGATAGCTATGAGCCCAAGAGACAGAAAGGGCCACATGAACCAGAGACTTACATCATCCTAAGACCAGAAGAACTAGATGGTGCCCAGCCACAACCGATGACTGCCCTGACAGGGAGCACAACAGAGAACCCCTGAGGGAGCAGGAGATCAGTGGGATGCAGACCCCAAATTCTCATAAAAAGACCAGACTTAATGGTCTGACTGAGACTAGAGGAATTCCAGCAGTCATGGTCCCCAAACCTTCTGTTGGCCTAGGACAGGAACCATTCCTGAAGACAACTCATCAGACATGGAAGGGACTGGACAATGGGTTGGAGAGAGATGCTGATGAAGAGTGAGCTACTTGTATCAGGTGGACACTTGAGACTGTGTTGGCATCTCCTGTCTGGAGGGGAGATGGGAGGGTATAGAAGGTTAGAAACTGACAAAATTGTCACAAAAGGAGAGACTGGAAGGGCTGACTCATTGGGGGAGAGCAAGTGGGAGTATGGAGTAAGGTGTATATAAGCTTATATGTAACAGACTAATTTGATTTGTAATCGTTCACTTAAAGCTCAATAAAAACTATTTGAATAAATAAATAAATATTTCCTATTTTATGTATAATTTAGACTGTTTAAGTCTAGTCCTGACCTGCCTACCAGGGCTCTATGTTCGTCTGTTCAGCCTAAAATTATGTAGCCTAATCTCAAGACATTTTTTCCAACTTGGGGAGAAGCTATTGTGTACATCTAGCTGAAAAATGAATGAGATCAGCCCTGTAATGACAGAGATCAGTAATTGCAGGTAAACTGTAGCATGGAGGAGTCATTTATGTTATTAACTTGTGTTTTGTTCTAGCAATATTTTTCTCCCCATTGTTTCAAGATGTCTTTTTTATTTCAGCAGATGTTTGTGAAGGCTTGCTGGAAAGCAGTAGTTCACAGCAGATAAATTTATTTCCAAGTTTTGCTTCCAGAAATCTGATCTTTTAAAGGAAATTATGTGAGGGGGTAAGAGAAGGAGGTGTTTGCATATGAGGGCAGTGAGGGAAAGAGGGAATTTCAGCAAGACTAAGGTTGAAGGTACTAGGCTAGTGTTTTGCTTTTGGTCCACATCCTAACAGAAACCTAAAGAAGAGAAAGAACATCTGAAAGAAAAAAAGCGTAGATGGAGCACCTCAGGAAGCTACCTGACCTGCAGAATCCAAGGTTCCCAGGCTCTGCAAAGAGCTGCCATGTGCATGCAAAGAAACTACTGAAAGACCAGACTTCAATTAGACATTGGGCTTGGACAGTGTGCATCTCAGGAGACACCAAACGCTAAAATGACTACCTCAAATTCTTTTCCTCTACCTGAGCCATTGAGATCTTTGCATGACACTCAGAGGAGAAAGGAGAGTGTTCCAGTAATGACTGAGAAAGATTTTTCCATTCAAGTAAAGTGAAACGGGGGCTGAGAATTATATCTGATTTGTTTTAAAAGAAATAAAGTAATGCCGTACTTCCTGCATGGCCATGATTTAGGTTAGAAGGGAGTTTTATGAAATTCAGAGAGCAGCAATAAGAAGCAAGAAAGTTATCAGGCTTTAGTAGGAAAAGACTGAGGAATGGTTTTGTGAAATTTATCAAATTCAATTCTCACAACATGCCAATGAAGTAAAATTTACTATTCCCATCTTCCAAATGAAGTAACTGCGAGAGTTGAGATATGTCTTACTCAGTCATGGTTATGGTTAGGGTTTGTTCACATCTTGGCACCAACATATGTAAAAGTCTATGAGTCTAAATATTAGCAAAAGAACATCAGATAGTAATAAAGCTTGAGATCATGATGTTGTCCTTGTCCTAACCCTCAGAACCTGTGAATATGTCACCATACATGGCAAAAAGGACTTTGCAGATGTGACTGAGGGTAAGGGCCTTGGGATATGGAGATTATCTTGGATTATGAGGTGGGTCCAATCAAATCACACGGACCCTTAAAACGGGAGAACCTTCCCAGCTGTGTTCAGAATGAGGCGATGAAGGAAGAAAGGTCAGAGAAAGATGCAACACTGCTGGATCTGAAAATAGAGGACTGGACCATGAACCAAGGAATGTGGGTGGCACCTAGAAGCTGTAAAAGACAAGTAAGGATTGTCTTCTAGAGATTCAAGAAAGAAATGTAGCCCTGCCCAAGCCCTGATTTTAGCCCTGTGAGCACCATGTCAGACTTATAATCCACATAACCATAAGAAAATAAATTTGTCTTGTTTTTCAGTCTCTAGGTTTTTTTAGGTTTATGGTAATTTTTTTTAAAAAATTTATTGTGCTTTATGTGAAAGTTTACAAATCAAGTCAGCCTCTCATACAAAAATTTATACACACCTTGCTATATACTACTAGGTGGTATCCCCCAAATGAGACAACACAGTCCTTCTCTCCAGCCTGTATTTCCATGTCCATTCAGACAGCTTCTGTCCCCCTCTGCCTTCTCATCTCACCTCCAGACAGGAGCTGCCCACATAGTCTCATGAGTCTACTTGATCCAAGAAGCTCAGTCCTCGCCAGTATCATTTTCTATTTTATATTCCAGTCCAATCCCTGTCTGAAGAGTTGGCTTAGGGGATGGTTCGTGTCTTCGGCTAACAGAAGGTCTGGGGACCATGACCTCCAGAGTCCTCCTAGTCTCAGTCAGACCATTAAGTCTGGCCTTTTTACGAGAATTTGCAGTCTGCATCCCACTGCTCTCCAGTTCCTTCAGGGATTCTCTGTTCTGTTCCCTGTCAGGGCAGTCATCGGTTTTAGCTGGGCACCATCTAGCTTTTCTGGTCTCAAGATGATGTAGTCTCTGATTTATGTGGCCCTTTCTGTCTCTTGGGCTCATAATTACCTTGTGTCTTTGGTGTTCTTCATTCTCCTTTGCTCCAGGTGAGTTGAGACCAATTGATGCATCTTAGATGGCCACTTGCTAGCGTTTAAGACCCCAGATGCCACTCTCCAAAGTGGGATGCAGTATGCTATCTTAAGACATTTTGTTTTGCCAATTGACCTAGATGTCCCCTGAAACCATGGTCCCCAAACCTCTGCCCCTGCTATGCTGGTCTTCAAAGTGTTCGGTTTATTCAGGAAACTTCTTTGCTTTTGGTTCAGTCCAATTGTGCTAACCCCTCCTGTATTGTGTGTTATCTTTCCCTTCACCTGAATTAATTCTTGTCTACTATCTAATTAGTGAAAACCCCTCTCCATCCCTCCTTCCCCACTCTCGTAACCATCAAAGAACATTCTCTTCTCTGTTTAAGCTATTTCTTGAGTTCTTATAATAGTGGTCTCATATAATATTTGTCCTTTTGCAGCTGACTAGTTTCACTTAGCATAATGTCTTCCAGATTCCTCCATATTAAGAAATGTTTCAGGATTCATCATTGTTCTTTATCGATTCATAGCATTCCATTCTGTGAATATACCATAATTTATATATCCATTCATTTGTTGATGGGCATCTTGGTTGCTCCCATCTTTTTGCTATTGTAAACAGTGCTGCAATGAACATGGGTGTTTATATCTCTGTTTGTGTAAAGGCTCTTATTTCTCTGGGATATATTCCAAGGAGTGGACTGCTGGATCATACAGTAGTTTTATTTCTAGCTTTTTAAGGAAGGACCAAATCAATTTCCAAAGTGGTTGTACCATTTTACATTCCCACCAGCAGTGTATGAGTGTTCCAGTCTCTCCACAACCTCTCCAACATTTATTATTTTGTGTTTTTTGGATTAATGCCAGCCTTGTAGGAGTGAGATGGTATCTCATTGTAGTTTTGATTTGCATTTATCTGCTGGCTAATGATCGTGAGCATTTTGTCATGTTATCTGTTAGCTGCCAGAATGTCTTCTTTAGTGAAGCGCCTGTTCATATTCTTTACCCATTTTTTAACTGGGATATTTGTCTTTTTGTTGTTGAGTTTTTGCAGTATGATGATCAGAAATGTCATAGCTAAAAACTTTTTCCCAGGCTGTAGGTAATCTTTTTACTTTTTTGGTAAAGTCTTTAGATCAGCATAGGTATTTCATTTTTAGGAGCTCCCAGTTATCTAGTTTCTCTTCTGCTGTTTGTGCATTGTTGGAATGTTTTGTATATTGTTTATGCCATGTATTAGGGCTCCCTATTTTTTCTTTCACAATCTTTACTGTTTGAGATTTTATATATAGGTCTTTGATCTATTTTGAGTTAGTTTTCGTGCATGGTGTGAGTTATGGGTCTTGTTTCATTTTTTTACAGATGGATATCCAGTTATGCCACCACCATTTGTTAAGGAGACTGTCTTTTCCCCATTTAACTGACTTTTGCCTTTGTCAAATATCAGCTGCTTATATGTGGATGGATTTATGTCTGGATTCTCAATTCTGTTCCATTGGTCTACGTATCTGGTGTTGTACCAGTACCAGGCTGTTTTGACTACTGTGGCAGTATAATAGGTTCCAAAACAGATAGTGTGAGGCCTCCCATTTTATTCTTCTTTTCCAGTACTGCTTTACCTATCCAGGGCCTCTTTCCCTTCCATATGAAGTTGGTGATTTGTTTCTCCATCTCATTAAAAAATGTCATTGGAATTTGGATCAGAATTGCATTGTATCTATAGATGGCTTTTGGTAGAATAGATATTTTTACTATGTTGAGTCTTCCTATTCACGAGCAAGGTATGTTTTTCCACTTATGTAGGTCTCTTGATTTCTTGCAGTAGTGCCTCCTAATTTTCTTTGTATAGGTCTTGTATGTCTCTGGTAAGATTTATTTCTCAGTATTTTACCTTCTTGGGGGCTACTGTAAATGGTGTTGATTTGGTGATTTGGTGTTGATTTGATGTTGTTTTTGTTGGTGTAGAGGAATCCAAATGATTTTTGTATGTTTATCTTGTAACCTAATACTCTGCAGAACTCTTCAACTATTTTCAGTAGTTTTCTTGAGGATTCTTTAGGTTTTCTGTGTATAAGATCATGTCATTGGCAAACAGTGATACTTTTACTTCTTCCTTACCAATCAGGATGCCCTTTATTTCTTTTTCTAACCTAATTGCTCTGGCTAGGACCTCCAGCACATTGTTGAATAAGAGTGGTGATAAAGGGCATTCTTGTCTCGTTCGTGTTCTCAAGGGGAATGCTTTCTGTTTCTCTCCATTTAGGATGATGTTGGCTGTTAGCTTTGTATAAATGCCCTTTATTATGTTGAGGAATTTTCCTTCTATTCCTATTTTGATGAGATCATGAATGGGTATTGACATTGTCAAATGTCTTTTCTGCAACAATTAATAAGATCATTTAGCTCTTGTCTTTTGTTTTATTTATATGATGGATTACATTAATTGTTTTTCTAATGTTGAACCATCCCTGCATACCTGGTATGAATCCCACTTGGTCATGGTGAATTATTTTTTTTGATATGTTGTTGAATTCTATTGGCTAGAATTTTGTTGAGGATATTTGCATCTAAGTTCATGAGGGATATAGGTCTGTAATTTTCTTTTTCTGTGGTGTCTTTACCTGGTTTTGGTATCAGGGATATGCTGGCTTCATAAAATGAGTTTGGGAGTATTCCATCCTTTTCTATGCTCTGAAATACCTTTAGTAGTAGTGGTATTAACTCTTCTCTGAAAGTTTGTTAGAGCTTTCCAGTGAAGCTGTCTAGGCCAGGGCCTTTTGTTGTTGTTGGGGTTTTTTTAATTACTTTTTCAATCTCTTCCTTTGTTATGGGTTTACTTAGTTGTTCTACCTCTGTTTGTGTTAGTTTAGGTAGGTAGTGTGTTACCCACTTCTAGGTTTTCAAATTTGTTAGAATACAATTTTTCATAGTAATCTGATCTGATTCTTTTAATTTCAGTTAGGTCTCTTTTGATATCTCCCATCTCATTTCTTATTCGGGTTATTTGCTTCCTCTCCTGGTTTTCTTTTGTAAGTTTGGCCAATGGTTTATCAATTTTGTTAATTTTTTCTAAGAACCAGCTTTTGGTCTCGTTAACTCTTTCAATTGTTTTTCTGTTCTCTATTTCATTTAATTCTGCTCTAATTTTTATTATTTGCCTGCTTCTGATGCCTGAGGATTTCTTTTGTTGCTCTCTTTCTGTTTGTTCAAGCTGTAGGCATAATTCTTTTATTTTGGCCCTTTCTTCTTTTTATATGTGTGAATTTTTTTAATATAAATTGACCTCTAAGCACTGCTTTTGCTGTGTCCCAAAGCTTATGATAGGAAATGTTTTCATTTTCATTGGATTCTATGAATTTCTTTATTCAATCCTTAGTGTCTTCTATAACACAGTCATTTTTGAGCAGGATATTGTTCAGTTTCCAAGTGTTTGATTTTTTTTTTTTCCCTGCTTTTTCTGTTAGTGATTTCTACTTTTATGGCCTTATGGTCAGAGAAGATGCTTTGTAATATTTCAATGTTTTGGATTCTGCTAAGGCTGGCTTTATGACCTAAAATGTTGTCTATTCTAGGGAATGTTCCATGTATGTTGGAAAAGAAAGTATGCTTATCTGCTGTTGGGTGGAGTGTTCTGTATATGTCTATGAGGTCAAGTTGGTTGATTGTGGCATTTAGATTTTCTGTGTCTTTATTGAGCTTCTTTCTGGATGTTCTGCCTTTCACCGAAATAGGTGTATTGAAGTCTCCTACTATTATTGTGGAGCTGTCTATCTGACTTTTCAGAGGTGATAAAGTTTGTTTTATGTATCCTGCAGCCCTGTCATTGGGTGCATAAATATTTAATACGGTTATATCCTTCTGGTATATTGTCCCCTTAATCATTATATAGTATCCTTCCTTATCCTTTGTGGTGGATTTAACTTTAAAGTCTATTTTGTCAGAAATTAATACTGCCACTCCTGCTCTTTTTTGATTGTTGTTTGCTTCATATATTTTTTCCATCCTTTGAGTTTTAGTTTGTTTGTGTCTCTAAGTCCAAGGTGTGTCTCTTATAGGCAGCATAACAGATCGTGTTTTTTTATTTATTCTGCCACTCTCTGTCTCTTTATTGGTAAATTTAGTCCATTTACATTCAGGGTAATTATGAATAGGTATGAGTTTAGTGCTGTCATTTTGATATCTTTTTTTGTGTGTTGTTGACAGTTTCTTTTTCCCACTTAATTTTTTGTTCTGAGTAGTTTATTTTTACATACTGTCTTCCTCTTATTCATTGTTGTTGATTTTGTATTTGCTGAGTCTTTATTTTTTCTTGTATTTTGATAAGTAGGATTACAAGTCTCCTTTGTGGTTGTGGTTACCTTAATATGCACCCTTATTTTTCTAAGTTTAAATCTAACATTTAATTCTTTATATCTCTTTGACTTCCTTTCAATATGAAAGATCTATAACTACATTTCTTAGTCCCTCTTTATTGTTTTAATGCTGCTTTCTTTTATATGACACTGCTGTTTCCCTGTTTTGAGCATTTTTTTTATCTTGATTTATTTTTGTCATTTCTCTATCTGGGTTGACATCTGGTTGCTCTGTCGTGTATTCCAGTCTTGGGTTGATATCTGATATTATTGATTATCTAAACAGAGATGTCCCTTTAGTGTTTCTTGTAGTTTTTGTTTGGTTTTTATGAATTCCCTAAACTTCTATGTATCTGGAAATGTCCTAATTTCACTTTCATATTTCAGAGAGAGTTTTGCTGGATATATGATTTTTGGCTGGCAATTTTTTTCCTTCAATTTTTTATCTATGTCATCCCATTGCCTTCTTGCTTGCATGATTTCTACTGAGTAGTCCGAGCTTATTCTTATTGACTCACCTTTGTAGGTGACTTTTTGTTTATCCCTAGCCACTCTTAAAATTCTCTTTATCTTTGGTTTTGGCAAGTTTGATTATAATATGTCTTGGTTAATTTCTTTTGAGATCTACCTTATGTGGGGTTCAATGAGCATCTTGGATAGATATCTTTTATGATATCAGGGAAGTTTTCTGCCAACAAATCTTCAACAATTCTGTATGTATTTTCTGTTATCCTTCCCTGTTTTGGTACTCCAATCACTCGTAGGTTATTTCTCTTGATAGAGTCCCTCATGATTCTTAGGGTTTCTTCATTTTTTTAAATTCTTTTATCTGATTTTTCTTTGAATATATTGGTGCCAAGGATTTCATCTTCAATCTCACTAATTCTGCCTTTCACTTCCTCAATTCTGCTCCTCTTTCTATTGAGTTGTCTATTTCTATAATTTTATTGTTAATCTTCTGAATTTCTGATTGCTGTTCTCTCTACGGATTCTTGCAGCCAATTAAATTTTTCATTATGTTCTTGAATAACCTTTTTAATTTCTTCAATTGCTTTATCTGTGTGTTCCTTAGCTTGTTCTGCATTTTGCATGATCTTATTCCTGATGTCTTGAAGAGTTCTGTATATTAGTCTTTTGTGCTCTGCATCTGATAATTCCAGGAATACATCTTCATCTGGAAGATTCCTTGAGTCTTTGTTTTGAGAGCTTATTGAAGCCATCATATTCTGCTTCTTTATGTGATTTGATAGTGACCGTTGTCTCTGAGCCATCTATAAGTCATTTATTAGTTCATTTTATATTTGCTTACTGTACCCTAGCTCCTTGCTTTGTTTTGTTTTGATATGCCCAAATAGGCTGCTTGAGTGAGTTAGACTGATTATTTTTGCCTTTGAAGTTCTAATGTCCTGTTGCCAAATGGCTAGAGCTGTTACCAGGTATTTGAGCCTAGGATTCCATTCACTTTTTTTGTAGAGACTCAGCTTAGGTGTCCAGATAGTTGGTCATCAAGTGTGTGGTACAGACTCAGTCCTATAGTCTTAGAGGGCAGGGGTGATTGGTGTAGGTACTGGTATCTGGTTGCAGCAGGGCATCACGCTCTGAACAAGGCAGGGGGCTGACAACTGTCCCCTGAGTGTCTGTGAAGAAATCATGTCCCTGTTCCCTAGAAAGCACAGGTGAGTGGGTTCTGCTTTTGGTAGTAAGGACTGGGAGGTACCACTTATCCTTGGATTCGTGTCATGGGTGGCTATGTGATGTGGGTGGAGCCACCACTCCTTAGGCTGTGGGTAGGTGAAGACTCTGTTTAATAGGCAAAGCGGTGTCAAACATGAAATGCCACTTCTCCACTGCACAGCTGAAACAGTTGCAGTCTGCCATCAAGGGCCTGTTCTCCTGAAATGGGCCCACACAGGCCCATGCATGTATGAAAGGTATTCAAAGCCTGCAGACCATTTGTGCCTGGACTGGAGCCGCTTCTGTTCTGAGCTCCCCAGCTTAGTAGAGCTGGCAGATAATCTTTTCCTCCAGTTGTTAATTTATTCCTTCTACACGCCCAGGAGAATGGCTCAGAGCACGCAGCAAGACCTATCTCAGGCCCAGGGAAGTCGACAGCTACTAGAGCTGGCTTGGGGGCTGAAGGCACGGTAAAATACTTGCCTTTTGCTGAGAGCACCATTCTTCTTTCGTTCCAGAGGTGTGAGTACGCTATACGGCTAACTGTCTCCCCCCGAGGAATCTGCATCCGGGATGTTACCTCCAGTCCCGCCATGGTCGCTCCAGGGAATGGTGCCTGAGGGTTCCTGGCGATTCAGGTCTGGCAACTCCTCACTGCTTCTGAGCCATCTCTCCCTCCCTCTGCTGCTCAGCCTGTTTTCTAACTTTGCCTTTGATGTTCAAGGTTCCTAGCTTGTCACATATATAATCATTTCACTTGTTTTTTCAGGTTGTTGTTGTAAGAGGGATAACCAGAAGCATCTGACTATTCTGCCATCTTGGCCCTGCCTCTTGTGGTAATGTCTTATGACATCAGTAGGAAAATAACCCCCATGGCAAGAGTTCTAAGTATTCCTATTGATAAGCTCGTACCAATTATAGGGCAACTGAGGGGTAACATGGTTGCCAGTCTCTGAGGTGGGAAATACTCATCTTGAATGAAAAGAAGTTTCTTCGCATTTAGTGCAGCTTTTTTTAAAATAGTTTACTAAAATATACAAAGATGTATTATTCCCCTCGCTACTTAATTCTATTGCCTTATATTTTACTGTTTCTCAGAGTATGTCCAATCTCCTCAAATGTTGTTTTTTTTTTTTTTTGAAGTCAAGAATCACTATTACCCACAATAACTCCCAAGATGACTGTGTTAAGCACTTAGAATAGGTGAATTAGATGTGGATATACTTATACTTGGGATTACATCATATTCTCTGTGATCTTTGTCACACAAATAGCATCCTACTACAACACAATATCCTAAAACATAATGATGTTTCTTGTCATATATTCTTAATAGTACTTCAAAGTTGCATTCTTAGTAGTATGGATATAAAAAAAAAAAACTGTGATGTAGGAAAGGAAAGACTATTGAAAGACTAGGGTAAAAAGGATGTGTTATGTGGTTACACCAATATTCATTGCTGCATTATTCATAATAGTCAAAATGCGGAAACACCGCAAGTGTCCATCAACAGTTGAATAGATAAACAAAATATGGCACATACATACAATGGAATATTATTCAGCCATAAAGAAAAACGAAGGTTTGACGCATACTACAACATGGATGAACCTTGAAAACATTATGCTAAGTGAAATGTCTGACACAAAAGGACAAATATTTCATGATCCCACTTACATGAAAGATATAGAACAGGCAAATGCATAGAGACAAAAGTAGATTAGTGGTTACTAGTTGCTGAAGGGAGGGTGAAAGTGGGGAGTTTTTGTTTAAGGGGTACTGAGTTTCTGTTTTGGGTGATGAAAAAGCTTTGGAACTAGATAACGCTGATGGTTGCATGACATTGTGAATGCAATTAATGTCATTGAATTGTACACTTAAAAAGTTAAGATGGCAAATTTCATGTTACATATATTTTACGACAATAATTTTTTTTTTTTTTAAAGAATGTGTTATATTCTTAAGGAGCCCTGGTGGCACAGTGGTTAAGAGCTCACCTGCTAACCAAAAGGTCAGCAGTTTGAATCCACCAGTCAATCCTTGGAAACCCTATGGGGCAGTTCTACACTGTCCTATGGAGTCACTATGAATCACAATTGACTCGACGGCAATCGGTTCTGTTTTTGGTTTATACACTTAAAGCCACATAACATGGAGTACTAAGGCAAAAGCTGCAACACCTGGTCAACCACTTCAACAGGCCTGCTTTGACCTTTGCAGTGGAAGTGGAATGTTTAGTTAGCAGTATTATGCATCCAACAATGGTACGGATGCAAAAGCATGAACCACGGAGATGTCCTTAATATTCCAACAAGACTGTCAAATTCTAAAATCCGCTCACCTACACACCCCCTTTATACATAGATTCATATATTCCCTAAGTGAAATCTTATTTCTCAAAACTCACTCTGGACATATATCAAAGGTTTGACTTAAAACAAGTACCCTAAAAGACAGTTCTTTGTATGCCAGCTTTAAAGGGATTATTTTGTAAGGATCTTCACATAAGCTGCCCTACTCTTATTTTTATATTTCTTGCCCATTTCCCTTGGAATCATAAATTTTAGCTCTTGTGACTTTTTAAATGCACTTTGTTGGACATGACAGCAAAGACTGAGGGTGTCTAATATGCAAAGAAATCTAATTCTAGTCCAGAATCTGATGCCTTGAAATGTTTGCCTCTCCTCAATTTTCAAATTGACACATTAATATCATTGTTAAGCTTTCTCTCTGATATGATTTGACAGTACATACGATCATAAATACTAAAAGGCTGTGTTCTCCTTAGAGAAAAAAGATCGTGTCAATTTAAAGCATTATTACTTTACCATAAACTTTTTTTCTAACCTGTTATTATTTTGAAGGGAACACACTTCTAAAGAAATGTAGAATCTCTTCACATTTAATTTCCAAATCTATGCACTTGAGAAAAGTCTAATGAAACACTTAATGACTTTATATATATATTATATATATACATATACACACACATGTATATAACAGCTGAATCACCTTACTATGATGAGTTATGGCTAAATTTAACTATGTACTTAGCTCAGCTCATGTTAAAGCCATTTGTAGTGCATGCAACAACACAGCAAAACAATGACACAGAAATCTAGATATTGTGTAATCATCTTCTTACCTCCCGCTCATGAAGGCAGCCACCTGATTATATTCCTTCACTCCTGAGAGAGCATTGTAAGCACTAACTACATCATAACAGAGCCAGCCTACTCATCCACAAAGAAAAAAACAGTAACAAATGTAGATAATTACCCACTGGCATGCAGAAGGTAATTATAGGACTCCTGTACTTTAACGGGAATATAACTCCTAATTATCTCAAAAGGCTAACTTTATACAATCAGAAACAGTTACCAATCAAAGAGATTACACAAAATGGTAAAACCTTAGATTGCTGAATTGTAAAAGAGATAAAAAGAAATTTAATATTGCTTAAAAATAGCACGGGGAATAAGAATATTCATCTGATTCTGCATCAGGTCTTTAGTCCTTAGTCTCCGTATCCTGGTAACAAATTTCCTGACTACAAGCAGAATTCATCAAAACTTTTTAAAACAATATCTTTTAGAAAGTACTCATCTGAGAGCTTAACTAGTTTCGTGTCTTTCTTTCGGCTCCCAAGTTGGTATTAACACTTTCTTCTCTAATTGATGTATGTATATGTATGTGTATATATATATACATATATGTATTTTTTAAGTTCCACGTAGTGAATATAAACTAGGCTGTATTCACCTGGAGCAACAGAGAAAGAAGGGGCGTAAGGAATAGGAGGAGAAATTGGAATGTGTGGCCAATTGCCTCCATGAACAACCTGTCTGCTTTGGCATGAGACCAGAAGAACTGGATGATGCCCAGCTACCTTTACTAAAAATTTTGATCAAAGATTCTATAGAAGAATCCTGATCAAAAGGCAGAAAACAAAGAACAGAATTTCGAATTGTCATGTAATCCAGAATTTCTAGAGCCATGGATCAAATTGACTACAGTACATTGAGAGATTACACAGAAAACTTAGAGAGCAATGAGTTTATGTTAATGGCGGAGGAGCCACTCAGAAAAGGTGGGTGAAAATAGTTGCATAGCTCGAAGTATGTGAGCATTGTCACTGAACTGTACATGTAGAAACTGTTGAATTGGTGTAAGTTTTGCTATGTATATTCTCAACAACAATTAAAAAAATTAAATTATTAAAAAAAAAAGACTATAAACCAAGATTAAGGTGGCTAAATGTTAGGCTGTGGCTGGTGAAAACTGATTCCAGTTAGGGTAAAATATGGATTCCCTTAGCAGCCAATTCTGGCTTTCATACCTGTGGGCAATGAAGATGATACAAATTGTTATAACAATCATCCTATGTTATTCTGTATTTGAGGTAATTGGCAAAGCATTTGGAATTAAATTTAAATTCCTCTAAATTTTTTACGATAGATATAATAGTAGCTGTATTTGTGTACCTACTCTGTCACTCACCTGCTTTACATATCATATTGTGTATGTAAATCCTTAACTCACATTTGCAAACTTTTATATCCCCATTGTACAATCAAAAGAAATTAAACACATGTATGAGTTCACAAACCTAGGAAGTGATTGTGCCAGGATTTGGAGTCCATCTGACACCAAAGCCCATGCTCAGTGCCCTGTGCCATGTTGCCTCTCTGACAGTGGGCTGCCTTCCTGGGAGAGTGTTTTCATACCTCTTTGCACTATGGGACAAGGTGTCTTATTGCTGGAGTTAGCATGACAATTCCATTGACTCCCTCACACTCGAATCAAATGTGGTTTAAAAAGAAGTATTGACATTCTCATCTCTGAAGACCCAAACTTCCTTCCAATTTCCTCAACCTTTGGTTCAATAGAAGCCCTGGTGGTACAGTGGTTAAAAGCTACAGCATGCTACAGCTGCTAAGCAAAAACATTGGCAGTCCCAATCCACCAGCTGTTCCTTGAAAACCCTGTGGGGCAGTTCTACTATATCCTATTGGGTCACTGTAAGTTGGAATCAACTCAATGGCAATGGGTTTGGCTTGAGTTTTTTTGCTTCAATAATACACATGTGAAAGTTGGAAACAAAGAAGGATTGGTATGTGGACAATATAGCTTTGGTGATAGAAACAGCGCTGGAGATTGCATGACGGAATTTTGCAAGACCAATGACTTCTTCATTGTAAATACCTTTTTTTACCAACAAAAACAGTGACTATACATGGGGACCTTACCAGATGAAATACACAGGAACCAAATCGGTTACATCTGTGGAAAGAGATAATGTAAAAGCTCAATACTATCAATCAGAAGAAGGCCAGGGGCAGACTGCAGAACAGACCATCAATTGTTCATATGTAAGTTCGAGATGAAACTGAAGAAAATTAGTACAAGTCCACAAAAGCTAAAGTACAACCTTGAGTCATATCCCACCTAAATTCAGAGACCATCTCAAGGATAAATTTGACACGTTGAACACTGATGACCAAAGACAGAAGAGTTGTGGAATGACAACGTACATGAAGAAAGCAAGAAGTCATTAAAAAGAGATGGAAAAAAAGACCAAAATGGATGTCAGAAGAGACTTGAACGCTGAATAGCTGAAATGAAAGGAAGAAATGATGAAGTAAAAGCTGACCAGAAGATTTCAAAGGGCAGGCTGAGAAGACAAAGTATTATAATGGCATGTGCAAAGAGCTAGAGATAGAAAACCAAAAGGGAAGAACACGCTTGGCATTTCTCAAGCTGAAAGAACTGAAGAAAAATTCAAGCCTCAAGTTGCAATAGTGAGGGATTCTATGAGGAAAATATTAAATGACGCAGGAAACTCAAAAGCAGATGGAAGGAATATACAGAGTTACTGTACCAAAAAGAATTGGTCGACGTTTAACCAGTTCAGGAGGTCCTGAAGGAAGAAGTCCAAGGTGCACTGAAGGCACTGGTGAAAAACAAGGCTCCGGGAAGTGATGGAATACGATTGAGATGTTTCAACAAACGGATGCAATGCTGGAAGTACTCACTCATCTATGCCAAGAAACTCTGAAGATAGCTACAGGGCCAAACAACTGGAAGAGATCCATTATGCCTATTCACAAGAGAGGTGATCCCACCAAATGTGGAAATTTATTGAACAATATCACTACTATCACACGCAAGTAAAATTTTGCTCAAGGTCATTCAAAAGTGGCTGCAGCAATACATCGACAAGGAACTGCCAGAAATTCAAGCCAGATTCAGAAGAGGACATGGAACTAGGGATATCACTGCTGATGTCAGATGAATCCTGGCTGAAAGCAGAAAATACCAGAAAGATGTTTATCTGTGTTTTATCTAGCATGCAAAGGCAATCGACTGTATGGATCATAACAAATTATGCATAACATTGCAAAGAATGGGAATTCCAGAACACTTAACTGTGCTCATGCGGAACCTGTACATAGATCAAGAGGCAGTCATTCGAACAGAACAACAAGATACTCCATAGTTTAAAGTCAGGAAAGGTGTGTGTCAGGGTTGTATCCTTTTACCATACTTATTCAATCTGTAGCTAAGCAAATAATCCAAGAAGCTGGACTATATGAAGAAGAATGGGGTATCAAGATTGGAAGGAGACTCATTAACAACCTGCATTATGCAGATGACACAACCTTGTTTGGTAAAAGTGAAGGGGACTTGAAGCACTTACTGATGAAAATCAAAGACCACAGTTTTCAGTATGGATTACACCTCAACATAAAGAACACTAAAATCCTCACAACTGGACCAATAAGCAACATCACGATAAATGGAGAAAAGATTGAAGTTGTCAAGGATTTAATTTTACTTGGATTCACAATCAATACCCACGGAAGCAGCAGTCAAGAAATCAAGACACTTTGCATTGGGCAAATTGGCTGCAAAAGACCTCTTTAAAGTGTTAAAAAGCAAAGACAGCACCTTGAAGACCAAAGTGTGCCTGACCTAAGTAAAGTGTTTCCAATTGCCTCATATGCATGCGAAAGCTGGATGATGAGCAAGGAAGCTGGAAGAACTAATGCCTTTGAATTGTGGTGTTGGAGAAGAATATCGAATATACCACAGACTGCCAAAAGAATGAACAAATCTGTCTTGGGAGAAGTACAACCAGAATGCTGCTTAAAAACACGCATGGCAAGACTACATCTCACACACTTTGGACACGTTTTCAGGAGGGATCAGTTCCTGGAGAAGAACATCATGCTTGGTAAAGCAGAGAGTCAGCGAAAAAGAGGAAGATCCTCTAGGAAATGGATTGACACAGTGGCTGCAACAATGGGCTCAAGCATAGCAACAAGTGTGAGGATAGGCCAGGACCAGGCAGTGTTTCATTCTATTGTACATAGGGTCACTGTCTTAGTCATCTAGTGCTGCTATAACAGAAATATTACAACCGGATGACTTTAAGAAAGAGAAATTTATTTTCTCACAGTCTAGTAGGCTAGTAGTCCAAATTCAGGGTGTCACGTCCAGGGAAAGGATTACTCTCTGTCAGCTCTGAGGGAATAAGGTCTTTATCATCAATCTTCACCTGGACTAGGAGCTTCTCCATACAGGAACCCTGGGTCCAAAGGATATGCTCTGCTCCTGGCACTGCTTTCTTGGTGCTATGAGGTCCCCTGTCTCTCTGCTTACTTCTCTCTTTTATATCTCAAAAGAGATTGGCTTAGTACACTATCTAATGTAGCTCTCATCAGTATAACCGCTGCTAATCCATCTCATTAACATCATAGTGATAGGATTCACAACACGCAGGGAAATCACATCAGATGACAAAATGGTAGACAATCGTACAATACTGGGAATCATGACCTAGCCAAGTTGACAGATATTTTGGGGGGACACAATTCAATCCGTGCAGTCACTATACTCGGAATCGACTTGACAGCACCTAACAATGACAACAACAATACACACTACAAATGAACTCTCAACACTTGCCTGAGAATTCCATTGTGCTTCTTTAATAAATCCACTTTCCCACTCAGTGATATGACTACAGTGCATCTTCTCCTACCTCTCTAAAGTTCCTACTCCTCAAATCCATCCCATTTCCTGTGTCGTTTCCACTGGTGAACAAATCTTTGAAATAGAAGCTTTTCTAATGGGAGTAGCTTCAGCTTCCTACCACCTAATCCATAAATCTGTGTACACCTGTATTCAGTTTCTTCTTTATCCTGTAATAAGGAACTATTACTAGTCTTTTAAAGCTTGATCCCTTCACAACTGATACTATCCGATCCTCTCTTCTCATTAATTTCAGTTCTTGGATTAACTCCTCCTTCTTTTGCATTATTCATCCCTTCAGCACTAACAGCTCCTTCCTAAAAACAAACAAACATGTTCTAGTATCTCTCATTTCTTAGAAAAAAAAGACAATATAACAGCATCTTTCTTTATTCATATTCTCAGCTATGGCTCCATTCCCCACTCCTCTTCAGACCCTGCCAAAGATTTGTTTACACCTTTATCGATACTTTCTCATCCCCATTTCACTCCTTAACCGACTTTAATTCGATGTCCATCCCCACTACTCCATTGAAACTACTTTTGTTAATATTGCCAGTCTTCATATTGTTGAACTCAGTGGACACATTCTGCACTCATCTTATTTGACTTTTTGGTAGCATCGGATAGAATTGGCCACACCATCCTTCTTAAAGCAGTATCAGTTGGGACTGAAGACATCACTCACTCCTGCCTCTCCCCCTCCCTATCCAATTGCTTCCAGTGGAATCTTCTTAGCTTAACTTTTTTTTTTATCCGCAGCCTCAATGTTTGTGTGCAGATCTACTCAGGGTTCAGGTTCAAAGAGCCCATTTGTCAATTTTATGCTTTATACTCTGTCATTCTCACTACATTGAATCATCCATGCCTGTGGATTTAAATACTATTTTTATGCATATAATTCCCAGCTTTTAATCTCAAACTCAGATCTCTTCTTTCCAGACTTACATATTTTACTGCCTGCTTAGTATTTTCATTTAGATATTTCACAAAATGATGAAAGAAGGGAGTAACTTTTGCACATCATTTCTTTTGTGTAACTAGTAACTAGTGGAGAGAGGGTAGTATTTCTAGGACTCAAGAACACATAGTAGGACTTTGTGGTTTAACAGGTTTTGGGATTGAGGTTTTTATTTCTGTTTTGCTTTTCCCTTTTGTTATGGTTTCAGTGGAAACTGAATGGGTACACATGCAAATGACTATAATTGCAAAGGAAATATAAATTAAGAGCTATTATCATTCAAACTAGAAGTCTACAGTCAAGGATAAGCCTCTCTTAGTCTGACTGCAAAATTCCACTTCTCAATTAAATCTTCACAACTTATCCATCTTGCTGTATTTTTTATTGCACATGATTAGTGTCATGGATTGAATTATATCCTCCCAAAAATGTGTATATCAGCTTGGTTAGGCCATGATTCCCAGTATTGTGTGGTTGTCCTCCGTTTTGTGATTGTATTTTGATGTTGAGAGGATAAGGGTGGGATTGTAACACCGCCCTCACTCAGGTCACCTCCTTGATCCAAGGTAAAGGGAGTTTCCCTGGGGTGTGGCCTGCACCACCTTTTATCTCTCAAGAGATAAAAGGAAAGGGAAGCCAGCAGAGAGTTGGGCACCTCATACCACCAAGAAAGCAGCACCAGAAGCAGAGTGCGTCCTTTGGACAAGGGGTCCCTGAGCTTGAGAAGCTCCTCAACCAGGGGAAGATTAAGTCAAGGACCTTCCTCCAGAGCCAACAGAGAAAGAAAGCCTTCCCCTGGAGCCGACGCCCTGAATTCAGACTTGTAACCTACTAGGCTGTGAGAAAATAAATTTCTCTTTGTTAAAGCCATCCACTTGTGGTATTTCTGTTATGGCAGCACTAGATGACTAAGGAATTAGTTACAGAAATAGAAAAATATTGTGGAAATTATAAGTTGAGTAGACTTTATAGCCACCTAAGAGTCAACTGCAACACCACACCAACAAATCTACCTCCCTGCCGCCTTTTAAGGACAGCCAATGAAGGGAATCTCTGGTTCCTCCCAGGACAGGTGAAGACCTAATTCCCAAACATCTCAAGGTCTCACCACCAAAGGAGTGCTATAGGTACAAATACATGTTCTAAATTTTCTGGATTATTCCTAGAATGGCGAGAGCTCTGAAAGGAAACATATATTTTCCTAAATGGATGGCATTAAAGAGACTTTTCCTCCGTGGGATGTAAAAATGTTTCAAAATCATTTGGCTATTTCCGTTTACTTACCAGGCACATAAGGTGGGTTGTTTAGGTTGTTCTTTGCACATCCTGGCTGCTGTCCGGTTGCAAAATTGGATGGTTCATTCATATCCTTACATAAAAAATAGGAACTCAATAAGTAATAATGGACATAATTTTCTTACTTCCCATTGTGGGAAAAGGGTACAAAAAAAGGTCATTCACTCATTCAACAAGCGTTTTTTGAATATTGAAACGTGTGAAATGGTAAACTAGGAGCTTAGCAATAAACAAGATAGTGTCCCTAGTCTCAAAGAGCATATAATGGCAAATCAGCAAGTTTCACAAGTATGTAAATGTCACATTTAGACTAGATATCATCCATTTCAGTAAGTGTCAGTTCCTTTTTTTCAATGGTTGTGGACACAAATCATTCTTAATTTATTTGTCTTGTAGCTCACCTCTGATTCATCAACCAATCCTGTCAACTCTACCTTCAAACTAAATGCAGAATCTGATCAGGTCTCATTCACTCCATTGCTACACCACCATTGTCTCTTGCCTGGACTGTGGCAATAGCTTCCTACTATCTGGTCTCCTTCTTCCACAGAGGCCCAGAAATGGATTTACCTGTAAGCTAAAGAAACTGAAGTTTTGCCAACCCCTTTTGCATGACTTTCATATTTTATACCTGATTTTCTATTTGTAATTTTTTATATTTTTCTTAGCTACTCAAATTGTATAATGCTCCATAATACCTGGATTCACCCCTCCTTTTACACTGCTTTTGGCCTTCCAGTAGTCTATTCTCAATACAGCAACCAGAGTGATCCTTTTAAAACCTCTGCTTAAAACCCTCCAGTGCGTCTTCATCTCACTGAGTAAAAGTCAGAGACCTTACCATTGACTTGTGATGCTTTTTGTGACATTGCCTCAATGTCCCTTTGACTTTTTCTTATACTCTTGTGCCCCCACCCCATCACTCGGCTCTAGCACACTAGCCCCCTTGCTGTCCTGGAAAATATCAGGCTTGTTTCTGCTCTGAGAATTTTGTACTTACCGTTTGCCCTGTCTGAATGCTTTTCTACTACATATGCCCATGGCTCAGCCTCTCATCTTTTTTATCAATTATCATCTCCACTGAGCACTCTATTTCAATCCAAGCCTGCTTAAATTTTCTATTTACTATCTAGCTTCCCAGATTAATTTTTCTCCTTGGCAGTAATTATTATCCAACATACTCTATGTTTTACTTATTTATATTGTTTGTTGTTTATATCTCCCACTAAATATCAGCTCTATAAAGGAAATAATTTTTCTAAGTATAGCCCCAATGCCTCCTGACACAGAGTAGGCCCTCAGTAAATGTTTGTTTTTGAAATAAGAGCAAAGAAGGACTATTTCTATTAAGAGTACCAGTGAAGGCTTCATGGAGAAGTTGGTATGGAGGCTGCAAGTTGATGGGCTCATTAGAATTTGAACATGTAGAAATGAGGAGAGATGGGAAGGAAGGCATGCAAAGGTATAGAAATAGCAAACTATGCTGCAGGTGGAAAAATACGCCCCTCTGTTGAGTAGCAGGAGTTCTCTGATCTTCTCGCAATCTTCAGCCCACATGATTCTGTTTGCAAGTGTTTCTCTGGCAGAGTGGGGCCTCTTAGGCACATAACTGTCTATTGTCTAAACAGAACTGGGTTAGCACCTCTCTTGGGTCTCTTGCCCCTGCACTCTTGCATATGCTAGTCTCACTACCCAAAACATTTCTACCCACACTCCACTTCACTTAGCTAATTGATCATTTCTCTATTGGTGTTCAGTTTACCTGAATTCAATGTTCTAGACTTGTGTTCCCATTGCTTCCAGTGTTTGCCTTATCATGGCCATACAATAGCTTGTTTATCTACCTCCCTCTCCAACTGTTGCCTCCCCGGTGTCCTGCACAGGGTAGGCATAAACAATGATGCCAGCCTAAAAAAGACACATTTGGAGTAAGATGAAGCAATGGTCCAGCTGGCAGACACAGATGCTGCCAGTCTTGGAGAAAATAGTTCTCCCCCCTCGTGGTACTTTAAACCCACTGCTGTTGAGTAGATTCTGACTCATAGACAACCTACAGGACAGAGTAGAACTGCTTCATAGGGTTTCCAAGGAGCAGCTGGTGGATTTAAACTGCTGATCTTCTGGTTAGCAGCGGAACACTTAACCAGTGGTGCATTTGTAGAGAATGTAAAGAAGACAGGGAAGAAGAAATTTCATTTTCTATATCTTGCTATAAAACTGAAAAAGGCACAAATGAATGATCATTTCTCTTTTTCACTAGGAAAAAAAAAATTTTAAAACAACAAATTTAGGCTTACAATCCAGATCCCATCATAATCAATGATGTTCTTAAATTCCATGCACATCTGGACCCACCATTCTGTCGTTAGGGGGTTGGTATAGTCTGGAAACACTGATTCTCCTGGGGACCAGGCCTATGATGGATAAAGAAGTCAATCAAAATAATGCAAATAACATAATATAGTATACAAACCTCTATAGTTGGGCCTTATTTTCCATTTTGAGTCATACAAGTAAAAATTGAGACCCTGCAAAGTTAAATAACTTAACCAAGCACATAGTACAAGGAAAAAACAAGTGAGTGGTAGAAGGGAAAGAGAATTCCATACCCCCATCCAGTGCTGTGCCAATAACAAAACTGTGCATGAAATCGTATTTTCTTATTATGCTATTATAATTTTAGCCATTCATTTCCACACATGAATTCATATCATTCAGATATAGGGTTTAAAAAATTGTAAAAACTGTATTTACAATAGAAACAGAACAATAATATACCTATAGTCTCAACAAAAGCTATAAGAATAATATAATGAAAACTATAGAATGTTCATGAAGTATACACAAAAATGCATGAATTAAGAAATATAAAATGTTTCTGAACGGGAAAAGTCTCTCTAAACTGTTCTATAAATTTAAATCAACTCCAACTCAAATTCTATTGTGATGATTTGTAACTTGATTCTGTATTTTATGTGGACATATAAATGAGAGGCAATGGTTAAGAATTTTAGAAGAATAAAAAACCTAAATAAACATGCTCTAAGGTTAATACTGGATACAGGAATTGATAAACAGAGAAATGCAACCCAACTGAGAGATCAGAAACAGACACACATCTATGTAGGAATTTAGTGAATGATAAAGATGGTATTCCAAAGCAATGGGAAAATGCTGAATTATTCAACAGGTGATGTTTGATCCATTATCTATCCATTTGGAAAAATTAAGTTATATTCTTATTATATATCATACCCTAAAATAAGCCAAACTGAAAGGTTTAAATGTGATTTAAATATTTTAAAAAATGGAAACATTCTCTAAGGATATGTAGGAGTCTGTTTATACAAATTTGAGTTAAGAAAGGCCTTTTGAAAGATATAAAATATGACACCAAAAGCAGAAACTAAAAAGAAAAAAAAAAAAAAAGGACAGATATGGCTACAAAATAAACTACTCGGCAAAGAGTTAAAAGACAGTCTAGGAAATGTTTGGAATCATATACAAAAAACAATAAATATCTTATGAATCGGTAAGAAAAAGGCAAAATCTTCAACAGGAAAATGGCAAAGAATATTTACTGATTTTTCGCAAAGAAAAAGAAAAGTTATAAAGAAGATGATTAGCCTCACAAATAATGAAAGAACTGAAGTAAAAGAAAACATTATTAGCTTTTCGCTAGCCCTGTGATTGCCCTACTGTGGTGTATATAGATAAGCAGGTACTGTTATGCCTGTTGTAGTCCCTGGGTGGTTAACACACTTGGCTGCTAACCAAAAGGTTGATGCTTCAAGTTCACCCAGAGGAGCTTCTGAAAAATGAGCCATTGAAAACGTTATGGAGCACAGTTGTACTCTGACACATATGGGATCGCCTTGAGTCGGAATAGACTTGATGGCAACTGGTTTTGGTTATGCCTGTTGCTAAGTTTGTAAATTGATACAATTGGAAAATACATATAGAAATTTGTGATGGGAGTTTTGTAGCGCCACGTTGGCTCCATTTCTGTGATGGGAGTTTTAGATGTAACAATTCCATTTTAGTAAATTTACTATATGGAAATATCAAGGCAAAATACATACAACACCTAGGTACTAATGTGTTTACTGCAGCATTGTTTATAATATTAAGACACTAGAAACAAGAAAATATCCACCATTATGGATACTTTGAGTTAATTTTCCCAGATGCGGACAGTAGAATACTGCAACACTATTAAAGAAGAGATAATTTCATATGTATTAACAAGGAAAGATATCTACAAAATTTTGCTATAGTTTAAAAAAGGTTTAAACCATATACACCCACTCCTCACTTATGGACACGGTTAGGTTCCAAAGACCAGGTCCCCACTGAACACCCATTGCCATCGAGTCGATTCCGACTCACAGCGACCCTATAGGCAGAGTAGAACTGCCCCATACGGTTTCCAAGGAGTGCCTGGTGGATTCGAACTGCTGACCTTTTGGTTAGCAGCCATAGCTCTTAACCACTACGCCACCAGGGTTTCCAAAAGACCAGGTAGTTGTACAAAAATCGGTGTTGTGTGAAATACCTGTGATTTCCTGCCCCGACATCTCGTCCTCCCTGGCCCCAACCTTCCCAGTTTGGCGGCTTTGGCTCCTCTGTACCTGTGACAGTCACGAGCTGGTTGGAATACGAATCAGTGCTCTGGGCTGCTGGTCTGGCAGCGCAGGCTGGGTGGTGCGGTGAGGGCCAGAGGCCAGCACCTCCCGCCACCCCCGCCCTGCGACAACTGGCTGGTGCCTGCGTGCAAAGTGAGCACTGGGCAAAGGGTGGAGGGCACTGGGAGAGGCCCAGAATAGGAAGGAGAGGCACCAGCCTGGAGGAGCCTGAGCCTTGGGCGCCCAGCGGGTTCCGGACTGGGGGTCAATACCCCAGGGGCGGTGCCGCTCCTCCCTCTGCACGCCCTAGAGACCTGCTCACAGGGAAGGTAAGTGGGTCACAGGGAGTATTAATGAGCTAAATAGGTAGATTTTTTACTACTATCGTAAATGCAAAACGTCAGATTACAAAATAGTTCAATAAGTGAGGAGTAGGCGTATAGTATATATACCCATTTACCTAAAAATATGATTTGTTGTTGTTATTAGGTGCCCTGGAGTCGGTTTGGACTCGTAGTGATCCCATGTACAACAGAAGGAAACACTGCTCAGTCCTGCGCCATCTGCATAATTGTTATGCTTGAGTCCATTGTTGCAGCCACTGTGTCAATCCATCATGTGGAGGGTCTTCCTCTTTTTCATTGACCCTCTTTCTACTTTACCAAGCCTGATGTCCTTCTCCAGGGACTGGTTCCTCCTGATAACATGTCCAAAGTACCTGAGACAAAATCTCCCCACCCATACTTTGAGGAGCATTCAGGATTGGAGGAAGGCTCATTTACAACCTGAGATAGCACCTTAGTCCTTAAAGAAACATCTTTTTTTTTTTTTTTTTTAACACTTTAAAGAGTTCTTTTGTAGCCGATTTGCCTAATACAATGATTCTTTTGATTTCTTGACTGCTGCTTCCAAGGGTGTAGATTGTGGATCCAAGTAAAATGAAATCCTTGACAACCTCAATCTTGTCTCTGTTTATCATGATGTTCTTTATTGGTTCAGTTGTGAAGATTTTTGTTTTCTTTATGTTGAGGTGTAATCCATACTGAATGCTGTAGTCTTTGATCTTCATCAATAAGTGCTTCAAGTCCTCTTCACTTTCAGCAAGCAAGACTGTGTCATCTGCATAGCTCAGGTTGTAAATGAGTCTTCCTCCAATTCTGATGCTCTGTTCTTCATATAGTTCAGCTTCTCAGATTATTTCCTCAGCATACAGATTGATTAAATATGGTAAAAGGATAACAACCCTGACACACACCTTTCTTGGCTTTAAACCAATCAGTATCCCCTTGTTCTGTTCAAATGACTGCCTCTTGGTCTATGTACAGGTTCCTCATGAGCACAATTAAGTGTTCTATTATTCCTATTCTTTTTTTTTCACAATATTATCCATAATTTGTTATGATCCACACAGTCAAATGCCTTAGCATAGTCAATAATACACAGGTAAACATCTTTCTGGTAGTCTCTGCTTTCAGCCAGGATCCATCCGACATCAGCAATGATATCCCTGGTTCCACGTCCTCTTCTGAATCCAGTTTGAATTTCTGGCAGTTCCCTGTCAATTTACTTCTACAACTGCTTTGGAATGATATTCAGCAAAATTTTATTTGCATGTGATATTAATGATATTGTTCAATAATTTCCACATTCTGTTGGATCATCTTTCTTTGGAATGGGCATAAATACGCATCTATTCCAGTTGGTTGGCCAGGTAGCTGTCTTCCAAATTTCTTGGCATAGATAAGTGAGCAGTTGCCGTACTGCATCTGTTTGTTGAAACATCTCAATTGGTATTCTGTCAATTCTTGGAGGCTTGTTTTTTGCCAATGTCTTCAGTGCAGCTTGGACTTCTTACTTCAGTACCATCGATTCTTGATCATATGTTACCTCGTGAAATGGTTGACTGTCGACCAATTCTTTTGGTACAGTGACTCTGTGTATTCCTTCCATCTTCTTTTGATGCTTCTTGCATCGTTCAATATTTTTCCCCATAGAATCCTTCAATATTGACACTCAATGCTTGAATTTTTTCTTCAGTTCCTTCGGCTTGAGAAATGCCAACCATGTTTTTCCTTTTTGGTCTTCTAACTCCAGGTCTTTGCACATATCATTATAATACTTTACTTTGCCTTCTTGAGCTGCTTTTTGAAATCTTTTGTTCAACTTTTTTACTTCATCATTAACTACTCAGCATTCAAGAACAAGTTTCAGAATCTCTTCTGACATCCATTTTGGTCTTTTCTTTCTTTCTTTCCTCTCTGTTTAATGGCTTTTTGCTTTCTTCATGTATGATGTCCTCAATGTAATCCCACAATGTGTCTGGTCTTCAGACATTAGTGTTCGATGCATCAATTTTTTTCTTAAGATGGCTTCTAAATTCAGGTGGGATATATTCAAAGTCCTATTTTGGACTTGTGGACTTGATTTAATTTTTTTGTCTTGCACTTGACTGGCATATGGACAATTGGTGGTTTGTTCCTCATTTGGCTCTTGGCCTTGTCCTGACTGATGATACTAAGGTTTTCCATTGTCTCGCTCTACAAGTGTAGTCGATTTGATTCCTGTGTATTCCACCCAGTGAGGTCCATGTGTATAGTCACCATTTACATTGTTGAAAAAAGGTATTTGCAATGAATAAGTCATCGGTCTTGCAAAATTCTATCACAAAATCTCCGGAGTTGTTTCTATCACTAAGGCCATGTTTTCCAACTACCGATCCTTCTTTTTTGTTTCAAACTTTTGCATTCCAGTCACCAATAATTATCAATATATTTTGATTGCATGTTTGATCAATTTCAGATCCCAGAAGTTGATAGAAGTCTTCAATTTCTTCACCTTTGGCATTAGCAGTTGGTGCGTAAATTTGAATAACAGTCGTATTAACTAGTCTTTCTTGTAGGCATATCAATATTATCCTATCACTGACAGCAATGTACTTTAGCATAGATTTTGAAGTGTTCTTTTTGATGATGAATGTGACACCTTTGGTCTTCAGTTTGTCATTCCTGGCATAGTAGACCATATGATTGCCCAATTCAAAATGGCCAATATTTTTACTCCATTTTAGCTCACTAATGCCTAGGATATAGATCTGTATGTGTTCCATTTCATTTTTGACAACTTCCAATTTTCCTAGATTCATTCTTCGTACATTCCACATTTCAATTATTAATGGATTTTTGTAGCTGTTTCTTCTCATTTTGAGTCATGCCTCATCAGCAAATGAAGATCCTCATTCTACATACACTTAATTTTCTGATATCATCTCAATCTGTACTATCTTGGCATAATTATTAAAAGCAGGTCTTTTAAAAATATGTTACACTGTATATTAACATATTCTTTTAATTTCTCACCCACTGTATGGGACTCAAACAATTTTTTTAACAACAGTATGGTTGTTGTGTAGAGTTGATTCCAACTCATAGCCACCCCATAAGACAGAGTAGTGCTGCCCCATAGGGTTTTCTAGGCTGCAATCTTTACAGGGGAAACCCTGGTGGTATAGTGGTTAAGAGCTATGGTTGCTAACCAAAAAGTTGGCAGTTTGAATTCACCAGGTGCTCCTTGGAAACCCTATAGGGCAGTTCTACTCTGTTCTATAGGATCACTATGAGTTGGAATCAACTTGATGGCAATGGGTTTGTTTTGTTTTGTTTTGTTTTTTTAAACCTTTACGGGAGTAGATTGCCAGGTTTTTCTCCCAGGGGGCCACTGGGTAGGTTTGAACTGCTTGACTTTTTGGTAAGTAGCCAAGCACTTAACCAATGTGCCACCAGGGCTCTTAACAGTAATATTATATAGGCCAATGCTCCAATTGTAAGCAGCCAACACAGTTGGAGAAGCTGCATATAATTGTCTTGAACTGAACTCAAGTGGTATCTGTTCACTGATGCCATGTCAATTGTACTCATTATCAAATACTGAATAAGAAGGAGGTTGACATCTATTCTTCCTTAAGGTACTTACCCTGCCAATCGCTGGTGTGGCTCCATCAGAGTTGTTGATCCATATTCCCATTTCCTGTCCAAGGTCATAGGGCTTGTAAGTACCTTCTGGTTCATCTTTTGTCAAAAAGGGATGCTGCAAATATCAGTGAACATTATAATAAAATATGATAGCTGATATGTAAATGTAAACTTTCCAAAAATATTTAAGAACCTCTACTATTCATATAAACAATATGTTTTATATTGCATACATTAAGATGGTCTCACCTTTAAGTATGGTTATGAATATAAGGACTATTTCTATTAATTTTTAGTGCTGCAAAATACGGTCCCAAGTGATGTTGATTTAATTTAACAATGCAATCAGTTGCTTCTGATTAAAAGCTCTAATTTACTTGAAAAGTTATCTAAGTGCATAAATCTAATAGTGATGCTACTTTAGCATACAATCTTTCCTGTTTGTTTGTTTCTTATGTAAGTAGGAGTGATGTAAAATTCTCCCGGAGGGAGAAATCAAGAAATTTGAATTCTACTCTCAATGATGCTACAAAATGCCTAGATAAGACATTTAACTTTGAGGAAGTCCAAGTTTCTCTTCTATAAAATGGAGTGTAGTAAGAAAACTCTAAAAGTCACTGTCCCTAAAATCAGTGACTCCAGAGGAAAAAAAGCCTGTGATTCTATGATCTGTTTTTTTTTCCACAAATATTTATTGACCTTCCGCCAAACCTGTTTCCCTTGCTAAACATTCTACCATTACAATATGTTTATTTTTAAATACTTTTCTTCATACATTCTTGTTAAATTATCTCAGTTGGGTAACAAATATGTTTCTTGATTTAAAATAAGCCATTTGTTTAAAAAAAAAAAATCAACAGAAAACCTCTTACTCCATGAACTTCAAGCATCATTAATTAGTCATATAAAGAATAAGAATTATAACATTGTGACATTTTTCTCTCATTACATTAATAGCAATACAATTATTTTATAAAACTTAAAATCTCTCCTATCTGCAGGGAAACAACATCTTATGAAAACTAACTTTTAGTGACATGTATGTTCCTAGAAGTAGTCTTGGAGATCACTTTTAATTATAAATGTATCAAATGAATAATAATGTTGTCTCCCAACATGCAGAAAAGTTTCTTTCAGTCTAAGAATCACTGCATTTATTTAATAACGATATTATTCTTCATTTAGGATTTTATGGCTAGGTCCTCAAATATTGACAGACAGGGCCGTCTACAGAAAAACATATTTTTCCTTCTATCTATAAATCAATTTTCTTTTAGAAAGAATACTGGGTTTTAAAGACTTTAACAAATTCCTCCTTCACTTGTTATGACATTTCTATATCATCTAATAATATAACACTTGCTTATAATATATTATCCTCTAATAAAATCATGTTCCTCCAAAATATGATACTGCTGGAAATTCTACTTTTTGACAAATTAATTGTAATATGTATTTTTAGAAATGCTCAGAAAATGCAAATTAAAATATATTGTTTGATCTTCAAAGGAAATTTACCAAAATAATGACATAATGAATTCCATCTTTTTTCAGCTCCTTAATGTACTCAGGCAGACCAGCAAAGTTAGTTTTATCATATGTGAAGTCCAAATGGTGATCCAAGTAGTCACTATCACCGTGCTGAACATCCTGTACAAAGGAGCAACATAGACATGACATTCCGACATTAGAAAAATAGACAGATATTGCCAAAGAATCAAAAGTTGCTAATAAGTGACTGTATTTAACTTGAAATTTAAATATTGGTGTGAGTTGCAGATTATCCTGTAAGTAAAAGTGAATAAAAATGATTTTTTAACTGGAAACTCAGAGTATAATAAACAAAAATGAAGCCAGTACCATGCCTGTTCTCATATATGTATATACATATATATATATATGTTTGTGTATACTTCATGTTACAATATAATTGTTACACATTCTAGTTTCCTTGTTCCTCTCAATTTACAGCATAGTGTTCGGGGCACACTTACATGAGGAATATCGTACTGTTTCAAACGCTCAACTGTTTTCCGCAGCACTTCTAGGTTATTATAGCCCTGTCGACTCAGGTGAAATCCCAGAGACCAGTACGGAGGCATAAATGGACGCCCAATGGCCTGTAAAAAAGTATTAAATCCAAAAATTTTACTTAAGTGTTCACAAGCATTGATTTCTAGGACTAGATAACGTAACGTTTTCATCAGCCAGCACTTTAAATTTCCTATATTGTGTTGAGCCTCTAATAAGATGCCCCTGGTAGCAGCCAAAGAGTTAATAATTTTTTTTTAATTTGGGGGCTCAAGAACTTTTTCCAGAATGTAATTAAATCATGGAATTTCTTCCCAAAGCAATGCACCTACAAAGACAACTCTTTCAATTTTGTGAATGGGATGTTGTGCCCTCCAGTCCCTAGTTAATCCACCAGGAGGTAATATAACAGAGGTTTAGTGAGCTCCCAAGTCAGATAAACTTGGGTTCACTTTCCAGTTCTGCCTCTTAATATCTGTGACACTAAGATAATTACTTAATTTTTTGCAGCCTTAGTTTCCTCATCTTTAAATTATAATACTTCATTTCATATACATGTATTTATTGACTACCCACTCCATGCTGTTTTAGACCCAAAGTCTCTGCCTCATAGTGCTTCAATTCTAGTAGAGGAAGACCAATAATAAACATGTAGACAAAATGATATAATTAAAAAAAAGTACAGCGTGTGGGAGTGGGGGTCAGGTGGGGAGGGGGCTGGTCAATAAGACCTGAATATGCCAGCCCTGCAAAGAGTTTACCAGGCAGGGGGAAAAAAAGATGTAAAGGCTTGAAGTGTTTAGGAAGAGCAAGAAGATGAGTGTCGCCAAACTATAACAAACAAAAGGGAGGATGGAATAGGCGTTTAGGGCACAGGTGAGTAAGCAATCATATAGGACTTTGAAGGTCATGGCAAAGAACTGGAAAGTTACCCTTTTTTTAAACTTTGTATTTGGAAAATTTTCAGGAATATATAAAAGTAGAGGGGATAGTATAGTAAACTGCCATGTATCCAAAAGCAACAATTATCATTTTGTCACACACCTTTATCCATTTCTTTCTTTTTCTCCTCCTTTTATTATTTTTCAAGGGGTGAGGTAGGATGCTATGTTATGAAATTTTAAAGCAAATTCCTGACATCATGTCATTTCACCCCTAAATACATCAGTAAAACAAGGACAATCTTATATACAACCAAAATACCATTATCATGCCTAACAAAATTAACCACAATCCCTTAATAGCCTCACATACTTCAAATTTTCCTAATTTCCTCAAAAGAATTTTTCCAGTTGGTTTGTTTGAAAGGGGAATGAATTAAGTTCAAATTGTAATGGAAGTCATCAAAGTGAGTAATATAATCTGATTTACTTTTTTTTTAATCCCTCTGACAACTCTTTGGAGAATAAATTACAGGAGGTCAAAGGTGACAGGAACAAATCCAATTAGAGAATGGGGCATTTTCCAAGCAGAAATGAGAGTGGCTTGAACAACGGAGGTCACATGATGATGTTAAGAACGGTTAGACTGAAATGTATTTTGGATATATTGCTGACAGTACTTTCTGATGCATTTGATGCGGTAGGATAAAGAAAAGAAGGTAATAGAGGATGACATTTAGGTTTTGGAGTTGAAAGACAGGGTGGATAGTGGCTCTATTAATTGAAGTAAGGAAGATTAAGGGAGGAGCAAGAGCAGGTTTGTGCCAAGAGGACAGGGGGGATAAGAAAGAAGTGGATGTATACACTTGGTGGTTATCCACTTATGGATATATTTAAAGTCATAGGGCCAGAGGAAATGACAGAGTTCAGCTGGAGACCAAAAAAGGGCACAGTACTAACTTCAGGGAGGCTCAACAGCCCAAGAAGGAGAAATCAGCAAAGGAGATTGAAAACAAGCAATTGGTTATGTAGGAGGACAACCGGACAATGTGGTGTCAGAGGCACAAAGAAAAGAGAAAGCACTTCAAGAACAGTGGCCACCTGTGTCAAAAGATACTAGGAGGCTGAGTTAGATAAGAATAGAGAATCAACCATTGTATCCCTTGGCTTCGACAAAACATTTATAGAGAGTGATGGGGATAAAAGCCTTATTGGGCTGTGTTGAAAAAAGGGAGGTGAGGAAGTGGAGGCAGCCATACGGATCATTTTAAAATATTTTACGGAAGAGAGGAGAGAAATGGGGTCAATAGCTGGAAGGGGGTCGTAGGCTCCAGAGAGGCTATCCTTGTTTAATTTTGTTTTGTTCATGTAGGTACTATTAGGGCATGCTTATTGATGAGAAAGATACCCCACTCTGGCAGAAAGAATAAATCGATGGTGCAGTTGAGAGCAGAAACAATAGCAGAAGTTCATCCATGGCTGAGAACGCAGGAAGAATTGTTAGATATGAGCAAGGACAACCATTACAGGAAGAAAGATAGAACACATGAGTATGTATGCACGTAAATTGACAGATTTGATACTGGGAAAACAATGTGGTTCCTTTTTAATTGTTTCTATTTTTCTCAGTAAAATAATAAGTCAGGTCAACAGCTATTAAGTTGTGTGGTATGGTGTAGGAGGTTTGAGAAGAGAGACTGTAAAATAAATAATAATCTCTGTGAGTGGAATTGTAAACACACTAGACGAGGACATGTAGTAGGATTGCAGACGGTGTAGTGTGTTGGAGACTAAATTACACAGACAATGCTCACCACCACGACCATGTGATTGTTAGCCGGAAACTTTCAGCTGCTCAGATGCAGGCAGTAATTTAATCACTCAGTCAGCACAAAGTTCCTATCTGCTATGTAAAGGAAGGTGGTGTCAAAACCCCTGAATAAGTGTGCTGTTCAGACCTGGAATTTTATTTAATGTCTCTTGCCATAAAATCCTGTAAAGTGTATCCTGTGACTCATCTTTCTCTTTGACCCTAGCATAATGCCTAACACAGGATATGCAATCCATACATGTTTACTTATTATATGACTTAATGAAGGGCAGATGATATCATTTATGTTCCACGTTTGGGGATGCTGAGTCAAAAACAGGGTTTGTGACTGCTTGATTTGGTAGCCCGTAAAAACCTGAAACTGGAACTAATAAGAATCCTGGTTCTCAAACCAGGCTGAATATGAGAACTATGTATAGAGAGGTTTTAAAAATATATAACCTATCCAAAGCCCACCCCAGAATAACTCAATCAGAATTCTGAGGATGGGACCCAGTATCTGTATTTTAAAAGGCTTGTGGATGATAGGTGCACAGGAAGGTTTGAGAAGCACTATACCAGGCTGCAAGCTCTTGGGGAGCAGGGACTATGTCTATCCATTGTAACCCCATCTCCAGATCCAGAAGATGTCTCATTTTACATGATCACAAAATATTTATTGACTGAATCTCCTAACACTTAGTCAAGCACTTCTTTTAAACCACATTTAATGTTTATCTCTGTTGTTACCTTTTGAATCCATTTTCTTTCATTCTCACCTTTTAATAAGTGGTGAATATTTTATTTCCACTCTCTCAATGGTACAGCAAACACATCTCCTAAAAGACAGTGAAGAAACTGGAGGAAGAGGAGACAGCCGGGATACAAGGCCTGAGAACAGCCATAAAGACTACAAGACACAGCCGTGTTGTTGTTGTTGTTGTTAGGTGCTATCGAGTCAGTTCTGACTCATAGCGACCCTGTGCACAACAGAATGAAACACCGCCTGGTCCTGAGCCATCCTCACAATCGTTGTTATACTTAAGCCCACTGTTGCAGCCACTGTGTCAATTCATCTTGTTGAGGGTCTTCCTCTTTTCCGCTGACTCTGTACTTTACCAAGCATGATGTCCTCCAGGCACTGATTTCTCCTGACAACATGTCCAAAGTATGTAAGACACAGTCTTGCCATTCTTGCTTTTAAGGAGCATTCTGGCTGTACTTCTTCCAAGCCAGATTTGTTCATTCTTTTGGCAGTCCATGGTGTATTCAATATTCTTCACTGAAACACAATTCAAAGGCGTCAACTCTTCTTCGGTCTTCCTTATTCATGGTCCAGCTTTCACATGCATATGATTTGATTGAAAATACCATGGCTTGGGTCAGTCACACCTTAGTCTTCAAGGTGACATCTTTGTTTTTCAACACTTTACAGAGGTCCTTTGCAGCAGATTTGCCCAACACAATGCATCTTTTGATTTCTTGACTGCTGCGTCCATAGGTGTTGATTATGGATCCAAGTAAAATGAAATCCGTGACAACCTCAATCTTGTCTCTGTTTATCATGATGTTGCTTATTGAACCAGTTGTGAGGATTTGTGTTTTCTTTATGTTGAGGTGTAATGCATACTGAAGGCTGTAGTCTTTGATCTTCATCAATAAGTGCTTCAAGTCCTCTCACTTTCAGCAAGCAACTTTGTGTCACCTGCATATCGCAGGTTGTTAATGAGCCTTCCTCCAATCCTGATGCCCCGTTCTTCTTCATATAGTCCAGCTTCTTGATTTATTTGCTCAGCAGACAGATTGAATAGGTATGGTGAAAGAATACAACCCTGACACACACCTTTCCTGACTTTAAGCCAATCAGTATCCCCTTGTTCTGTCTGAATAACTGCCTCTTGATCTGTGTAAAGGTTCCTCATGAGCACAATTAAATGTTCTGGAATTCCCATTCTTCACAATGTTATCCATAGTTTGTTATGATCCACACAGTCGAATGCCTTTGCATAGTCAATAAAACATATGTAAACATCCTCTGGTATTCTCTGCTTTCAGCCAGGATCTATCTGACATCAGCAATGATATCCCTGGTTCCACATCCTCTTCTGAATCTGGCCTGAATTTCTGGCAGTTCTTTTGTTCAAATTTACACACCAACTACTAAGGCCAATGATGAAGAAATTGAAGATTTTTATCAGCTTCTGCAGTCTGAAATTGATCAAACATGCAATCAGGATGCATTGGTAATTACTAGTGATTGGAACACGAAAGTTGGAAACAGAAGAAGGATCAGTAGTTGGAAAATATGGCCTTGGTGATAGAAACAATGCTGGAGATGGAATGATAGAATTTTGCAAAACCAACGACTTCTTCATTGCAAATACCTATTTTCACCAACATAAACGGTAAGTATACGCATGGACCTCACCAGATAGAATACACAGGAATCAAATTGACTACATCTGTGGAAAGAGACGATGGACAAGCTCAATATCATCAGTCAGAACAAGGCCAGGGGCCAACTGTGGAACAGACCGTCAATTGCTCATATGCAAGTTCAAGCTGAAACTGAAGAAAATCAGAGCAAGTCCATGAGAGCCAAAATACAACCTTGAGTATATTCCACCTTAATTTAGAGACCATCTCAAGAATAGATTTGATGCTTTGAACACTAATGACCGAGGATCAGATGAGTTGTGGAATGACATCAAGGACGTCTTATGTGAAGACAGCAAGAGGCCATTGAAAAGACAAGAAAGAAAGAAAGAAAAGACCAAGATGGATATCAGAGGAGACTCTGAAAGTTGCTCTTGAGCGTCGAGCAGATAAAGCAAAAGGAAGAAATGATGAAGTAAAAGAACTGAACAGAAGATTTCAAAGGGCAGCTTGAGAAGACTAAGCATTATAATGACATGTGCAAAGAGAAGAGAATAGAAAACCAAAAGGGAAGAACACGCTCAGCATTTCTCAAGCTGAAAGAACTGAAGAAAAAATTCAAGCTTTGAGTTGCAATAGTGAAGGATTCTTTGGGGAAAATATTAAATGACACAGGAAGCATCAAAAGAAGATAGAAGGAATACACAGAGTCATTATACCAAAAAGAATTAGTCAATGTTCAACCATTTCAAGAGGTAGCATATGATCAGTAACTGATGGTACTGAAGGAAGAAGTCCAAGCTGCACTGAAGGCACTGGCAAAAAACAAGGCTCCAGGAATTGATGGAATATCAATTGAGATGTTTCAACAAATGCATGCAGTGCTGAAAGAGCTCACTCATCTATGCAAAGAAATATGAAAGACAGCTTCCTGGCCAACTGACTGGAAGAGATCCATATTTATGCCTACTCCCGAGAAAGGTGATCCAACCGAATGTGGAAATTATCGAACAAAATCATTAATATCACACTCAAGCAAAATTTTGCTGAAGATCATTCTTCAATGATCAGAAATTCAGACATAGTCGTAGATAACATAAAGTTCAGGTGAGGCTCAAATAAAGATGAAAAAGGCTAAAGCAACTGAACAATATGAAGCTGTACAGTACATATAATGAGATAAGTATATATGTTTTATATTGGCCCACAGTAGCTGAAATTATATGTGTCCCAGTCTTCTTGCTATCAGGTTGATCTGACTCATGGTGACCCTGTGAGTAGAACTGTGCTCCATAGGGGTTTCAATGGCTGATTTTTTTAATTAGATCACCAGGCCTCTTTCTTCCAAGGTGCCTCTGGGTAGACTTGAACTTCCTTTCAGTTAACAACTGAGCACGTTAACTATTTGTACCACTTAGGGACTGCCACCTCTTACACCCTAACATAAAACAAAACCCACTGCAATATATGTCAAGAAATGCTTCCTCATACTAAATTAAGAGTGTGAGAATAGTCACCCTACTATGACTCTTTGAGAATTCTCTAGGCATCTAGGGCCTGAAATTTGAGGCAATGTCGTTACAAGTAACACATATTATTTCCATACATGACATAACATTAAATCCTTTAACCATCTGCAATAAATACTAACCTAAAAAAAAAGCTTAAAATTCTTCAAATATTTACATGAAGGCATATTCCTCTAGCTATTTAGTTCAATTTTTTTTTTTTTATTAATCCTGGTTTAGTAGTGGTGGTATATTCTTGCATAAGATTTTGTTATATTATTTCATCTTCCCAGCAATGAAACCAAATCCATTGCTGTCAAGTAGATTCCAACTCATAGCAACCCTGTAGACAGAGTAGAACTATCCCAGAGAGTTTCCAAGGCTGTAAATCTTTATGGAAGCCAACTGCCACATCCTTCTCACACAGAGCGGCTGGTGGGTTTCAACCAACCACTTTTCGGTTAGCAGCTGTTTAGCCACTGTGCCACCAGGGCTCCTCTTCCTAGCAATACTATCAGGTAAACAAAATGAATGTTTTAATCCCCATTTTACAATCGAGGAATCATAGTCTAAGATCACTAGTGATTAATAGAAGTTTAGAGAAGCATAGATGACAAAACTGTAGCTCAAACTTAGGTCTTCTGATTCCAAGTCTAAAAAATACCAAACGAAAAAACCGGTTGCTGTTGAGTTGATTCCAACTCATAGCGACACTATAGGACAGAGTAGAGCTGCCCCATAGGGTTTCTAAGGCAGTGAGTCTTTACAGGTGCAGATTGCCACATCTTTCTCCCCTGGACTGACTGGTGGATTTGAACCACTGACATCTCAGCAGCCAACTGCTTTAACCACTGTGCCACCAGATCTCCTCTAATAAATGCCAGTATTTCTTAAATATCATTGAAGCCATTCTATATTTTTATTTATTATTTTTTAAAATAATATTTTGTTGCATTTTCTCTGAAAGTTTACACAGCAAATTAGGTTCCCATTTGACAATTCCCACACTAATTGTTCAGTGACATTAGTTACATTTACCACAATGTGTCAACATTCTCTTTAATTGTGTTCTGTTTGTCTCATTTCCAGCATTCTAGTTTCCCTGTCCCCTTATCTTCTCATCTGATACAGATGGTTTTTAAGTAGTGCACCGATCTTACGAGTAATAACCTTTATTTTGTGTGCCCTCTATTTCGCTAAAAGATGATCTCAGGGAATAGGCTCAGTTCTAGGTTTAAGGAGTGTCTCAGGGCCATAGTCCAAGGGAGTCCTCTGTTCTCTCTATTCCGATTTGTCTGGCTTTTTTTTTTTTTTTAAAGAATTTGAGTTCTCCTTTACATTTTTCTCTCATTCTATCTGGGACCATTTATTGTGACCCCAGTCAGAACTAGAAGAATCCCAGAAGAACTAGATGGTGCCTGGCTAGTGGTGGTAGCTGGGCACCATCTAGGTCTTCTGGTCTCAGGGTAGATGAGGACATGGCTCATGTAGACTTGTTCTTCTCTGAGCTTTTTGGTTATCTTCTTACTATTTTGCCCCTGATGAGTAGAGATCCGTAGCTGTATCTTAGGTGGCCACTTGCAAGCTATGAAGATCCCAGAAGCTACTCACTTCAATAGGATACAGATCATGATTTTTGTGAACTGTTATGCTAATTGACTGAGTTGTTCCATTAGACTATGTTCCTTAACTTTCAAACCCAGAAAACCAATCTTGGAAGGTGTTTAGTTATAGCTGAGGAGTATCTATATTTGTGTGTTCAATGAATATATGTGCCTGCACCCACATATTTGTATTTACACATTCCTGAAGATACTTCTGTCTGTTCTCACCTATGTATACCAATATGTATACCTACCTGTATAGTAATATGCCTATACCCATCCATATGTGCTCAAACACTTTTACTTTGGTTGTGCTGTCTCACTACATCCACATTTGGTGTCACTTTTCCCATCACCAAAAATAGCAAGTCTCTATGATCTAAAATATACTTTCCCCATCCCCCTACTCTCCCTGGTAACCACTAATGAACATTGGTCTCTCTCTATATATATATCTATTGCTGTCTTCTTATAAAAGAGGGAGCATACAATATTTGTCCTTATATGCTTAACTTATTTCACTTAGCGTTATGCCCTCCAGGTCCATCCATGTTATGTTTCACGGATTCTTCATTGTTCTTTATGATTGCATGGTATTCCATTGCATGTATGTAACACGATTTAGTAATCCATTCATCTGTTGATGGGCATTTCAGTTGTTTCCATTTATTTACTACTGTGAATAAAGCGGAAACCCTGGTGGTGTAGTGGTTAAGTGCTATGGCTGCTAACCACAGGGTCAGGAGTTTGAATCTGCTAGGCGCTCCTTGGAAACTCTATGGGGCAGTTCTACTCTGTCCTGTAGGGTCGCTATGAGTCGGAATTGACTCAACGGCTCCGGATTTGGTTTTGGTTTTTAGTGAATAAAGCAGCAATGAACATAGTTGAGCATATGTCTGCTTTGGTCATTATTTTTAGGTCTTTAGGGTATATGGAGTGGGATTGCTGGAACATAGGGTAGTTCTATTTCTAGTTTTTTGAGAAAGGATCATACTGTTTTTCATAGTGGTCTTACCATTTTACAGTCCCACCAGCAATTGAAAAGAGTTCCAATTGCCCCACATCTTCGTCAACATTTGTTTGTTTGTTTTTTTAATCAGTGCCATTTTAGCTGGGATAAGATGGTATCTCATTGTAGTTTTGATTTGCATCTTTCTAATGGCTAATGATCACGAACATCTCTTCATATGCTTCTTGGCTGCTTGAATGTCCTCTTGGGGGAAGGTTCCATTCATATCCTTGGCCCATTTTGTGGTTGGATCTTTTTGCTGTTGAGTTGTTGCAGTCTTCTACAGATTTTAGGGATTAGGCCCTTATGGCGTAAGTTGTTTCTGAAGATTTTTTTTCCTAGTATGTATGTTGTCTATTTATTCTTTCAGTAAAACCTTTTGATGGGCATATGTTTTTTCATTTTTATGATGTCCCATTTATCTAGCTTGTCTTCTTATATTTGTGCATTTGTTGTTATGTTTGTTATCCCATTTTTACAAAAGATTAGGTTCCATAGTTTTCTCCCAAGAATTTTATGGTTTTAGGTTTAACATTTAGGTCTTTGATCCATTTCGAGTTAGTTTTGGTGTATGGTGTGAGGTATGGGTACTCTTTCATTTTTCTGCAGGTGGATATCCAGCTTTGCTATGCTAATTTTTTTTAAGGAACATGTAAAAAAATGACATAGAGGCATTTACAAAAATACCTAGTGAGGGGACAGCACAGTTGGCAAACTAATGTAGGAGGCACACAATATTTGTGTAAAAATATGGTACTCTTTTGTTAGTGGTGGTGCAGTGGTTAAGAGCTACGTTGCTAACCAAAAGGTCGGCAGTTCAAATCCACCAGCTGCTCCTTGGAAACCCCATGGTGCAGTTCTATTCTGTCCTATAGGGTCACTATGAGTCAGAATCGACTTGAAGGGAACTGTTTTTTTTGGGGGGGGGTAGTATTTGTTAGCATAGAGGAATCCAACTGTTTTTTGCACCCTACAACATTGCTAAATTTTTCTATTCGTTCCAGCAGTTTTCCTGTGGAATCTTTAGGGTTTTCTAAGTATAGGATCATGTCATCTGCACAGATAGTTTTACTTCTTCCTTTCCAATTTGTATATTTTATTTTTCTTTCTTGTCTTATTGCTCTGGCTAGGACTTCTAGTACCATATTCAATAAGAATATTGTCTCATTCTTGTTCTCAGAGAGAAGGCTGTCAGCCTTTATCTATTGAATATAATGCTGGCTATTAGTTTTGCATATGTGCCCTTAATTTTGTCGAGAAATTTCCTTTCTATTTTGCCAAGAGTTTTTATCAGGAAAACGTGCTGAGTTTTATTGAATGCCTCTTTTGCACCAATTGATATGATCATATGGTTCTTTTGTTTTATATATGTAGTGAATCCCATTGATTGATTTTTTTAATGTTGACCCACCCATGTAATCCTGGTATGAATCCCACTTGATCATGGTGTATGCTTTTTTTTTGATCTGTTGCTGATGTCTGTTAGCTAGAATATAGGTCTGTAATTTTCTTTGTGCTGTCTTTCCCTTCTTTAGGTATCAGGGTTATGCTGGCTTCACAGAAAGAGTTCAGTAATGTTCCTGCCTCTTCTATATTTTTATGAAGAGATTGAGTAGGATTGGTGTCAATCTTCCCTGAATGTTTGGTAGAATTCTCCAGTGTAGCCATCTGGTCCTAGGATTTTTTGTGTTGTTGTTGGCAGTTTTTTGATTATGTCTTCAATTTCTTCTCTGTAATGGGTCTGTTTAAATTTTCTACCTCAGTTTGTGATAGTTTGGGTAGGTAGTGTGTTTCTAGGAATTTTATCTAGGTTTGCAAATTTGTGGGAGTACAATTTTTCATAGTAATCTGTTATGATCTTCTTTATCTCTGTTGAATCAGTTGTAATGTCACCAATTTCATTTCTCAATTTGGTTATTTGCCTCTTCTGTTTTTTTTGTTTGTTTGTTTTTGATCAATCTAGCTAGTGGTTTGTCTATTTTATTGATTCTTTCAAAGAACCAACTTCTGGTTTTGTTGATTCTATTGTTTTCTGTTTTGTTTATTTCTGCCCTGATCTTTATTATTTCCTTTTTTGCTGGTAACTTTTGGCTTCTTTTGCTCTTCCATTTCTATTTTTTCCAGTTGTCTATTTAAGTAAATGATTTTTTATCTTCTTTTTTAATGTAGGCATTTATTGCTATGAATTTTCCTCTATGTACTGCTTTTGCTGTATCCCAAAGGTTTTTTGCTATGTTGTGTTCTCATTTTCATTTGATTCTAGGAATTTTTAAACTTCACTTTTCATTTCTTCTATGTCCCAAAAGTTTTTTTTAGTAGTGTATTATTCAGTTTCATATCCTCTTCTGAAACCGGCCTGAATTTCTGGCAGTTCCCTGTTGATATACTGCTGCAGCTGTTTTTGAATGATCTTCAGCAAAATTTTGCTTGTGTGTGATAATAATGATATTGTTCTATAATTTCCACACTTGATTGGATCACCTTTCTTGGAAATAGGCATAAATATGGATCTCTTCCAGTCAGTTGGCCAGGAAACTGTCTTCCATATTTCTTGGCATAGATGAGTGAGCACCTCCAGCACTCCATCTGTTTGTTGAAACATCTCAATTTATATTCCATCAATTCCTGGAGCCTTGTTTTTGGCCAGTGCCTTCAGAGCAGCTTAGACTGCTTCCCTCAGTACCATTGGTTCCTGATCATATGCCACCTCTTGGAATGGTTGAACATCGACTGATTCTTTTTGGTATAATGACTCTGTGTATTCCTTCCATCTTCTTTTGATGCTTCCTGTGTCATTTAATATTTTCCCCATGGAATTGTTCACTATTGCAACTCGAGGCTTGAATTTTTTCTTCAGTTCTTTCAGCTTGAGAAACGCTGAGTGTATTCTTCCCTTTTGGTTTTCCATCTCCAGCTCTTTGCACATGTCATTATGATATTTTACTTTGTCTTCTTGAGAGGCCCTTTGAAATCTTCTGTCCAGTTCTTTTACTTCATGAATTCTTCCTTTTGCTTTATCTGCTTGACGCTCAAGAGCAAGTTTCAGAGTCTCCTCTGACATCCATCTTGGTCTTTTCTTCCTTTCCTGTCTTTTCAGTGACCTCTTGCTTTCTTCATGGATGATGTCCTTGATGTCATTCCACAACTTGTCTGGTCTTCGGTCACTAGTGCTCAATGCATCAACTCTATTCTTGAGATGGTCTCTAAATTCAGGTGGGATATACTCAAGGTTGTATTTTGGCTCGAGGGGGCTTGCTCTGATTTTCTTCATTTTCAGCTTGAACTTGCATATAAGCAATTGATGGTCTGTTCCACAGTCGGCCCCTAGCCTTGTTCTGACTGATGATATTGAGCTTATCCATCGTCTCTTTCCACAGATGTAGTCAATTTGATTTCTGTGTGTTCCATCTGGCGAGGTCCACGTGTATAGTCACCGTTTATGTTGGTGAAAGAAGGTATTTGCAATGAAGAAGTTGTTGGTCTTGCAAAATTCTATCATTCGATCTCCAGCATTGTTTCTATCACCAAGGCCATATTTTCCAACTACTGATCCTTCTTCTTTGTTTCCAACTTTCACATTCCAATCGCCAGTAATTATCAATGCATCTTGAGTGCATGCTCAATCAATTTCAGACTACAGAAGCTGATAAATATCTTCTATTTCTTCATCTTTGGCCCTAGTGGTTGGTAAATTTGAATAATAGTCATATTAACTGGTCTTCTTTGTAGCTGTACGGATATTATCCTATCACTGACAGTGTACTTCAGGATAGATCTTGAAATGTTCTTTTTGATGATGAATGCAACACCATTCCTCTTCAAGTTGTCATTCCCAGCATAGTAGACTATATGATTGTGTGATTCGAAATGGCCAATACCAATCCATTTCAGCTCACTAATGCCTAGGATATCGATGTTTATGTGTTCTGTTTCATTTTTGATGATTTCCAATTTTCCTAGAGTCATACTTTGTACATTCCAGGTTCTGATTATTAATGGATATTTGCAGCTGTTTCTTCTCATTTTGAGTTGTGCCACATCAGCAAATGAAGGTCCCGAAAGCTTTACTCCATCTACCACGTTAAGATCAACTCTACTTTGAGGAGGCAGCTCTTCCCCGGTCATATTTTGAGTGCCTTCCAACCTGGGGGGCTCATCTTCCAGCACTATATCAGACAGTGTTCTGCTGCTATTCATAAGGTTTTCACTGCCTAATGCTTTTCAGAAGTAGACTACTGGGTCCTTCTTCCTAGTCTGTCTTAGTCTGGAAGCTCAGCTAAAACCTGTCCTCCATGGGTGACCCTGCTATTATCTGAATACTGGTGGCATAGCTTCCAGCATCACAGCAACACACAAGCCCCCACAGTATGACAAACTGAAAGACACGTGGACATGGAACCAGGGATATCATTGCTGATGTCATACGGATCCTGGCTTAAAGCAGAGAATACCAGAAGGATGCTTACCTGTGTTTTATTGACTATGCAAAGGCATTCGACTGTGTGGGTCATAACAAACTATGGATAACACTGCAAAGAATGAGAATTCCAGAACACTTAATTGTGCTCATGAGGAACCTTTACATAGATCAAGAGGCAGTTCAGACAGAACAAGGGGATACTAAATGTCTTAAAGTCAGGAAAGTTGTGTGTCAGAGTTGTATTCTTTCACCATACCTATTCAATCTGTATGCTGAACAAATAATCCGAGAAGCTGGACTATATGAAGAAGAACAGGGCATTAGGATTGGAGGAAGACTCATTAACAACCTGCATTTTGCAGATGACACCACCTTGCTTGCTGAAAGTGAAGAGGACTTTAAGCACTTACTAATGAAGATCAAAGACCATAGCCTTTAGTGTGGATTCCACCTCAACTTAAAGAAAACAGAAATCCTCACAACTGGACCAATGAGTAACATCACGATAGATGCAGAAAAGATTGAAGTTGTCAAGGATTTCATTTTACTTGGATCCACAATCAACAGCCATGGAAGCAGCAGTCAAGAAATCAAAAGATGAATTGCATTGGGCAAATCTGCTGCAAAGGACCTCTTCAATGTGTTGAACAGCAGAGATGTCACCCTGAAGACTAAGATGCGACTGAGCCATGGTATTTTCAATCACATCGTATGCATGTGAAGGCTGGACAATGAATAAGGAAGACCGAAGAAGAGTCGACCCCTTTGAATTGTGGTATTGGCAAAGAATATTGAATATACCATGGACTGCCAAAAGAACAAACAAATCTGTCTTGGAAGAAGTGCAGCCAGAATGCTCCTTAGAGGCAAGGATGGCAAGACTGCACCTTACATACTTTGGACATGTTGTCAGGAGGGATCAGTCCCTGGAGAAGGACATCATGCTTGGAGAGTAGAGGGTCAGCGGAAAAGAGGAAGACCCTCAACGAGGTGAACTGACACAGTGGCTGCAACAATGAGCTCAAGCATAACAACGATTGTAAAGACGGTGCAGGACGGGGCAGTGTTTCGTTCTGTTGTGCATAGGGTCGCTATGAGTCGGAACTGACTCAACGGCACCTAAGAATAACAACATTATTTAGTTTCCCTTTTTCTCTCCCTCTCTTATTTTTCCTGTTGTTGATTTCTAGCTTCACACCATTATGGTCAGAGAAGATACTTTGTATAATTTCAACCTTTTTAAATTTGTTGGAAGTTGTTTTGTATCCCGGCATATGGTCTATTCTGGAAAACTACCCATGCATGCTGGAGAAAAACATGTATTATTCTGATGCTGGGTGCAGTGTCGTACATATGTTCATCATGTCCAATTGGCTTATGGTTTTATTTAAATTATCAGTGTCCTTAGTGATTGTCTTATATATATATATATATATGTGTGTGTGTGTGTGTATGTGTGTATATATATATTCATATATAGAGAGAGACAGAGAGAGACAGGAAGGGAGGGAGGGAGGGAGGAAGAGATCAAAGAAATGGTTCACACATTTTTACAGGCTGGAAAGTCTCAAGTCCATGGGGCAGGCTGGAGGCTTCTGACTCACATAGCTGCACGGTTGGTGAACCCAAGATTGGCAGGTCAGACAGCAGACATCTGGCTCACAAGCTGTGGAGGCCTACAAATCCCAAGACTGGCAGGTAAGTTGCTAGCTCAAGTCTCAAGAAGTGAGGTCAGATGAGGATCTAGAGTTAGCAAAAGCCAGCAAGCTTTGACAGAAAGTTCAAATATATTTGATGCAGGCCACAAGCCCAAGGAAAGTCCCTTTCAACTGATTGGCTGCTCACAGCAGATCTCATCATGGAGATGATTACATTATATCAGGTCTCGTTATGGAGGAGATAACATCATTACATAGCTGCCAAACTGCATCAAAACTGCCAAACCACTGAGATTCATGGCCCATCCAAGTCGACACACAACCTTAACCATAACAACCATCTTCTTTTAGATGTTCTGTCTGTAAATGAAAGTGGTGTGTTGAAGTCTGCTACTATTGTTGTGGAGTTGTCTATTTCTCCTTTCATATTAGTCAGTATTTCTTTCATGTATTTTGGAGTACTGTTGTTAGATGCCTATACATTTATAATTGTTATGTCTTTTTGCTGGATTGACCCTTTTATTATTATGTAATGTCCTCCTTTATCTCTTGTAATAGATTTTAATTTAAAGTCTATTTTATCTGATATCAGTATGGTCACCCTGCTCTTTTTTGTTTACTGGCTGCATGGAATATTTTTCTCCAACCTTTTATTTTCAGTGTTTGTGACCATATGTTGAAGGTGTGTTTCTTGCAGGCAGCAAAAGGATGGATCTTTTTTTTTTTAATCCATCTGCCACTCTTTGCCGTTTGCATGGGATGTTTCGATCATTTACATTTAAGGTTATTAGTGAAAATGAAGTGTCTACCTCATTCGTTTTTCTATTTGTTTTTTGAGTGTTTCATATCTTCTTTGTTTTTTATTCTGATTTTTCTGTTTTTGTTTGTGTTTAGCTATTTCTTGTGATGAGCATTTTTCTTTTCTTCCTTCTGAATGTTTTGTCTTGGTGATTTCTTATTGGTTTCTATGTATATTATATTACATAATTTTCAAGTGCAATGTTGAACATATGAGCAACAGTAAACATACAACCTTAACATAATAAATCTATTCCTGATATGCTCTTCCCTCCTCCATTCCTGCTGGTGTGTCTCCATTAACATCAACATACAACCTGCCATATTTTTAAACTAATAGCATGTGCCTTCTATGTTTGTTTGCCAACTGCTCCTACCCCCACCCTCATGAGGTATTTTTGTAAGTGCTGCTATACCATATTTCTTACATGTTGCTGTAAAAAAAGAAAAAAAATTAGCATAGCACGTCTATGAAAATACCTTACAAGGGGAGGGAGCAGTTGAAAAAAACATAGAAGGTGTGCATTATTTGTGTAAAAATAAAGTATATTTTATACTTATTTCTTACAAATTTGGTGTTGTATTGTTTGCAGGGTATAATTACTGAATTTATTGCCTGAAAATATCAGATACTTGGTCCTTATGATTGCCCATGGTGTTGGGTTTTTTTTTGAGATCTCTCTCTCTCACTCTTACTTTTTAATTTACTGTTTCCCATGTATAAAAAAAAAATCGTATAGATATGGGTATTTATTTAATACTCTTGCTTTTTATTTGGAGTACTCCCTTGAGTAATATTTGCAAAGCTGCTCTGTTGTTGTTGTTGTTGTTAGGTGCCATCAAGTCAGTTCCAACTCATAGTTACCCTATATACAACAGAATGAAACATTGCCCAGTCCTGCACCATCCTCACAATCACTGTTATGTTAATTCCATTGTTGCAGCCACTATATTAATCCACCCCATTGAAGGTCTTCCTCTTCTGCGCTGTCCCTCTACTTTACCAAGCATTATGTCCTTCTCTAGGGACTGATCTCTCCTGATAACACATCCAAAGTATGTGAGACATAATCTTGGCATCCTTGCTTCTAAGGAGCATCCTGGTTGTACTTCTTCCAAGACAGATTTGTTCATTCTTTTGGCAATCCATGGTATATTCAATATTCTTCTCCAACACCACAATTCAAAGGCATCAATTCTTAAAAAAAAAAAAAGTCTTCCTTATTCATTCTCCAGCTTTCATATGCATATGAGGTGATTGAAAACACCATGCCTTGAGTCAGGTGTACCTTAGACTTCAATGTGACGCCGTTGCTATTCAACACTTTAAAGAGGTCTCTTGTAGCAGATTTGCCCAATGCAATGTATCTTTTGATTTCTTGACTGCTGCTTCCACGCGTGTTGATTGTGAATCCAAGTAAAATGAAATCCTTGAGAGCTTCAATCTTTTCTCTGTTTATCATTGATGTTGTTTATTGGTCCAGTCGTGAGGATTTTTGTTTTCTTTATGTTGAGGTGTAATTCATACTGAAGGCTGTGGTCTTCGATCTTCATCAGTGAGTGCTCCAAGTCCTCTTCACTTTCAGCAAGCAAGGTTGTGTCATCTGCATAATGAAGGTTGATAATGATTCTTCCTCCAATTCTGATGCCCATTCTTCATATAGTCCAGCTTCTCAGATTATTTGCTCAGCATACAGATTGAATAGGTATGGTGAAAGGATATAATGCTGGTGCACACTCCTGACTTTAAACCATGCAGTATCCCCTTTTTCTCTTCGAACAACTGCCTCTTGATCTATGTAGTTTCCTCATGAGCATAATTAAGTGTTCTGAAATTCCCATTCTTCACAATGTTACCTGTAATTTGTTATGATCCACACAGTTAAATGCCTTTGCATAGTCAATAAAACACAGGTAAACATCTCTTTAGTAATCTCTGCTTTCAGCCAGGATCCATATGATATCAGCAATGATATCGCTTATGAATATCTTATGAATCTGGCTTGAGTTTCTGACAGTTCCCTGTTGATATACTGCTGAGCTGCTTTTGAATGATCCTCAGCAAAATCTTACTTGCATGTGATATTAATGATATTGTTTGATAACTTCTGCATTCAGTTGAGTCAGCTTTCTTGGGAATAGGTATAAATATGGGTCTCTTCCAATTGGTTGGCGAGGTACCTAGCTTCCAAATTTCTTGGCTTGGACAAGTGAGAGCTTCCAGCGCTACATCCATTTGTTGAATCATCTCAATTGGTATTCCATCAATTCCTGAAGGCTTGTTTTTTGCCAGTGCCTTTTTTTTTTTTTCAGTGCAGCTTGGACCTCTTCTTTCAGGACCATCGGTTCCTGATTGTGTGCTACCTCCTGAAATGGTTGTATGTTGACCAATTCTTTTTGGCAAAGTGATTCTGTGTATTCCTTCCATCGTCTTTTGAAGTTTCCTGTGTCTTCAAATATTTTCCCCATAGAATCCTTCAGTACTGCAACTTGAGGCTTGAATTTTTTCTTCAGTTCTTTTAGCTTGAGAAATGCCAAGTGTGTTCTTCCCTTTTGATTTTCTATCTCCAGGTCTTTGCACATGTCATTGTAATACTTTACTTGTCTTCCTGAGTCACCCTTTGAAATCTTCTGTTCAGCTCTTTGACTTCATTTCTTCCTTTCATTTTAGCTACTGACCATTCAAGAGAAAGTTTCAGAGTCTCTTCTGACATCCACTTTGGTCTTTCCTTCCTGTCTTTTTAATGACCATTTGATTTCTTCATGTATGATGTCCTTGATGTCATTCTACATCTCACCTGGTCTTCAGTCATTAGTGTTCAAAGTGTCATAATATATTCTTGTGAGGGTCTCTAAATTCTATTAGGATATACTCTAGGTCACACTTTGGTTCTTGTGGACTTGTTCTAGTTTTCTTCAGCTTTAACTTGAACTTGCATATGAGCAACTGATAGTCTGTTCTGCAGTTGGTCCCTGGCCTTGCTCTGTCCAAAGATATGTAGCTTTTCCATCACCTCTTTCCACAGATGTAGTCAATTTGATTTCTGTGTGTTCCATCTGGTGAGATCCATGTGTATAGTCACCATTTATGTTGGTGAAAAAAGGTTTTTGCAGTGAAGAAGTCAGTCTTACAAGATTCTATCATGTGATCTCCAACATCATTTCTATCACCAAGGCCATATTTTCCAACAACTGATCCTTCTTCTTTGTTTCCAACTTTCACATTCCAATCAGTAATTATCAATGCAACTTCCACATTCCAACCAGTAATTATCAATGCATCCTAATTGCATGTTCAATCAATTTCAGACTGGGGAAGCTGGTAAAAACCTTCAATTTCTTCACCTTTGGCCTTAGAGTTTGGTGCGTAAATTTGAATAATAGTCATATTAAATGGTCTTCCTTTTAGATGTTTGGAGATTATCCTATCACTGACAGTGTTGTAGTTTAGGATAGATCCTGAAATGTACTTTTTGATGATGAATTCAACACCATTCCTCTTCAAGTTGTTATTCCCAGCGTAGCAGACCATATGATTGTCTGATACAAAATGGCCAATACCAGTCCATTTCAGCTCAATGCCTAGGATATTGATGATTATGTGTTTCATTTCATTTTTGATGACTTCCAATTTTCCTAGATTCATACTTCATACATTTCAAGTTTCCATTATTAATGGATATTTGTAGCTGTTTCTTTTTATTTTGCATCCTGCCCTGTCAGCAAATGGAGGTCCCAAAAGCTTGACTCCATCCATGTCATTAAGCTCAGCTCTACTTTGAGGAAGCAGTTCTTCTCCCATCGTCTTTCGAGTGCCTCCCAACCTGAGGGGATCATCTTCCGGCACTGTATCCAACAATGTTCCACTGCTATTCATAAGGTTTTTCACTGGCTAATTCTTTTAAGAAGGAGATCACCGGGTTCTTCTTCCTAGTGTATCTTAGTCTGATCTAGTAGTGGTAGGTAGTGGAAAATTCTCAGAGCTTTTGCTTGTTTTGGAATGTCTTGTTTTCCCTTTCATTTTTGAATGACAACTTTGCTAGGTAAAGAATTCTTGGCTGGTAATTGTTTTCAATCAGTATTTTATATATGTTTCTCTTTTGTCTTCTGGTCTCTAGATTTTCTGGGGGGAAATCCACACTAATTCTTATGAAAGGCCGTTTGTATGCTATATTGAATTTTTCTCTTGCTGCTTTCAGAATTCTCTCACTGTCTTTGGTTTTCAAGAATTTTATTAGAAAATAGTGTGGAGTTGATTTTTTTTGTTTGTTTTTTTCTTCTAATTGAGGTTCATGTAACTTTCTGTATTTGCAGGCTTAGTTCTCTGTTCAGGTCTAGGAAATTCTCTCTGATTATCTCCTGGAAAATTGTTTTTAGACTTTATTGTTGTCATGGTGCTCTGGGATTCCAATAATTCTAATGTTAGATTTCTTAATTGAATCCCATATTTCTATCTGGATTTGTTCCTTTTCTTTGTTCTTTTCACGTCTCTTGATAAGTTCATATATGTTGTCTTCTAGTTCATTTGTTCTATCCTCTTTTTGACTCATTGTTTTGTTGCTTTTTCTAATTCAGTTGCTTTATCCTTCATTTACAGTACTTTATTTTTTTTTATATTTTTAATTTTCTTGTCGAGTCTCCCATTTTGTTCCTCCATTTGTTTCCTGATGTCTGCTAGTTTGTTTTCTTTGTGCTTTTTGCTTTCTTTAAACATATTTAGCACCAAAGTTTGAAATTTTTCAATTTGTTCTGTTAGTCTGGCCTCCATTGGAGAAATTCTCTCTTCTTTATATTTTGCTTTTGGTTGGCCCTTCTCTTTTGATTTTGTGTATTTTACTGTTTTTGTTGAACTTGAGCCATTTAGTTATTTTTTTTTTTTACTTGAAATTTTGTATTCTGGTTTTTGTGTGAAAATTTTCTGATTGGGTACCCTAGTGGCACAGTAGCCAATTGCCCAGCTGCCAACTATAAGGTTAAGACTACACCCACCAGCTACTCCATGGGAGAAAGATGCAGCAGCCTGCCTTTGCAAAGACTCATAGCCCTGGAAACCCCATGGGGCAGCTCCACTCTGCCCCATAGGGTCTCCATGAGTGAGAATCAACCCAGTGGCGGTGGGCCTGGTATCTTCTCCTGAGAACCACTGGAGGCACTCTTATCCTTAGGTTATCAGTGCTGATTCAGGAGTTCTGGATGCTTGATCTCTGGCATTTAGTACACATGTGTGGGGGTTGGTTTAGCTGGCCATAGATGTTTATGTAAGCTGTGGGGCTTGACTTTCCTGTGGCTAAGATGAGGGGTCTTTATGTCTTTCCCTCATGGGCATCCCTGCTCAGGCTCTCCCGTGGTGTTCCATTGTTTGCAGGAAGCCAGCTGTTTTCCTGTGTTGTCCATACGTCTGAAGTAGTCCCTTCACCCTGCTGCCCTTGCACTTCCTCCAGGTCCTAGTGCTCGTCCATGTCAGGCCTCAGTGAGATTCAACAGCACTCTCTTGCAGCACCACGGTATCCCTTTACCCACTCTCAGTTGAGCAGCTTGAAAACTACCATGGCCAATCTTCATTACATTAAAAATTCAGGCACAGCTCCCTCAGATTAGCTCCCTTTCTATGTTCTCTGTTTGGAGTGTTGCCCAGCCCTGTCCCCAAATGGCTGCAATGAGCAAGTGCTTTATATGTTAGCAGGTAGGTTCCCCCAGCTTCTGTGCCATCTCCATTCCTCATCTCCCCCTCTTCTGGGCTCACCCCTACTCTTCTGCAGCTCAGCTGCTGTACAGAGTTCTGAGATCTCAGTCTGTGATTGTTTTTATTTGTTGTTCAGTGGGTTAGTTGCTGGGGGAGTAAATGGGAGTGTCCACTCACTTTCCCATCTTGCTCCTCCCTGAAGTCATTCTGTATGTTTAAATATTTCTTTAACAATGCCTGCTGAGAGTTGCTCCCCTATGTGGTACAGCCCCAAGCTCATAGAATGCCTTAATATAGAAATAAGATTTATTAAATCTATTTCTTTCCTAATCAAATTTTAAAAGTTGTTTCCCTAGAGTGGAATTGCTTTCCTAGAATAGAAGCTCTTAATGGAAAGGAGAGGGGTGTAAGTTCATCCTCATGGCTTAAAAGGCCGTATAAGCACAGCTTTTTCTCAGTAGGCAGATGAAAGAAACCCACTGTGGATTACAATGTGCCTCTTTCACTCACTTAACAGTATAGAGCCAGAATAATTTTCCTTGTTCTTATTACTTTCTGCAACAAACAATTTTAATTCCTACAGCCTGCAGAGGGAAGAAATGTCAGTCTTACACAAGGAAATTTTATCCATTTTCCACTAACTGCATTTGCTTATTATTTGGCTTTAGGCTCTCGGTCATCTGCAAATAAAGCTGCTTTGCACTGGAATGACAAGTACAAGAAAAGTGTGTCATGGGAAATAACAGCCTTCTGTCCGAACAGAGTAGTTTCCACCTGTTCAACTGTTTACCAGGCTCTTCTTTCTGCTGCCCACTGGATTTCAAATAAATCAGCCCTGAAGGGAATTAGTGAAAGCAGAAAGCTCATTTCAGCACTGGGGATTTAAAATTCATAGCCTTGAAAAATCAGTGAGGTATCAAATATGCACCTTAGTATCTTTATATTCACCTTTTGGCAGAGTGCTGTCAGGAATTTTATTTGAAAGAAAGAAGGTCAACTATTATTTTATAAATAAAAGCAGAAATTTGTTTCTAAAACAAAAATGAGAATTTTACTATTAATAATAACTATAATTTAGTAAGCAGTTACTCCCCCATGTGTCTGTCAGTTTGTTGTGCTGTGGGAGCTTGCATGTTGCTGTGATGCTGGAAGCTATGCCACTGGTACTCAAATACCAGCAGGGTCACTGATGAAGGACAGGTTTGAGCTGAGCTTCCAGATTAAGACAGACCAGGAAGAAGGACCAGGCAGTCTACTTCTGAAAAGAATTAGCCAATGAAAACCTCATGAATAGCAGCAGAACATTGACATAGTCCTGGAAGATGAGCTCCCCCCCCCCGCCCCAGGCTGAAAGGTACACAAAAGACAAATGGGGAAGAGCTGCCTCCTCAAAGTAGAGTCGACCTTAATGACGTGGATGGAGTAAAGCTTTCAGGACCTTCATTTGCTGATGTGGCATGGCTGAAAATGAGAAGGAACAGCTGCAAACATCCATGAACAATCAGAACCTGGAATGTACGAAGTATGGAAAACTGGAAATCGTCAAAAACAAAATGGAATACATCAATATTGATATCCTAGGCATTAGTGAGCTGAAATGGGCTAGTATTGGCCATTTTGAACTGGACAATCATATAGTCTACTATGCCTGGAATGACAACTTGAAGAGGAATGGTGTTGCATTCATGGTCAAAAAGTACATTTCAAGATCTATCCTGAAGTACAACCCTGTCAGTGATAGAATAATATCCAAATGCCTACAAGGAAGACCAGTTAATACCACTACTATTCAAATTTATGCACCAACCACTAAGGCCAAAGATGAAGAAACTGAAGATTTTTATCAGCTTCTGCAGTCTGAAATTGATCAAATATGCAATCAGGATGCATTGGTAATTACTGGTGATTAGAATGTAAAAGTTGGAAAAAAGAAGAAGGATCAGTAGTTGGAAAATATGGCCTTGGTGATAGAAACAACGCCGGAGATGGAATGATAGAATTTTGCAAGACCAATGACTTCTTCATTGCAAGTACCTTTTTTCACCAACATAAACAGTGAGTATACATATGGACCTTGCCAGACAGAATACACAGGAATCAAATCGACTACATCTGTGGAAAGGGTCAATGGAAAAGGTCAATATCATCAGTCAGAACAAGACCAGGGGCCAACTGTGGAACAGACCATCAATTGCTCACATGCAAGTTCAAGCTGAAACTGAAGAAAATCAGAGCAAGTCCATGAGAGCCAAAATACAAACTTGAGTATATCCCACCTGAATTTGGAGACCATCTCAAGAACAGATTTGATGCTTTGAACACTAATGACTGAAGACCACGAGTTGTGGAATAACATCAAGGACATGATACATGAAGAAAGCAAGAGGTCATTGAAAGGACTGAAAAGAAAGAAAAGACCAAGATGGATGTCAGAGGAGACTCTGAAACTTGCTCTCAAATGTCGAGCAACTAAAGCAAAAGGAAGAAATGATGAAGTAAAAGAACTGAAGATTTCAAAGGGCAGCTTGAGAAGACAAAGTAAAATATTATAAAATGACATGTGCGAGGAGCTGGAGATAGAAAACCAAAAGGGAAGAACGTGCTCAGCATTTCTCAAGCTGAAAGAACTAAGACAAAAAATCAAGCCTCAAATGGCAATAGTGAAGGATTCTATGGGGAAAATATTAAACGATGCAGGAAGCATCAAAAAAGAAGGTGGAAGGAATACACAGTCATTATGCCAAAAAGAATTAGCTGACATTCAACTATTTCAAGGGGTAGCATATGATCAGGAACCAATGGTACTGAAGGAAGAAGTCCAAGCTACATTGAAGGTATTGGTGAAAAAAAAAAACACTCCAGGAATTGATGGAATATCAATTGAGATGTTTCAACAAACAGATGCAGTGCCGGAAGTGTCACTCATCCATGCCAAGAAATAGGGAAAATAGCTTCCTGTCCAACTGACTGGAAGAGACCCATATTTATGCCTATTCCCAAGAAAGTTGATCCAACTGAATGTGGAAATTATCGAACAGTATCATTAATATCACATGCAAACAAAATTTTGCTGAAGATCCTTTAAAAGCAGCAGTATATTGACAGGGAACTGCCAGAAATTCAGGCTGGATTCAGAAGAGGGCGTGGAACCAGGGACATCATTGCTAATGTCAGATGGATCCTGGCTGAAAGCAGAGAATACCAGAAGGATGTTTACCCGTGTTTTATTGACTATGCAGAGGCATTCGACTGTGTGGATTATAACAAATTATGGATAACATTGTGAAAAATGAGAATTCTAGAACTCTTAATTGTGCTTGTGAGGAACCCTTACATAGATCGAGAGGCAGTTGTTCAGACAGAACAAGGGGATACTGAATGGTTTAAAGTCAGGAAAGGTGTGCACCAGGGTTGTATCTTTTCACCATACCTATTTAATCTGTATGCTGTGCAAATAAATCGAGAAGCTGGACTATATGAAGAAGAACAGGGCATCAGGATTGGAGGAAGACTCATTAACAACCTACATTATGCAGATGACACAACCTTGCTTGCTGAAAGTGGGAGGACTTGAAGCACTTATTGATGAAGATCAAAGACCACAGCCTTCGGTATGGATTACACTTCAACATAAAGATAACAAAAATCCTCACAACTGGAACAATAAGCAACATCATGATAAACAGAGAAAAGATAGAAGTTGTCAAGGATTTCATTTTACTTGGATCCATAAACAACATCTATGGAAGCAGTAGTCAAGAAATCAAAAGATGCATTGCATTGGGCAAATCTGCTGCAAAGTACATCTTTAAAGTGTTGAAAAGCCAAGATGTCACGTTGAAGACCAAGGTGCTCCTGACCCAAGCCATGGTATTTTCAATCGCATCATATGCATGTGAAAGCTGGACAATGAATAAGAAGACTGAAGAAGAACTGATGCCTTTGAACTGTGTTGTTGGTAAAGAATATTGAATATATCATGGACTGCCAAAAGAACAAACAAACCTGTCTCGGTAGAAGTACAACCAGAATACCCCTTAGAAGCAAGAATGGTGAGACTGCATCTTACATACTTTGACATGCTGTCAGGAGGAATCAGTCCCTGGAGAAGGACATCATGCTTGGTAAAGCACAGGGTCAGCAGAAAAAAGGAAGACCCTCAAAGAGATTGATTGACACAGTGGCTACAACAATGGGCTCAGCCATAACAATGATTTTAAGAATGGCGCAGGACCAGGCAGTGTTTTGTTCTGTTGTACATGGGGTCACTATGAGTCGGAACCGATTTCACGGCACCTAACAACAAAAACGGCAACGAGTAGTTACTACGATCCCATACTAAGAGCATTATCTCAACTAACTTTCTATCAATCCTAAGAGATAGGATAATAATTCCTATTATTGTCCTCATTTTGTAAATAAGAAAATTGAAGTTTAGTTCACCCAATGAGAAACTTAGAGCTTTAATATAGCCACATTCTTCCAAGTGTCAGATATCAAAGATTTTGCCCTTATTTGTTATATTGCTGAATATTAGCCGCGAGGTTTATTGATCATTTAAGATTTTTTTAAACAGTTAGCAGCCAGTGCTTAGCCATTGTGCTAGCACGGCTCCTTTTTCTTGGCCTAAATAATAAAAATTTACCAATTTCTTGACTTATTGATGTTTTAAATTAGTAAGTCATTCTCTATAAATATATCAACAGATTTGAAATGCTTTAAGTTTTTCTCCTTTAATGTATTCACATCAAATATCAGTGCAATTTCAGACAACTGTAGGTACAAATCTAACAATTGAAGAAAAGTGCTTATCTTCTAAAATAGATTGTCTATCATTTACTATACACAATATTCAATTCAACATTTTTTACATTTATTAGTGGTTTATTATATTTACATTTAGAACATTTATTACATGTACAATTCAGTGACGCTGACTACATTAATCATGTTGGGCAATCGTTAGCAGTATCCGTTGCCAAATTTTCCATCACCATAAACAGATAGTCAATGCTTCCTAAACAATGATGCTCCCTTCACTGTTCCCTCCTGTGCCTGGTAACCACTAATAAACTTTGGTCTCTATGCATTTGCCAATGTGGAATATACATTCAATGAAATATTACTCAGCCATGAAGAAAAATGAAGCCCTGATAGTTGCTATAACATCGAAGAACCTTGAAAACATTATGCTGAGTGAAGTAAGTCAATCAGAAAAAGACAAATACTGTATGACCATTATTTTTAAGATCATTATTTTGTTTGGCAAAAGTTATGCCATATTTCAACTTACAGTATTTCTAGTTCTAATAGCTGATAAACTAATCAGATGAAAAAACAGAGAAATTGCAGGAAACAAGTTAGATTGGGTTGTTTTACATATTTTTTAAATGTCTGAAGGTTTATGGGAAGAATTTAAATTTGAAATGACATGTGGTTCCTTCGTCAAGTGTCAACGAGTAGGCTAAACTACACGTCCCAGATTCCCTTTCCTATGTTTCTGGTTAGGTTGGACCACTACGGAGATTCTAATGGGATATTTGGAGGGCAGAAGTGAAGAAGCAGCCATTTTGTAGCTCACACATGTCATGGTTTATCTGCTGGCTCACTTCCTAGCATGAGACAACAGCCAGGCCTGCAACTGCACCACCCTCTCTTTGACTGTCCTTCACCTTCTTTGACTCCTGAGTCAGATGTGTGTATTTAGCTCCAGCTTCTGTAGGACACTCATGTGATCAACAAAAACTGACACGAGCTGCAGTTCTTCCTCATGAGTTCTGGTTCATGTTTGTGGACTCCAGCTCATTCTTATTCTCCCCTACGTTACAACCATCTTCTTTTCCCTTCCCAAATGCCTTCTCAGTGGACATTAGGCATGAAGAAAACAACATTATGAAGACTACTTAACCAGTTTCCACAATGCATAAGATCAAATCCTAGGGTCTGCTTCTCTGATTGAACTTTGACAGACACAGTAGAACTGAGTGAACCCAATGGGTTGACTCTGTAAGTTATTTAATAGCCAGATTCCATTTCATGTCAATGAAGATGACTCAGGTGGACCAAAGCCAGATGAATAAATCCAAATGGTCAATCAAAGGGAGAGATAATACAATTATCTATTACTAATTATGTTTATTTTCTCTTATGCTAGTACTGTTGTCTTTAGTTGCTGTCGAGTCGATTCCCAACTCATAGCAACCCTGTGTGACAGAGTAGAACTGCCTCATAGGATTTTCTAGTTTTTTTCTAATCTTTACGGGAGCAGATCGCTATGTCTTTTCTCCTGAGGTGCTGCTGGGTAGAATCAAACCACCAACATTTTGGTTAGCAGCTGAGTGCTTAGCCATTGTGCTGCCAGGACTCCTTGTTCTTGCTGTAAATAATAAAAATTTACTAATTTCTTGACTTTCTGCTGTTTTAAATTAGTAAATCGTTCTTTATAAATACATCAACAGACTTGAAATGCTTTAAGTTTTTCTTTTAATAGATTCTACTTCAAATATCAATGCAATTTCAGACAACTGTAGGAACAAATCTAACAACTGAAGAAAGGTGCTTATTTTCTAAAATAGCTAGATTGCCTATCATTTACTATACATTAAATGTCAAAAGAATAAACTTCACTTTTGAAGACTTAAGAAATCTTTTTGAATAAAATTATTTTGACTTTCCTATTTTCCCCTTAAGTATAATCAGAAAAAGAAATATTTTGGAGATAATAAAATAGAAGAGTAAGGAATACAGAAATGATGGATCCATTTTTTGGTATGTATTTTTTACAATTATGAAAAAAGGATTCTGAACATTATATATTTCTTAATCGAGGCTCCCACTGGTTGCTCTCAAAATAGGACATTCATTGGAAGAAAGGGGGGGTCCAGTATAAGAGCACCGTCTCTCTCCCGATCACAGTCACAAGACCATGTCCCCTCAGTAAGTCTATAGATATTCTCATCTGGACACCATAAAATCCCTGTAATAACACTTGACACCTATTTTCAAATGACTTTATTTCTAAAATTGAGCTGCTTTGTGCTAAATTAATTCAGAAGGGCATAAAAGAACACAGGATGCATTAAGGAACTGCCATTGCTATAGCAACTGAAGGGAGAATTATAATTAATTATTTTTAACCCATATGTATATTTTATAGGAACTTTTGAAAGGAAGAAAGTAGAGCTCAGGAAGTTAAGCATCAAATGGGAAACTGCATATGATTTGAAAAGTTTCTTTCTGTGTTACTAATATGATAAATACTCTCCTATCATCTTTACAAAGGCGCCCTGGTAGCGCAGTGGTTAAAGCACTTGACTGCTAAACTAAAGGTTGATAGCTCAAACCCAACAGCTGCTCTATGGGAGAAAGATGTGGCAGTCTGCTTCCATAAAGATTTTCAGCCTTGCAAACCCTATGGGGCAATTCTCTGTCCTATAGGGTTGCTATGATTCAGAATCGACTCCACAGCAATGGATTTTTGGTTAGATTATCTCTACACCAATTTATTCGCCTGACCAACAGCAGAGAAATGTCCTGGCCTAATCCATGGAATTTCTATGGGGAATTACTAATGGACTTCAATAGAAAGCTCTCTGCAAACTGAGATCGCTCACAAAATGTTTCACAGTAAAAACAGGCCTCATTCTCATACACTCTAAAGTCATCAAACTCTTGAACTTGGTGGCCAAATTGTCCTCTGAGCTATTTCAAGACATTCTTTTAGGCAAGAAAAAAAAAAAAGATCTTACAGATACTGAATCCTAGATGAACAGAGGACTCAGCTTGAAACTCTAATTCTAACTGCTTTACTCTCCCCCTAACCAATACCATCAAAATTTAATAAGACATTTTCTTTCATCCATTAATGGCAGAAAGAAATATAAGGTCTTTCCTTATACAATAAAGCTAATAGAAGGTAAGTTTTGAATTAACTTATTATGACTCTCTGAGAAATCTCTGAAAAAATTATGTTTTCTTTTCTAGACTTGCATATATTAACCTATTCAGAACTGATATTCATTGTGATATATTTGAATTTCAATCTTTTGTTCACATCACTTGGCCTAGGATCTCATTGGAAATTAATTAACAAGCGACTAGAATACTGGCAACCCCAATGTGTATTTCTAATTTTTAACCAGACACTAAAAACCAGTGATGCTTCAGTCCTACAAAATACCATTTAGGTCTGTGTGTGAAAAGAAAGGAGCTTGATGTTCATAACTTTTGTACAACATACAGATTCAAGTAGTATCATTCTCTAATATGCAAATGTGTGCTGGTAAACTCAGAAGGAAATAGTCACCGAGAGTTAACTCTGAGCAAACCAATTTTCCCCACTGCACTATATATGTTAAACCTATGGGTAGTTGGGTGAAGATAGCAGTGCCAACATGTGTATTAATTATATCTAGCATGATTTACTAAACATAAAAAAACTCTGAACTGTCATACTATGATACCCATTGTCCCCACTGAGGCATCAGCAAATGCCCTTTTCTTTTCTAACTTAAAGGTTGAGTCTCTGACTAGAGGCTGTTCCTATCTATTCTGATGATTGCCCACCTACAGGATTCAGTACACAAGATCGGCCTAAGCAGCCTTTGAAGACAAAGAGAGAGCTTCAATATCTACAATTAATGGACACTGCAGACATCCATTTAAGGGTTCTTCAACCCCTACCCCAAGAAATGTGTGATTGTATGGCGTACCAGTAAGACAGATTAAAAAAAAAAAAAAAGATTAGTTTTGATAAATTATGTAGTTTTATGTTGGATAATCTTTTGTTATGTTGAATGATTATATAAGAAGCTAGTCGTTTGAAAAAGTCACTTCCATATATTACTTTAAGAAATAGAGAAAAAGTAAGGTGGTTTACTGTATCCTAAGGGCCCCCTCCACCCTACTTGTCATGGATTGAATCATGTCCCCCCAAAAATGTGTGTATTAACTTGGTTAGGCCATGATTCCCAGTATTCTGTGGTTGTCCTTCATTTTGTGATTGTAATTTTATGTTAAAGAGGATTAGGGCAGGATTGTAACACCCTTACCAGGTCACATCCCTGATCCAATGTAAAAGGAGTTTCCCTGGGGTGTGGCTTGCACCACCTTTTGTCTCTAAAGAGATAAAAGGAAAGAGTAGCTAGCAGAGAGTTAGGGACCTCATACCACCAAGAAAGAAGCACCAAAAGCAGAGCTTGTCCTTTGGACCTGGGGTCCCTGAACCTGAGAAGCTCCTCGACCAGGGGTAGGTTGATGACAAGGAATCTTTCTCCACAGCCAACAGAGAGAGAATGCCATCCCACAGAGAAAGAAAGCCATCCCCTGGAGCTGACACCTGAATTTGGACTTGTAACCTACTGACTCTGAGAAAATAAAATTCTCTTTGTTAAAGCCATCTACTTGTATTTCTGTTATAGCGGTACTAGATGACTAAGACATCACTCCATAGATTGACAAGTCTTATTTCATTTTTTAATTAGTCCCTTCAGGTGACTAATTACTGGGGAGGGGTAGAACTAGGAAGGCCACTGGCCCAAAAGTGATAAGATAAAAAAAATAGGTAAAAAATATTACCAAGGACAGATATACATGACTAGTCACCATACCTTGACCAATGATTCCATGATACTATATGATGTGCTTCTTAAACATCGCCATGTGTTTTACTGTCTTTTCATGCTCAAGCAAATCACCTAATTCATGAGACAAATCCAATGGTGATTTTTTAGGGGAAATATCCATGTTCCATATTTATATCATATGATAATGTCAAAGGAGAAAAAAGCTGTGTATCTTTAGTTCCATAATTAAAAATGTCCACAGCCAAACTACAAACTTTCTAACCTCATCTCAATCATAAACAGTCAAGAAGTATAGGACAAGCCAGCATCCAACTTGTGAAACCATTAATCTCATCTTTATAATTTTGAGGATCTATAAGTCTTTCTTTTGAATTACCTTTCCTTGAGTTTTCCTTATTGTTGAGTAAAAGTCTCAAACAGGGGTAATAGATCTGTATTTTCCTGAGTGGAGCAGATTGTCTGGGATGGCTGCCAAAGAAGCTCTGAATAGAAAGGCCATGTGGTGAACTATGCTGACGGAAAGTCATCAAGCGAATAAAGGAAACTATATGGAGAATTTTCAAGAAGGATTAAAAAGCTTTGTAATTTAAGAGATTCTCTGTCTATGGACCTGGGAAGCACCATTACCTCCAGCTGTTTTCTTTTTCATATCCTATATCACAGTTATTATACTTCTATAGGGTCGCTATGAGTCGGAATCGACTCAACGGCAGTGGGTTTGGTTTTTTGGGTTTTTTTTATACTTCATGCACATCAGAAACCTCCATTCTCAAAATTTCAAATGCAGTATTTCTTTTCTTTAAAGGCCCTTTTACTGAATATCAACATGTCCAAATACCTTGTATCCTTCAAACCTCAGTCCATATGTGGTCTACAGAACCCTTTCAGTCTATCTTTCTAGTCTTCTTTTCCTACCCAAACAATCTCGACCCCACTGTCAACTTACCGATAATAATTTCTTCTTCCTCTGTACTCTTCTGGTAATCTATACCTCTCTTATGGTGTAGCCACATTATCCTGTGACTTAAAGTTATTTACATAACAATTTCGTCTCTTCTAGATTCTTTTTAAGGCAGAGACCATGTTTGTTTTTGTTCTTGTTGTTAGGTACCATTGAGTCAGTTCCGACTCATAGCGACCCTATATGTACATCACTGCCTGGTCCTGTGCCATGCTCACAGTCATTGTTATACTTGACCCCGTTGTTGCAGCCACTGTGTCAGACCATCTTGTTGAAGATATTCCTGTTTTTCATTGACCCTGTACTTTACCAAGCATGATGTCCTTCTCTAGGGACTAATCTCTCCTGACAACATGTCCAAAGTATGTAAGATGTAGTCTCGCTTCTTGGAACGTCTAAGGAGCATTCTGGTTGTACCGCTTCCAAGAGAGATTTGTTTGTTCTTTTGGCAGTCCATGGTATATTCAGTACTCTTCACCAACACCACAATTCAAAGGCATCAATTCTTCTTCTGTCTTCCTTATTTATTGTCCAGCTTTTGCATGCATGTGCTGCAACTGAAAATACCATGGCTTAGGTCAGGCACACCTTAGTCTTCAAGGTAACACCTTTGCTTTTCAACACTTTAAAGAGGTCTTTTGCAGCAGCTTTGCCCAATGCAATGCGGCTTTGATTTCTTGACTGCTCCTTCCAGGGATGTTGATTGTGGATCCAAGTAAAATGAAAAATCCTGGACAACTTCAATCTTTTCTTCACTTATCATGATGTTGCTTATTGGTCTAGTTGTGAGGATTTTTGTTTTCTTTATGTTGAGGTGCAAGCAATACTGAAGGCTGTAGTCTTTGATCTTCATCAGTAAGTGCTTCAAGTCCTCTTCACTTTCAGCAAGGAAGGTGATATTATTTGCATAATGCAGGTTGTTAATGAGTCTTCCACCAATCCTGATGCCCCATTCTTCTTCATATAAAGACCATGTTTAATATGTGATTAACACATGTTTAGGATAGATCTCATAGAACATACAATTATTTCTACAGAAGTATGTACTTTAATATAGGTTTTCAGAAACCAGCCTCCTTAATGGAAATTGTTCTTGGTAAGTTTTGGGGCAAAATAAGGGAAAATATCATTGAAAGAGACCAGCCTCATGTTCAACATACATCACAGACCACGGAACCTGTTTCAAGTTTTGCAGAAGTGTTGTGCTCCTGACCAGTAAATCCTTGGTCAGCTGCAATCTTGCAGGTTTACTTTCTATGTTAACTTGCTCACTCTCCCACCCAGTGTAAGATATCCCCTTATATATAATACTGAAGTATCTCTGAGAAGTAATGTTACCAGTATATTCATCCATGTTCTGGAAATTTACAACTCTGTTTCCATCAATTATTTTATAATACCTTTGTTAAAGTTAAACTCAGCATTTTGACCATTAGCTTCTGAAATTCCTAGGCAATCTATAATTTTAAAAAACTAAAGAAGTATTATTGTTAACAACTTCCTGCCAGAAAATAAATGCACATTCACAAAATTTTGCATATACGATCAGGAGGTTCACAAAGACTCTAAAGCTCATCCATGTTCCCATGGTTACAAATTCTTGGTCAAAATGGTTTGATTAGTTGAATGAATGTGGAGAGATGAGTTCCTTTATATGGCCTTTTGCCCTGCTTCTTTGGAAAAACAGACTGAGAGATTCCACCCCCTACCCCACCCCACCAAGCCTGAAGGAAACCCTGGTGCCATAGTGCTTATAAGCTATGGCTGCTAACTAAAAAGTCTGCAGTTCGAATCCACCAAGCACTCCTTGGAAACCCTATGGGGCAGCTTTAGTCCATCCTTTAGGGTCAACTATGAGTCGGGATCAACTGGATGGTAATGGGTTTGTTTGTTCGTTCGTTTGTTTTTAAGCCTCAGGAGTTACCTTTGCCCTAGTTTTCTACCCCATATTGTCAGACCCAGACATAGAAAAATAAGGTTCGCAGTGTTTTAAAATTTCTTTGTATGTTTTTCTGGGCACAGGTTGACAGTAAGACAAGTCCCAAACCCTCATTCTTGTACAACCATCACTATTAACGCTAGTGAAATATAAATATTGCAGGAGCTTTTTAAATAATCGATTTTAAAACATGAGGCATTTTAATGAAAACTGGTTGGAATACACAACTAACATTTATTAAGTGTCTACAATATACCAGTCTCTTACCATTCTTTGTGTAATAAATCCTTTTAATGTATAATTCCAGTTTTACTAAAGAGAAAACTGAAACCCTGACAAGAGAGATAACCTGCCCCAGACATGTTAGTTGCTGTCGAGTCGATTTCAACTCATAGCAACCCTATAGGACAGCACAGAATTGTCCCATAGGGTTGTCTAGGCTTTAATCTTTACAGGAGCAGATAGCCAGGTCTTTCTCCTACAGAGCCACTGGGTAGGTTTGAACCGCCGACCTTTTGGTTAGCAGCCAAGTGCTTAACCACTGCTCTACCAGGGCGCCTTGCCCCAGCCATACATATAAATAAACGGGAGAGACAGAGACAGGAAACATACACAGGATTTCCAGCTCACATTCTTCTCCTGAATCATGGGGTTCGTAGTAATATTTTGTTCTTAACTATAAGACCTTTATTTTTTTTTTAATTGACACAATGGGATTTTGACAATAATAATAATTTGCAAATGTTTTCCATAAACCACCAAATGCCTGTTGTTTATAAAAGTAAAGAAAGAAAAAAAATCCTATCTTTTGAGATTAAATGGTCTATAGAAGAGCACAGAAAAATGTTAGAAAATGAAGCTTTTCTAGCTGCAACAGCTCAGAGAAAAATGAGATGTGGGCAGAATTTAACACAGTTAGGTTCTACTTTATATATATATATATATATATATATGCTTGGAATAGCTGTTTCCTTAATTTTATATCTTCCCACAGAAAGTGGGAACTCTTACATTGCTCCTGGGAATTTGACTCAAGAAAGGAAGTGCAATTACCAATCACTCTTCTAAGACCTAAAGATCTTTTCAAACCCTTCGCTGAGTCTGCTCTGATTGTGAAGTCTGTTGAAAAGTCTAAAAGCCCATGTCCTCTGACACCCTCAGATTCAAACACCTCAGAAGAGAATTAAAAACCAATGTAGTATCTGAAAAGACAGAAGCATGCCACATCTGCAAGGCGTATCTTTAGCAGAGGCATCAATAATTTTACCTGCACCCTTGGCACACGGTATTCAATTTTACCAGATGACACTGCTGCCTCCCTGTATGCAAAATATTAAATTGTTATTATTGTTAACTGATACAAATAAAAAAAATCGCATTTAAAAAAATCTCTCTGAAATTGTGAAATAACAAAGAGAAAAGTAATATATCTCACTTCCACAACTAGGCGAGAAGATATATGGTATTCATTCGTCCTTTAAGTAAAAGACAATTTAAGCAAGAAAGTTTACAAGAAATGGATGATTTTACTTTATAGATTACAAGTGCAGTGAGTGGAATGATCTCATTTAATCTTCCATATTTTTGTGAGCTATTATGGTTTTCAATTTACAGATGGAACATAACCTGTTGAAGTTATGTGAAAAATAGAGAAAAAAGAGAGATACACATATAAAATGCCTAGCATCATGCCTCTTTACAATTAGGTGAACAATTAAAAACATATGACAGATAGAGTACAGAGAACACAGGATGGAGGGAAGTGGAAAGAAAAGAAGAAACAAAGCTCTTATGAAATTTCCGACTTCTGATGATATAATTAGTTCTACTAAGATGTAAGAAGATTTTCATTTCCAGATTTTGAAAGAAAACTTATTTATCATAGCACGCTGACACATTTTTTAAAACGTTAGACTTTTGGAGGTTAAATAAGAGAGAGAAATGCAATAGCACATATCCAGGTTTTTGAGATACAGTTGTCTGCTTTATAAAAATAATTTGGTAAGAATTATTTAAATATATGGTATGGATTCCTGCCTCTCCTGTTTAGAATCTTGCTGGTAAGTAAATATTTATATGCGTCACACAAGTATCACATTCTAGGGTCAGAAGATAATCAGTCACATGCCAAAATTTCTGGAACAGACAAGGAATGCCACAGGGAGTGAGAAAGAGAAGAAGACAGATAGGGGCTGGAGTAAGCTGAAAATGTGGTAGAAGAACTAAGAAATATATACTGTTTAGACAGGTAGAGGAGAAGCAAACAGAAACATGTGCAAAGAGGAACATGCAGAAATGAGCAAGATACATGCTAGAAGAAAGGCCTGATCGAAGTAGAGACTTATTCTGGAAAATAATAGGAGGGAATTTGTATTGAAGGAGCCCTGGCAGAGCAATGGTTAAGCATTTGGCTGCTAACTGAAAGGTCGGCAGTTCAAACTCACCAGCCACTCTGTGGGAGAAAGATGTGGCAATCTGCTTCTGTAAAGATTACAACCTAGAAAACCCTATGGGGCAGTTCTGCTCTGTCCTGTGGAGTTGCTATGAGTTGGAACAGACTCAGTGGTAATGGGGAATTTGTATTGATGGGGTGGAGCTTTAGGAATAACCAGTAAGGAAAAACCAGTTGTCACTGACAATGTTGACTCTAACTTATGGTGACCCCATGCGTATCAGGGTAGAACTACACTCTATAAAGGTTTTTAATGGCTGATTTTTCAGAGGTAGGTCACTAGGCAGTTCTTCTGAAGAACCTCTGGGTGAACTCAAACCTCCAGCCTTTCAGTTAGAAGCCGAGCACATTAACATTTGCATCACCCAGGGACACCCCGGTAAGGAAAGGGGCCATTACAAATAATATTACCAAAGCATATACAACATATATGGGGCCAGCTATCTGATTCACTGCATTCAGCACGCTTGTTGCAAAGGAATACTGCCAATAACTACAGATCAGCTTTTAACGTTAGCTGAGTTGTACCAATGTCAGTTTTATATTTTTTCTGAAGTTGGTTTTCACATTTTCTTTCAAAAATGCAAAAGCTCCTTTTCCAACATTTTACTTCTAAATATCCATTTTAGGTTTGTTTTGAAGAAAGCTCTTAGAAAAGTGATCATTGTTACTAATCACATATACCTGAACACATAAGTGACCTTCGTTTCTTACTCAGGTTCTAAATCAATTGTATGCTTTCCCCTTTGATCTGCTCAACAATTAGCACTCTTACAGGCAGAGACATTTAATTAAAGCAAAAGTTTAGTAGACACTAGGTTGGCCAGGGAAAAATAATTACATTATGAACTTTAACCTTAATATAGCTTCATTAAAATATTCTGAGGAATAAAAGAAATTGACAGTTTGCCACCACTGTCTACTTGATCTTAATCATATGTTTTTCTTACTTGATCAGATACTGAATTGAATTTTTATATGAGAATAATTTTTTATTTATTGAATCCAACTATGCACCAGGTCTTGTATCTTTTCAAAAATCTCTCATGCAATTATCCCAACAAATCTATATGATAACAATTGATACCTCAGTTTAACAGATAAGAAAGCTTGGTGAACCTACCTAACTTTCCAAAGATCTCTCAGTTAACAAGAAGATGAATCAGGTTCCAAATTCATAAACTTTTCCACTACACCATGATGCTTCCATGGTGATTATAACATATATAAACGTGAAACTATATTGTGATTTCAAATTTATTACCAACTAGCTCAATACATTAGTAATCTTTAAACAAAACTGTATCCATACATTATTAATCTATTCTTTCTAGAGAACTAGCAGTAAAAATTGCCTTCCAATAATCCTTCAGCATTTCTAGAAAAATTCTTATGCCCTAATTTCTGTGGTTAGGCAATGGTTAAGCATTTGGCTCCTAACTGAAATGCTGGCGGTTCAAACCCACCAACAGCTCTGTGGAAGAAAGATGTGGTGGTCTACTTCCATAAAGATTACAGCCTTAGAACCCTACAGGGCGGTTCTACTCGGTCCTATAGGATGGTCTCTATGAGTCAGAACTGACTTGACGGCAATGTGTTTGGTTTGGTTTAACTTCTGTGGGCCAGGTAGATGAATAGATGGTAAATTAGGATCTGAGGACAACTGAAGACATTAGCACATTACCTGTTCACCAAGGTCATTTGCCATTTTCCACTGCATGAGGTCTATTTTGGTATAATGATTTTGAAAGCATTAATTAGAAAGGAAGGACTTCCTTGTTAATTCATAAGCTCATCAGTGTTAAGCAAGTACTTGGATGCTGGCTAATTCTTCATTCTCTTGAACATATCATCAGATTCTTTATTCTACCCAAAGTCATCCAATAAGATGCATGTTAATAACGAATTTAAAGAAGTTAATTCTGGGAAGCAGGAAGAATTAATTGTTTTTTTGTAAATTAATAAATTTCTTTTCAACACCTCAACACAGTTGATTTTGAAAGAGAAGAGTTTTCCATGATTCAATTTGATAACCATTTAAAAAGTTTGATTACTTTTCTCAATTTAGGCTTCAAAACACTTAAATTTCACAAAAGGAAGCAAATTTGGCTGCATTTCCATTGATCAGCATTTCCACAGTAATCAAGTAGTCCAAACTTTGTTGGGAAATGAAGTATCCAATTGGGCAAAATTCTTGTATTTCTTAACTGTCTTAAGGCTTGACATTTGGAATAGCAAAAAATCAAGATAGATTCTATGAACTACAGGCATATGTCATTTTATTGCGTTTTTCACAAATTGAAAGTTTGTGGCAACCCTGCATTGACCAAGTCTATCAGTGCCATTTTCTAAACAGCATGTGCTCACTCTGTGTCTATGTATCACATTTTGGTAATTCTTGCAGTATTTCAAACTTTTTCATTATCATTATATCTGTTATAGTGATCTGTGATTAGTGATCAATGTTTGATGTTACTATTGTAATTGTTTTGGGATGCCACAGGCCACACCCCTATAAGACAGTGGACTTAATAGATATTTGTTGTATATGTTCTGACTGCTCCACTGACTAGCCATTCCCTTGTCTCTCTCCTTCTCCTGGGACCTCCCTATTCCCTGAGATGTGAAAATATTGAAAATAGGCCAGTTAATAACCCTACAATGGCCTCTAAGTGTTCAAGTGAAAGGAAGAGTCACATGTCTCTCACTTTAAATCAAAAGCTAGAAATGATTAAGCTTAGTGAGGAAGGCATGTTGAAAGCCAAGACAGGCCAAAAGCTAGTCCTCCTACACCAGTTAGCCAAATTGTGAATGCAAAATAAAAGTTCTTGGAGGAAATTAAAAGCGCTCCGCCGGTGAACACAGGAACGATAAGAAAGAGAAACAGCCTTATTACTGATATGGAGAAAGTTTTAGTGGTCTGGACAGACCAGAACATTCCCTTAGGCCAAAGCCTAATTCAGAGCAAGGCCCTAACTCTCCTTAATTCTCTCAAGGCTAAGAGAGGTGAGGAAGCTGTAGATGAAAAGTTTGAAGCTAGCAGAGGTTGGTTTATGAGGCTTACGGAAAGAAGCCATCTCCATAACATAAAAGTGCAAGGCGAAGGAGCAAGTGCTAATGTAGAAGCTTCAGCAAGTTCTCCAGAAGATCCAGCTAAGGTAACTGATGAAGGGGCTACACTAAACAGCAGATTTTTCAGTGTAGACAAAACAGCCTTGTATTGGAAGAAGATCCCATCTAGGACTTTCATAGCTAGAAAGAAGTCAATGCCTGGCTTCAAGGCTTCAAAGGACCAGCTGACTGTCTTGTAAGGGGCTACTCAGCTGGTGACTTGAAGTTAGTTGAAGCCAATGCTCATTACCAATCCAAAATCCTAGGGCCCTTAGGAATTATGCTAAACCTATTCTGCCTGTGCTCTGTAAATGGAAAAACAAAGCCTCCATGAGAACACGTCTGTTTACTACATGGTTTACTGAATATTTTAAGTCCACTATTGAGACCTACTGCTCAGAAGAAAAAAAAAAAAAAAGATTCCTTTCAAAATATTACTGCTTATTGACAAGACACCTGGTCACCCAAGAGCCCTGATGGAGATGTACAAGGGGATTAATGTTGTTTTCACACCTGCTAACATAACATCCATTCTGCAGCCCATGGATCAAGGAGGAATTTCGACTTTCAAGTCTTATTATTTAAGAAATACACTTCACAATTCTATAGCTGCCATAGATAGATTCCTCTGAGGGATCTGGGCAAAGTAACTTGAAAACCTTCTGGAAAGGATTCACCATTCTACACACCATTAAGAACATTCGTGATTCATAGGAGGAGTTCAAAATATCAACATTAACAGGAATTTGGAAGAAGTTGAATCCAGCCTTCATGGGTGACTTTGAAGGGTTCAAGCCTTCAGTGGAGAAGTAAACGCAGATGTGGTAGAAATAGCAAGAGAACTAGAATTGGAAGTGGGGCCTGAAGATGTGACTGAATTGCTACAATCTCACGATAAAAATTTAATGGATGATGAATTGCTTCTTGTGGATGAGCAAAGAAAGTGGTTTTTCGAGATGGAATCTATTCCTGGTGAAGATGTAGAAATGTTTTCATTGTTGAAATGACAAAAAAGGCTTTAGAATATTACATAGACTTAGTTGAAAAAGCAGGGGCAGGGTTTGTGAGGATTGATTCTAATTTTGAAAGAAGTTCTCCTGTGGGTAAAATGCTATCAAACAGCATCACAAGCTACAGAGAAAGGAAGAGTCAATTGGTGCGGCAAACTTCATTGCTGTCTTATTTCAAGAAATTGCCCCAGCCACCCCAGCCTTTAGCGACCACTACCCTAATCAGTCAGCAGCCATCAAGATTAGGGCTAGACCATTCCCCAGCAAAAAGATTACAACTCACTGAAGGTTCAGAGGATGGTTACCATTTTTAAGCAATAAAGTATTTTTTAATTAAGATACGTACATTGTTTTTTTAGACATAATACTAATGCATATTTAATACACTATGGTATAGTATAAAAATTAAATTGTGTGACTGCCTTTATTGCGATATTCACTCTACTGCAACGGTCTAGAACCAAACCCGCAATATCTCTGAGGTATGTGTGCAGTGGAAAGGGCATTGGACTGAATTGGAGGCATGCATTCTGATTCCAGCTCTGCCACCCAGGGACCAGCTGTGTGACTTTAAGAAAGACATCTAACTTCTCAGGAACTCAATTTTTTTCATCCATTCAACAAAGGGGCTTGGCAAGATTCTCACTAAATTCCTCTTTCCTTCATGATTGGCTACGATGAACTTTACACCAATTGTGTGTAGATCTTGGAAAAGCAAAGCCTTTTGATTCACAGCTCAAAAGCTGAGTAATGGTTTTCAGTTTTTCAGCCTGATAAGCCTCAGGAAGGTTTTTATGTATGAATCCACCCTGAAGTTTCCTTTGGAATTCTAGGACTCCTAATGAAACATATACCTCATGATTCAAGATGTGATATTTACCTAATTTTTTTTCTTAGTAACAAATGTGGGAGGGAGCTATAAAAATCTGAGTGGGAGAAACGTTCTTAAATTAGCTGCAGTAGTGGTGTGGGTTAGTCACAGGAAACCCAAATTACATAGACGCTTGCAGCAACACTCTACACGTTTGACAAAACTGGACAGACCTGGAAAAGCAGGCTGATTATTCTCACCATACAAGGTAAACTATAGCTTCAAGTTCAAAGTGCAGAAGGCAAATTAAACTTCAATCCAAAAATATACTCTGAAGTCTTCTTAAAACCAAACAATAAGTTAGCTTAACTAGTAAAGAATGTGGAAACCCTGGTGGCGTAATGGTTAAGTGCTACGGCTGCTAACCAAAGGGTCAGCAGTTCGAATTTGCCAGGCACTCCTTGGAAACTCTATGGGGGAGTTCTACTCTGTCCTATAGGGTCGCTATGAGTTGGAATTGACTCGAGGGCACTCGGTTTGGTTTTTTTTTTTTTTTAGTAAATAATGTCTGCCTGGAGCATTGTGCTCTTTTAAGATCTATCTATATGGGATCAAATGGACCACAGCAATTCAAAAGATTAGACAGGAAACTTAGGCGGCAGTGAGTTTATGTTAATGCAGAAGGAACAACTTGGAAAAGGAGGGTAAGAATGTTTGCACAGCTCAAAGAATGCAATTAATCTAACTGAATGGCACATGCAGAAACGGTTAAATTGGTGTGTGTTGTGTTTATTCTCAACAACACCAAAAATAAAATAAATTATTTTAAAAAGAGGATCAGAATTTGACTAAAAGACAGAAATCTAATTTGTAACTTTGCGTGAATCAGAAAATAAATGTCTGCGAGAAGAAAAAGAGATCACGAGCACGTAAAAGATGTCAAGGATGTCAGGCTAAAACAGGATACAAGCAAAGAACTCAACTTCTACCAGTATCAGAATGCTGTTAAATACTTCCCAGCATTGGTACATTTACAAAACCAACCAATCAATGATAGGAGAAATAGGGATTAAAGAAAATCGATTTCTACAAACATCTGTGTTCAGCTTCAGCTGAGATAACTGACGGTTCAGCCAGCTTAAATTGCAAGGGAAAATGCCTATATAAGGCAAAAGCTTATCTCACACAAGATTAACAAGACATTTTTAGCTGTCAGGTTTTAAGACAAAGATATAAAAATTCTACTGCTACTACCTCACCTGCAACAGTACCTCAGAGCTTTCCAGATATTTTATTTATTTTCTTGAAACTCCAACTAGGCAGGATTAGTATTATCATCAATTGTGCACATGAGAAATAGAAAGTTCAGAAAGGTTAAGCGGCTTAGCCAAGTCCATATTATTAGGAAGAGGCAGAAGTGGGACTCCAACTTATGCCCCCTGAGTAAAGAAACCTTTCTGCTCTGATTCCCAAAAATGATTTAATTAGAATATGTCCTTTAAAGTCTACTTGTATGGATGCCTTGTTTTATAATGAGCTATATGGTTGTCCAAGGTTAAATCCTATTGCTAAATTTTAAAAAAGGATTCAGTAGTGACCCAAAGGACAAAACCTCCCCGGAAAACTTCCCTCCCCTTCAGGTAGCACCAATTTCCTTTTCGCCCATACACAAAAGACATTAGTATGTGATGCTAGAATTGTTGATCCAGTTACAATTTTGGCTCAGAGAAAGAATAATACAAATATCTCTTCCAACAACTGAGCAAGGGATACTGTGAAAGTGAACTCCCAAATAGCTGATGCCTAAAAACTGAAACAAGAGCTACTCTTCCTGCTTTTAACTCCTGGGTTTCCTGAGTCTGATTTCCCCCATACCTCTCTTTCGGTTGCTCTTGCAGCGTATGCATGTGTGACAGATGACATGATAATTTTAAAAAATTTGGTTTCATGCAGTAGACTCCCCAGTCTAGGTAACAAAATTAAATTACATACTAAGAGCCCTGATTTGTGCGAGGGCGAAAGAGGCGAAAAGAGAAAGCTGCTGTTGTTGTCCCTGCTGCGTCACAGGCAGCTTATTTCCTAGGAAACTCCCAAGCAAAAAAAGGAAGCAGCTTATTAGACATGGGCAAAGGCTTGTTGTTTAAATGAGGGTTTTCTAATCCTTTCTCCTTCTCCTACTCCTAATTTCAAAAGTAGTGGCAAGCATTGATTATAAAATGTCACTGGCACTTTGCTGTTAATCTATTTGATAATATCTATTTGGGCTTTAATATCTACTTGGGTTTTAGAGCATTTCAGGGTAAGTGTACTGCTAACTTTTTAAGATATCTTACTTAAAATCTACCTTGAAAGGGAGAATAAAAAAGAGCAAACTAATTAAGAAGGCTCAGCCTCAAACTGACCTTAGACCAAGATTCAAGGGCGGAAGTGACATTGAACAGCACAGAAGTCGTGTCCCACAGACGATAGATAAGTGACTTGTGCCACAATCTAATTTATCCAGATAGTCTGGAAACTCCTGGGATCTGACTGGCAGGATGACCCCACTGCCACATGCCAAGATCGGAGGAGATCTCCAAGTTCCTTTGAACAGCAATCCTAATAAAGCACCACTGAAGCTCCAACACATTACAACCTCACAGTGAGAAGTTCTGCCCCTATTAATTATGCAAATCCTATGAAATGTCAAGAAGGAAAACAAGATTCTGGGCTTGTTTTTACAATTTCAATTAAGGAAGAGTGGTAAAAAGCTTTTGGATCAAGATGTTGAAGTGAGCATCCACATTTCTCTTCCTTTTGTACTCAAATTCTGTTAAAATTACAACCAAACAGTTCAAAAAGGATTAAATTCACTAACAGGGCTGAGAAATAGAAGTGAAATATCAGCAAGCCCGTGATTTACGTAATGCTGGAGGCATATGGGATTTTATTCACGAATAACCAAAGTCGAGGGAGGTATCACCCAGAAAGTACACACAAGAATGATGTAGTGGGGATGAGAGATTTTCTTTTGGCTGAGCTCTTAGCAGTTTAATATCAAGGTAGGCAATTACAGAAGTGCCAGAGTGGAGTAGAGCAAAAATCAAAGCATTTAATTGAGAACACTTTCCAGAAAAGTTGCTCAATTTGAGCTACCTTTTTTCCACCCCATCTTCCTTTCACGAGCAGCCGCAAAGTGTACACCCAGGCTAACATAGAATTTCTCTCTAAAGAAATGGAACTAGCCCAAGGGAAAAACTCTCAGAACTTTAATGGGTTATATGTAGGGTGACCATATGTTTTATTTTTCAAGCCAGAACACTGTTGAAAGTGAACCAGTAAACCAGTTGCCATCCAGTCTATTTCGACTCATGGGGACCTCATGTGTCAGAGTAGAACTGTGCTCCACAGGATTTTCAATGGCTGTGATCTTTTGGAAGTAGATGGCCAGGACTTTCTCCCAAGGAGCCTCTGGATGGACTCAAACTGCCAACTGTTCGGTTAATAGCCAGGTGTTTAACCGTTAGCACCATACATGGGGATGTTAGTAATGGTGCTAAGACAACAGGTGTAAACTAAGACTGTGGAGGGCAAACCCATGAGTGTGGTCACTCTAGCTATGTGTATCCAGAAATACTGATCTTCCCAGCCCTGAGCTGAGTAGGGCCTGAGGCAGCCAGAGGCCCCAGGCCAGACTGAGCAGCCTCAATCTGTTTACCACAATGAGCCGTCAAAAGTTGTCATTTTCTATGTGTGTTATGCAAAATAAGCACCACAGGGAGCACTGGGTTGAAGCAGAAGTCACATATCCATGGTCCTGAGGTTTGTTTGCTTTGGCCATGGACTATTTGAACAAAAGATCAACTCAATGTTTAACCATCAGGAAGCTGCATATGAAAACAGGAATTTTCCATTCTTCCTGGAAAAATAAAAAAGACTGTCTGACCACATTAAAGCCATATTCCCTTCTAGAAACAATCCAATGGGCCTGTAGAGTGGCAAAATTCTCCCATCAGGAAGCTTCGCTTATTTACCCAGAATGTCCTTTAAATGTGTTTCTACCGTCAGTAGTAAATCTTTTCCCATTTTGGCCCTGTGGTGGGGAAGGTACAGCTGACCTCTGCTTCACAATTACAGACCCTAAAGTGAAGCTGGTCCTGCCTGCCTATCAGCCTGCCCCATCCACATTCCCAAAGCCCAGCTCTGCTCCTCCCGTAACCATCCACCCGATCCTTCATTCATAATGTTAGCCACCCAAGGGTCACAAAATATTTGAGCAAACCCAACAGTAAGAAAGAGAAAATTCAAAATTCCAAGATGAACAAATGAAATCACTGAATTCCCTAACTGCCTTTCCATACTATTTCAGGTATTACTCCATATTACTCTCTACATGGCCCTTTCCACTCTCTGAGTATTTATTTACTTGTTTGTTTATTGACTGTCTCCTCACTATAGCAATTTTAACTATTGGTCATCCTTATATTCCTGGCACCTAAGTCTATTTTTTTTTTAAGATATAGACTACTACAGGAGAAGCATTTTGTGAATATATTATTTAGTGGTAGGGAAAAAAACCACTAGACAAAATACAAACAGAAACGGTTAGAAGTGCCTCCCTCAGTAGTATGTGACTAGAGGTGGGAGAAGGATGATCTTTTTCTAATTGTTTTAAACAAATGCATACAAATTTGATTTTTATTATTATATGCATTTATTATTTTATAGCAATTTAAGAAACAAAGAATGCAAAGAAACTATCATTGAGTTTAAAAAAAAAAAAAATATCACTTCCTAAGCTTATAATTGTTCCTTAACACAATAACCTACAATGCACATCTCCAAGGAAACCAAAGAGTTTATCTGAGTGACCCAAATAATTATTTGTTTGCTTGCTTGTTGGCAGATTTGGCCTTGAACTTTTTAATTGTGCTTTAGGTGAAAGTTTACAGAGTAAATTAGTTTCTAATTAAACAATTAATACACATTTTTTGTGACATTGTTGCCAACTCCACAACGTGTCAACATTCTCCCCTTCTCCACCCCATTTCCCTGTTTCTTTTTGTCCAGTTTTCCTTTTTCTTCTTGCCTTCTCATCTTTGCTTTTGGGTTGGTGTGTCCATTTAGTCTCATATACATGATTGAACTACAAAGCACATTCCTCACAAGTGTTATTGTTTGTTTTATAAACCTGTCTAATCTTTGGGTAAACAGTGAACTTCGGGAGTGACTTGAGTACTGAGTTAAAAAGGTATCCAGGGGCCATACTGGAAACCCTGGTGGCGTAGTGGTTAAGGGCTACGCCTGCTAACCAAAAGGTCAGCAGTTCAAGCCACGAGGTGCTCCTTGGAAACCATATGAAGCAGTTCTACTCTGTCCTTTAGGGTAGCTCTGAGTCAGAAACAACTCGATAGCAATTGGTCTGGCTTTTCGGTTTGGGGGCCATACTCTTGGGGTGAACTTTTCTAATCTGACTGAAAAGCGTACTGGTTTCCAGTATGGGTTGTGCAGTCAGGCAGCCCAGGATCCACATCCTTGCTCTGCCACTTGTGCTCCCCTGTGTGTCCTCAGCTCTCTAAGCATCAGTTTCCTCAGTCATAAAATAAGGTCATCATGAAGACGAAAAAAGATAACATGGAAAAGCTGCTCAATAAATATCAGCAAATCTATTATATATTTATAGGCCCTGGTGGCACAGTGGTTAAGTGCTCAGCTGCTAACTGAAAAGTCAGTGGTTCAAACCTGCCAGCTGCTCCCCTGGAGAAAGATGTGGCAGTCTGTTTCCAAAAGGATTACAGCCCTGGAAACCTTATGGGGCAGTTCTACTCCGTCTTAAAGGGTTGCTATCAGTTGGAATTGACTCAATGGCAATGTCTTTTTTTTTTTTTTTAAATGTTCAAATATTTAAATCTCTGAAATAGATGATAGCTTAACCATCTTTTCTATGACCATTTATCTAGTACCAACTGCATGCCAGTAGCTGTAATGAATCCTGGGATGACAAATAAATAAAAGACAAGGATATGAACTGTGAACATAAGATCTTTATCTCTATGCTCTTTATAATCTTAGATTTCTAAAGATGAGAAATTAAAGGAGGCAAATGGCTAGAGATGCTTTGAGTGCAGAAACCTGTCGCCTTCCTCTATACTCTCGAATTTTTCTTAAGATGATAGCTTAACCATCTTTTCTATGACCATTTATTGAGCACCAACTGCATGCCAGTAGCTGTGATGGTTAATGTTATGTGTCGACTTTGCTAGGCCATGATTCTCAGTATTATGTAATTATCCTTTATTTTGTGATCTGATATAAGGCGAGTGTCCTTGAGGATGTGGCCTGCATTTATTATATATGGATGCTCTGGCTAAGTTCTTTTTCTCTCTCCCAATCCTGTGTCTGACTCATCATCATCTGACCTTCAGTCCTTGAGACATGAACCAGCAGCCTGTCACCTGACCTAAAGATTTTGGGGTTCAGTAGCTCCTGCAGCCCCATGAGCCAGCAGCCTGCTGTCTGATTTGCTGATTTTGGCATCATCAGCCCCCACAACCACGTGAGCCAGGAGAATCCTCCAGCCTGATGCCTGACCCATGGATTTGGGGCTTGCCAGCCTCTACAACTGTGTGAGCCATCTCCTTGAAATCTCTCTCTCTATATATATATTTACACTCTTCACTGGTTTTGCTTCTCTAGAGAACCTAGCCTAAGACATATTCTTTCCTCTCAAACTTTCTTTTTTTTTTGGATACATGAGTTTTAAGATTAGTCACTCAATTCTTTTGCATCAGCATGTGGGCACAAATTAACTTTAAAATATTAGTCCTATACTCTACTTCTGACAGATAAAGTACCGAAGTTAGGGTAAACTTAGGAAAAAATAGAAAAAGACATTTCTAGGAGGTATAGTAAGCTGCGCAGCCCCAGGACCAGCAGTCAAAGGAAAATTAGGAGCTTCCTATTAGCAAAAAAATCTTTTTGCACAATGCAAAAACAAAATAGTCTATATAAAAATAGGTATTAGCTAATAAAGAGAAGTAATAATTTTTAAAAATCAGATGCTAGCTCTGTGCTCGGCATATTTCTGTTCTTTAATAATTTACTACTTAAAATAGAAATAGGTGAGCTCTGACTCAAGACATCAGACCTACTGTGCCCTCTACCTACCACCTCATGTCTCCAAAAATTAGAGAAAAGTTATTTCTAATAAATTCAATTTGCCAGTTGAAAAACTACAAGAGATTCCCTTGGTGAGCAATAACCCAAGAGAAACTCTAGAAAAAGAAAGAAAAAAAGATTAAAGAAGAAAACACACAGTAGAGATTCCTGCAAAAAGAAGTAGATCTGAGGATGCCCTGAGCATGGATGGGACAGATATTGGACTCTGGGGCCACCAACAGAAGGACTAGGTGGATACTTCAGTGACAGCAACCAGATGGACTGACTTTTTCACATGACCAAAATGCTACACATCAGCAACTGAGCTACATGTTCCCAGACAGCAACATGGGTAGGAGAAATAAGTAAGGTCCCCCGTGACTGTTGACATTCAGGAGGGATGAAGAACCCACATGCCTAAAAGAATAGTAAAAATAACTAACTGAAATGGATAGTGGTGATACTCGTACAACATGATGAATGTAATCAATGTCACTGAAGTATATTTGTAAAAAATGTTGAACTGGGAAATATTTTGTTATATATGCTTTTACCACAATAAAACTGTATATATATATATGTTTTCTACTCAGAAACGTTTTTCCCAACCCCCCCATCCCACCTTCCCATTCCTGGCAGGAGTGTTTGTTCTCCACCTCACATATTCCTCACACCCCCAACTTGTTGTTTGATCAGTCTAGCCCTGTAAACATTTGAGTTGTGGTCCCTGTACTGGAAGAGTGCCAGGCACTCTCTCTGTGGTCTGGAAAAGCACAGTGAACTAAAATTGGCTCTAAATGACAAAAACACTACATGTTTTTGTGTTGATCAAGTGACAGACTGAACTGCAAAGAGCCCCATTGGATAAAATAACTGGCCTTATCCTCGGGGCTTTTCCAAACCAATAATTTTATTTGCTGAGTCCAAAATAACTGTGTGAACCGTCCAGCAATAAACAGAAATAATTATGTAGGAACACTCTGACAGACTTTGCAAAGATGAGCCAATCCTCTTGAAGAACAGTATAGGGAAAAGCAGCAAATATTATTAACCTAAAAGGACTTTAAGTTGTAGGAAACATGAATTGGATTATTAAAGAAAAAAATATTTTTAGCCTAAGTCCCCTGTGTTTCTGTGCTCATGTGGTTTCTGAACAATGACTTATCAACTGAAGTATACCCTTTCATCAAATTATAAATGGTTGCTTATATACAAGACCTTATTTCAAACTCAAATAGTAACAATAGGCCAGAGAGCCTTGTAGTCTGATTACATACTGGACAAACGTTGAGAGTTCAGACTACAGCAACCAAAAGTCCTGTGATACAGACACTGATAACTAGACAAACTCTAAGTAAATAAAATAAAGTAATATTCTGAAATTATGCCCAAATTAGAATATTAATATACATATATATGTCTGTGTGTATATATATATGTATATATATATACATATATATGTATAAGGCAATATATTAAATATCTGATTTTTAAGTTATTGTATACACTTAAAGAGTGAAAATATAACCTAAAAATTCTGAAATTTAAAGAGGAAATTCTTTCATTAAAATTGTTCAATATCTTCTGCAAAGGTGAAAAGAATACTAATATAATATTTTCGATCACCTCATATGCATGCAAAAGCTGGACACAGAATAGAGAAGCCTGAAAAGAATTGATGCCTTTGAATTATGGTGTTCATGAAGGATATTGAATATACCACGAACTGTCAGAAAAACAAATAAATCTGTTTTAGAAGTACAGTCAGAATGCTCCATAGAAGCAAGGATGGAGAGGCTCATCTCAGGGACTTTGGACACGTTATCAAAAAGGAGGGACCAGTCCCTGGAGAAGGACATCATGCTTGGTAAGTAGGGGGTCAGAGTAAAAGAGGAAGACCCTCAAAGAGGTGGGCTGACACGGTGCCAGCAACAACGGGCTCAAACATAGCAAAGATTGTGAGGGTGGTGCAGGACCAGGCAGCGTTTCCTTCTCTTGTACGTAGGGTCACTATGAGTTGGAACTGACTCAGTGGCACCTAACAACCTCTAAATTCTCAAAGGTGAAAAACTAAGCAAAAGAAAAATGTCATTATCCCAGAGGCCAATGTGCCTTCAGAGGAAACAGTTGCCTTTGTAATTTTAAATAGATTTTAGAATCATCTAGAATGCATGAACATTCTGGTTATCTAAGATGTTATTTAAAAAAAAAACATATTTTTGAGTGTTTTGCTCACAGAAACCCTCATCTAATAAAATTACTCCCAAATTAATCAAGGTTTAATGCCATAGCTATAGCTCTGAAAACTAATACCCAATTAAAATATTTTCAAATATATGTCTGTATAGGTTGTATATATTGGAATATAAGTTTCCCTGAAAGAAAGGTCCCCTGAGGAAGACTCCTTTGGGGAAGGATTAAAAGAGTAGACTTAAATGAACATGTTTTAAAATCCAGGAGATACTTGTGGGCATTTACCAACATCAGTTCCTATATAGTTTCAGATAATTATAAAAATAACAAAAACTGGGAGTTAAAAGCCATGATTTTGTGGCTTGCATATGTTATACGGTCCTGGGAAAGCTGTTTCAACTTCTTTAAGCTTCAGTTTCCTCGCTTTTAAAATGGGGATGGTAATGTCTGTCTCAATTATCTCCCAAGGTTATCCAAGAATCAACACAAAAGATACATGCAAAAGTGTTTGTAAAATGCAAGTTGTATTATTTCCATAATTTTGATAACACATACTCACCATTCCAACCCATGTATTGCTGGCTTCTCATAACCCAATATATTAGGGTCGCTATGAGTTGGAATCAACCCGACAGCAGTGAGTTTGGTTTGGTTTTCTTGAGGGAAATTCAAAGGCCTTTCTTCCCTTTCTCCAAAACTGCCATTCCCACCTGAGTCAGAGTTCTCTCCATCCATCACATAATTATATAATAATACATTTATTGGGTACCAAGAATAGGCCCAGATGAATATATACTTACATAGCCTTTCTATGTGTCAGGAGCTGTGTTCTAGGGGCTTCACATGTACTAACTCATTTAATATTACAGTAACTTTATAGGTCAGGAGCTACGACTAATTCCTTTTTACAGGTGAGGAAATTGGTGCTGAGGGATTAAAAAACTTGCCCAATAGCTTACAAATAGTAAACCCAAAAAGGGATTTGAACTTGGGCAGTTCAGCCCAAGAGTCACTGTCCCACATTAAACTGCCTCTCTCTTATATACTGTAGTCTGTCATTCTGATTGCAAAGATACAAATGCAGTATCTTCTGTGTTTCTGACAAACTTCAGATACCTCAGAGTAAGAATGAGAGTTACTACTCACTGACCTACTACATACAAATCCCTATGCTAGATACTAGACACTGATGGATATCTTTAATCTGGAGAAGAACCATTTCAGGGAGGCTTATAACCTGAATTTTAGAGATGAAGAAAGTTGAAGCTCAAATAGTTACATAAATTGATCAAATACATGTGAATAGTATATAGAAAAGCCAAGGTTAAACAATCAAGGTCTGTCTGAGCCCAAAGTTTATGCTCTTTGAACTGCCCTAGGATTTGCCTTCTTAGGAAATTCTAGACAATCATTGCAAGCTAACACAAAACTGAATAATGTGGGCAACAAAAGTCTTCCTGAGTTCCACACACACCGAATAATGAAAAGAATAAATATTGAGGGTTTAGCATAGAAACAAAAGGAGCCCTGTTGGCACGGATGGTTAGTGTTTGACTGCTAATTGAAAAGCTGGCAGTTTGAACCCACTGCAGCTCCATGGAAGGAAGATCTGAGGATCTGTCTGTAAATATTACGGCCCAGAAAACCCTGTGGGGAAGTTCTACTCTGTCACATGGAGTTACTGTGAGTTAGAATTGACTCAACAGCACCTGACAACAACAACAACGGAGTACAGGCTGTAGGTGTGTCAGAAAAATCTAACTTCCCAGCAGGAGTATTTCAAGAGTTTAATACTTTCTATGTAGCATCACATCCCATTTAAAGTTTAAAGGGGATTCTTGGAGTATAATTTTATTAAAACTCTAAGACTTCTGAAACCTAATATTTCCAAAGTTTATAGCCTGTAAAGGAAATAACACTCAAATATTCTTGAGTATTTTTATACCCAAACAGGTATAATACATCCAAACTGACGTGTTATCATGTTCCTTACATTTGGTTTTCTAAAGTGTGATTTCCTCATGACTATTTTTTGAAGCTTCAAACCAGCTCCAACCAGTTTGAGCCCCTGCTTACAATTTGAATTTTTAACAAGTTCCCTGCTGAGAATTTGCATTTCCATCTCAGATTAGTAAATCAGAATCTACATTTTAACAAGACCTCCAGGTGATTCTTATGTATAATTTCCTGGGAACTTGTTAGAAATGCAAATTCTCAGTAGGGAATTTGGTAGAAATGCAAATTCTGAGCAGGGGTTTGAACCAGAATGAACCAGTTTGAAGCTCTTCTATTTTCCTGGTGACAGTTGAACAAGGTGAATCAATTCAAGCAATCAGTTTAAGAATTTTTCCTTTGCATCACAAAATTCAGTTCTTTTGTGGCCCTTCAAGTCAGTCCACAAATACAGGCTAACCAATTGCTGTCAAGTCAATTCCAACTCATAGTGACTATAGGACAGAGTAGAACTGTCCCACAGGGTTTCCAGGGCTGTAAACCTTTACAGAAGCAGACTGACACATCTTTCTCCTATGGAGTGGATGGTGGGTTCGAACCTTTCGGTTAGCAACCAAGTGCTTCAACCACTGTGCCACCAGGGTCTCCGTAAAATGTGAACTAGAGTTTCCTTTTTATAACGATAGGCAATTTTTAGACATAAAGTTAATCATAAAGACAATAATGAAAATCTTTCCCCAAAACTATCTGCCTTGTGCCTTTTCTTCAACTCTCAGTTAAAGAGATATTGAAGGTAAAGTGGAGCAAGGCAACGAAGGAATGTAAAGGGCAGAGGCCTAACACATTATCTCAAAACATAACTGAGAATCAGCAAGTAAGCAAAGCATTAGAGTGGTTAAGATAGGATTAACATTTCAAATTTTATGAAGCAATATACTAATTATCTACCAGAAAGTGGATTACATTAATTAATTTCATAGCCAGAAAATTTTTGGATAAATCCTATCTATGTTCCTACAAATTTATTATTAGAAAACTACACCTTCTGGCTTTCCCACTGCTAGGAAAGAGGTCTGACTACTAAAAGAAATGATGTGTTTAAAGTTCCTAGCAGACTGGTTAAATGTTGACTACTAGTATGCCTCTCAAGTACTCTGTTGGACAATACTTGCATAAAAAGGGGCTCTCTGAAGCCCCAGGACTCAAAGTCACACATTTGTTTTTTACCACTTTGGAGAATTTCTTTCTACCTACATTGCATTTTTCACAGAGGAAATCAGTGACTTGATAGAGAGCTGAAGGCATATGAAAGGGCTATTTGAGAAGAGAAATTGTTCCTTGCAATTTTAAAACCTACTTTACAGAACAGGAAAAAAAAAAAAAATGATGAATTTGTCTTGGCATTACAACAGGATAAAAAAAAGTAGCAAATAATACTAATCTTGACAATTATGTTTTCAGAGTGGCTGGCTGTACCCTATGGGAAAACATTTCCTGTAGTTAAGAGAAATGAAAATCATCCAAAAGAAACGCCCAACATGAAGTAGAACCCACCCCTCCCTTTTAATCCGAACCCTGTTTCTTCCTAGCACATGATTGCATAGACATCAGAGACTTGCCTAATAGTATACCATAGAAATATAAGAATAACCACAAATACAAGCTGCACATACAATTTTAAATCTTCCAGTACCACATTAAAAAGGATAAAAAGAAACAAGTAAAAGTTAATTTTAATAATGTCTTATTTGAATAAATATACCTAAAATTTCAACATCTCAACATGCAATCCCTATAAAATAGTATTAATGAAATACATTGCACTTTTTTTTTAATGTTAAGTCTTTGAGCACCTCTCAATTAGATCTAGACCTATTTCAAGTGCTCAACAGCCACATGTGGCTAGTGGCTATCATGTGGATGGCACAGGACCAGAGCACTAATTCTCTAACTATGCTGTGCCCACCCCAGGAGCTTTGTAAGATCCTGATATCCAGGCGGTTCCCCACATCAGTTCAACAAGAATCTCTGGGAGTGGACTTTACAAATCAATATTTTTTCAGAATTTGGTGATTCCAACGTACAGCAAAGTTGAAGAGCCAGGGGCCCGGAAATTATCTACCATGAGATTGACATTCTATTGTCAGGTTGATTTCTGTCTCTCGGTTTTAGAATCCTGGGTTGAACATCCTTTTATTTTTTCCCCTTTGAAATGAAGATAGGAAAGGGAGGGGAAAAAAAAAGCCGCAGTTGACCCTCTAACTACTTTCTCTTTTCCAGCAAAACCTAGAATCAGGCTCACCTGACCACGGATTTTTATCTCCACCACCATCTCACCCATAAAAAATTTATTGCCATCGAGACAATTCTGACTCTTAGTGATCCTATAGGACAGAGTAGAACTGCCTCACAGAGCTTCCAAGTAGTGCCTGATGGATCCGGACTCCCAATCCTTTGGTTAACAGCCATAGCACTTAACCACTATGGCACCAGAGTTTCCCACCCCCTCACAGTACCATTATATTTAAGGCAAATGAACATTCACAGTTGTAGTAGTGATGTCATAAATGACAATGCTAACTTCAGGCCCTGGCACACGCTTGGGAAATAAGACTCTTTTATATGGAAAATCTCCACCTGTGAGTACCAAGAAACAGGTTAGTCTGGCAACACAGCACTTTCTGCCAGAATGCATGTCAAGTGGATTTGTGAAGCACTTTGGCCTCTCCCCTCCTCGCTTGCTGACTGATTGTCTCCTGCCTGGAATCCCTCCCGGCCTCAGATACCCAGCCAAATGCTGTTCTTTGAGCCAAGCAGCATTCAAGCAGAAAGTACTGAATGCCGTGCTGGCTTCCAAGAATCTGAGTGGGTCTTTGAGGTCTTAGCTTTCTCTGCATTTGGCTCCATTCTAAAGGAATTTAGGCAAGCAGATGATTTGTCAGATTGATTTAGAAATGCAGCCTTCATAAACTGTATATTAAGCTTTTTGAATTCTGCTACATGCTTGAAACCCAAGGCTAGGCTCTATTAGCAGTTTTGAGATCCAGCATGTTAAAGGAGCTAGTGAGACAAAAGCTTAAGTGGTTCAGGCCATGTTACGGAGCTAATTAGAGCATCAGAAAGGGGAATAGGAACGAGTTTTTCCAATGCCTGACCCAGGACCCTTCTCACTAACAAAGTCTAGTATCTTAAGGTCCAGTTCCTACTCTTTACACTCTACATCCAAGTGTATCTTTTTTTGAAGGGGGATATTTGCAATATTTATCAAAATACTAAGTGTGTATATTCTTGATGCATTTTTTTCACTTACAGGAATATATCCTCCAGAAATGCATACACACATGCACAAAGATGTGTGCTGCCACATTTTTGTGATAGTGAAAAATTAAAATCAACCAAAAAATCAATACAGACTTTAAGAAGTAGATCTGTACATACTGATCTGGAAAGATCTCCAACACACAGAGACAAATTAAAAATTCAAGTCACCCACCCTGTCCGGAGCAAAGAAGAATGAAGAAAACCAAAGACAAAAGGGAAATATTAGTCCAAAGGATTAATGGACCACAAGTACCACAGCCTCCACCAGTCTGAACCCAGAAGAACTGGATGGTGCCTGGCTACCACCACCATCCACTCTGATAGGGATCACAGTAGAGAATGCCGGACAGAGTGGGAGAAAAATATAGAACAAAATTCAAATTCACACACACACAAAAGAGACCAGACTGATTGGTCCAACAGAAGTTGGAAAAATCCCCAAGACTATGGCCCCCAGACACCCTTTTAACTCAGAACTGAAGCCACTGCCAAAGTTCGCCCTTCAGTCAAAGATTAGACACGTGTGAGGAACGTGCTTCTTAGTTCAATCATGTACAGGAAGTCCAAAGTGGAACACCTGCCCAGAAGCAAGGACGAGAAGGCAGGGAGGGATGGATAGAAATGGAATTGGTGCATGGAAGGGGAGAGTGTTGACACATTGCAGGGATTGCAATCAATGTCACAAAATAATTTGTGTATAAACAGTTGAACGAGAAACTAATTTGCTCTGTAAAGTTTCATCTAAAGCACAATTAAAAAAATTTTCAAGTCACAAAAAATATTTATAGTATGATCCCATTTATACAGAAGAGGAAAACACATATGTGTGTAAATTCAGATAAAGCACCTGGAAGGATATTCAGAAGACTGGTAAAGTGGTTATTTTTGCTAAATGCAAGGGGATTTGGGTATATACTTCTGCATAATTCGACACTTTACATGGAGAACAAATTTCCACAGTTATTTAACTAAAAATAAGCATATTTGGAAAAATATTCCCTAACCTCCCCTAGTAAACAATCCAGAATATTCCCCCCCCAAAAAAAAAAATTCCCAAAGAGCATGCTTATTTAGAAATGTAGATGTTCTTTTTAATTATGTAAACTAAAATTTAAAAGTCCCACTATACTAGAACCTTGGTTATAAGTCATTTGTGTCATGACTAAAGAATAAAGACAAGCTAATTAAAGAACAATTACCATATTAATTAACTGAAATTCTTCATAGTCTTCTATTCTCAAGGTTAATTTTGTTGGGTTTCTAGTGTTGAAATATAAAACAAATATGGATAATACAATTTTATGAGGTTTATTCTAAAAAATAAAGTAGGTTTGTAAATCATAGGCAAAATAATGAAAATAAATTGCTCACTATGTGGGTAAAGGCAAGGAAATAAAAACTAATTCAAATGTGCCTCCCCCTTATACCAACTGAAGACAAACTTCACAATACCTGATTCCACAGGATAGGAAAGAGGACTTGTATCCACCTGTGACTGACTGTAAAGTTAGAATCAGAAGTGCACTAGACAAAGAAAGCTTTCGCTCATACTGTGGTATCAGCCAGAAGGTGTGGAAGGACAGAGTAGCTGTTCAGCAGTAGGAACACAGAAAAACCTCACAGAAGGGGAGACCAAAAATAAAAGCAGATCACTAAGCAGAGGTTATAAAGAAGAAGCAGATCACCAAGTTGGCAGGATGGGTTTTCTTCCAAGTAAAGGGAATGGTATGTGCAAAAGTATGGATGCTAAGTATATAAAAAAATATATAGCAGACCCTAAAAAAATCCACTGGGACTGGAACATAGAGTATGTAGAAAAGGTTATAGGAGATAATGCTGGAGATGAGGGCAGGACAAGCTAATCAAGGGCCTTCATAAGGCAAGCTAATTAATTTGAACTTTTTATCCTTCAGTCCTGTGCAGCCCAGTATGGGAACCATTAGCCCTTAAAATGTGGTTAGACCAAATTGAGATATGCTATAAGAGTAAATTACATACCAGATTTTGAAGACTTAGTATAAAAAAAAAAGTAAAATATCTCATTATTTTTTATGATGATGGTATGTTGAAATAATAATGTTTTGAATATAAGGGGCTAAATAAAATATATTATTGAAATTAATGGCACTTTTTTTTTTTTACTTTTTCTTAAAGTGGGTACAAAAGTTTTTAAAATTGTAGCTAGCATTTTATTTCTGACAATGCTGCTTTAGACAATAGTTAGACGTTTAGCAGAGGAGCTACAGGTGGGATTTGCATTTTGGAATTATCCTCCTGGCAACAGTGTGAAAAACCATTTGTAGCAGAGCCAGACAGGAGGCAAGAAAACAAATTCCAAAGCCATTACAATAGCCCAAGGAGACAAGACGAAGGCTTGTTAAGGCAAGGGTGTTGGAGATGGAAACAGGAAGGCAGAGTCAACCCATGGACTTAGGGAATGAAGGATTGAGAAAATAACTTCCAAGTTTCTTGTTTGGATGTTTAGGTTAGTGATAATTCCATTAACTCAGAAGATTATAATAAAACTATTTGACTCAAGAAGTTTAGAAAAAAATGATTAATTCAGTATAGGATGTTGTGTTAGAGATGCTAACAGGACCTGAAGTATACATTTTCAGTAGGCAGAAAGAAATATGCTGGACTTTGAAAAAAACTGGATTGGAGATTTAAAAAAAAAAAACAGCCCATGATAACTGCTCCATAGGGTTTTCTTGGCAATAATCCTTCTGGAAGCAGCTTGCCAGTACCTTTCTTCCTTGGCACTGCCAGGTAGGTTCAAACTGCCAACCTTTAGGTTAATAGTCCAGCACAAACTGTTTGTACTACCCAGGGGTCTGGGATTAGAGATACCAAAAAAAAAAAAAACCTATTGCTTTCAAGTCAATTTCGACTCAAAGCGATCCTGTAGGACAGGGTAGAACTGCTCCATAGGGTTTCCAAGTAACAGCTGGTGGATTTGAACTGCAGACCTTTTGGTTACCAGTTAAGCTCTTAACCACTCTACCACCAGGGCTCCAGGATTAGAGATAGGGATCGGTAATTCATTAGTACATGTATAGTGTGTGACATCATAGGTACACATGACAGTACTAGGAAAGCTATCCTTGAAAAGAACAGAGAACCCTAAGGAACATCAACACGTAATGGAGGAAGAAAATGTCTGTCAAGAGATTAAGCCAAAGAAGTCAGAAGAATTAGAAGAGAACAAGGAGATATTGTTTCAAAAGCAAAGCAAGTGGAGATCAATGAGCGTAGTCACAAAGCTGCAGAGAGGTCCAGTGAGATAAGAAAAAGTGCCCATTTCATGGAATTTATTGGAGCTTATATGTATTATCTCATTTAATTCTCATAGAAACCCTATGAGGGAATTATTTTAATTATCCCATTTTAGAGAAGAGGAAAATGAAAGACACGGGGAAGTTAAGTAACTTGCCCAAGATCACACAGCGTGTCATTGATAGAGTATTCAAATCCAAGCCATTTGGTACTGGGATTCTCACTCATAATTCCAACTATACAGCTATATATAACTAGTTTACCATCTCCCCTGGTATACTAAATGAGCTAAGCAAAGTTGTATTATCAACAGGATTAAAATAAGATGAAAGAAAGTATTTATTTCTTTTGTTAAGATGTCTTCGAAGAAGTGAGAGGTTGCCCAGAAGACAAGGTAAATGGGAGTAACTTTTTCTTGATTTTTGTCACCACTCTTGCTGGCTACTCAAAGGCTTTTAGACTCAAAACAAGCCTGTTCTAGGAAGAGGTGCGGGGCATATGGGGTTACCACTCTAGTCCCCTAAGTCCTGCCGTAAGTATTCGCCATAGTGGGCAGGTACGGTGGGGACAGGAAGGCTGAAACAAGAAAGCAAAAAAAAAAAAAAACCACAAGAAAATGGCTGTCACTTTCAGCTTTTATAGCTTTCTCTGTAACTCCTTCTTCTCACTCTCAATGTAGTCTTTCCTAAGCCCAGTGAAGAAGCATCTGTATGGAGGAGACTTTGGGAAAGTGAAGCTACGTGGTCATTACAGGATCCCCCAAAGCCACAAAATTGGGTGCAGGCCTTGTTTCCAGTTTGGCCCAGTAACCTCCATCAGTCACTCCCTGGTCTCTTGGAGAACTGGGAAACTTTCCAAAGGAAATGTCCTTTTTTTATTATTAAGTTGTGAATTTGCTCCTGTTCAGATTCAGTGGCAGTCTTATAATAAATGACAATCTAGTAAGTATTATTGAAACAGGCCCTTCCATGGCCCACAAAATACCTACCTCCTCTCCCATTCTCTTGGTATAAATTCTGTAAGTATTTTATTAATCAGTTACTTCATTTGAGTTAGTAAGCATCTTATTTTGAACTATAAACATTCCCATGAATTTTGGTATTTGACCAATTTTACCCTTGAGAGAAGAGATCATTTGAGGAATGACAGTTTGAGGGAAAATGAGCAATAAATGGGCAGTGTATGTTGGGTACTATTTGTGTGCCAAATGCCTGATAGATATAGGGAAGGGGACAGAAGTGGAGTACATAAAGAAACATCTAGAAGAAGGATGATGGAAAGGGAGGCGGACACAGATGATAAGCCAAAGTCATTACTAAAAAGTTTTCCCAGAGTTTTGTCCTATGGGGAAGTTTTCCTTCAAACACCGACCCCCTCACAACCTAGTTCAGATTGGAGTGACTGGGAGCTGAGTACTTTTGGGAGAAGTGTCAAATGCTACAGGGCATATTTCAGAAGAAATAGAAAAGAGACACCTGGCTACAACTATGGGGGATGGGGGGAAAGGGGAACTCTAGAATATTTTTGGAACGTGTAATTTTATTTCAGGAAGCTTCTGACCTAGTTATGCCATGGGTCTCTTCTGTGTTAAGTACAGTACCTTGATAAGGTACTGATAAGGTATACAGGATTTAAAACCTTTACTTAATAAATTAAAATCAACTCAGAAGTGTTTACTTAAAGTAGGAACAATTAGCCATGAGATTGAAAAGCTAAAGGGTGGGTAATTCATAAATACACTAAGCATTCCTCCCGCTTCAAAGCCAGGGCAACGAAAACGTAAGCATTAGTCGCAGTGCTGTGCTCACCTCTGTGTACTGCTGGACAACATTTTCAGGACTGGGGCCAAGAAACATGTAAAAGTCAAGTATTCCTCCAATGGTCTGGAACATTATAGAAGGATGTGGGTTCAGAGTGACATCTGAGTAGAAAAAAAGCAGAGAATGAGCACAAATAAAACAAGTGGCAGAGATCACTGTTTTCATATTTCTACTATTTATATGCTACCTAGGCTAATAAATTGTATTAGGCATTATTCATAGCTTTGATAGCATCTAAGCATCTGCCAGAATTTGCCAATTCTGTACATTCAGTTTCATTTTCTTTACTAAAGAGTTCGGCAGGTCAGTTATCTACTGCATTTACACATACATATGTACACACAAGCGTGCACACACACACATACACACACGTTTATGAGAGAGTTAGCTTTTATTTAGACCCAAACACACAATTAAGGAAAACCACTGCACTGGCAGTACGTTTCAAATATTTCTAGACTGATTTAATGCAAAAAGGTCGCCTTGGCAGTGCTTGCATTGCTGAGATGCTGTGACAGATCCAGTGACACAGCATTACAGTGACATTTCTAACAGACGCTGCTTATTCAGATAGCTTCTGATTTCTCAGGTTATGTGCATTGAGCACTGTGGGCCTTAGCATTTTGCAATATATCACTGACTGTTTATATGTTTCACTACAAAATTGTCCATTTTGAAACAAAATGCTAAATTGTAGACAATCCCTCAATCTTTTTTGTACTAATTAATAAGTATTTTTAAAAGGAAGAAAAGGCAAATTTAGCATTTAAATTGGGCATTGGCTTCTTTATAACTGAGCCAGATAATCACACTACCTTGGGCATTGGAATTCAGGAGAAGAACACCATGAGCATTAAAATCGTTCTCTATGCACATATAAAAAGGATGAACTCCATAGAGGTTGTGAAATGCCTGTAAAAGGAAGAAATATTATGGTTTTTTATGACTTATTATTATTTTATTATCCTATCTCAACGAGATTCAGCTCCAACTAATGACATGGCAAAAAAAAAAAAAAGTGTAATTTACATTATGCAAGTAAAAGGCAAACTATTAAAAAAAACAAAGAGAATATAAATTTTTGAATTTGCCTTTATGATTTGATAAAAGCTAAAATGATTTCTGAGAGTAAATTTGTGGCACCTTATAGAAAATTCTTATTCATGGTCTCTTTCTTTCTATAAATGGACTTTTAAAATTAAGAATCTACATATATTCACACATTACCTTTGGGACTTGATCTCTGGAAAACATTCCATATTTGATATAATTCATGGAATGCTTAAAGGATGGGTGTTCGTGTTCACCAAATCCGTAGACTGAACTAGATGGGATAGTGGTCTTTATTCGAATAAACTGGTTGGAAAAAATCAGGCCTTCAAAAGATGTTTTCCACCTGTGCCAGACAGAAAAGCAGGGCAATGACTGTTGGCTCTTAATAAGAAATTCTTTTCTCAAGTAAGTGCTGGCTAAAAGAAAAAAAATTCTGCTAGTTTAAAAGGGGAATGAGAAAAATTGTAAGGGAGTCTGAGAGAAGGGTAAGGAATTCACATATACTGAGTATTTACTAAATGCTGATCCCTGAATTGGGTATATTAGCTATGACTTTTTACTAGGTCCTCACAATAACCTATGAAAAGGCATTATTATTGCATTTTACACATAAAGAAATAGAGATGCAAAAAGATGAAAGATTATGTAACTTGCCTAAAATTACATGAATAATAGTGCCAGCATTCAAAGTAAGCTTTATATGCTCAAATTTTTTTTTTAATATATTTTATCTGTTGACAGGTAAATAGGTCTTTCTTGAACTAAAAGTAGTCCATGGTCAAATAAAACTTGTGAAACGCTGAGTTCAACAAACCTATGTTTCTTTCCTATAGTATTGTTTCAGGGTTTTTAATAAGGCATAATGAATCTTCAAGAGGCGGCTATCGCATATGATATTTTTCAAATGTTATTGACTATAGGAACCTTTTTGCCCTAGAACACACTGTGGAAGCTAGGGTAAAATCATTTAAGGGGAAAGGAGAGAGCTGTGGGGTGGTACAGTACCAGTGGTCACAGCGGCAGGAGGACATCCATGCTGCTTCAGAACCCATGACCTCAGCACATCCTCTACTGCTTTCCAAAGCCTGGCCCTATTCCATGGGGAAGAGGCGGTCCTATGTTCACTACTAAAGTGTCTTGCATGCTTGAGGAGATTGCTGCTAAGTAATACTTAACATCTTCAGTGGAAATCACTCTTTTAGTGTTTTCTCTTTCTCATTCAAGGAATGTTTCCTGAGTGCTTGCTTGTGCCAAGCACTATCCTGGGCACCGGCAGAACACACAGAGGAATAAGAGGCAGGAACAGACAGATAATTACAACACAATGAGGTATGTGGAGATAAACAAGTACATGTTGATATGGGAGCCAAACAGGGGCACCTATCACAGTCTCAGAAGGTGAAGGATCAGGGAAAATTACTACTAGCAGGTCAGGTTCTGCGTATGAAAAGTAATGGTGTATATCAACTCTGTTTCCCATGGGGGGAAAAGCTGTTTATTCTTTTTCTTATGTTCTTAGTTGAAGGTAGATTTTTTAGATCCTAATAAACAAGAAAACTCATTTAATTTTTTGAGTCAACAGAAGTCTCAGAGCAAGTTTGGTCTTTCATATTTTTCTATCTTCTAAGTATCATAGCTTTCAACATATAGCTTTCTGATAGTTCATTAAAAACTTCACTTAGCCACAAAGACCTGAAATAAAGACCAAAATGCTACCATAGTGCTTTATGATTATTTGATACCAATAGTAATTATTTGCAGCAAAATTGTAAAATAATATTAACAGCACTTAAGAAAATGTCAGGTTTGAGTTCCAAAGAAATCATTCAGAAAAGGTGTACCCAAGGGTTATATTCAAAATATGAAAATTAGCATAGTACACGCTGACTAATCGGAACCCATGTGGGCCATAGGCTGAAGCAGAGACCTAAAGGCCCCCAAAGATGACAGGTATTAGCCCTTTGCTGGAACTTAAGGATATTTGAGGCACCCTGGTAGAGAGGCTGGTGGCGGTGGGTGGCAGGGGTTGGGGGGCAACAGAACAGCAGAGGAGTCATGGGACTAGGTCAGGGCAGCAGCTACTGACCAACTGTTATCCTAGTATTTCAACGTTCTAACAGCAGCTATGACCACAGTTGTTCCTGTTACTAAGAAACAGTCACCATACCACTGAGGAATTAATTTCTAGCTCAATTTGCCAAAAATCTTAAAGATAACTTTACCTCTCTGAAGATGTCTTTAAAAAATCAATTGGCTTTGACTTTTTACATAAAGAATGGCATCAATTAAACTTTAGTAGTATGCTATCAAAGGTCTCCGGGTGGTGCAAATGGTTTGCAAGCAGCTACTAACAAAAAGTTGGCAGTTCAAATTCACCCAGCAGCAACACAGAAGAAAGCCCTGATGAGCTACAGAAGAAAGGCCTATTGATCTATTTCTTTAAGATTGCAGCCATTGAAAACCCTTTGGAGCGCGGTTCTAATCGACTGGACAGCAATGGGTTTGAGGGCTTTTTTTGTTGTTTCTTTTTACTACACTATCAATGATCCTTCAAAAAGCTGTCTGTGCTACTATTTACAGAAGCATCTATGGTTTTCTTGGAATTATCTAAAGTATCCTTTATATATATAAGGCAAGCAGAACCAAGGGCATCCTACTGCATGTCTCATTACTTGAAAACTGAGACACAACCTGTTATGTATTCTATTAAGTGCATACTTAGGACCCCCTTTTCCTTAACAGAAAAGGAATTTAATTGTTACCCATATATTTCACATGCTAGTTGTTTTGAAATAGCCAGATTGCCTTAAACTGGTGGCATATTGTGGGTTTTTACTGCTAGTTCAATAGAACTGGAATAACTGATGTAAGAGGCGTAAGTGGAGTCTTGTTTAAGTCCTCTGTCTTCTGCTTCTCGTTATAACTTCCAATGTTTTCAGAGGGTTAAGGTCTACAAGTCTCTTGAGATTTTTCATAAGCTATATTACCAAATATTCTTTTCTACTTCACATTCCCCTTCAAGAACTTTATATACCAACAAATAATAATAGTAAATAAATAAAAAGGTAAAGGGAAGGAAAAAAATTTCCTCAAAAAAGAAGTAAATTTCACTGTTTATTCAGAAATGTTACCTACACTAAAAATTAAAATATTGCCTACATTAAAAATTGGGACCTTATCAGTCAAAAAAAAAAAAAAAACCTAGATTCTAATAAGTAAAAATAATAGCTGTACATCAATAATATTGACTGAATTTTTAAAAATAATATTCAGACAGCATTCTCTTTGTTTAAATGAAACTAAAATAATTTGAATACAGTTAAAATAATAACTGCTTACTTTTAAGTGTTGTATAAATGGAAGAACACTGACAAGATCAAATAAATAAAAGTTAATTAAAAGTGAAATAAAATTACCTTAATCTTTTCATTTATTTTTCCAAAGAATTAAGTCTCCATAATGCATTTACTCTAAGAAATGTCTCATATTTATTAATTATTTATGTTTAATCTCTCTTTTCAAGTAGTAAGAAGGGCACATGTGATGACTTATGTATGTAAATACTATTTTTTAGCATGAGAGGAAAAAGGTTGGTTGAGGCAAGACATATCTTTTTGAATGCATCAACAGATGATGGAATTCTAATCACATATATTGCAACTAATATCGTTGAGTACATTCCAAAAATGCCTGAACTCACATTATCCATAATGCTCAATATACAAAGCTTTAATGCTGAAATATTCCAATTTATTACAAATTGTCATCTGTGTAAAATTAAATGATGCAGGAAACATCAAAAACAGATGCAGGGAATACACAGAATCACTATACCAAAAAGAATTGGTCGATGTTCAACCATTTCACAAGGTAACATATGATCAGTAATCAATGGTACTGAAGGAAGAGGTCCAAGCTGCACTGAAGGCATTGGCAAAAACAAGGTTCCAGGAATTGACGGAATACCAGTTGAGATGTTTCAACAAACAGGTGTAATGCTGGAAATGCTCACTCGACTATGCCAAGAAATTTGGAAGACAGCTACAAATCCTCACAACTGGACCAATAAGCAACATCATGATCAATGGAGAAAGGGTTGAAGTTGTCAGGGATTTCATTTTACTTGCATCCACAATCAACAGCCATGGAAGTAGCAGTCAAGAAATCAAAAGATGCATTGCGCTGGGCAAACCTACTGCAAAAGACCTCTTTAAAGTGTTAAAAAGCAAAGCTGTCACCTTGAAGACTAAGGTGTGCCTGACCCAAGCTGAGGTGTTTTCAATTGCCTCACATGCATGTGAAAGCTGGACAACGAATAAGGAAGAGGGAAAAAGAATGGATGCCTTTGAATTACAGTGTTAGGGAAGAATATTGAATATATACCATCGACCGCCAAAAAAATGAACAAATCTGTCTTGGAAGGAAGTACAGAAAGAACGCTCCTTAGAATCAAGGATGGCGAGACTACGTCTCACATACTTTGAACATGTTATCAGGAGGGATCAGTCCCTGGAGAAGGACATCATACTAGGTAAAGTGGAGGGTCATTCAAAAGGAGAAAGACCCTCACAAAGATGGATTGGCACAGTGGCTGCAATGATGGGGTCAAGCAAGAGAAAAATTGTGAGGATGGCACAGGACCAGGTAGTGTTTCGTTCTATTGTACATAGGGTTGCTATGAGTCAGAAACAACTCAAAGGCACCTAACCACAACAAATCTGTGTACTCAAGCCTATTTATTAAAAAAGCTGTTCACAAGAGACAATCTTTTAGAAGTTATCTTTTGTAGTTCAAAAGAGAAGAGTCTACTTAGATTTTGAAAGTAATTATTAATTGCTTTACTACATCCTCCCCTCATCCCCAAACCAATTTCTTTAATACATTTAAATAATCATTTTCTAATTCAGGGTGTAAGCTTATAAAATTATAAGCCTTCTTTGTCACTAATAACCCATTGAAATTGTTGTGTATCTCTTCAAGAACAATTAAAACAAACATGTCTTCACATACCAAAAAAACCACACCTGTTGCTATCCAGTCAATCCTGACACATGGCAACCCCACGTGTTACAGAGTAGAACTGCTGCACAGGTTTTCTTGAAAGGGTCGGCAGTTTGAATCCGCCAGGCACTCCTTGGAAACTCTATGGGGCAGTTCTACTCTGTCTTATCGGGTCTCTGAGTCAGAATCGACTCGATAGCACCGGGTTTGGTTTTGGTTTTGGTTAATCTTAACAGAAGCAAATCGCCAACCCTTTCTTCTGCAGTGGGTTTAAACTGCCAGTCTTCAGGTTAGTAGTCAAGCACAAACTCCACTACTCTAGGTATCAAATGAATACCTGGGAAGAGAGTGCATAGAGGAAAAAAGAGAACAAATGGAATATGGTGCTCTGAGGAGGAGATTAAAATGGAATGCTTCTACCAGAGTTGGATTAATTCATACAAAGACCGCGAGGCCCATATTTGATGAGTCAGTAAGACTGAGGAAAACAAGGTAATAGGAAATGCAAAATGCTTCACCACCTTCCATATTTCTCTCTCATGTGAGCTACGTATGGATAGGAATTATAAAACCATTTTGATAATTCCTCCCTCGATTTCCTGTCATATTAGTCTTTTTATAACCAAAAGATATCTGGGGTGTTTTTATTGTTCTGTGCCTTCCTTATGGAATTCCCTCAAACTAAAAAGCCCACACTGCAACCAACTCCACCCTGAAATCTTATCTAACCCTTTCTGTCAGAATTAGAACCTCCATTTAAAGTCCTCAGTAGTCCCTGGATGGTGCAATGTAACTCAGTTAACTTGCTTGGCTGACAATAAAGAGAAAAGCAAGACAGAAAACGGAGGCCTTACCAGTTACATGAACCAATAAATTCCTTCTTGTTTAAGCTAGGAGTGCCTCTTAGATGAACTTGGCTGCTACTGAAAGTTTGGAGTCTACCCAGAGTCTCCTTAGAAGAAAACTTTAGTGATCTACCTCTGAAAAATCAGCCACTGAAAACCCTGTGGAGCACAGTTCTACTCTGACACACATGGGGTTGCCGTGAGTTGGACTGACTAGAGGACAAGTGGATTTTTTATCATGGGAAAGGTTTATACCTAGTATTTGGAAGCTCAATCCTGCCACTCATCCTTTTGATGCATAACTCACCAATCCACGGAGGAAGTCCTACAAAACAGCCTAATGAGAATGGGGTAATAAAACAAAGAATGTATTTACCACAAACTCAGGAACTTCACCACAGCAAGGCACGCTGGATGACAACGCAAACATAGCTCCATTGGCCCATTCATTATCCAGAAAGGATATGGAGGCAACACTTATCTCATGGCTACAACGACTACATGTGCAGGCACATTTTCTAAAGGGTCAAAAGTCAGCTTGAAAGATGCAATGCAGGGGAAGTACTTTCTCAGCAGAAATGAGCTCTAGTCTCAATTCTACTACTTATCGATGCAGAAAAGTTTCTTCAGGTTTCAGGGATTTGTGTATATAAAATGACAGGGCTGCTTTGGAATGTATCCTAGAGAAATAAGAGCCTTTACACGAACAGATATGTGCACACCCCTGTTCACTGCAGCACTGTTTACAATAGCAAAAAGATGGAAGCAACCAAGGTGCCCATGGACGGATGAATGGATAAATAAATTATCGTATATTCACACAATGGAATACTACCCATTAATAAAGAATAGTGATGAATCTGTGAAACATTTCATAATATGGAAGAATCTGGAAGGCATTATGCTGAGTGAAATTAGTCAGTTGCAAAAGGACAATATTATATAAGACCCCTATTATAAGAGCTTGAGAAATAGTTTAAACCAAGGAGAAAACATTCTTTGATGGTTATGAGAGGGGGGAGGGAGGGAGGGGGAGAGAGAGGTTTTCACTAATTTGATTGTAGATGAGAACTATTTTAGGTGAAAGGAAAGACAACACAGAGTACAGGAGAGGTCAGCACTATTGGACTAAACCAAAAGCAGTTTCCTGAATGAACTGAATGCTTCAAAGGCCAGTGTAGCAGGGGCAGGGGTTTGGGGACCATGGTTTCAGGGGACATCTAAGTCAATTGGCATAATAAAATCTATTAAGAAAACATTATGCATCCCAGTTTGGAGAGTGGCGTCGGGGGTCTGAAACGCTAGCAAATGGCCATCTAATATGCATCAATTGGTCTCAACCCACCTGGAGCAAAGGAGAATGAAGAACACCAAACAGACGGTAATTTTGAACCCAAGAGACAGAAAGGGCCACATAAAACAGAGACTACATCAGCCTGAGACCAGAAGAACTAGATGGCACCCAGCTACAAGTGATGACTGCCCTGACAGGGAACGTGACAGAGAACCCCTGAGGGAGCAAGAGAGCAATGGGATGCAGACCCCAAATTCTCATAAAAAAGACCAGACTTAATGATCTGACTAAGACTTGAAGCATGCCTGTGGTCATGGTCCCCAGACCGTCTGTAAGCCCAAGACAGGAACCATTCCCAAAGCCAACTCTTCAGGCAGGGATTGGACCGGACAATGGGATAAAAAATGATACTGGTGAAGAATGAGCTTCTTGGATCAAGTAGACACTTGAGACTATGTTGGCATCTCCTGTCTGGAGGGGAGATGAGAGGGCAGAAGGGGTCAGAAGCTGGCCGAATGGGCACTAAAAGAGAGAGTGGAAGGAAGGAGTGTGCTGTGTCATTAGGGGAGAGAAATTAGGAGTATATAGAGAAGTGTGTATAAATTTTTGTATGAGAGACTGACTTGATTTGTAAACTTTCACTTAAAGCACAATAAAAAAAAAATGACAGGACTGAGCAGGTTGGATCCAGATTGTTTTTTTTAGCCCCTCAATCTAAATATTTAAGACCCCCCAACATGTGTTGTAAAGCAATTGCAAAAGTCATTATATACATAAACAAAATGTGGTCTATACATACAATGAAATATTATTTAGCCATAAAGAGAATAAAGTTTTAATACATACTATGACATGGATGAATCTTGAAAACATTATACTGAGTGAAACAAGTTAGACACAAAAGGACAAATATTGTAAGAGCCCTGTAAAAATGGCGTGATGGCAGCGTCTGGCTGCCTCGTCTATCTACAGAAGTGGAAGGACAGAGAATCATTAACATCATCAACAGCCCAAGGCTGATTCCTATGAGGTGTAGTTCAACTATGCCTCCACCCTCCAACCTTTTTTTTTTTTTTTTTTTTACCAATTCTGACACCAGGCTTTCCCCACCCTCCCAGCACTCCCTACATCTTTGCTGGGTTCAAAAATTCATTGCAATGGCCACACAGAATTCACAGATAATACTCACGATTATGGGGTTTATTGGGAAGTAACAAGTTACAGCTCAGGTTCAGGAATGCTCAGGATACAGTTCTGTGATCAGGACAGACTCTTAGCTGTGCTGCAGGCAGACTTTCTCTGGCCCTCAGCCTCTTGGTCCTCTTGGGCCAGCCCAGCCTCTGCCCTGCTCAGGCAAGTGTTACAAAACTCTGCTGATAAGTACCCAGAGGCACCCCCCTCCACCAGCAAGTCTCCAGCAAGTTTCCTGCCCAAAGGGGCTTGGCTTTCTGGTTTCATGGACCAGGAAGCCCACTGGGCTGTCTCCTGTGCCTCTCCTGGTTCAGCTGCTCTGCTGCCACCATTTGCTGCTGCTTCTTGCCATCTCGCTGTCTCCAGTGCTACAGCTCTCTGTCTCTTGGGACTAGGAGATCTCAGCACAGGGATCCCAAGTCCAATGGACACACTCCACTCGTAGCTCTTCTTTCTTGGTGGTGGTGTGGTCCCCTCTTCTGCCTCTGGGATGGCTCATTTTAACCCTTGCAGGGGGCCAAACTGACCAATCCCCTTGTTAGGGTTCCATACACTTTATATGCATGGCCCCACTTCCACAAGGGTGCCGTGCACATTTTGCACTATTAGCAAGTTATCTAATCCCCTTTGAGGGCCCTGAGCACCTTGTTTGCATAGCACCACCCAGTCATTTGGTGAGAGTTACAAAGGCTATAGCTAGAAGAGCCATATTAAGTAATTCACTGCACAGTAAGCTCACTTGTATAAAAGATTAAGAACAGGCATGTACAGAGATCAAAGTTTATTAGTGGTTACCAGGATCTGGAGAGATAGTGGAATGGGGAGTTTTTGCTTAAGGAATACTGAATTTCTGTTTCGGGTGATAAAAACGTTTCAGAAATGGACAGTGGTAATGGTAGCATGGAAACCCTGGTGGTGGAGTGGCTAAGTGCTATGGCTGCTAACCAAAGGGTCAGCAGTTCGAATCTGTCAGGCACTCCTTGGAAACTCTATGGGGCAGTTCTACCCTGTCCTATAGGGTTGCTATGAGTCAGAATTGACTCGATGGCAATGAGGTTGGTTTTTTTGGGGGGGATTTAATGGTAGCACAAAATGGTGAATGTAATTAATGTTACTGAACTGTACACTTAAAAATTATTGAAATGGCAAACTTTTGTTGTATATACATATATTACCACAATAAAATGTTATATATATGAAAGCCATCATATCCAGAATTTAATTATGAACCCAGATCAGCCATCAACTTGGCTGCTTCTGTGCCCAGGTACTATATAACTTGGCCTTCCCTTCTGTTACAATGGATGAACTGCCTGAGCTGCTATGATGAACTCCTCCAGCAATTCACTAGATTCCAGCCTCTCTCCTCTTTCTCTTGTATTGTCAAACTTTTCCTCTTCTCACAATCTTTCATATCATCATACAAACATGTTGTTATTCTTCTCACCATAAGGAAAAAACAAGCAAAACTTTTTTTTTCCCTCTTGATCTCACTTTATACCATTTCTCTCTTCCTTGAAATCAAACTTCCCAAAAGAATTGTTTACCTTGGTCTTTTCAATTTCTCTTTCCACTCTCTAAGATACTCTTCTTGGGTATATACCTCTGCTGCTCTACTAGAAGTGCTCTTGTCAAGAACAGTTGATGAACTACAAGTTGCTATAACCTGTGTTCAATTCTCAGTCTTCATCTTATTTAATCTATTGGCAGCATTGACAGAATTAATCACTCTCTCCTTCTCAAGACACTTTTTGCATTCTCCTCAGTTTTGGTGAAGCAATTCCAAATTTCCCTAATTTCATTACAATTGTATCTTATTCTTTTCCATCTCTAAAATGTACTTACACGATAATGCACAATTATTCACTGGTATTCACTTATTGAACATTTAGTACATCCTTGGATATGTGCAGCACGTAAAAATGAACCAAACACTGACTGCCACAAAGGAGATGAAAATGCAGAGGGGAGACAAGACAGCAAGGTGAACAAAGGGAGTAAATATGATGCAAGGTAGAAAATATAAGATTTAAAGAAAAGTACAGATTTGGTGCTACTGAACTTAAGAAGAGAGACTTCTTCCATGTATGGTGTTATAGATTGAATTGTGTCCCCCAAAAATGTGTGTAAACTTGGCTAGGCCATGATTCCCAGTATTGTGTGATTGTCCACAATTTTGCCATCTGATGTGATTTTCCTATGTGTTGTAAATCTTACCTCTATGATGTTAATGAGGCAGGACTCAATCTAGAAGATTAGGTTGTGTCTTAAATTAATCTCTTTTGAGATATAAAAGAGAGAAACGAGCAGAGAAATAGGGCACCTCGTATGACCAAGAAACAAGAGTCAGGAGAACAGTGCATCCTTTGGACCCAGGGTCCCTGTGGTGAGAAGCTCCTAATCCAGGGGAAGATTGATGACAAGGCCCTTCCTCCAGAGCCGACAGAGAGAGAAAGCTTTCCCCTGGAGCTGATGCCCTGAATTTGGACTTCTCACCTACTGGACTATAAGAGAATAAACTTCTGTTTGTTGAAGCCATCCACTTATGGTATTTCAGTTATAGCAGTGCTGGATAACAAAGACATATGGCAATCAGCCAATGCTTCATAAAGAAGGTAGAATTAAATATGAGAAGAATTTGGATATGCAAAGGCATTTGAGAAATAGGAAACAGTTGAGCAAATGTGGAAAGTAAGAAAATGTAGGACAGGTCCCCAAAACAGAATGTATCTCAGTTTGGTTGGAACATAGGCTTGTTCCCAAAAAGGAAAACACTGGGAAATTTGGGTGGGGTGCAGAGGTATGAATTAAATTTTGCACATTGTAAGTTTGAGGAACTAGCAGTAAAAGGGATTTATCTTACAGGAGGCTAGGAATATGGGATTAGAGTAAGTCAAAGCTTGAGATAGAGATTTAGATGTTTGCAGAATACCAAAAAAACAAACCCATTGCCATCAGGTCGATTCCAACTCATAGCGACCCTATAGGACAGAGTAGAACTGCCCCATAGAGTTTCCAAGGAGCACCTGGTAGATTCAAACTGCTGACCTTTTGGTCAGCAGCCATAGCACTTAACCACTACGACACCAGGGTTTCTGTTTGCAGAATAGAGGTGCAGAAAAAGCCAAGCCATTATCAAGGGAAAAAATGAAGAGAGAAGAGATGAGGAATAAAAGTGAAATTATTCAGGGCTGTTTTCTATGTGGCTTTCTACATACATATCAGTATGGAAATTTTCATTCAAGTTCACAATTTGTTAAGTACAATTTTTGTTGTGGATGCTGAAACAAACAAAAGATGAAGTCCCTGCCCTCCAGCAACTCAGATTCTAGTAGAAGAAAGTAAACACATAAAACAAACAAATAAAATCATAAGTAATTTTCAAGTATTGATAAGAAAATAAAATGCAGACTTGCAGAACAGAGAGAAGGGGGTTCTAAGTGCTGTTTTTTAGCTACCACTACCAGTTATGGGGAGCCCTGGTGGAACACTGGTAAGTGCTATACTGGTAACCAAAATGCTGGTGAGCCATTCAAATCCACCACATGTTCCTTGGAAACCCTACGGGGCAGTTCTACTTTGTTCTTTAGGGTTGCTGTAAGTCAGAAATGATGGCAATGGGTTTTTGGACCATTTATGAATACATGTTTTGCCTATATTATCTCATTAAAGCCTTAGTTAAAAAAAAAAGATCTTACAGAAAAATAAGTTAGGCTTAAGAGAATTTAAAGTATTTTTTGAGTTCACACAGCAACCTACGTGGCAAGGCTGAGATTTGGACCAAATTCATCTATATGCTTATCTACTAGGAATTTCTTAGTTCTGAATATGAATATGTGCTTTATCTCTGAGAAGGTTATGTTACCACTCCTAGGCTTTGTAAGGCATGTGTTTTGAGCTTGTTTTCCTTCTATATGATGAGTTTGTTTAGCCACTGCAATCTCTTTTCATCTTTTCCACTGTGACCAAAGACATGCAGCTCAAACTACCTCAAAACTTACTGGATCAGAATATCAAAGATACATTATTCCTCACAATTGCCTACACAGTTCTTTTGCTGGTCTTGGCTGGTTTTGCCTCCATGGCTACAGTCACTTGGTGGCTTGGCCGGGCCTGGTTGATCAGGACCTAGGATTCTAGCTAGGATGGCTGGAATAGGTGGGATAACCAGACTTCTCTTGTCACATGGCATTTCATCCAGGTTCTTCGCATGCCACAGGAGTGTTCCAAGGGCACAAGAGTGGAATCTGTAAGCCCTCTTGAGGCCAAGGCTCAGAAATCATACAGAATCTCTTCTGTCACATTCTATTGATTTTAGCAAGTTACAGGGCTAGCCCAGAGTCCAAGAATGATGAATTAGACTCCACCTCTTGATGGGAGAGGTTGAAAAGCATTTGTGGCCATTTTTAACCCATTGTAGATTATTTACATTCTTCCCACATGCACATATAGTTGCCCCCTCCTAAGATTCTCAAGAGTCTCAACCCATTACAGAATCTCACTCAACATCCATGATTTTGTCTGCCATCCCACCAGCCTTTGTAAATTAACTCCTCACATTCTTTTCCAGGCTCTGCCTCTCACTGAGTCTCAAAGTCAATGATAAATAATTTGTTTTATTACAATGGCACCCCATTTCTAGGTACTAACTTCTGTATTAGTTGTCAGCTTCTGCATAACAAGCCACCCCAAAATTCAGTGGCTTAAAAATTACATATTATTTCTCATGATTGTGTGGATTGACTAGGAAATGATTCTGATCTTACAAATAATATAGGAATAAGTGGGACTGATGTTCCTTGTGCTCAGAAAGGAACCAGCTGTCAGATCAGCTGGGGTTGGATGATTAAGAGAGTCTCACTCACAAGTCTGGGAGCTCAGCTGGGATGTCTGGAACAAGTAGGATGGCTGGGCCTTTCTTTCTATGTAGACTTTCATCTCTGGCTTTTTTACATGATGGAAGAAGTAGTCCAAGAGAGTAATAGGAGAAATAGCAAAGCCTCCTGAGGCCAGGTCTTAGAAATCATACAAATCACATGTAATTTCCGTTGATCAAAACATATCAAAGTGCCAGCCCAGATTCAAGGGGTAGGAAAATAGACTCCACCTCTTTATGGGAGAAACTACAAAGAATTTGTGCCTATTTTTAATCCACCATAGTTAGGAATTCAGTGTGGCTCCATAAAATAGAAACAGCTAAATGGCTGGTAAAAACATTGACAACTGTGGCACTGACTTCATCAGAACCAGTTGAATCATCTCAGTTATTGAATTAAGAATATCTTTACTTTCTATATAGGCATAACCACTTTATAATTCAAGGTTATATATTGAAAAAAATTGGATGATGATGGTATACACACACACGTGTGTGTGTGTGGTTTCTTTTTTTTATGGCACAAGTAAATAAGACATTGAAATCCATATTTGGCACTTTATATTCTTTTGCATAATATTGATAACTTGGCCTAATTTAATTAAAATAATCAGTATTACACTGGATTATTAAGTATGTGTTTTTGATTATCACAAAGCTATCACAAAGTTAAAAATATCATCATTGATTAATACTAATAACAGTGAAAATAGTAACCTATGTTTATTGAACATGCATTATGTACCAGTTCAATTAAATTAGAATTTTGAAAGAAAACACAGGATTTTAAAACTGAACAGTAACCATCCTTATAATTCAATTTTCCTGTATGTGCAGTTTAATAGGAACCCAGAAAATTTTTTCCTATAGTACAGATAGCTTTTTTAGTATTCTAGGTTTGCTAACTCCATAACCTTCATCACTTCTCCAAGCATGCATTCCTTCCAAGGACAAAACTTAGAGCATATTAATGTGAATAGTACTTACAATACTGTTCCTGTAATTTTTCTTACTATTCTGAATTGAAGGAATGAATCATTTAGAAATTCAACGTTATAGTTGGGGTTCTCAGCTGTGTTTGTGGGAGAATCAATATTGAGTGGAACTTCAAATCGTTTATTATTGGGATCATAAATCTAAAACAGATCAGAAGAGAAAAATTTTTGTATCAATTAGAAAAACAAAATGATCCAATTCTAATGTTACCAAATAGTGAAATAGGAAAAATTGTAGTTATCTCCATAACAAGACATTATGAGGTTCTTAATCACCTAGTGTTATGACATTTAATATCTTCCATTAATAACAGTGTACTAATAAAAAATACAGACTGTCAATACACCCACCTTAAATCGGATCCGATCCTTGGTATGATATTCTATATCCATTGCAATTGGGGAAATATCATCTCCAAACAGGGATATAGCGTCATGTTTACTTAATATCATCCTATAAGATAAACCAATTTTATTAGCCCAAATGAAGCATATTTATTTTCACAAATGAGTGAAATTTCTTGGGTATAGAGAATGTTGATTAACAAGGAGACAAACAATTTACTCTAACAGGGAGGAGAAAATTAGGATAAGAAATGTCTTATTAAGAGCAGTGGATTTTAAACACTGGAATGATAATAAGAAAAATCAACTAGTTTCTTTCCCTCATATCTCTAATAATAGAAAAACTGCAATAATAAAAATAACAAATAATTGTCATCTAACTTAATATTGATACAATTTTCCCCATAGTAAAATTGGAATAACTAACCCACGGTTTTCCTCTCGTTATGTTCAGTTAGAATGGACTATTTTTGACTTTTAAAAACTAGGTTCATATTCGCTGGACAATCACTGAAGCCCCAGGCACAGTCCATTTTTTCGCAGTTCTCTCCCCCCTCCTTACCTTGCACAATTGTCAGAACCTATCACATACTTCTCAGCTGCTAGAACCTCCAATTCAACACCACCATCACCATCATCACCACTACCCACTCCAGCCAAGCCTTCCAACTTCAGGTTCAGGGAAAGAGGCACTCTTCTGCTCTACTATCACTCAGGGGAAACCCTGGTGCTATAGTGGTGAAGAGCTATGGCTACTAACCAAAAGGTCAGCAGTTCGAATCCACCAGGTGCTCCTTGGAAACTCAATGGGGCAGTTCTACTCTGTCTCATAGGGTCACTATGAGTTGGAATCAACTCGACAGCAATGAGTTTGGTTTGGTTTGGATCACTCAGGTAAATTCTTGATTAGGACCACCATTTTGGTCTAGTGTGGGAAAGCTCTGCTTACTTGCAGCACTGTTTTGCTCTGGAACATCCTTTCTGCATTTCAAAGGCCTGATTTACAAAGAATCCATTCAGATTTAGGGAAACACCTAACGTGATCTGGTGGTCAAACTGAGATTTAATGAAGCAGAAGGACACTTGACAATTCACTAAGAGTCCAAACGCCAGTGTCTTCACAGTCTAGACCACCAATGGCGTATTTATGAATGTCTTGCCCACTGTCCTTCTGCTTCTCAGGCAACTCTTTTCATGTAATCTCTGTTCCCACTCAGAATTTAATTTGGTTATAATCTAATTTATCTGATTTTTACCTTTTTTTTTTTAATTCAATTTTATGGCTCATTGCTCTTAACTCATGCTGAGCTCCTTTTATTTTAACTTCAGATTTTAACCTGCATTCAAAAAATTTCCCAAAATAGCCTTTGCTCAAATCTGTAAAAACTCAAATAAAAGGCAAATTTAGAATAACAGAAAATAACATATAATGTAAGTGAGCTCAATCAAGTTTTTTTTTTTTTTTTGAGTCCGTAAAGTAGGTTAGTTTCCTCATTGCAGAGCACTTTCAAAGTCCAGAGCAACAAAAACAAAATGTAATGATATTTTTTCTTCTTTTCTTTCAATTTGGAAGTCCTTCTACTTCTGAGACTACTCTGCCCAACCTTGCTGTAAATTAGCCTGTCTTAGGCCAGATCTCACCCTCTGCTTCCTGCTGTTCTATCTGTAGCCATTTTTTGCCTTTGTTCTTAAAGAGCTCAGTCCTCCAAACCCATACTTTTGAGGATCATCATTAAATTTTATATTACTTCCTGGTAAGAAATGTAAGTGAAAAACAGATTTTGACACAGTTTTCAAGCCCTGGTCTTGCAATCTAAAGAAAAAATAGCTCATAGATTCCAAATACAAATTGAGGAAAAGTCAGTTTTCATAACACTCTGCTGAGTTCCAACTAAGTAAGTGCCACAATTTTACCCATTCCATGTATTACCTAGAAAACTATCCAGTTCTTCAAAATCAAGAATTAGTCTCCAAAAGCGGGCACATGAATATTTTTTCAGTGAGATTTTACCCAATAAAACTGGCTTTTCTCTTGACAATCTTAATTGAAGGAAAATGACTATCCTTTTTTCCTTATAAAAGTTAAGTGTATCATTGGCATTTGAGTTATTTTTGTGCTAATTAGAATAATTATTCTTATCACATTAAAATGTGATTTCTGATCTTATGAAATAGTTGCTGTTAAGGGCAGTTTTTCAGTCTAAGTTTTTTATCTCATTTCACTGAAAATTAATTGCTGTGTCACGTTTCAAAGAAATCCTCGTGGTGCACTGGTTGAATGCTTGGCTGCTAACTGAAAGTAGCGGTTTGAACACACCAGCCTTTTTTTGGGAGAAAGATGTGGCAATCTGCTTCTATAAAGATTTACAACCTTGGAAACTCTATGGGGCAGTCCTACCCTGTCCTGTAGGGTCCCTGTGAGTCGGAATTGACTTAGCTGCAATGGGACAGGTCATGTTTCACAAAAGATATGCAACAAAAGGAAGGAAAATCATATTGCTAAAAGATTGGCATGATAGCATAAAAGACAACAGTTTCACCTTAACCTGGCTTGTTTGCAGTGAGTCATCCCACTACACAAAATAATGAGCATTTCCAGCTATTCAGCAGGACCCACAAAACAGAGAAACAAGTGAGCTGTGACAGTAAGCTAGAAAAAAAAAAAAAAAATGATTAGGAAGCAAAAAGTCATGTATTTTAGGGTTTGATTCACCCTGACGGCTCAGGGCCCTCAGAATAGAGGAAATAAAATTAGAATGTATTCTCTGAGGTGACATGTGTAACAAAAACACAAGGCTGAAGCAGAAATTTTAGATGGTGCCTAGGAAATATGTACCTCCATCCTTTAGCTGTCTTTTGAGGTTGGTCATTTAAAGTGTAGCCATATCGACCCTCTGTTGGGTAAAAGCACCAGGGCACACTGGCAAGGTTTGTAGAACACCACAAACAGCCTTTAGCTTCACAGGTGTCTTGAGAGGCTCCAGGTTGAGGATGACAATCAATGCGCTTATGAAAAGGAAATCTTGTGATGCATTCAGCCTCTTCTTTGGAGTTATAGAAGCAAAATGGAACAGTGGCATTGTCAGTGGGACACCAGTGACATCCTCGGTTCTCACAGGAAGCTTCATTTGCCCCTGGATCTGGATAACAGTCAACTCGTTGAGAAACAGGTGCTGTAGAACATGAATCGACTTTCTCAAAACACCAAGGGACGCCTCGAGTTTTAAATGGAGACCAGCAACAATCCCTAGCTAGACAATTGGCTTCAGAGGCTCCAGGATCAGGGTGACAGTCCTTACGGAGGTGAGGGGGTAGAGAAGCTGAGCACAGACTTGAACTCACAGGCTGGGCTAGAACTGAACCAAGAAAGAAAACAGAACAGGGTAAATGAAAAGGTGTCAAGAAAATATTACAATCCAGCTTTTAAAAAGTATCTCTCAGTTTCTTAGACTGTGAGTGGAATAGTCAGTGATACTAAAAACTACTATAAATCTGTCAGCCTAGATAAAACAAAGCAAAGTAAATCTGTCACTTTAAAAACCAGCACTAACATTTAAAGAATGTATAAGGGGAGCCTAGCACATATTTATATTCAAGAAATAAAGGAAAGCATCACACTCTACTGGCACCAACTTGAAAGGATTCTTAATGTCATAAAATAGGACAATTTGAAACCCCAGAAGATAAAAAGTTGACTTGAAAGATAGAAAGACAGATAAATAGAAAAAAACTCATTACACTGAAAATTGATAGCTGAAGGAAAAGAATCATACATTTATCCTTTTTTTCTTCCATAAGTTCTATTACAGGTTTACCAAATAGTTGATAAGGCCATTTTTAAAATAGAACTTTAGCTAATTAATGCATAAGAAGTTATAAAATTAGAAAATCCCGACTTTACAACTCTCACTGAGATCATCCATATAGACGATTCCATATAGGGTCATCAATGAGTAGTAAAACGATAAGGTGAAAGTTGATGAAGAATTTTAAATGGCAGGGTCAGGCTGACACCATACCGTCCCACTGATTAATCCTAGCATCACTGAAAGTGAGAAAAAAAGTGATATTGGCTCCAGTCAACTCCAGAATGTGGGACTTTCTTTAAAAAAAAAAAAAAGTGGTTTCTCCAAAGTATCAACGGCATAAAGGAAAAAGGTGGACGGGATTGTTGTAGAATAAAATAGGCTTCAGAACCTGAACAGCCAAAAGCAAAGAGGGGAATCTATGAGCTTTGATGGAAAAAGTTACATCTATTTTCACTAACTAAAATTTAGCATTTCCTTCAATTATGAAAGTAGGCAACAAACCACAGCAGTATTAGCAGCACATGCCACTTGTCACAAATAGAAACTAGATATTTCAGATATTTTTGCATCGCATTACAGTTCTTACAGATAGCTCATAATATTAAGTTTATCATAACTTTGAAATTATGGTAGTTATAAAACCTGATGCTGTATCTTGTTAACAAAGCACATATATTGGTGTATCACAAATTTGTTTTTTAAAAATATTTGATAAAGATTTTCAATATAGTTTATTTTGTAATCCTATATATTTTTTAAAAATTTGAGAAAGGGTCCCTAGGCTTCGTCAGATTCCTTTGGCATGTGTATATGCATGTGTGCATGCACACACACACATACACAATGTTGAGAACACTTACAAGACTATCTGTGCTCACCTACCACCAGGAAAACCATCATGTATGCCCAGGAGTATGGATGTTGTGCTTAGAAGACCATGGCTCCTACTCACATGATTGAATTGGGAAACTTACCCTACAATTCTCCATAATACAAAATGCCAACTCCAACAAACAGAAAACTTCAATTTCTCACTTCCATTTCTCAAAATTCAAGCCAAGCAAATAATATCATTAAATGAACAACTTCATGCTTAGACATCTAGGCATAATACTAATTTACCTTCATCAGTGTTAGTTTAATCTGTACTATTTCTGTCCACCTGAGCTTCCCATTCAATATCTCCTGCTTATCACTGCAATTCTCATCACTGCTCCTCTGCCCTTCCCCAATTTCCCTTCCTTCTCCATCAATTGTAGGGATTTCCTCCTGGGGTCAACCGTGGTGCTAGTACTCACTACCCATATGACTTTAGGTAAGATACTCAAACTTTCTAAGCTTTCTATTATATTTTAAACAACAATGACAAAACTTAGCTTATAAATTATTATTATTGAGTAAGCTAATACAGAGTATGTAGTAATATATAATATGTAGATATCATGATTAAAGTAATGAATCCTAGCTCCACATTATCCAAGTTTGAACCTCATTTTATGGGGCTTTTGTGAGATTAAATCAGTTAATACGTGTAAAGATTTTGATCAGCAACTGGCACATGGTAATGCCTCTTAGTATGTTAGCTGTTAATTTACATAAACATTTTACATATATACTATATATCTTTCACATACACATAGTGCTTAAAACAGTAAACAGGCATGTACTAAAAACGCTTAACTGTTATTCATAACAGGAAATCCTTAAAGTCCATTGGAAATTCATCAAGAGATACTAAACACTAAATATTAGGTCATTGATTTATCAGGTTTTTTTTTTTTGTATTAGGCTTTGATAACAAATTTGTTAAAAGAAAAAAATTATCACAAGGTAAATTACTTACCTCCCAGAACCATGGAACAAAAAAGGAGGAATCTTACAGTCTTCGCGGTTCCAAAAAAGTGATACTTGTTCATGGCATGTGATGTATTTATATGGGACAACTTGAACAAATTGCTTTGACCTTGATTTTTTTTTCTAAAGAGCAATGAGGTATAACCCAGGCCAAGAACAATTCCTTGAAAGTCTTCCCACAAGATTACCAGTGGCTGGCACTACCATGTAATGGAAAGACATGAGATTAGTGCACAAATGGCTTGGGGTTTAATCTAGCTCTCCACAGGCTGTGGTAGCCTGGGTGTGTCATTTAACCTTTAGGAACTGAGGTTCCTTCATCTGTAAAAGGGACACAATACCTGACCTGCCTATCTCATGGGGTTGGAATAAATATCACAGATATAACAATGCTCTAGTAATGCAAACCTCGATGAAAAACATCAACCACTTTCTTATCTGACATGACCTAGGTTTCTTGACCTACTAAAGGGATTAAGAACAAGCTAAGACAAATTGCAAATAAATTTCAATTTTTCTTTCAAGTGAATATCATTTTTTCTTCTAAAACTTTCAAATTTCCAGTTCTGTATTTTAAGCTATTCCTAGCTGATCAAAAATCAATCACTGTACTTCGGAGGTCAACACAGCAGGGTTGGGAGAAGGAGTTAACTTAGAAGACAACCCCAGTTAACCAAAGTCACAAAATAATCATTTTTAACCCCCCGCCCCCACTATCAGTGAAGGATGATCATCCTACATGTAGACAAATGGGCAGCTGCATATATGGTGAACTCTAGGAAACTACCCCTAGTGTTTTTAGGAAGCTATCTACTAGTGTTCTTCCCCTACACTAACAAACCACAGCATGAGACTTTTTCTCCAAACCAGAAAGTCCTGCTGATAGAGGCACAAGGGCTAAGAATTGTGTTTTTAGTGAAAATGATCAGATTCTTTACAAATTAAAGAAAGTAGAAAGGAAAAGTTTGTTTTTTTGAATGGAAAGGAAATATCCTGGGAAAAGAAGTAAAAGAACTAACCTTCCACTAATCCATCACACTAATAAATTGGATGAATTAATTATCAGCACGGGAAGCCTTGTCCCACGTGGCTGAGGAACGAAGCATTTAGATAGAGAGAGAGAACAAGCGCTGGTACCTAGGAAACATGGCCTGGGATACCAGGGGCCCTGGAATCTAGTAATGGGGGTGGGGGAAGGGGACAGTTGACAACAAGCATCAGTGAAAAGCACTAGAAAAGAAAAAAAAAAGGGAAGACAACACTTCTTGCTGTCTCAAAATTTTACACAAGAATCCGTGAATCACCTTAAGTGGGAAACTGATTCTGTTGGCAATTAAAGTGATATTTCCACTGGCAGCTTCCTGAGAACTCACTTCCTTGTGGTAAGTTCTACCTGGACACAGTGGAATTCAGAATGGAATACAGGAGCTCTGAATCCTGGCACCGAAGGGCAGGACAGAGATCTGAACTGTACCTGAACCACACCTTTGTGGTTTAAACAGGGCTGCTGAAGTGTGGTAGAAAGAAACCTGCATGTTGTACTCTATCATAGTACCACCTATACATTTCTAATTCTAGCTACAAAGATTTTGACAGCAAAATGGCTTGACAACACTGAGTCCGTGGTTACAGAACTATGAATGTATGACCTAAGTCCCTCAGTGGCAGGAGGACATACAAGATAGTTTCTCTAAAGAAATTATAGGGCAGAGATATTTAAAAATCCATTATGTATATAGCATTGACATTTATCATCCAGTTGAATATTTCTGTTGGTAAGCCAATCATACTTATTTTTTCATCTGCAATAGACCAAGTCAGGACCCTTGAAAACAATGGCCCACATGTTTATCATAAACTTTCAGCTTCAAAGCACTTTTCATATGGATAATGTAAATATCCATGTAATCAGTAGAAATTAAGTAAAGAAGTTTGCATTTTAGCCACTTTAAAATTACACAAATTAGGAAATGTAATGAGCGATTTATATGAAAAAAAAATCCTACATATAAAAACTAGTCAAGCCTTATAGCTCTGTGGTACACATATTTCCAAATCAAAACATAGGACACAACATGTAGCAAATGTGAGTTTATAGAGAAAATGAAATAGGATGTTTAAAATTCAGACATAATGAGAAAAATCTTGGATACAAGAAAATCTTAGACTTGATTTATGCTCAGTGTGACAAATTAGGAAATGGCCAGAAACATCAGCTACACATTTCTTTACCGCACAGATTTTATTAAAATTATGAGTCTGTGTTAGAGTCAACTTTCGTGTGCTTTCAAAAAAAAGTTTTGAAGATCTGTGTTAGGGCTGAAATTCAGGAATATACTTGCAAATAATATTTGCATATATGGTATTCCATACACGTAAATATTAACCAGATTTAAAATAATGGATGACTTGCAATTAGAGGTTTGTTTAGACTTGCTGTCATAAACTTAAAGCTTCCATAAATATTTAGCTCATCTGGCATTTTTCACTGGGTAGCAAAAAATAGCACATACGTATATACTAATTTATCTTTATTCCTAGATGTGTGCTTAAAATTCCCAGCTCCATTTACATATTTCAAATATTTATTTCTATCTGTTTAATCATTCTGAGGAAGGAACAGATGTATAAAAAGAAATTTATACTATGATCATCTTTAATTAGTTGGAGTAACCTCTCTAATTCCTTAGGATAAAAAAAATTGTATGGTTTTGCAAATGCTGATCTTTATAAACTGTGCAAAATCACTTTATAATATGAAAGCCTAAGGACAAATCAGATCCCCCGTGGAAAGTTTATTAATATAATTTATCTTAAAATTCCAATTAAAGTAAAATTTTAACATCTTAAGTGTTTATTGTGGTACATATTTACTAACTTGATTATAATCATCCCTTTTTGACAATACCATCAACAGATTATGCTGATGGCATAAAGCAGCATATTTTTTATGCAAGTTAACCGTGAATTGCTATTTTAAGCTTATATAACCAGAAATCCTAATATACTCTGTCTCTCATTTTTCACATTGACATATAGATCAGAAACATTCATCAATTCCTAGAGTTCCTCGCATTTAAGTAGGAAAACTTGCTTGCGAAAGCATTCTGGATATGAAATCTAAATAAGAAAGATATTGAAAAGAATATTTACAGGATCTTCTAATAAGGAAAATAGCTGAATCCCATAATACAATGGATATGGGGAAAGAAGGTCAGAGCTAAATTAGAAATAGCTCCAAGCTTCATCCTTAATATATCAGTGATTTGGGGATAGAGGAATGAGAAAGCAGACAGGCTTTATTTATCATGTGTAAATTTGAACAATATAATAAATCTGGGAGTTTTTTTTGAAACACACGCATGAATATAAAGGCAAGTTTCTCTCCTTCCAGACCCTCATGCAACTCCAAAATTCTTTTTATCACATTTATATATACAAAAAAAAAAAAAAAAAAAAACCCCAGTGCCCTTGAGTCGATTCTGACTCATAGCGACCCTATAGGACGAAGTAGAACTGCAATATAAAATATAGCTCTCATTAAAGATGTTTTTTAATAATACGGTTTGGGCTCGGAAAATAAAATTTTAAATTACATCTTTAAGAAAACTTTCTTCATTGATAAATACTTACTGTGCACCTACTATAGGCCAGATACTGCCTAGGCACTGGGGACACAACTATGAACTGTTGTTAGGTGCCATCAAGTCAATTTCGACTTGACACATAGTGATCCCATGTGACAGGGTAGAACTGCCCCACAGGGTTTGCTAGTCTGTAATCTTTATAGGAGATTGCCCGGTCTTTCTCCTGCAGAGCTGCTGGATGGATTTGAACTGATAACTTTTTGGTTAGCAGCCAAGTGCTTAACTGTTGCACTGACAGGTCTCCTTCACTAAAGAGATACAAATCCTGCCATCACAGACCTGGCAGGGTGATTAATGTCATAAATGGGGGCCTCCAGGAGCAGTGGGAGGGCATAAGAGATCTACAGCACTGTCAGGTGTCAAGAACTTTAACTGACTTATATTAACACGAAATCTATATATTTATAGACAGACTCAAACTTCCATTTTATACTTGAGATTTCCCTATTACCTTTAAGTACATGTTATAACAGTAGGCAAAAAATGTTGGTATTCTCAGGGACTGAATTACTGGGCTGAGGACTGTGGGGACCATGGTCCTGGGGAACATCTAGTTCAACTGACATAACATAGTTTATAAAGAAAATGTTATACATTCTACTTCAGTGAGTAGCGTCTGGGGTCTTAAAAGCTTGTGAGCACCCATCTAAGATACTCTACTGATCTCACCCCATCTGGGGCAAGAGAGAATGAAGAAAACCAAAGACACAAGGGAAAGATTAGTCTAAAGGACTAATGTACCACAACTACCACAGCTTCCACCAGGCTGAGTCCAGCAAAACAAGTGGTGCCTGGCTACCACTACTGACTGCTCTGACAGGGATCACAATAGAGGGTCCTGAACAGAGCTGGAGAAAAATGTAGAACAAAATTCTAACTCAAAAGAAAAGACCAGATTACTAGCCTGACAGAGACTGGAGAAACCCCAAGAGTATAGCCCCTGGACACCCTTTTAGCTCTGTAATGAAGTCACTCCTGAGATTCACCCTTCAGCCAAAGGTTAGATAGGTCCATAAAACAAAATGAGACTAAATGGGAACACCAGCCCAGGCGCAAGGACTAGAAGGTGGGAGGGGACAGGAAAGCTGGTAATAGGGAACCTAAGGTCAAGAAGGGGAGAGTGTTAACGTCCTGGGGTTGGTAACCAGTGTCACAAAACAATATGTGTACTAATTGTTTAATGAGAAGCTAGTTGGTTCTGTAACCTTCATCTAAAGTACAATAATGAAAAAAAAAAGAAAGGAAAAAAAATTCCTAAATTCTACAACAGATTTTTTTTCTTTGAAAAAAAAGGGTAAAAATTTTAAAAGATATTGTTGTACAGGTGAAATATTGCAACTTTACAGTATTTTCCTTGTTGTTGTTGTTAGGTGCTGTCGAGCTGGCTCCAGCTCATAGCAACTTTATGTATAACAAAATAAAATGTTGTCTGGTCCTGTACCATCCTCACAAACTTTCTTAGGGCTGCTATAACAAATTAAACTTAGTGGCTTTAAACAGAAACTTATTCTCTCATATTTCTGGGAGCCAGAAGTTTGAAATGAAGGTGTCTGCAAGGCCATGTTCCCTCTGAAGGCACTAGCCATTATTTGGAAAGAATAAATTATATAAGCTTACAAAATAATAAATTATATTAAAAATAAAGATAATAAATATTCAAAACCCACCTGTTCCTAATTACTTTAGTACATTTTACTATTATTTTTGCATTGACATGCATTGTATCTGTAACCTGACCCTATGAATGACAGTAAATTTCCATTAAAAAAAAAAGTTGGTATTGTTTGTATGTTGGTTGAATTATCTTCAAAAAGGTGTCAAATTTTTTTAAAAGGTGTCAATTAGTTTACCAAATAAAAGGAAATGACACTTAATTCAGTAATAAGAGAATCAAAGTTCTGAAGCATTCTACAACATGGATGAACTTTGAAAACATTTTGAGTGAAACAAGTCAGTCGCAAAATGACAAATGTTACCTGATCCCACTTACATGAAATATCTAGAATAGGCGAATGTAGAGAGATTAAATTTTCCTAGTGGTTACCAGAGGCGGGCACTAGGCGAAATGGGGAGTTGCTGCTGAAGGGATAGTGAGTTTCTGTTTGGGGTGATGAAAACCTTTTAGAAATGGATAGTGGTGAAAGCAGCTTAACATGGTAAATGTAATTAATGCCACTGAATTGTACATTTAAAAAATAATTAAAGAGAAAAATTTTTTGTTACATATATTTTACCACAATTTAAAAGAAAAAAAGGAAATGACACTGACGGAAGGCAGACTAACTCATGATGTAGCAATTCCAAATCAAAGCCATGACCACGTTTCTGACATAAATTACAAATTCCACTCCAAATTCCCAGTGTGGGAAAAAATGATAGTAGAATTAGATATAATGGGACATGCTTATAAGAATGTGCAAAGAAATATCCTAAAACAGCTCACATTTGTTTTCTGTTGACCCGATGAGGAGGTACTACTGCACCAAAGAGATAAACCATAAAATCTAACTTTCAAGAAAGATTCTACTTCAGCATTTTTTTTGAAATATATATACACGCATCCTTCTGTTTGTTGCACTGTGGTGGCTTGTGTATTGCTGTGATATTGGAAGCTTTGCCACCTGTATTCCAAATACCAGCAGGGTCAAACTTGGTGGACAGGTTTCATTGGATTTTTCAGACTAAGACAGCCTAGAAAGAAGGACCTGGCAGTCTACTTCTGAAAAAATTGGCCAGTGAAAACCTTATGAATGGCAGCAGAACATTGTCTGATATAGTGCCAGAAGAGGAGCCTCTCAGGTCAGGAAGCATTTAAAATACAACTGGGGAAGAGCTGCCTCCTCAAAGGAGAGTCCACCTTAATGACTTAATGATGAAGTCAAGCTTTTGGGACCTTCATTTGTTGATGTGGCACAACTCAAAATGAGATGAAAACATCCATTAATATTCAGAACATGGGATGTACAAAGTATGAATCTAGGAAGATTGAAAGTTATCAAAAATGAAATGAAACACATAAAGATCCATGTCCTGGCCATTAGTGAGCTGAAATAGGCTGGTATTGGCCATTTTGAATCAGACAATCATATGGTCTACTGTATTGGGAATAATAAATTGAAGAGGAATGGCACAGCGTTTGTCATCAAAAAGAACATTTCAAGATCTATCTTGAAGTACAATGCTATCAGTGGTAGGATAATATCCATACATCTACAAAGAAGACCAGTTAGTACAACTATTATTCAAACTTACATACCAACCACTAATGCCAAAAAGATGAGGAAATTGAAGATTTTTACCAACTTCTGCAATCTGAAATTGATCAAACATGCAATCAAGATGCATTAATAATTAATAGTGATTGGGATGCAAAAGTTGGAAACAAAGAAGAAGAATTGATAGTGGGAAAATACGGACTTGGTGATAGAAATAATGCCAGAGATCACATGAGAGAATTTTGCAAGACCAATGATTTATTCATTGCAAATACCCTTTTTTCAACAATATAAATGGTGACTATACACACAGACCTCACCAGATGGCAAGCACAGGAATCAAATCGACTACATCAGTGGAAAGTGACAATGGAAAAGTCTAATATCATCAGTCAGAACACTGCCAGGGGCCAATTGCAGAACAGTCAATTGTTTATACGCAAGTTCAAGTTGAAGCTAAAGAAAATTAAAAGAAGTCCATAAGAGCCAAAATACAACCTTGAGTTTAATCCATCTGAATTTGGAGACCATCTCAAGAATAGATTTGATGCCTTGAACACAAGGACTGCAGCTCAGATGAGCTGTGGGGAGGCGTCAAGGACAACATAAGAAAGGTCATTAAAAAAAGAAAAGAAAAGACAAAAATGGCTGTCAGAAGAGACTCTGAAACTTGTTCTTGAACATAGAGTAGCTAAAGTGAATGAAGGATGAAGTAAAAGAGCTGAACAGACGATTTCAAAGGCGGCTTGAGAAGACAACGTAAAATATTACAATGAAATGTGGAAAGACCTGGAGTTAGAAAACCAAAAGGGAAGAACACACTCAGCATTTCTCAAGCTGAAAAAGCTGAAAGAAAAATTCAAGCCTCAAGTTGCCATTTTGAAGGGTTCTATGGCCAAAATATTAAATGACACAGGAAACATCAAAAGCTGATGGAAGGGATACACGGAATCACTGTACTGAAAAGAATTGGTTGATGTTCAGCCATTTCAGGAGGTAGCATATAATCAAGAACCAATGATACTGAAGGAAGAAGTCCAAGCTGCACTGGAGGCTTTGGTGAAAAATAAGGCTCCAGGAAGTGACAGAACACAAATTGAGATATTTCAACAAAGGGATGCAGCGCTGGAGATGCTCACTCATCTATGCCAAGAAATTTGGAAAATACCTAACTACCTGGCCAACTGACTGGAAAAAAAAAGACTGGAAGAGATCCATAATTGTGCGCATTCCAAAGAAAGGTAATCTAACAGAATGTGGAAACCAACAATATCATTAATACCACACACAAGTAAAATTTTGCTGAAAATAATTCAAAAATGGTTGCAGCAGTACATACACAGAACTGCCACAAATTCAACTTGGACCTGGAGTGAGGGATATTATTGCTGATGTCAGATGGATCTCGGCTGAATGCAGAGAATACCAGAAAGATGTTTACCTGTGTATTATTGACTATGAAGACATTTGATTGTGTAGATCTTAACAAATTATGGATAACATTGCAAAGAATGGAAATTCCAGAACACTTAATTGTGCTCATGAGGAATCTGTATATAGAGCAAGAGGCAATCATTCAAACAGAAAAAGAGATGCTGTGTGGTTTAAAATAAAGAGAGATGTGTGTCAGGATTGTATCCTTTTACCATACTTATTGAATCTGTATGCTGAGCAAATAATCCAAGAAGCTGACTACAGGAAGAAGAATGTGGCATCAGGATTGGTGGAAAATACTCATTAACAACCTGCAATATGCAGATGACATAGCCCTTGCTTGGTGAAAGAGAAGAGGACTTGAAGCACTTATTGATGAAGATCAAAGAACACACCCTCAGTATGGATTACACCTCAACATAAAGAAAACAAAAATTCTCACAACTGGACCAATAAGCAACATCATGATGAATGGAGAAAAGACTGAAGTCACCAAGGACTTCATTTTACTTGAATCCACAATCAACATCCATGGAAGAAGCAGTCAGGGAATCAAATGATGTATTGCACTGGGCAAATCTTCTGCAAAAGACCTCTTTGAAGTGTTAAAAAGCAAAGATGTCACTTTGAAGACTGAGGTGAATATGACCCAAGCCATGATATTTTCGATCATCTCATATGCATGCAAAAGCTGGACAATGAATAAGGAAGGACAAAAAGAACTGATGCTTTTGAATTATGGTGTTGAAGAATATTGAATATTCCATGGGCTGCCAGAAGAACAAACAAGTCTGTCTTGGGAGAAATACGGCCAGAGTGCTCCTTGGAAGCAAGGATGGCGAGACTTTGTCTCACATACTTTGGACAAGTTATCAGGTGGGACCTGTCCCTGGAGAAGGACATCATGCTTGGTAGAGGGTCAGTGAAAAAGAGGAAGACCCTTGATGAAATGGATTGACACAGTGGTTGCAACAATGGGCTCAAACATCACAAAGATTGTGAGGACAGCGCTGGACCAGGCAATGTTTCATTCTGTTGTATGTAGAGTTGTTATGAGTCAAAACCAACACTATAGTACCTAACAACAACATATGTATACACACATACACACACTTATATACTTTTTCTGAAGTATATCTCTAGTTAGCCACTCATACTTTCCAAAGACAAGGCATAACCAGAAGGAAAGTACATCTGAGAGTCATTAATAAGTATACGGAGCTCACCAGCAACCAAGTTTTGAGCATTTACATCTCCCCTACCCACCCCGCCACCCGCACCCTACTTACCCTGTTTGCTATCTAATGAAGGGTATGAGCTGTTTTTCAGGCAGCAGCCTGGGGAAACCTGTGCATTTCATGAATTCCATCTGCAGAGAGCAGCAGAAAGACAATCAGCTTAACATTTTATTGAACTTAAATATTTTATATGCAGAAAAATCAAACTGGAAAGTTTATTTAACTTCCCCATTGATCCCCTGGAAACCCTGGTGGCGTAGTGGTTAAGTGTTACGGCTGCTAACCAAAGGGTCGGCAGTTCGAATCTGCCAGGCCCTCCTTGGAAACTCTGTGGGGCCGTTCTACTCTGTCCTGTAGGGTCGCTATGAGTCGGAATCAACTCGGCAGCACTGGGTTTGGTTTTTGGTTTTATTGATCCCCACTGCCCTCCCACGCACATACATCTCAGTATATGAGAATACTGGCACAAATAAACAAACAAAATATCCTTAAACACTGCTTAAATAACCACCAGGACTTAGGCTTCCTAAGAATTGCCCTACAAAGTCCCATTGGACATCTTTTCTTCAATTTCTCTCAACTTAGCAATCTCCTTTCCAGTTCTATTTTTCACTGTACTGTCCACCCCTCTCAGGTCAATGAATTTTTCCAAATGAATCTTCTTTTCAACCTCCCAACACATAGATGTAAATAATAAACTTAATGAACTTTGAACCAAACTTAGCTAACAATTCTGGTATTTGCCTTTTCTGAGTCGAATGACTCATAGCACTCATCTGGGATTATTCTCCAAAATATTATATAATAGGGTTTCAAAAAATATTATATAATAGGGTTTCAGAATCTTTTTTTTTTTTTTTTAGGTCAAAATGTATTTGGTGACACTAGGTACAACAAACCAGAAAAAAATAATATCCATTTGGCAATATTTCTCCCACTGAAGCCACCTTACAGCTCATCCATCTTATTATCTAAATGTTTGCAAACTGGTTGAATAAATATATGTTTTTATTCATTTGAGTGGGAAAGTAACACCTGACAAATCAAACAAATATTTACTCCTATCCGCAAGGTCACTAAAAATTAATCGGGATCACAAATATTGCTAACTTACAACACTGAGAGTCACTAATGTTCAAGCCAAAAGAGTACTTGACCCTGAAGGTGGATGAATCCCTGACACTATTGCCCTGAGACAATCTTTAAACCTTAAACCAAAAATATCCCCTGAAGTCTTCTTAAAAACAAACAATAGTTAACTAGTGAAAAAATGTCTGCCTTGAGTATGATGCTTTTTTTTATTTTTATTGTGCTTTAAGTAAAAGCTTACAAATCAAGTCAGTTTCTCACACAAAAACCCATATACACCTTGCTACGCACTCCCAATTACTCTCCCCCTAATGAGACAGCCCGCTCTCCCCCCTACTCTCTCTTTTCCTGTCCATTTCGTCAGCTTCTAACCCCCTCAACCCTTTCATCTCCCCTCCAGGCAAGAGGTGCCAACATAGTCTCAAGTGTCCACCTGATCCAAGAAGCTCACTCCTTACCAGCGTCCCCCTCCAACCCATTGTCCAGTCCAATCCATGTCTGAAGAGTTGGCTTCAGCAATGGTTCCTGTCCAGGGCCAACAGAAGGTCTGGGGGCCATGACTACTGGGGTCCTTCTAGACTCAGTCAGACCATTAAGTAGGGTCTTATGAGAATTTGGGGTCTGCATCCCACTGCTCTCCTGCTCCCTCAGGGGTGCTCTGTTGTGTTCCCTGTCAGGGCAGTCATCAGTTATAGCTGGGCACCATCTAGTTCTACTGGTCTCAGGATGATGTAGTCTCCGGTTCATGTGGCCCTTTCTGTCTCTCGGGCTTGCAATCACCTTGTGTCCTTGGTGTTCTTCATTCTCCTTTGATCCAGGTGGGATGAGACCAATTGATGCATCTTAGATGGCTGCTTTCTAGCGTTTAAGACCCCAGACACCACTCTTCAAAGTGAGATGCAGAATGTTTTCTTAATAGATTTTATTATGCCAATTGACTTAGATGTCCTCTGAAACCATGGGCCCCAGGCCCCTGCCCCTGTTACACTGGCCTTCAAAGCATTCAGTTTATTCACTTGGTTTAGTCCAATTGTGCTGAACTCCCCTGTACTGTGTGCTGTCTTTCCCTTCACCTAAAGTAGTTCTTATCTACTATCTAATTAGTGAATCCCCCTTTCCCACCCTCCCTCCTCCCCCCTCTCGTAACCACAAAAGAAAGTTTTCTTCTCAGTTTAAACTATTTCTCAAGATCTTATAATAGTGGTCTTATACAATATTTGTCCTTCTGCAACTGACTAATTTCACTCAGCATAATGCCTTCCAGGTTCCTGCCTGTTATGAAATGTTTCACAGATTCCTCACTGTTCTTTATCAATGCGTAGTATTCCATTATGTGAATATACCATAATTTATTTACCACTCATCCGTCGATGGGCACCTAGGTTGTTTCCACCTTTTTGCTATTGTAAACAGTGCTGCAATAAACATGGGTGTGCATATATCTGTTCGTGTAAAGGCTCTTATTTCTCTAGGATTTATCCCAAGGAGTGGGATTGCTGGCTCGTATGGTAGTTCTATTTCTAGCTTTGTAAGGAAGTGCCAAAACAATTTCTAAAGTGGTTGTACCATTTTACATTCCCACCAGCAGTGTAGAAGTGTTGCAATCTCTCCACAGCCTCTCCAACATTTATTGTGTTTTTTGGATTAATGCCAGGCTTGTTGGAGTGAGATGAAATCTCATTGTAGTTTTGATCTGCATTTCTCTAATGGCTAATAATGATCATGAACATTTCCTCATACATCTGTTAGCTACCTGAATGTCTTCTTTAGTGAAGTGTCTATTCATATCTTTTGCCCATTTTTTAATTGGGTTAGTTGTCTTTTGGCAGTTGAGTTTTTGCAGTATCATGTAGATTTTAGCAATCAGGCACTGATCAGAAATGTCATAGCTAAAAACTTTTTCCCAGTCTGTAGGTCGTCTTTTTACTCTTTTGGTGAAGTCTTTGGATGAGCATAGGTGTTTGATTTTTAGGAGCTCCCAGTTATCTAGTTTTTCCTCTGCACTCTTTATAATGTTTTGTATACTGTTTATGCCATGTATTAGGGCTCCTAACATTGTCCCTATTTTTAATTCCATGACCTTTATCATTTTAGATTTTATATTTAGGTCTTTGATCCATTTTGACCTCGTTTTTGTGCATAGAGTGAGGTATGGGTCTTGTTTCATTTTTTTTGCAGATGGATATCCAGTTATGCCAGCACCATTTGTTAAAAAGACTGCCTTTTCCCCATTGAACTCTTTTGGGGCCTTTGTCAAATATCAGCTGCTCATATGGGGATGGATTTATGTCTGGATTCTCAATTCTGTTCCATTGGTCCATGTATCTGTTGTACCAGTACCAGACTGTTTTAACTACTGTGGCGGTATAACAGGTTCTAAAATCAGGTAATGTAAGGCCTCCTACTTTGTTCTTTTTTTTCAGTAATGCCTTATTTATCCGGGGCCTCTTTCCCTTCCATATGAAGTTGGTGATTTGTTTCCCCATCTCATTAAAGAATGTCTTTGGGATTTGGATCGGAATTGCATTAAATGTATAGATCATTTTTGGTAGAATAGACATTTTTATAATGTTAAGTCTTCCTATCCACAAGCAAGGTATGTTCTTCCACTTATGTAAGTCTCTTTTGGTTTCTTGCAGAAGTGTACTGTAGTTTTCTTCATAGAAGTCCTTTACATCTCTGGTAAGATTTATTCCTAAATATTTTATCTTCTTGGGGGCTACTGTAAATGGCATTGATTTGGTGGTTTCCTCTTCGATATTCTTTTTGTCGGTGCAGAGGAATTCAACTGATTTTTGTATGTTTATCTTGTATCCCAATACTCTGCTGAACTCTTCTATTAGTTTCAGTAGTTTTCTGGAGGATTCCTTAGGGTTTTCTGCATCTAAGATCATGTCACCTGCAAATAGAGATACTTTTACTTCTTCCTTGCCAACCTGGATGTCCTTTATTTCTTTATCTAGCCTAATTGCTCTAGGTAGGACTTCCAGCACCATGTTGAATAAGAGTGGTGATAAAGGGCATCCTTGTCTGGTTCCCGATCTCAAGGGGAATGTTTTCAGGCTCTCTCCATTTAGGGTGATGTTGGCTGTTGGCTTTGTATAAATGCCCTTTATTATGTTGAGGAATTTTCCTTCTATTCCTATTTTGATGAGAGTTTTTATCATGAATGAGTGTTGAACTTTGTCAAATGCCTTTTCTGCATCAATTGATAAAATCATGTGATTCTTGTCTTTTATTTATGCATGATGCTCTTTTAAGAGCTATCTACCTATATGGGATCAAACTGACAACAGAAACTCAGAAGATTAGATAGGAACCTTACAGGAAGTGAGTTTATGTTAATGGAGGAGGAACAATTCAGAAAAGGAGGGTGAGAATGGTTACACAACTTGAAGAATGTAATCAATGTCACTAAATTGTACCTGTAGAAACTGTTGAATTGATGTATGTTTTGCTGTGTATATTCTCAGCAACAATAAAATAAATTAAAAAAGTTAAAAAAGGCTACTTTCATTCATTCATATAATAGTTGTTATATTTGTTCATTAAAGATGCACTTATTTTCCAATAGTGTCACTCTAGTTCTCTATTTCAGTCATTTACTGCTCTTGTCTTGAGCCAAAGACCCATCTTGGGCACTTAATCTTTCCTTCTACCATGGGGTCACGAATGTTCCAGAACTTTCCTCCAATCTCAATTACCAGTTCCATATCCTGCTACCTCATTCTTATGAGTTAGTAGTAGGAGATAGTCTGATAAATGAATTCTTGCCAAACCAGTAATGGGTCTGAATGAGTGTGTATGTTATGACAACGTTTCACCTTAAAGAAAGGAAGCACTAGACCCAGTTTTTAACAACAATCATAGTCTGAAACATGCCCCCCATCCTCATCAATACTGTACATTACAAATGGCTCCTTTGTCCACCTCGGTAAAGAAATGCTTTCTTTTATTACAACATTAACAATGAGAGTAAAAATCAATATTACCACAATATCCAATAGTAGGAGAATAGTTACATTATGTTCATTAATGTAAGACTATAATTTTATTGCTAAAATCATATTTTAAACATTTTTAATAACATAGGGAAATATTTATAATACATGTTTAGCAAAAAACTTGTGCAAAGTATTTTACAACATTTCAGATTTGTGAATTTGTGTGTGTGATTTTCTCTGAACACACTTTTTAAAAAATATATAAACAAACGTTTGTTTTTTTCTAATCCAAAAAATAGTAAGGAAGGTTTTTTTTAATTGAGAAAGTTACTTTGTTTTAGTATTTCTCTTACCACCTTTTGTTAGAAATCCTAGGAGCAGTGTAACTGTCAATATATATAAAGTGCAACTGGAATCAAGAAAATAAACCTTGGTAAAACAAAGGATTGAACAAAGGCTCTTATTTTCAGTGACCTTTGGCCAGAAACTCTGAAGGCAAAGACTTTCAAAAGGTTGACTTATTAGTTAAGGAGAAAGGGTTCTGGTGAAAAAAGTAATTTTCTATCCTGGTTAAAGGTCTAACAGCGTACCTTGTTTTACAAAAGAAATTGCCATTGGCAGCTTCATTAATTAAGCACTTTATTAGTTTAAGTGAGAACTTGATACCTCAGGGGACATCATTTAGTGAAATTTCTCACTAGGGTAGGCCCTTGTTAGCAAATCAAAACTGTAGCTATTCACACATGTATGTGAAAGCCACGCTTGCCACTGTTTAATGAGATGAAATCAGAACTACAGTAAACTGAGGAGATCTCAAGGCAAACAAAAGATAATTTATTAGTTTAGCTAAGAAGCTAGAGACACCATAGAAGCTAAGATAGAATTTCCCTTGTTAGAAAAGCTAAAAGCTCATCGGACACATGCTATGATTATAGGTTATGGCACATATAAAGATAACTTTTTCCCTATGATGTCTAATTTCATATCTGATTTTCTTAAATTACTTTAAAAAATGTAGATGCTATTTTACCAAACAAAAGTATACTATCAAATTTTATTTTTCATGTATGTATGTTATATGTATAGTGCAGATGTATATATATGTGTGTGTATGTGTGTATAATGTATATTTTATGTTGGGAGAGCAAAACTTCCCCATTCCTTGTTAAAGATGACTTAGTTCTTTGTACCTTAATGTTTCCAAATTAATTTTAGAATGTGTTTGGGTCCCTCAAAAATCCAACTGGAAATTTGATGGGGATTGCATTTAACTTATTAATTTGGGAAGAATGGACATTTTTATAATATTAAGTCATCTCAGCCAAGTGCATAGAATGTCACTTCATTTATCCAGATCATCTTCTATGTCTCTGATTAGAGTCTTGAAATTTTCTACCTAAAGAACTTGTGTACTTTTAGTTAATGCCTGAATACATTATGGTTTTACTACTTACAAAATTAAATTTTATGTATTGTTTTTATACGCTCAGGTCTAAGAGAGGATTGTATTAGTACACCATTTCTTTTCTAGGTGGAATAGCATTCCATTGCACGGATATACCACATTTTGTATATTCATTTGTCAGTTGATGGACATTTGAGTTCTTTCCACTGTTTGGTTATTGTGCTGCTATGAACTTTCATGTATAAGGTTTCGTGTGATCATATGTTTTCATTTCTCTTTGGTATATAGCTAGAAGTAGAATTGCTGGCTTATATGATAACTCTAAGGATAGTCATTTGAGAAAACGGCCAGACTGTTTTCCAAAGTAGCTAGCTGCACCATTTTATATTTCCACCAGTAATACATGAAAGTAATGATTTCTCCACATCCTCAGCAACACTTGATATTATCTAAGTATGATTCTAGCCATCCCACTAGGTGTGAAGTGGCATCTCATTACAGTTTTGATGTTCATTTCCCTGATGACAAATAATGTCAAGCATCTTTTCATTTACTTATTGGCCATTTGTACATCTTCCTTGGAAAAGATATCTAGATCCTTTTCCTATTTTTTAATCGGGTTGTCTTTTTATTATTGAGCTGTAAGAGTTTTTTTTTAATGTTCTGGATACAAGTCCCTTATCAGACATATGATTTGCACATATTTTTTCCAGTTCTGTGGGTTGTATTTTCACTTTCTTGATGGTATCCTCTGAAAACCTGCTTTTCTTCATATAGTCCAGCTTCTTGGACTATATATTCAGCATACAGACTGAATACTCAGAACCCAGAGCCGTTGAGTCAATTCCAACTCATAGCAACCCTATATGACACAGTAGAACTGCTCCATAGAGTTTCCAAGGAGCGCCTGGCAGATTCGAACTGCTGACCTTTTGGTTAGCAGCCATAGCACTTAACCACTATGCCATGGACTGAATAAGTTTGTTGAAAGGATATAATCCTGACGCAGACTTCCAGCCACCATGGAGCCATAGACAGAAGCACCACGCTGTTCCTCTACAGCAAAGACCTAAAAAACTAAGTAAAACAGAGACAAACGTCATTCCTAGAACCTGAAGTGTCAAATGAAGAGATAAAGAACTCAGTCAAGCACCAAATGAAATAAGAAACTGGCAAGGAGACATATGTGTGGAGGAATCTATCAGTTAATGCAGCACAGATCTGCCGTCTTGGACTCCTGTCAGGGATCCGCGGACAGGGAGCACAGGAAAGCAGCTTTGCAGAACTCCCAGCAGGAGATAGAGCACCAGTAACCAGCTATACATGCTTTCCCACCCCCATTCTCTTCCCGCTGCTCTGCCTCCAAGATTCCTAGTTGGCTACAGTGGCTTGGCTGGCCAGGAAGTGCAGTATCTGGGGCACTTGGATTCACTCCACCCGCATCGGAGATCAGTGGACAGGAATACAGGAAAGCAGCTTCACGAAGTACCCAGCAGGAGACAGTGCGTCCGGAAATGAGTGATATACACTTTCCTAACTGTCCCCCTTTTTCCTCCTCTGCTTCCTGCCAGCCGCAGTCTCTTGGCCGGAAGGCAGTTGCTTTGGCCTCAAGCTGCTTGGATTCACCCTGCCCACACTGGCCATGCCCCTGAGCTGGTGTTAGTTCTTTCTGTCTCTTTTGATTTCTTCTGTACCTCCTACCACTTCTCCCACCTTTCTCTGGAACACCTGGCTCCATGTACCATCTTTGCTTCTTCTTGAGATGCTGTGAAGCCACGCTCAACTGTGGAACCACTCGCCCAGCTGGTGGCACCATGCTGGTGGGATCCCGGAGGCTTTTGTGTGTGTGTGTGTTGTTCTGCTTTGTTTGTTTGTTTTCTTTTTCTTTTCACAGCTTGGGAGCCCCTTCTAGCCAGGTTACATTGCATGGCTTAGGAGCCACACCCCTAGTATGCACAGCCACGTAGGTGGTATCCCTGGGGGCATTTCTTTTGTTTTCTTTTTTCTTTCTTTTTCCCTTTCTGTCTTTCTTCATTTCTCAGTTCTCATCTTTCTACACTTTTCTTCCTTTTCTGTCTCCTGAGTATCCCACTGGTGGGACTCGTGGACTTCTGGGGGCTTTTCTTTTTTTTTTTTTGTCTCCAAATTTTTTATCTAGTTATTTTTTTCTTTTTCTTTTTTTTTCCTTATTGCTTTTCTCCATTTCTCAGTTTCTCTTCTCTCCACTCCAATGGCAAGCTCCCTTAGCACTCTTTTTTTCTTTTCTTTTTGTGTTTGTTTGTTTGTTTTTAGCTCCTGTTTCTCTCTCCTCTTTCCCACACCCCTATTAGCTCCACACATCACAACCTCCCCCCTTTCCTGCCTACCTACATCATGCACTGAACATCACACCCCCGAGCACCACAGGCACAGCCTACTGGAATCTGTCCAGCACTGATTCCTGGCTTGCCCTAATGGCCCTAGTATGTGCCACAAACAACCCATCCCAGCCCATCCCCTGCAGCTGGACTTGCCCTGCTTCAGCATAGCTGATTGACTGGCCCTGCCCATTGGACAAGGAGGTGAAAAGTATCGTGACCACAGACAAGCAAACAACAAAGAATGCGTAGCCCACCTGCTCAGACATAATCAAATAAAACAAAAAAGGAGGATGAAACAAATAAATCTACAATCAAGAAATGAAGAAAATAACCACTGAATATCCTGAAGACAGCAGACAATATCAAAACATAAAAAAAAATAGGACAGGATGGTTCCAGTAGGTGTCCAAAATAAAACACCAGATGATTTTCTGGTAGAAGAAAAGGCACTAGAACTACCTGGCATGGAATTCAAATCTCTAATATTCAGAACAATCCAAAAGTTGAAGCAAAAAGCAGACAGAAATGAGGAAAAAATAGACAAGTTTTTCGAAAAGGCAGACAAATTCATGGGAAATACAGATGAAAAAATGGAACAATTCAGGAAAGTAATACAGGAACAAAATGCCAAAATAAATTCACAACTAGAAATCACACAAAAACAACAATTAGAAATCCAAAAGATAAACAACAAGATTTTAGAAGCGGAAAGTGTCATAGAAGGGGTGAGGAGCAGGTTTGAAACAATGGAAGGCAGAATCAACGAAACTGAAGACAAATGCTTAGAGATAACTCTGAGGAAAAACAGAAAAAAGAATGAAAAACCCTGAGAATTATGTGGAATATAATCAAAAGCAAAAATTTGCATGTGATTGGAGTTCCAGAACAGAGAGAGAAAATGGAAAACACAGAGAGGCTCATCGAAGCACGTGATTGGAGTTCCAGAACAGAGAGAGAAAACGGAAAACACAGAGAGGATCATTGAAGAACTGCTGACAGAAAACTTCCCTAATATCATGAATGATGAAAAGCTGACCATCCAAAAAGCTCAATGAACCCCATATAGGATAGACCCCAAAAGAAAAACACCAAGGCATATCATAATCACACTCGCTAAAGCCAAAGAAAGAAAAAATCCTGCAAGCGGCTTGAGAAAAACAAGAAGTCACATTACAGAGGAGAAACAATAAGGCTGAGCTCTGATTATTCAGCAGAAACCATGCAGTCAAGAAGGCAATGGAATGACATATATAAAACCTTGAAAAAAAAAAACTTGCCAACCAAGAACAATATATCCTGCAAAACTTTTGTTCTAATATGATGGTGAAATTAGGACATCTCCAGATAAGCAGAAATTAAGGGGATATGTAAAACCCAAACCCAACTTACAAGAATTATTGAAGGGAATCCTTCGGTCTGAGAACAAACAACTTCAGTCCACAGCCTGAATCTAGGAGGTAAGGTTGTACCAGCCAGATACCAACCTAGGAAATGAACTCTCGAGGACTATGCAAAACCAAAACAATTGCAACAGAGAACCAGAGAGGTTAATCTGTAAATGACAATAACATCAGAACAATAAAAGAGGGAATAAACGATATAGGCATAAAGCTTTCTAATGGAGAGGAAGGCAAGGTGATACCAAGTAATAATAGACTGGTTCAAACCTAGGAAGATAAGGGTAAATTTCAAGATAACCACAAAGAAAGTTAAAAATCCTACTCATCAAAATAAAGAAGCAAAACATAAAGTCTCAATAAAAACAAAATCTACAAAAACAAAAGAAATCCACAAACAAAAGGAATTCAGCACAGGAGACTAAGAGGAACCAAAAAATGTTAGCACCACGAAAAAAAAAAAAAAAAAAAACTACAAAATGACAGCAATAAGCTCACACCTATCAATAATTACACTGAATGTAAATGGCCAAAAAGCACCCATAAAGAGACACAGAGTGACAGAATGGATAAAACGAACAGGATCCATCAATATACTGTCTTCAAGAGACACACCTTAGAAACAAAGACATAAATTTATTAAAAATCAAAGGATGGATATAACCCTGAGGTACATCTTTCCTGATTTTTAACTACAAAGTATTCCCTTGTTCTGTTTGAATGAATGCCTCTTGGTCTATGTACAGGTTCCTCATTAGCACAATAAAGTGTTCTGGAATTCCCATTCTTTGCAATGGTAGCCCTAAAACAAAATGGATTGACACAGTGGCTGCAAGGATGGGCTCAGGCATAGCAACGACTGTGAGGATGGCACAGGGCTGGGCAGTGCTTTGCCCTGTTGTGCACAGTAGGGTCGCTATGAGTCAGAACTGACTCCATGGCATCTAACAACAAGCAACAACAAATCCCCTGAAGCACAAAAGTATTAATATTAATGAAGTCCATTTTACCTATTTGTTTTTTATTTTGTTGCTCATGCTTTTGGTGACAAAAACCCCTTTCCCAAATCCAAATTCATGAAGATTTATGCTTATGCTTTTGTGTGTGTCACTTGTCTTCAAGTAATGCATACCTGTTACAGCAAATATTTTTCCCCAATTAACAAAAAACCAAATTGTCTATAAACATTATAATATTCCTTTTTAACATTGTTTTTTGAAGTGCAAGAGATTTCCTTAATTTTGCATTAGAGTTCCATCTGATGGATGTAATGCAATGAGTGCTACAGAAACTATGCATTTACATTGAAAGGAAGTTTAAAATAGGAAAATTTATATTATTTGTGTTGTTGGTTGTATATGGGAAATATCATCTTCTGGTGAATTTGAAGAATTGTCATTTTTATACTACTCAGCAACTTTTTTGCATTTTAACATCTGTAGCCATTTTGCTTCTGACTTGAACTAATCCCCTGTTGTGGGTATAAATTAAACAATATGTAAAAATAAAAACAATTAAAATCCCTATAATGCTTAAAGCCATGTTGACTGAGTGGAGAAGTGAGCAAGCATCCAAGTCCTGAGCATGCTCCTAGAATCAACTCTGATCTTGCTCATTTTGACTTCTGACTCATCATATATCAATACCGAGGTGCTCACAACTGTTTCAATTTTAAAAGAGTATGAAATTTTCAATAAATGTTTTATCGGTTAACTTTTATTACTAGAAATAGATGCTATTGACACCTTTAATGCATGAACCCTTTGGAAACTCTTTTCACACTCCTGTGGATTTATGAATCACGAAGTGAAAACTTTGGGATTCCTGAAAATCACAAGACACCACCCTGCCTGTAGGGCTCTTGGCCCTGCTTAAGACAGAGTATGATCTTGGGGCCCAGGACGGAAACAGGTGTCTTAACTAAACACAGTTTTTCAAATCCAATATTTTCAACTCAATGAATCAACTTCCCACAAAAAGTACATTTTAGAACTTGACTGTTACAAAACTAGGAATTTGCATTGAAAGGAGGCTTAAAATTGGAAAACTTGTATTATTTGGGCTGTTAGATTACATAAGATTTTTTACTATTAATCATTTTAACAATAGTGACTTTACAAAAAGTGGAGGACACACGGGGAGGGAATGTATTCAATACATATGCTGTTCAATTGATTACTCTTGAATATTGGTGCAAGATATGATGAATATTTCCAGAGCTCTTATTATCTAGGTAATTTGAGTGCTACTAAAATAGAAAAACATAGAAAGTAGCAAGTAAGCATGTAATCAAATTTATAGTTCTACTCCAATATTGCAAAATAAATAACTTTAAACCGTGCTAACGGAACCAAATATCTACAACTTATTAGTTGTCCAGAAGCCCTGATGGTGTAGTGGTTAAGCACTACAGCTGCTAACCAAAAGGTCAGCAGTTCAAATCCACCAGGTGCTCCTTGGAAACCCTATGGGGAACTTCTACTCTGTCCTATAGGCTCACTGTGAGTTGGAATCAACTCGATGGCAATGACTTTTTGGGGGTTTATTAGTTGCCCATCCTCTTCAAACTATTCTTCATAGTTATTAATTCCTAAGTAGGTTTTCTCTTCCAAAAATGGTCTACAGTATTCCAAGGAAAATCCAGAACTGAGAAATTCTATAAAGCAAAGAACTCTTATCTCTGTCTCTCTTTCTCTCATAAAAACCCATTACCATTGAGTCCATTCAGACTCATATTGACCCCACAGGTTTTCCAAAGCTATAAATCTCTATGGAAGCAGACTGCCACATCTTTCTCCTGAGGAGCCACTGTTGGTTTCAAACCGTTGACCTTTCCGCTAATAGTCCATTGCTTTAACCACTGCACCACTCCTGGATTTTGACTCTTGACTCTCTTCTGGGAATCCTAACATACTATTAGAAAAAAGTTTAAAAAGTGATGGGCTGAACTACAAAACTCTAAAGCCCGGAAAGGATACACAGAACACGGGGTGCATGAACACACCAGCTAACACATTCTTTTGGCTGAACAGGTCTGACAGCCACGTAAAGTATGCTTATGCCAGTGACTACAAGCAAACCAGCAGGCAGTAAACACATACCAGTTATTTTAGTTTTAATATAATTAAAATATATTCCACACAAAGGAGCCCTGGTGGCGCAGTGGTTAAAGTGCTTGACTGCTAACAGAAAGGTCGGGGGTTCCAACCCACCAGCTGCTCTGGAGGGGAAAGATGTGGTGGTCTGCTCTGTAAAGATTTACAACCTTGGAAACCCTATGGAGCAGTTCTACCCTGTCCTACAGGGTCACTGTGAGTTGGAATCGATGGATTCTGTCCTAGAAAAGTATTTAACATGTTGTTGATAGTTCCCATCCAGTAGATTCTGACTCATGGTGACCTCATGGTTGGAATAGAACTGCTTCACAGGGTCTTCAAGGCTGTGACCTTTCAGAAGCAGATTGCCAGGCCTATCTTCTGAAGCACCTCTGGATGCTAAACTTTCAGTTAGTAGTCAAGTGCTTAACTGTTCGCGCCATCCAGGGATTCCTATTGAACATGTTAACAAGCTGTAATTAAAAATCAGAAATAAACTGAGGAAATGACAGGGCAAATAGATTAAGTTTAATTTATAAATTAATATCTATCATACCGAAAAAAAAACCAAACCTGTTGCCGCCAAGTTGATTCTGACTCCTGGTGACCCTATAGGACAGAGTAGAGCAGCCTCATAGAATTTCCAAGGAGTGCCTGGTGGATTTGAACTGCTGACGTTTTAGTTAGCAGCCACAGCTCTTAACCACTATGCCACCAAGATTTCCAATATCTATTGCAGGGGAGATGTTATATGCTTTTGCATTTTAATCCTAATTTCTTTAAGAACGTCCTGCTGATTTTTTTCTGTTGTGAAAAATATCAGACATAAATAGGAATTTTTGATGTTATAAATAGATGCTGTTTACCTCAACTCAGAACATTTTAAAAATACATGTGAAGCGGCTTTTTCTAACATGAAAGAACAAAATTCACTTTCTCTGTAAGACTGATGACAGCCTTTATTTTTCATGTAGTTTCACTTGATTAAACCACACCAAACAATGTTCCTGTGCTCCACATTTCCAACTTTCTTTTCTTTTTCTAGAAAAAGAAAGCACATGCTGATTCTTAGTCATAGCTTTGAATTCATACTCGTATTCTTCCTAGACATCCCTTGGAGTTTAGAGGAGCGTTTTCTATTTCTTTGGGGAAAAGAAAAAGTAGTTGCTTTCTAAACCAGTTTCATCAAACAGAATTGTGAAGCAGCAAGATGTATTAAAAGCATAAGGGTACAAAAGAGGGGCAAACAAAAAAAGATAAAATCAATTAAAGAAATTCTGAATAAAAATGCGGAACAGGAAAGCAGTCAGTGTAATTTCAACAAGCTTTCCCTTCAAGGTTCAAAAAAAAAAAAAAAGAAAGAAAGGAAAAGAAAGGCCTTTAACTGGCCATTCTAGACAGAAAAGTGTACTCTGGCACTAAAGGATAAAAGAAGCAATTGCTATTGCTGTGGGAATTTAAGGAACTTCTTAAGATTTTGAACCAATACATATCAGTTCTTTGAAATTAACAAGGACTTACTGAGGTCACAGAAGAGACTTACTGCAATGAAGAAGATGCATAAAGAACAAATTTATTCACTCAGCGATTTCTTGAGCATCTTCTATGTACCAGGCCCTTAAAATTTATCAATGAGCAAATAGACCAAAACTGTCATCATCAACATCATCATTCCCGGAAGACGGCAGGAAATGAACACTAAACATAATAAATAATTAAATAATACATCAGAGGATGAAAATGCTGTAAGAGAAAACGGAGCAGGATAAGGATGATTGAGATACAGGTATTGGGGTGAGGGCGGAGAGGGTTGCAACTTAAATAAATGTGGCTAAGGAAGACCTCCTTAAGAAGGGGACATTTAAGCATGGATCTGAAGTGGAAGAAGGAGGAAGTCCTCCAGATGTATGGGGAGAATTGCAGAGAATGAACAGCCAATGCGAGGGTCCTACCTTGGAGTATGCTGGTCTGTGCTCCTGGCTCCTCCCTTTCTCTATACTCTACCAATCCAGTAACAAATCCCATTGGCTTTACCTTCAAAGTGTACCCAAAATTCAATCATTTCTCTACATCTCTGCTACCAGCACTGGGATCCAAGCCACCACCATCTTCCATCTGGAACTCTGAAATAACGTTCTTATCGGTCTTCTCTGGTGGAGCAGTGGTTAAGCACTTGGTTGCATAAGTGGTTAAGGTTGGCAGTTGAACCCACCAGCTGTTCCTTGGGAGAAAGATGTGGCAGTCTGCTTCCACAAAGATTACAGCCTTGGAAACCCTATGGGGCAGTTTACTCTGTCCTATAGGGTCGCTATGAGTTAGAATCAATCCTACAGCAGCTAACAACAACATTAGTCTTCCTGCTTCTACTCTTGCCCCTCAATGGCTTTATGTTATTAATAAGACAGCCAGAATGAACCCTTTAAAACATGCCAGTTCATATGGTCACCCTCTATTTAAAATCCCCAGTGACATCTCATTTCATTTATGGTCAAAGTTCTTGGCCTACATAATGCCTTGATCTAAACATTTGCCCCCACACCCACCCCACTAACCAAATTCCTTGGCTTCACCTACCATCATTCTCCTTGCTCACTCCACTGGAACTACAGGTCTGCTTGAAGGTCCTTAAAAACACTCGTGCCTCAAACTCTTTCACCACCTGTTTCCTGTTCTTGGAATGCTCTTCACCAAGCTAATCACTTGGCTATCTCCCTCTCTCATTCAAATCGCTTCTACCTGACTATCCTGAAAAAGATAGCAACCTGCACCCTACTCCCAATCAAGCATTCCCAGTCCCTCTTACACTGGTCTACTTTACCTTATTCTGTATCATTTATTTTCTTCTAATATACTATAAAATTTACTTTCATATAATAGGCATTGTACACTGTCTTCAAGCTCTAGAAGCTGGGGATATGTTTCATTCACTCTGTTTCTAGTGGGTCCAAGAATTTCTGGAATATGTTAAATATTTACTAATGATTTTTTGAATGAATGAATGAATTAGCATGTTAACTTGGGAGCCATCTCATCCATTTTCAAGGCTTTAGGTACTACTTACTCCCTGATGACTCCTAAATTTGTGTCTGCAGCCTAGAACTCTCCCCAGACTCAGGTGGATTTATCTCTGCTTATTAGAAGTCTCCCCTCAGTTTTGCAAAAGAACTTCAGATTGATTAAAATGTTTCAGAAAAGAACATTGCCCTTAAAACTGCCTCACACCTTGCATTCCCCATTGTCATTAATGAAAAGATCAATAATCCAATTAACCAAGCCAGGAACCTGATAAGTACCCTGGACTCCTCTTTCTTCCTCATTAGTTACACTCAGTGAGGTTCCAGGTCCAGCCAATCCTAACTCATAAACATCTCCTCTTTCTATCCCCTCCTCTTTTTCCCCCTGGTCCTGCCTTAGGCTCTCATTTCTCACCTGGACTTTGTTAGTAGCCTCCTAATCCACCCTTCAGCCTCCATCCTAGGCCCTTTCCATCCATCTTGTACACTACTGACAGACTGATCTTCCTGAAATGCAACTCTGATGCTATGATCCCTTGATTGGAAATCACACAACACCCATTTTCCTAAGGATAAACTTCCATCTCAGTAACATCACCTACAAAGCCTTTCTTGCCATCTTCTCCACCTTTACTCTTCCCACCCTGCACCTCTCGCATTTCTGACTTTATGCCTCAAGCACACCAAGTTGCTCACAATTTCCTAAACTCTCAATACTCTCCCTACCTTTGCACAGAGCTGTCCACACTACTTCATCAGTCGTGGATGCCCTCGTTCCTCTACAAAATTCTGGTAGTTGTTCCATTGCCATCCTGTATGAAACTCCCCTGTTTTTCCCAAGAAGGTTCAAGTGTTTGCTGTTTGCACAAAGCATCTCTTGCTTACTCCACCAGTGACATTAGCTACTGTATTGTAATTGTCTGTTTGCATATCTGCTTTCCACTGACTCCATCCTTGAATACCTGGAGGCCTGGATTCGCAAGTTATTGGTTTTAGCACAGAGCTATAGTCCTTGATACTTGTTTACTCAATGAGTGAATTAAAGGAACTAGCAAACTCATTGCCCAGGAGTCGATTCCAACTCATAGCAACTCTATAGGACAGACCAGAACTGCCCCATAGGGTTTCCAAGGAGCCAGCTGGTGGATTTGAACTGCTGACATTTTGGTTAGCAGCTGAACACTTAACATCGCACCACCAAGGCTCCGAAGTCAGTGGATTCAATCTGGAAACTTTCTCCTTCAACAATGATTCTTCCAGCCAATCTATAGGTTCATTTATTCTCTTGCTTTATTAAGTATAGAAAGTAAGTAAAATTAAGTAGAGCTTTCAATGTTTCTCAGCTTTCTGCAGTTTTTAAAATTTCTTCCTTAAATAATAATCTTTCAAGGATATTCAATAACCAACTAAAATCAAAACTCTATATTTTCCCAAGGTTCAGCTGGGTGGGTTTTCATATGACCATGTCTGCTAATGAAAATGCAACTACCCTGTGATAATGTGAAAGACACTTCTGAAATATTACAAATTAAAAATTTACAATATTGATGCTCTCTGGTAAAAAAAAAAAAAAGAAAAATCTGAGATGTAATTACTTAATAATTTTTTAAAATCAATTTGGAACATCCTAAGCATATAATATTAAACAGGCATCACTGATTTTGAACTGAATATACTGCATTAAAGAGCTTACTAAAAGTGTATCTGTTTCAGAGCATTTATTTACTCAATCAGAAATTATGCACATCATTGAGCATTAACTTAAAGCTTAGAAGCTGTAAGATGGATAAAAATGGCTGTTGTTAAGAACATTAAAAATCATAAAGAATATATCAACATTTCAAGAGAGATCAAATAGACTACCAGACTAACAGAAACATTAACCAAAGGGTCGGCAGTCCGAATCCACCAGCTGCTCCTTGGAACTCCCTGGAAACCCTATGGGGCAGTTCTACTCTGTTGTGTATGGTCACTATGAGTTCAAACAGATGGATGGCACATAACAACAACAAGATAATTCTAAGAGAGTCTAGATAGATAGCAAGAGAAAAATGATTAGAAATAAGAAGACCAAAGATTTGTATGTAGTAAAAACAGAATAAAAGGACCAGATTAAAATAAATGAATAAACTGTAATCTATGTGTAAACACCCCACATATCTGTCAGTTTGTCATACTGTGGGGGCTTGTGTGTTGCTGTGATGTTGGAAGCTATGCCACCAGTATTGAGTACCAGCAGGGTCATCCATGAAGGACAGGTTTCAGCTGAGCTTCCAGACTATGACAGATTAGGAAGAAAGACCCGGCAGCCTACTTCTGAGAAGTTTAGCCAGTGAAAACCTTACGAATAGCAGCGGAACTTTGTCTGATATAGTGCTGGAAGATGAGCCCTCCAGGTTGGAAGGCACTCAAAAGATGACTGGGCAAGAACTGCCTCCTCAAAGTAGAGTCAACCTTAATGACGTGGATGGAGTAAAGCTTTCAGGACCTTCATTTGCTGATGTGCCACGACTCAAAATGAGAAGAAATAGCCGCAAACATCCATTAATAATTGGAACCTGGAATGTACAAAGTATGAATCTAGGAAAATTGGAAATCGTCAAAAATGAAATGGAACGCATAAACATTGATATCCCAGGCATTAGTGAGCTGAAATGGACTGGCATTGGCCATTTTGCATTGGACAATCATATAGTCTACTATGCTGGGAATGACAAATCGAAGAGGAATGGTGTTGCATTCATCGTCAAAAAGAACGTTTCAAGATCTATCCTGAAGTACAACGCTGTCAGTGATAGGATAATATCCATACGCCTACAAGGAAGACCAGTTAATATGACTATTATTCAAATTATGCACCAACCACTAGGGCCAAAGATGAAGAAATAGAAGATTTTTGTCAGCTGCTGCAGTCTCAAATTGATTGAACATGCAATCAAGATGCACTGATAATTACTGGTGATTGGAATGCAAAAGTTGGAAATGAAGAAGGATCAGTAGTTGGAAAACATGGCCTTGGGGATAGAAACAATGCTGGAGATTGAATGATAGAATTTTGCAAAACCAATGACTTCTTCATTGCAAATACCTTCTTTCACCAACATAAACAGTGACTATACAGATGGACCTCACCAGATGGAACACACAGATATCAAATTGACTGCATCTGTGGAAAGAGACGATGGAGTAGCTCAATATCATCAGTCAGGACAAGGCCAGGGGCCAACTGTGGCACAGACCATCAATTACTCATATGCAAGTTCAAGCTGAAGCTGAAGAAAATCAGAGCAAGTCCATGAGCGCCAAAATATGACCTTGAGTATATTCCACCTGAATTTAGAGACCATCTAAAGAATAGGTTTGATGCATTGAACACTAGTGACAGAAGACCAGACGAGTTGTGGAATGACATCAAAGACATCATACATGAAGAAAGCAAGAGGTCACTGAAAACACAGGAAATAAAGAAAAGACCCAGATGGATGTCAGAGGAGACTCTGAAACTTGCTCTTGAGCGCTGAGCAGCTAAAGCAAAAGGAAGAATTGATGAAGTAAAAGAACTGAACAGAAGATTTCAAAGGGTGGCTAGAGAACACAAAACGAAGTATTATAATGACACGTGCAAAGAGCTGGAGATGGAAAACCAAAAGGGAAGAACACGCTCGGCATTTCTCAAGCTGAAAGAACTGAAGAAAAAATTCAAGCCTCAGGTTGCAATAGTGAAGGATTCTATGGGGAAAATATTAAACGACACAGGAAGCATCAAAAGAAGATGGAAGGAATACACAGAGTCATTATACCAAAAATTAGTTGATGTTCAACCATTTCAAGAGGTGGCATATAATCAGGAACTGATGGTACTGAAGGAAGAAGTCCAAGCTGCTCTGAAGGCATTGGCAAAAAACAAGGCTCCAGGAATTGATGGAATATCAATTGAGATGTTTCAACAAACAGATGGAGCGCTGGAGGTGCTCACTCATCTATGCCAAGAAATATGGAAGACAGTTTCCTGGCCAACTGACTGGAAGAGATCCATATTCATGCCTATTCCCAAGAAAGGTGAACAAACCGAATCTGGAAATTATAGAACAATATCATTAATATCACATGGAAGCAAAATTTTGTTGAAGATCATTCAAAAACAGCTGCAGCAGTATATCTACAGGGAACTGCCAGAAATTCAGGCCGGTTTCAGAAGAGGACGTGGAACCAGGGATATCATTGTTTATGTCAGATGGATCCTGGCTGAAAGCAGAGAATACCAGAAGGATGCTTACCTGTGTTTTATTGACTATGCAAAGTCATTCGACTGTGTGGATCATAACAAATTATGGATAACATTGCGAAGAATGGTAATTACAGAACACTTAATTGTACTCTTGAGGAACCTTTACATAGATCAAGAGGCAGTTGTTCGGACAGAACAAGGGGATACTGATTGGTTTAAAGTCAGGAACGGTGTGAGTCAGGGTTGTATTCTTTCACCATACCTATTCAATCTGTATGCTGAGCAAATAATCCGAAAAGCTGGGCTATATGAAGAAGAACGGGGCATCAGGATTGGAGAAAGACTCATTAACAACCTGCGTTATGCAGATGACACAACCTTGCTTGCTGAAAGTGAAGAGGGTTTGAAGTATTCACTAATGAAGATCAAAGACCACAGCTTTCAGTATGGATTGTACCTCAACATAAAGAAAACAAAAATCCTCACAACTGGAGCAATGAGCAACATCATGACAAATGGAGAAAAGATTGAAGTTGTCAAGGATTTCATTTTACTTGGATCCACCTGTAACATGGGACAATGGTGCCCCCACATCACCAGGTGGCCACAGTGATTAAATGTGATAATACAGGCACAACAGTGGTTGGTACAAAAGGTTAGCATGCTTGGCAGCTATGAGAAAGGTTGGAAGTTCAAATTAACCCAGAGGTGCCTTGAAAGAAAGGCCTGGAGATCACCTTCTGAAAAATCAGCATTGAAAACCCTATGGAGTACAGTCCTACTCTGACACACATGGGTTGCCATGAGTTGGAATTGACTCGACAGCTACTGGTTTTTTGTTTTGGTGCATAAGTGTCATTAGTGTGGGAGGCAAGTGAGAGAACAATAAGAAGAGAGCGGAGGAAGGTGGATTGCTAAGGAAAAGTTGAGTTTTTCTTCAAACCCATTCTAATTACAAGAATGAACTCATATATAATATTAAGTTACTATGTCATACCAATGAGCCCTGCTGGTATAGTGGTTAAAGAGTTAGGCATTTAAAGGTCAGTGGTTTGAACCCCATCTGCTCCGTGGGAGAAAGATGCGACAGTCTGCATCAGTAAAGATTTACTGCTTTGGAAACTCTATGGGACAGTTCTACTCTGTCCTATAGGATTGCTATGAATCAGAGTCTACTCGATGGCAATGTTTTTTTTGTTTTTTGTTTTTTTTTTGGGTATGTTATGCCAACCACCAGTTGCATCAATTAGAACAGAGGTAGGGTAGATTGAGTCCTTGACTGCTGAGAGAATGGGCAATTGTTGAACAGAAGAGAATACAATGCCTGAGAAAAATGAGTTGAAAGAATGGTCGAGGCCAAATAACTATTAACAAAAATATTACTATTAATATAAAATTAATAATTAAAAAATAGTAATTTATTTATCTAAAAATGTTAGTGTCTTACGATGTTACTGATTACAGGAGATGCCTGGCAATAGTATGTGGCCAGATTGACACCTTTTGGCAAATGGGAATGAGTTCTTGGTTAAGAGTCATGAGACTTGGATCCTGGGGATTGATTTGGGCATTGGTGTTCCCATCTTAAATTAAAACCTTGCAGCAACATAACTTACTGAACCTAGAATTTTTAATACAATGATCCATCTTCAGAGAGTCAGATTCATTAGAACTGAGTAGGGGATCAGGAATTTGCATGTTTAACAAGCTGCCAGGTTATTTTAATAAACTTAGTCTGCTAGCCACACTTTGAGCAACATTGTTTTGGATGGTTTCCCAAACAGCATTGGAATCTGCATTTTAAAGATGCTCCTTTGGACTTATTGCTTCCTTTTGCTCAGCTTACTCAGTTCTTATCTTCACTAGCCTCTGCGTGAATTTTAGTAGATTACTTAACTCACCTAGTCTTCCCATCCCAACCCCAAAAATTCAAACCAAACCTGTTGCCATTGGGTTGATTCTGACTCATAGCGACCCTATAGGACAGAGTAGAATTGCCCCATAGGGTTTCCAAGGAGCAGCTGGTGGATTCTTGCTGCTGACCTTCTGGTAAGCTGCAGCTCTTAACCATTGAGCCACCAGGCCTCCCTTCCCATTTCACATCTGTAAAATTAGTAGGCTGTCCTGTGTAAGCTTTTGTTGTTCTTCCCGCTATGGAATTTCATGAAAAAGAAAATGCATTCCCATGATAGGGCAGAACTACTCTCTAGGAAGCTTGTAGTATGGCTGTATGGAAGGAGGAGGCTTTCAGTATGACATGAAGGGAGCCCCTTCAAAACCAACTTTATCCGACATCCCAAAACTGAATGTATGTATCCTAATGGAAAGAGGCCCCTAGGAGGAACTCATTGGTGAAAGAAGAAAAGAAAGAACTCATATGGTGTTTCATCTAGAAGGATGCTTAAAAGTTACTCAGTTTAGCCTCCTTAATTTACAAATAAAGAAATAAAGACCTAGAGATATTAAAAATTTACCCATCTTAAACAGGTAACCAGCCTACATTCCTCAACTCAGTGCTTTTGCCACTATAACACACTAGTTATTTCTTTGGTTTTGCTTTGGCACATGTCCTTTGCAATCACCCTAAAAACTGCAAGCACATTTTTATTTTATTCGGTGAGCAACATTCCATTGAAAAGACAAAATGGATAGGGTAGACACTAAGATGCACTGCCTAGATCCTTTTCAAGGAAGACCCTGCTCTTGCTCTGTCTTCTGTTGGGCTTTGGTAGTAAATCCGCCCCGAAGTCTTAAGTGTAGACTAGGTTAATCACTCTTCCCACTGTGCGATCAGACTGATAGTGTCGTCGCTGAAGATATAATGGAGGCCAATACTGCCCTCTGGTGGAAATACTGTAGACTATACTAAGAATCTCAAGGAATGGAATTTTCACGGATGGGCTCACAATGCAGCTTTGAGAGGAAGAAAGTAAATCCAGAAAACTATTCTTATTTCTGGGTCTTGGCATTTCATCAGCTGTGTATTTGCCTAATCCTAATTTTCTGCACTCCCCTCTTATCATTATCATAAACAGCTTTAGCCACCCACAAGTTTAAAACATTGATCTATTAAAATTTGGACTTCATCACCCAATGTGTTTAACAAAGCTTCCAATCTCCCTTTCAGACAGGGAAAAAGAACACCGGAAAACAGTCAAAAAAAAACAAAAAACAACGAAACTCATTGCCATTGAGTCAGTTCCAGCTCAGAGCGGCCCTAGAGGGCAGAGTAGAACTGCCTCATAGGGTTTCCAAGAAGCGGCTGTGGATTTGAACTGCTGACCTTTTGGTTAGCAGCCTAGCTCTTAACCACTGGGCCACCCAGGCTCCTCTGAAAACAGTGCAAAAGAGCACTAAAAAAAAAAAGAAGAATTACACTAGCCAACCATTTCTATTTAGCTTCTTTAAATTATTTGTTTTCTAGGGGTATGCCAATAGAGAAATATTTAACTTGTAGTTCTACTCTGTAATACATGTAGTCATCGTGAGTCAGAATCGACTTGATGGCAATAGGTTTAGGTTTTGTTTGTTTATTTATTTATTTTTTAAATGAATGTCATAATCTCATCTAACACACCAGAATAATGGCTTAGTCAACGTGACCAGGTACAATCCAGTCAGAATCCAAAGGGTATTACCTGGGGAAAGGCAATTCCATTCCCTCAGATTCTAAGACTGGTTCACCAGGTTATTACAGCTTGCCTTACTTGAGGAAAAAAATGAATAAATAACCACAAGCATACAATTTTATTTTATTGCAATTTTTCCTAAATTTTGATTAACTATGATCATCGCTAATCATCACATATTATATTTCTAGACTACCAGTTTTATGACTAAAGAATTATTACATTCAAATTAAAATAAGTGAATGTCTCAAGTGTTATATTAAACAAATAATAAAAACAAAACCCTCCCAGGTTTCTGAATACTTGGGAATGTAATACTTTTCCATTGAAATGATAACCCTCTATATTTACCATTATTATTGATGACATTGATTTGGCTTTTTAGTCACTGGGTCATAAGTATTTGTTGGTGACATATACTGAAATATTGAAAAGTTTTTTAGGTAACAATTTAGAGAACTTTAGCAAAAAAGAAGGAAGAAAATTTTAAAAGGAAAAAAAATTTAGCAAGCAAAATATTAGTGGTCTCCTTTCTTCTAGAAGAGAAAATAGCTTCCTTGATCCCTGTTCCTTAGTCTAACTGACACAACAAATAAAATATTTTCCCCAAAATGACCTTAGTAGCCTCAAGTTTTTTGTTTATTTATTTTTAAGAAAATAAATATCCAGTTTAGTACACAATACAAATTTGATGTCTTGATTTTGAAAACCCGTAGAGAATTAAGTTGCAATTTTTTTTAGTATTTTATGTGTCAAATATTGTTCTAAGAATTTTGTGATCATTATTTGATTTAATCCTCAGAACAGAATTACTACTGCAATACGCATTTTGCTATCTTAAAGAAAATAATAACTTGTCCAAGGTCACATCATAAGTTTGATAACTAGATTCAAATCTATTTGATTTTAGCTATTAATGTAGTCTTCCAAATTTCAAGCAGCATGCCAAACAATCTATAACCTGTACCAACGACCCATCCTCCTTCTAATTGCCCTGAATTTCTCATTTGTAAACAACTGAAGTGTTTATTTCTCATCATTTTGGTTTATAGATTGCTGAAAGAAATACAAACCCTTAGGTAATAACAAATACCTACAAATACCTCTAATTCTCAATTCAGAGTTAGTTACTTCCTGAAGAAGCTTTCATTTAAGATAACCACTTTTTAGAAACAATATTCAATAGGAAGATAAAAATAGAAATTGAAATAGAGACTTCTCATAGCACTCAATTCCTATTTTGAGTTGCCATAGTTTACAAATAAAAAATATAGGACTTGTAGTTAAATTTGAGTTTCAAACAAATAAGAAATAATGTTTTAATATAAATCCCCAGGCATACTGACATACATAGATAGTACACTGAAAAATTCTTTGCTGTTTACCTGAAACACAAATTTAATTGGAAATCCTTTATTTTATCTGGCCACCCTCCCCACTGCCTCACCAGTCACACATCTAATTGCTCAGCAGAACTCTCCATGTGTAGTTATGGTCTCATTTTCATAATTACTCTCACTTAATGATTCTTTTTTTCTTTTTCTTTTGTTGTTGAGAATATACATAGCAAAACATACACCAATTCAACAATTTCTATACGCACAATTCAGTGACACTGATTATATTCTTTAAGTTGTGCAATCATTCTCACCCTCCTTGTTCCTCCCCCATTAACATAAACTCACTGCTCCTATCTAATCTTTCAAGTTGCTCTTGTCAATTTGATCCCATATAGATAGTTCTTATAATAGCATAACACTCACGGCAGACATTCTTGACTAGTTAAGCTAAACTATTGATGCTATTAAGAAGACTTTGGAGGATATTTTTGGTTTAAAGATTATCACAGAGCAATAGTTTGGGGGGGGGCGGTTAATCCAGCCTCCATGGATCCAGAGTGTCTGAATTCCATGAGAATATGAAATTCTGTTCTGCATTTTCTCCCTTTGATTAGGATTCTTCTATAGAATCTTTGATCAAAATATTCAGTAATGGTAGTCAGGCACCATCCAGGTCTTTCAAAGGAGGTGGTTGTTCAAGGAGGCAATTAGCTACACATTCCATTTCCTCCTCCTATTCCTGACTCTCCTTCTTTTTCTGTTGCTCCAGGCAAACAGAGAACAATTGTTGGGTCTTGGATGGTCAATTGCATGCTTTTAAGAGCCCAGGAACTACGCAACAAACTAGGAGGCAGAACAGAAGCACTAAACACGTTATCAGGCTAATTAACTAGAATTTCCCATGAGGCCATAACCCTGTATGTCCAAATCAAAGAACCAAATCCCATGAGGTGTTTGGTTGCAGCCTCAGTAGCTACCTTTTGTTATTCTTGTTGCTGTAAGTATGTCTATCACATAACTTTTGTGAATTCAACTTTTTACAGATGTGCAACTTACTGACAGCACTTACAATAATCAGTTGTGCAACCCTCCTTTAACCAATGTGAATTTTTCATCACTATAAAGAGAAACTCTACTCCACAAGCAGTAACCCCCACTTCGAGCAGTAACCCCCCCTCTCCCTCTTGCCCCTGGTCACTACTAATAAACTTTGATCCCTATTTGTCTTAGTTATCTAGTGCTGCTATAACAGGAATACCAAAAGTGGATGGTTTTAACAACGAAAAATTTATTCTTTCACAGTTTAGGAGGCTTGAAGTCTGAATTCAGGGTGCCAGCTCCAGGCAGGGGAAGGCTTACTCTTTCTGTCAGCTCTGGGGGAAGGTCTTTGTCATCAGTCTTCCCCTGAGTCTAGGAGTTTCTCAGTGCAGGGATCCTGGGTCCAAAGGATACTCTCTGCTCCCAGCACTTCTCTCTTGGTGGCATGAGGTACTTATCTCTCTGCTTGCTTCTCTCTACTTTTATCTCTAGTAAGGCCACTCCCCAGGGAAACTTCCCTTACATTGGATCAAGGATGTGACCTGAGTAAAGGTGTTGTTGCATTCCACCCTAATCCTCTTTAACATAACCTGATCTTGCCTTATGAACCACAGGCAGAGATTAGGATTTACAACACATAGGAAAATTACAAAAAGGAGGGCAACCACATGCCTAGTCACGGTGACATCTATTTTGAGGGGACACAATTCAATTCATGACACTGTACATTTGCCTTTTCTTGCCTTTTTATATAAGTGAGGTCATATAATATTTGTCCTTTTGTGATTGACTTATTTTACTCAGCATAATGTCTTCAAGTTCCTCCCATATTGTGGCATGTATCAAGACTTCATTTCTTCTACTGGCTGCGTAGTATTCCATTGAATGTACGTACAACATTTTGTGTTATCCATTCATCTGTTAATGGACATTTAGATTGTTTCCACCTTTTGGCTATTGTGAATACTGCAGCAATAAACATTGTTGTACAGGTGTGTGTTTGAGTCTTTGCTTTCAAGTCTTGAATATATATATCTAGGGATGGAATTGCTGGGTCATATGGTAGTTCTATTTTTAGTTTTTTGAGGAACCACTACACCATTTTCCACAATGGCTATGCCATTTTGCATTCCCACTAGCAGTGGATAAGCATTCCAATTTCCCCACATCCTTGTCAACATTTGTTATTTTCTGTTTTTCTTAGCCATCCCAGTGTGAGTGAAATGGTATCTCATTGTAGTTTTGTTTTGCATCTCTATAGGGTTGCTATGAGTTGGAATTAACTCCACAGCAACGGGATTGATTTTTTCTTTTTTGATGGCTAATGATGATGGGAGCCCTGGTAGACCAGTGGTTAAGAGTTTGGCTGCCAACCAAAAGGTTCACAGTTTGAATCCACCAGCTGCTCCTTGGAAACCTTATAGGGCAGTTCTAATCTCTCCTATAGTATCGCTATGAGTTGGAATCGATTTGACTGTAATGGATTTTTTTTTTTTTTTTTTAATGACGTTGAGCCTCTTTCCATGTGTTCGGTGACCATTTGAATGTCCATTCTTTCGTGAAAAGTGTATTTGCCCATTTCAAATCTTTTGCCCATTTTACGATTGGGTTATTTTTCTTTTTGTTGTTAAGTTGTCAAAGTTTTACATATATTTTGATTATTAAATTTTTATCAGATCTATGGTTTCTGAAGACATTCTCCCAGTCAGTAGCTTGTCTTTTCATTTTTTTGGAAAAGTCTTTTGATGAAGAAAAGTTTTTAATTTTCATGAGGTCCCATTTATTTATTCTGTCTTTTGCAATTTGTGCTTTTGTTGTTATGTTGGATAATCCATTGTTAAAAGCTAGGCCCGACGGTGTTGCCCTGTATTTTCTTCTAAGAATGTATGGTTTTAGTTTGCACATTTAGGTCCTTAATCCATTTTGAATCTGCTTTTGTGTATGTTGTGAGGCATAGATCCTGTTTCATTTTTCTGCATGTGGAAATCCAGTTTTCCCAACACAAATGATTGAAGAGACTCTTCTTCCCCATTGAATGGATTTAGCACCCTTGTCAAAAATCAGTTGACCATAGATGTGTGGGTGTATTTCTGTACTCTCAATTTTATTCCATTGGTCTTTGTGTCTATTGTTATACCAGTACCAGGCTGTTTTGATTACTGTAGTTGTATAATATGTCTTAAAATTAGGATGTGTGAGCTCTCCTTCTTTGTTCTTCTCTTTCAACATTGCTTTAGCTATTCACGGCCTTTTGCCATTCCATATAAAGTTGAGGATTGGTTTTTCCATTTCTGTAAAGAAGGCTGTTATAATTTTGATCAGGATTGCATTAAATCTATAGATTGCTTTGGATAGTATTGACATCTTAACAACATTAAGTCTTCCAACCCATGGACATGGGTCATCTTTCCATTTATTTAAGTTTTCTTTAATCTCTTTCACCAGTTTTATTATTTTCATTGTATAAGTCCTTCACATTCCTCGTTAAATTCTTTCCTGGGTATTTTATTCTCTTGGGTGCTTTGGTAAATAGAATTGTTTCCCTAATTTCCATTTCAGATTTCTCATTGCTAGTGTATACCCAGCTGATTTGTTGACATTGTACCCTGCAACTTTACTAAATTCCTTTATTAGCTCTAGAAGTTCCTTTGCAGACTCTCTGGAATTTTCTATTTATAGGATCGTGTCATCTGTGAATAGAAATAACTTTACTTCTTCTTTTCCAACCTGGATACCTTTTATTTCTTTTCTTGTTTTATTACACTGATCACCTAAGAATTCTTTAGGAGCCCTGGTGGTGCAGTGGCTAAGTGCTCAGCTGCTAACCAAAAGGCCAGCAGTTTAAATCCACCAGCTGCTCCATGGCAGGAAGATGTGGCAGTCAGCTTCCAGAAAGATTTCAGCCTTGGAAACCCTATGGGGCAGTTCTACTCTGTCCTATAAAGTTGCAATGAGTCGGAATTGCCTCAACAGCAAAGGATTTAATGATTCTTTGTCTCTTTCCCCGTCAGTAATAAACTAGCTGTTCTGAGGAATATTTACTAATATAATTACTGTCTATTAGTTGACTTACATATCAGAACTAAGGTATGGGGAGGGGTGGAAATCCTTATACTTCATTAATAAGCTATAGTAAAGAGAAAATCTATTTTTTGATATTTAAGGACTTAACTGTTCTACCATCACATTTCACTACAAATGTAATAAAATAAAGCCTATTATTAGTCTTATCAGAAAACAAAGAAATACAGACTTGGCATATAGTGTAACCTACTTATATATATTTTTTAAAAGAATCATTTAAACATAGATATCAATAACAGTTTCCAAAAAATTCAGTTGCAATGTTGTCCCACTCTGAGATGCCATTTTATCTTGCAATAATGAAATGGGTATCCTGTATTTTATTCAGCTCTGTTAAATAACATTATACATTCATCAATTTTCTATTTTTAAAATGGCCATAATCAACATGATTTGTTTATTGAAGAAAAGTCAACTATGGTTTGGAAGATAACACTAATGTAAGTTTATATTTCTCTCTGTGTAGTGAACAATTCCCAGAGGAATCAAGTTTCCTAAGTAAATGTCAAGCATGCTCTCTAAAGCACTATTAATCAGATTATGTAATTAAATATATGCTGTGCTATGGATTTTGGACCATTTTACAAACCAGAGCTTTACTCCTTTAGAATTTGAATGAGTTAATCAGTGGGAATGCCAAGTAACAAGACCAATTTTAGTGCAATGTAGTTTAATGTAAGTGTTCTCACTGCTTTAAAGGGGCACCAGTAACCTGTAACTGTGCATGCTTATATGTGAGTCCATGCTGCTCAAGTGACCAGGAATTGGGAGAATCTCAGTGCAGCTCCCATTAGCAACTAGGTTAGAATGTTAATATGCTACTATATAGTAGGTGTTATGCTTTCTATGTTGTTGCTCTTGTTGTGTGCCATCAAGTTGATTCCAACTCGTAGAGACCCTGTAGGACAGAGCAGAACTGCCCCATAGGATTTCCTAGGCTATAATCTTAATGGAAATAGCTCAACATGTCTTTTCTTCTACAGAGCGACTCGTGGGTTTGAACCACCAACCTTTCTGTTAGCAGAGCACTTAACCATTGTGCCACCAGGACTCTTTTTGCTCTCTATAACTTAATTTAAAGTATTTCAGTGTAGAAAATATGATATTCTTCACATTCTACACCTTAGTGTAAACGACCTAGTAGTTTGTTGTCCTAATCAGGAATTCATACTCCAGGCCTGATCAGCCAGCATTTAGTCAAAAGTGTTCATACTCCAGAGGTTGCTCCTATAATCTTTTCTGCTGTTGTCATCTCTGGTCAACACCAGAGTCTTGGTTAATTCACATAATGAATGCTAGGAAAAATTTTTTCGTGAAATTTGTAGACTCTTATTTAGATAACTGATGTTCAAAATAGAGTTTTCAGTGATGAAATCAAAATACACGAATTGACTAAAATAATTTACATCTATTTCAACCTTCAAATAAATGAGAATCCTGTGACCTCTTCATTTTTTGGAAAGGCTCCCAAAGATGGATTCTGTAACAGAACTGGATCCCAGCCATTTCGTCGAATTCGGCTGACTGATGCTGACTATAAATCTGATTGAATTTTGCCTTTGGAATATTGTCCCAATTGCCTTGAGTAAATATTTCATGCAAGGTCTTATCAGAGAACACAAAACGACAGAGAGCTAGGAATTCATTATGAGTACAGAATGGATCGTATGAATTATTATATGTCTGCTTGTTAAAAACTGTTTGATAGATATCTGTACGTGTGACAGCATTTGGTCTAAACATGATTTCTTTAAAATTCGACAGGGAAATTGGGAGGTGAAGGGTCTAACTAGTCCTGGCCACCTCTAAATATTGATGGTTGTTGTTGCTGTTGTCAAATCTGACTCATGGCCCCTGACAATCTCTTTCCATAAAGATTACAGCCAAGAAAATCCTATGGAGCAACTCCACTCTGTCATGTGGGGTCGCTATGAGTTGAAATCAACTCGATGGCGCCCAACAACAATCTTAATAGAAGCAGATTACCAGGCCTACCTTCCACTGGGTGGGTTCAAACCACCAACCTTTAGGTTAGCAACCAAGGGCAAACCAGTCGTACCACCTAAGGACCTAAATATTGTTGTATCACTATTTACCAAGGATGATCTCATAGCTGTACTTGACCAAATTGCTTATGTCAAGTCATAGCAATAGGCATACACTGAGATAGGACTTGTATACTTGAATTTCTGGGATGCAAAGAGATCTGATTCTAAACTACTAGCTTACTTCTTTTTCAAGAAGGTCTGATTATCTGTCCTTGGACTATAACCAAAACATCCCCTAGCTTCTGCTGGACTTTCCCAGTGGATTAAGAGAACAGGGAGAAAAACCCACTGAGCTTTAAAATCAGTGTGAATTCAATCTGCCCTAGGGCAATACAGAAGGAGACAACATAGGGAGGCTATGTGAAAGATGTGCATAACAGAGTATCACTCTTCCTTTCTATAATCTTTTCTTCAACATTTCCTAGGGTTTTGGCCTTTTCGCTCTCAACTACTTAGAGTTTGTAAATCCTTGCTGTTAACGTTCCTCCATATTTTGTATTTCCTTATTAAAAAAAAGTAGAAGAAAGAAAGATAAGAAAGGGAAGGGAGGGAAACAGAACAAAACAAAATGAAAGAAAAACCTTCAGTTTTTCAGGCTGAGAAGTTACGCCTTGCTTAGATATAAAGAGCAAAGTGATTATGAGAAATTATACATTACCCATTATTCTTCTCTAAAATATCATTTCATCCACTCCAGTCACCCCCTTTCCTGCAAAAGCTCTTTATTGCTACTTGCTCCCTTCAACCCTGTTCTTACCTAGATAAAACCTGGTTAAGCAAAAAATCAAAGCAACTTTGGAAAGGAATGGAAGTTTCCCAATTGCACTACAGTTAACCCGGGGAGAAAGGAAGGAAGGGGTCCTCTTTGTCTTGCTAACTAAGGAGGACAGGAAGTGACGTTGTGCTCCTCTAGTCCCACCCCTCTTTCCATTTTTCCCAGGGAGGATTGGGGTGGGTAAAGGAAAAAAAAGTATATTATCATAGTATAACTATTTTAGACCTGTCAACTTCCTCCTCTTACCCAGAGGTTATTATTTATATGCAGATGACTAACACATTTAATTCTCCTGCCCTGAAGATAGCAGAAGTACAAATCAACACCCCAGTTAACTACGGAACATATCATCCACAACTTAGAATCTTTTAATAATTTCTTATAAAAAATTCACATAAAACCAAAAACCAAGATTCACATAGGACTAGAAAAATGGTTGGCTAGACAGAATCACTCATTTTTCTTTTCTGTAGTCCTTTGTTCTGTATTTCTATGGAACTATGACTCCAAGTAACAGAATTATGATTCTCAGACCTTAGATATTTGTACTAGCTATGAATCCAGATTTGTGGGTAATATGCAATAGCTATATGCTAACTGTAATCCTTTCATCCTTATTTTACCATGTGATAAAAATGGGAGAAAGGGAAAGACGGGGAATGAACCATCAAATGCAGTTTGTTGTCTTCCTACTATCTCACCCATAAATGTGAGAAGAGTGAGGGCCTCCTTACCATACCAGTCACTCTCTTTGATGTAGTGCTATCATCACCCTAGCTTCCATGGATTACATAATAAAATTTCAAACCCACCCCTCCAGCAGCCTCACTTGATGACAAAATGTGAGTCCTAGAATAACTTTAGAGACCATCTAGTCTAACTTCTTAAATTTAATTAACTGATTTCCCTCCCTTCATACCTTTGTTGGGGGGTGGGGGGAGAAACATTATGAATCTTAAGAGTTGGGGAATAACTAATAAAAATTAAAAATTCCTGGAAGTCAGATTCTTGGGAGCAGAGGGAAACAATTCACCACTTCCTGAATGATCTCATTTTATTACAAATGTTTTAACCTTGGTGAATCTGGAGGACATTATGCTGATTAAAATAAATCAATCACAAAAGGACAAGTACTCTGTGATCCCACTTTAATAAAAAGATAAGAATAGATACATATACAGAGACTAAATCTCACTGATGGTTACTACGGATGGAAAAGGTAACACCAAATATGGGTGAAGTAAGCACAACCTGACCAAGGTAAATGATGTCACTAAGATATTAAAAAAACAAATCAAACCCACTGCTATCAAGTCAATTCTGACTCATAGCAACCCTACAGGACAGAGTAGAACTGCCCCATAAAGTTTCCAAGAAGCACCTGGCGTATTCAAACTGCTGACCTCTTGGTTAGCAGCTGCAGCACTTAACCACTACACCACCAGGGTTTCCTGTAGATACACAGAAGAAAAAAGGATGTTTTGATAAATGCTAAACGCTGGTGGCATAGTGGTTAAGTGCTACAGCTGCTAAGCAAACGGTCAGCAGTTCAAATCCACCAGACACTCCTTGGAAACTCTTTGGGGAAGTTCTACTCTGTCCTATAGGGTCACTATAAGTCGGAATTGACTCAACAGCAACAGGTTTCGTTTTTGGTTAGGGCAGATATAATTTTACAGCAGCAACAACAATCTAAAAATATGTGTGCGTATATGTGTATGTATGTAGACATGTGTATAGGTAGGTACATGCATGTAAATATATGTGTTGTGTGTGCATAGATGCCTCTATATGTATGTGGATGTATACGTGTGAAAGCACATTATACATAGTAGTATAATAAGTTGGAACTGACTCAACAGCAATGGGTTTTTTAAAAAATATATAATAAAGCACATGGGGGCATATTTAAGGACACCACTTAGATATAATCAAACACCTCATGGAATTGGTTTTATGGGTTCAAAGGCCTAGAACAATAGTCTGTGGGACAACTTGGTCTATTGGGATAATATACTTCATAAAGTTTATGTTCTAAATCCCAGTTTGCTGAGTTGTGTTTGGGGTCTTGAAAGCTTACAAGTAGCCATCTAATATACAACTATTGGTCTCTACTCTTTCAGAGGAAAAGAGGAAGAAAGAAACTCAAGACTCAGAGAAGAAACTAGTTTATAGGACTAACAGTCTCCACTAACTGTAGCCTCATCTACTCTGAGACCAGAACTATTTGGTGCCCAGCAACCTCTACCGATTGTACAGACCAGGGCCACAACAAATGGACATTGATAGAATAGGAGAAAAATATGAAACAGAATTCAAATTCTTAAAAAGTCTAGACTTACTGCACCAGTTAAGACTGAAAGACTCCCAAGACTATTGCCCTGAGGTACTCTTTAAAATTTGAAATGAAACTATCCCCTAATGTCACCTTTTAGCTAAATAACAGATTGGCTCATAAAATAAAGGATATTACCCGTAACTAACTACATTCCTTTAAAAAATCATCTATACGAGACCTAACCGTCAACAATTACTCTATTGCAAAGATAAGAAAGTAAGGGGGCAGGGAAACTAGATTACTGGAAATGGAACAGCCAGAATGGAAATAAGGAGAATGTTAACACATTGTGAAGAATGTAATCAATGTCACTGAACAATGTGTGTAGAAGTTGTTGAATGGGGACCTATTTTACTGTGTAAGCTTTCACCAAAAACACAATAAAATATTATCAAAAAAAAAAAAAAAGTTTTAACCTTGTGTGATAAGGTATCTCAGAGTGCATTGCTCTCTCCCCTAATAACCATTTTAAATAGACCTTAAGTTAAGAAGCCAAGATCAAGTTAGAGAAATTCTCCTTGTTACCCGGAAGGGACGGCCCTATTATAAATCTTTTTTGTAATGAATTGGGCCTATAAATAAACGTGGGAACCTATACACTCAGACAAACAGAAAGATCGTTACCGAGCTCACAATTCCTGGATTGTCCCAGAGCTCGTTCAAATATTCTAAGATCTTAGATCTTCTCTCTCTTCTGCCATTAGGAACAGGTTTTCCAGCTGTGTTCTTGCACTAATGGGTCTGCCTGTCAGACCCAAGCAGTTGTTTATTTTCAAATTGTAGGGTGAGGACAGATTGATGGAGAAGGAAGGGATAGAAATAAAAATAATTAGACTAAGCACTCGGACAGAGAAGAAATTCACCTTAAGGCTTTTCTAGTTATGGTGAAAGTAGCTGAAAATAACCTCTCAAACTTTAAAAAAAAAGAAAAGAAAAGAAAACTTTCTTAGCCATGTTCAATTACTCCTCTCTGAAATGAGGTCTATTTTTTTACTTTGGATTATGCAATGTTTTTGGTAAATACTTTTCATTGAAGGTATAAAGAAATAGCTTGTGTATGTGCATATACGGGTAAACTAACACATTTTTTTTTTTCAAAGTAGATCATCAGTCCTTCTTCCTAGTCTGTCTTACTCTGGAAGCTCTGCTGAAACCTGTCCACAAAGGGTGATCCTGCTGGTATTTGACATATTGGTGCTGTAACATCTAGCCTCACAGAAACATGCAAGCCACTGCAGTACCATAAACTGACAAATGGCAACTATATACATGGAAATCACCAGATGAAATACACAGGTGTCATATTTACTACTTCTGTGGAAAAAGACAATGAAGAAGCTCTGTATCATCAGTCAGAAGAAGGCCAGGGGCCGACTGGAACATAACATCAATTGCTCATACGTAAATTGAAGCTGAAGAAAGTTAAAACAGGTCCTCAAGTGCCAAAGTACGACCTTGAGTATATCTCACCTAAATTTAGAGATCGTCTTAAGAATAAATTTGACACATTGAACACCAATGACCAAAGACTTAAGTTGTGGCATCACATCAAGGACATCATACATGAAGAAAGCAAATGGTCGTTAAAAAGACAGGAAGGAGAGAAAAGACCAAAATGGTTGTCAGAAGAGACTCTGAAACTTGCCCTTGAACACAGAGTAGCTAAAGTGAATGGAAGGAATGGTGAAGTAAAAGAACTGAATAGAAGATTTCAAAAGGCAGCTTGAGAAGACAAAGGAAAATATTATAATGAAATGTGCAAAGACTTGGCATTTCTGAAGCTGAAAGAACTGAAGAAAAAATTCAAGCCTCAATTTGTAATATTGAAAGATTTTGTGGGCAAAATATTGAATGACACAGGAAACATCCAAAAAAAGACAGAAGGAATACACAGTCACTGTACCAAAAAGAATTGGTCAACGTTTGGCCATTTCAACGTTCGACATGTAATCAAGAACTGACGGTATTGAAGGAAGAAGTCCAAGCTACACTGAAGGCTCCAGGAATTGACGGAATATCAATTCCATCATATAGTGCTAGAGATGCTCACTCATCTATGGCAAGAAATTTGGAAGACAGCTACCTGGGCAACAGACTGGAAGAGATCCATATTTGTGCCCATACCAAAGAAAGGTGATCGAAGAGGATGTGGAAATTATCAAACAATATCATTAATATTACATGCAAGTAAAATTTTGCTAAAGAATGTTCAAAAGTGGGTACAGGGAACTGCCAGAAGCTCAAGACATATTCAGAAGAGGATGAGGAACAAGGGAAATCATTTCTGACGTCAGATGAATCTTGGCTGAAAGCAGAGAATACCAGAAAGATGTTTTTCTATGTTTTATTGACTATGCAAAGGCATTAGACTGTGTGAGTCATAACAAATTATGGATAACATTGGAAAGAATGAGAATTCTAGAATACTTAATTGTGTTCCTCAGGAATGTGTATGTAGACCAAGAGGCAGTCTATTGAACAGAACAAAGGGATGCTGCACGGTTTAAAGTCAGGAAGGATGTGTGTCATGTTTGTATCCTTTCACCATACTTATTCAATCTGTATACTGAGCAAATAATCTGAGAAGCTGGACTATAAAAAGAAGAACAAAGCATCAGGATTGGTGGAAGATTCATAAACAACCTGTGATATGAAGGTGACACAACCTTGTTTGCTGAAAACAAAGAGAACTTGAAGCACTTACCAATGAAGATCAAAGACTACAGCCTTCAGTATGGATTACACCTCAACATAAAACAAAAATCCTCACAACTCAACCAATAAGCAACATCATGATAAATGGATAAAAGACTGGCATTGTCAAGGATTTCGTTTTATTTGGATCCACAATTAACGCCGGGGGAAGCTGAGTCAAGAAATCAAATGACACATTCCATTGGACAAATCTGCTGCAAAAGACCCCTTTAAAGTGTTAAAAAGCAAAGATTCCACTTTGAGGACTAAGGTGTGCCTGACCCATGTCATGGCATTTTCAGTTGCCTTATATGCACGCAAAATCTGGACAATGAATAAGGAAGACCAAAGAAGAATTGATACCTTTGAATTATGGTGTTCGAAAAAAATATTGAGTATACCGTGGACTGCAAGGATAGCGAGACTATATCTCACATACTTTGGACATGTTATCAGGAGGGATCAGTCCCTGAAGAAGGACCTCATGCTTGGTAAATTAGAATGCCAACAAAAAAGAGGAAGACTGTCAACAAGATGGACTGACACAGTGGCTACAACGATGAGCTCAAGCATAACAACAATTGTGAGGATGCTGCAGGACCTGGCAGTGTTTTGTTCTGTTTTACATAGGGTTGCTATGAGTCAGAACTGACTCAATGGCACCTAACAACAACAACATGGACTCCAAGAAGAATGAATAAATCTGTCTTGGAAGAAGTACAACCAGAATTCTCCTTAGAAGCAAGGATGGCGAGACTTCACCTCAGGTATTTTGGACATGTTATCAGGAAGGACCAGTCCCTGAAGAAGGACATCATGCTTGGTAAATTAGAGGGTCAGCGAAAAAGAGGAAGACCGTCAATGAGATGAACTGACCCAGTGGCTACAACAATGGGCTCAAGCATAGCAAAGATTGTGAGGATGGCGCAAGACCAAGCAGTGTTTCATTCTGTTGTACATGGGGGCGCTGTGAGATGGAACCAACTCTATGGCACTTAATAACAACAACACATATATAAGCCACTACTTTTGATGGTGTAAACTATAAACCATGTATATTCACAGAGATTTCCAGAACCAAGACTGTGAGAATGGAGGTGGAAACCTACATAAACCCTTTACTTGTGCCTGATGTTTTGCCTTATCCTTGAGGATATTATGGGAGCTGACTGCTTGTGGATGTCAGTAAAGAACAATGAATGCTTTGGGAGAAGGCCTTCTTTATGACTCTGGTCATATCCATTCCACCTCCACCCAAAACGAACACACACAATCACACCAGTAACTTACATATGTATGCTAAGCGTTAGGTTCTATTAGGGTTCTGCAACTGGCTTTCAAAAGCTTTTGGCACATCAATATTAGAGACTACCTTATTCACTGTTTTACCACAGGAACCTACTACAATATCTAGTGCCTAATGAAGATTTTTTTTTTTTTAATGAAGATTTATTGGCTATTTGAATGAATGAGTGAGGGAACACATTGATATCAAGATTCTAATACTTGTCTTTTAGTCCTCCTCTTTGGGCTCCTCCTCCATGTAATATTCATGAAGAATTTTCTAGTCATTGGGGAGTTATTGGTAATTTTTAAGCCTCGTTTTTAGAAAAATGATAGAAATTCACTGTAAAAATTCAAACAATATAAAAATACAGAAAAAAAAATTTTTAAATAACTTGAAATTCCATAAACCAGGTCTTGTTGTTAGATACCATTGAGTTGGTTCCGGCTCATAGCAACTCTATGCATAACAGAATGAAACACTGCCTGGTCTGGCCCATCCTCAGAATTATTGTTATGTTTGAGCTCATAGTTGCAACCAACTGTGTCAATCCATCTCACTGAGAGTTTTCCTCTATTCCTATGACCCTCTGCTTTACCAAGCATGATGTCCTTGTCCAGGAACTGGTCCCTTCTTATAACATATCCAAAGTACATGAGACGAAGTCTTACCATTCCTGCTTTTAAGGAGCGTTCTGGCTATATTTCTTCCTGGACAGATTTGTTTGTTCTTTTGGCAGTCCATGGTATATTCAATATTTATCACCAACACCATAATTCAAAGGTATCAATTCTTCTTTGTTCTTCTTTATTCATTGTTCAACTTTTGTAGGCATATGAGGCGATAGAAAATATCATGGCTTGGATCAGGCTCACCTTAGTCCTCAAAGTGACATCTTTCCTTGTGAACAGGTCTTTTGCAGCAGATTTGCCCAGAGTCATTTGATTTCCTGACTGCTGCTTCCATGGGTGTTGATTGTGGATCCATGTAAAATGAAATCCTTGACAACATCAATCTTTTCTCCATTTAACATGATGTTGCTTACTGGTTGAGTTGTGAAGATTTTTGTTTTCTTTATGTTGAGATGTAATCCATACTGAAGGCTGTGGTCTTTGATCTCCATCAGTAAGTTGCTTCAAGTCTTGTTTTCAGCAAGCAAGGTTGTGTTACCTTCATATCTCAGGTTGTTAATGAGTCTTCCCCAAATCCTGATGCCCCACTCTTCTTCATATACTCCAGCTTCTCACATTATTTGCTCAGTATACAGATTGAATAAGTATGGTGAAAGCATACAACCTTGATGCACGCCTTTCTTGATTTTAAACTATGCAGTATCACCTTGTTCTATTCTAATGGCTGCCTCTTGGTCTATGTTCAGTTTCCTCATGAGCATAATTAAGTGTTCTAGAATTCTCATTCTTTGCAATGTTATTCATAATTTGTTATGATCCACATAATCAAATGCCTTTGCATAGTCAATAAAACACACGTAAACATCTTTCAGGTATTCTCTGCTTTCAGCCAAGATCCATCTGAATCCAGCTTGAATTTCTGGGAGTTCCCTGTTAATGTACTCCTGCAACCACTTTTGAATGATCTTCAGCAAAATTTCACTTGTGTGTAATATTAATGATATTGTTTGATAATTTCCACATTATCTTGGGTTACATTTCTTTGGTATGGGCACAAGTATGGGTCTCTTCTAGTCTGTTGCCCAGGTAGCTGTCTTCCAAATTTCTTGCCATAGATAAGCAAGCATCTGCAGCACTGGTTCTGTTTGTTGAAACATCTCAATTGGTATTCCATCAATTCCTAGAGCCTTGTTTATCACCAATGCCTCCATTGTAGCTTGGACTTCTTCCTTCAGTGCCATTGGTTTTTGATCATATGCTACCTCTTGAAATGGTTGAACGCTGACCAGTTCTTTTTGGAACAGTGACAGTATTCCTTCCATCTTCTTTTGATGTTTCCTGTGTTATTCAATATTTTGCCCACAGAATCTTTCAAAACGGCAACTTGAGGCTTGAATTTTTTCTTCAGTTCTTTCAGCTTGAGAAATGCTAAGCATGTTCTTCCCTTTTGATTTTCTAACTCCAGATTTTTGCATATTTCATTATAATATTTTCCTTTTCCTTCTCAAGATTTTCTATTCAGCTCTTTTACTTCATCATTTCTTCCACTTGTTTTAGCTACTCTATGTTCAAGAGCAAGTTTCAGACTCTTTTCTGACATTCATTTTGTTCCTTTCTTTCTTTCCTGTCTTTTTAATGACTGTTTGCTTTCTTCATATATGATGTCCTTGATGTCTTCCTACAACTCATCTGGTCTTTGGTCATTAGTGTTCACATGAGTCAAATCTATTCTTGAGATGGTCTCCAAATTGAGGTAAGACGTACTCAAGGTCTTAATTTCACTCTAATGGACTTGTTTTAACTTTCTCCAGCTTCAACCTGAACTTGCATAGGAGCAATTGAGAGTCTGTTTCTGCAGTCGGCCCCTGGCCATGTTCTGATCGATGACATTGAGTTTCCATCATCTCTTTCCACAGATGCAGTCAATTTGATTCCGGCGTTTTCCATCTGTTGAAGTCCATGTGTATAATCACCATTTATGTCATTGAAAAAAGGTATTTGCAATGAAGAAGTTATTGGTCTTGCAAAATTCTATCTGTCATGAGGTCTCTGGCATCATTTCTATCACCAAGCCACATTTTCCAACTACCAATACTTCTTTGTTTCCAACTTCCACATTCCAGTCACTAGTAATTACCAATGCATCTTCACTGCATATTTGATCAATTTCAGACTGCAGAAGTTGGTAAAAATATTCGATTTCCTCATCTTTGGCCTTAATGGTTGGTGTGTAAATTTGAACAACAGTTGTATTAACTGGTCTTCCTTGTAGGCGTATGGATATTATCCTATCACTGACAGCATTGTGCTTCGGGATAGATTTTGATGTATTCTTTTTGACAATGAATGCAATGCCATTCCTCTTCAATTTCTCAGTCCCAGCATAGTAGACCATATGATTGTCTGATTCAAAATGGCCAAGACCAGTCCATTTCAGCTCACTAATGCTTATGATATAATCTTTATGTGTTCCATTTCATTTTTGATGACTTCCAATTTTCCTAGATTCAGACTTCGTATATTCAACATGCCAATTTTTAATGAATGTTTGTAGCTGTTTCTTCTCATTTTGAGCCATGCCACATCAGCAAATGAGGGTTCTGGAAGCTTGACTCCATCCATATTGTTAAGGTCAACTCTGCTTTGAAGAGACAGCTCTTCTCCAGTAGCATTTTGACTGCCTTCCAACCTGAGGGGCTCATTTTCCAGCACTATATCAGACAATGTTTCACCACTTTTCATAAGGTTTTCGCTGGCCAATTTTTTCAGAAGTAGACTCCTAGGTCCTTCTTCCTAGTCTGTCTTAGTCTGGAAGCTCTACTGAAACCTGTCCACCACGGTTGATACTGCTGGTATTTGAAATACAGGTGGCAAATCTTCCACTATCACAGCAACACACGAGCCACCACAGTACGACAAAATGACAGACCCGGCTGGAAACCAGGTCTATTGGTGAGATTTTTTTCAGATATCTCCTTATGCATTTTTTCTGTATTTTTTAAAATTTTATGTTAAATATTTGTTATTTTTATAAAAAATGTGTGTATATGTATGCATATATATACTGCATATATAAGCTGTATATATATAATATATACTGGATTGCACATTTTCCTAGATATCTCTCTATGGAAATGTTTAAATATGTAAATGTAAACAATGATATTTTATATAAACAGGATTTTTCCACTTAATATATTTGTTACTTATTTTTTCTCAGTATTACGTACTTGTAGATTTCCCTGCAACATAATCTTTTAAAGCGGATTCTCTGCCCTAACAGACTTACCAAATTTAGCTGAAGGGCCAGGGGTTAGTTTTAGCCTCTCTGAGACTAAGTGTTCTCATGGGGGAATATGGCAGTAGCAGCACCTACCTCATAGGTTTTTGTGATGATCAGCTGAACTGATTCATAAAAAGTGCCTCACACATAATTTGCCCCTAGAAAATGTTAGTCTGCAAAGTTTTAAAATAAGTAATGGCATCAAAATAATCTTCCAGATTGGTTCTTTTTATATATATATATTTTAGTGGGCTTTTTGTGAAAGTTTACAGTAAATTAGGTTCCTATTTAACAATTTCTATACATATTGTTCGGTGACATTGGTTACATCTTTCACAATGTGTCAATATTCTTATTATTTCCATTCTGGTCATTCCATTTCCATTAATCTAGCTTACCTGCACCCCCTTACCTTCTCATTCTTGCTTTAGGATAAATGTTGACTGTTTGGTCTCATATAGATGACTTTGTAAAGAACCACTGTACTCAGGGGTGATATTGTTTATTTTATGAATCGATCTGTTATTTAGCTGAAGGGTGACTTCCAGGAATGGCTTCAGTACAAAGTTTAAAGGCTATCTCAGGGCATTACTGTATTTTTACACAAATAACACATGCCTTCTACATTTCTTTGCTGGCCATATCCTGCCCCCGCAAGGCACCCTCAATCACAAGCACCATGCCAATCCTCTTCCACATGTTTCTGTTAAAAAAAAAAAAAAAAAAATTAGCATATTGTGCGTACAAAAATACTGTGTTGCTGGGGGAGGATGTGGCCAGCAACCAAATGCAGAGGTACATGTTATTTGCATAAAAATATGAAAGTCTGAGAGATTCATCTAGTCTCTACAAGTCCAGTAAGTCTAACCTTTTTGAAAAATTTGAATTTTGTTCTACATTTTTCTCCCATTTTATCCAAGGCCATCTATTATGGCCCTTGTCAGAACAGTCAGTAGTGGTAGTCAGGGAACATCTAGTTCTTCTGGTCTCAAGATAGATGAAGCCATGGTTCATGTAGGCTCTTAGTCCTGTAGATTAGTTTCTTCTTTGAGTCTTTGGTTTCCTTCTTTCCCTTTTGCTCCAAAGGAATAGAGACCAACAGTTGTGTCTTGGGTGGCTGCTCACAAGCTTTTAAACCCCCAGATGTTACTCACCAAACTAGAATGTAGACCGTAAACTTTATGAACTATGTTACACCAATTGACTGAGTTGTTCCACAAGACTATGGTTTTAAGACTTCAAACCCAGTAAATAAATCCCATGAGGTCTTTGGTTATGTCTAGAAGTATCCATAACTGTGCCCCTTATGTGCTTTGTTATATATATGAATATATATGCAGCACACACATACATGTATATACATATGCCTACAGTTACACCTATATGTGCACATGTATATACACACATATACCTTCCTGTATACATATGTGCATACATATCTACTTATATAACCACACACATATTTTTTGGTTGTTATTGCTGTTGCTGCAAATTTGAATATGTTATAGCATTTACCAAAAACATCCCTTATTCTTGGGTATTTCTCTGTGTCATCATTTACCTTTGTTAAGTTGTGCACACCTCACCCACATTCGGTATTGCCTTTCCCATTACCAAAAATAACAAGTGTCTATGATCTAGAGAGTGATTCCCCCTCCCTCTCCCTCCTATCCTAGTATACCACCAATGAATATTGATTTCTGTATGCATACCTATTCTTGTATTATTATAAAAGCGAGATCATGCAATATTTGTCCTATCGTGACTAATTTCACTCAGCATAATGTCCTCCAGATTAATCCATGTTATAAGATGTTTCAAGAACTCATCATTATGCTTTATAGTTGCTTATTATTTCATTCTACGTATATACCACATTTTGTTTATCCACTCATCCATTGACGGGCACTTGGGTTGCTTCCATCTTTTTGCTATTGTGAATAATGCTATAATGAACATCAATACCAAAATCAAACCCATTGCTGTCAAGTCAATTCCAACTCACAGTGACACTATAGGACAGAGTAGAACTGCACCATACGGCTTCCAAGGAGCAGCTAGTGGATTTGAACTGCCGGCCTTTTGGTTAGTAGACATAGCTCTTGACCAGTGTGTACTAGGGCTCCATAATGAACATGGGTATGCATATGTCTATTTGTGTCACTGCTATTAGATCTCTTGGGTATATACTTAGGAGTGGGATTGCTGGCTCATAAGGTATTTCTATTCCTAGCTTTTTGAGGAAGCACCATACCATTCTCCATAGTGGTTGTACTGTTTCACAGTCCCACCAGCAGTGTCTAAGGGTTCCATTCTCCCCACAACCTCCTCAGATTTGTTTTCTTTTTTTTAAATCAGGGCTATTTTTGCAGGGGTGAGATGGATCTCATTGTAGTTTTGATTTGCATCACTCTAATGGCTAATGATTGTGAGCATCTTTTCATGCATTTGTTGCCTGCTTGAATATCCTCTTTGGCGAAGTGTCTATTCATGTCCTTTGCCCATTTTTTAATTGGATCATTTGTCTTTTTGCTGTTGAATTGTTGATGTTTTCTATATATTTAGAGATTAGACACTTATCAGATACGCCATTCGCAAAGATTTTTTCCTAGTCTGTAGGTTCCCTTTTTACTCTTTTGAGAAAGTCTTTTGATGAGTGTTAGTATTTAATTTTTAGGAGGTCCCAGTTATCCAATTTGTCTTCTGTTGTCTGTGCATTTATAGTTGTTTTTGATTATCTATGTCTGAAGAAAAGTAGGTCCCATTGTTTTATCCCTATGTTATCTTCCGGGAACTTTATAGTTTTAGCTTTAACATTCAGGCCTTTGATCCATTTTGAGTTAATTTTTGTGTATGATGTGAGGTATGAATCCTTTTCCATTTTTCTGCCAGACTGGTTTCTGTGTTGCCATTTTAATGTTTTACAGACTTGAACTTCCAGCTATCAATATCTTCACAGGAGACTTCAAATCTCATGCTTAATAATATAGCTAGGAAGCTGCGACTGTGAGAATAAATACGGAATATGATATAATTTTGAAATTGGGCTATTTATTTATTTATTTTTGCTTAAAAATGCAAGATAGCCAATTTGAACTAGCTTAAACAAGAATGAATTTATTGGCTTGTGTAAATGGTAAGTTCTCCATTTCTCTATTGCTTGCCTCTTTGTTACCTTCACTCTCAGGAAGAATGAAAATATGGCTACTAACAATTTGAGGCTTAGGTCATCCTTATGGCTAACCATCCCAATGAAAAGAGAATACAGTGTAATGATGGCTGAACTACTCACCGGGAGGTGTCTGTTTAGCTTAATTCTAGTCATGCGTCAACCTCCTAAAAAGTGTATGAGTGCTTGTTAGGCAAAAGAACAGGCTAAGGTATACCACATGAATAGCCTAAAGATGGGAGAGAGGTGATTCACCAAAGAGATACTGGGGAGACAAAAGCATGCCTACTTCATAGTGTATAACACCCAATGCCAATATAGTTAAAGGAGCCCTGGTGGTACAGTGGTTAAGTGCTTGGCTGCTAACCGATACATCTGCAGTTTCGAACCCACCAGTCGCTCCATGGGAGAAAGATGCAGCAGTCTGCTTCTGTAAAGATTTACAGCCTTGGAAACATTATGGGGCAGTTCTACTCTGTCCTCTAGGGTCACTAGGAGTCAGAATCAACTGGATGGCAGTGGGTTTGGATTTTTGTTGTTGTTGTTTTAATATACTTTAAAACATGGAAAATTAATTGAGGCATCATGAAAAAACCTGGTGTATGTGTGTATTACTTTTAATAAAAGTACAAGAGACCCAATAAAATAGCTAAAAGTTATATGACACTCGACATGTGTCAGACACTGCTCTAAAAGTTTACTTATGGTAATTATTCAAGAAGAGGTAAGCTTCTATTTTTCAGATGGGAAAATCAAGGCACAAAGAGATTAAGTTATCCAAGAATTCACAGCCATCAGATAGCAAAGCTGGGATTTGAACCCAGACAGTCCAGCTCCAGAATGCATTTGCTTAACCATTACTCTATTATTCCTTCCCTTCTTACTAATAGGAAACTGTTAGATGAATTAATTGAAGATCAAGTTTAGCTACATCTGAATTAATAGCTGCTAGTCACCTTTCATTTGCCACTCCAGATAATGGTCTCCATATAATAACCCTCTCTAGGTTCCTCATGGAAACCCTGGTGGCATAATGGTTAAGTGCCATGGCTGCTAACCAATAGGTCAGCAGTTTGAATCCACCAGGCACTCCTTGGAAATTCTATGGGACAGTTCTACTCTGTCCTATACGGTCACTATGAGTCAGAATCCACTCAATGGCAAAGGGTTAGGTTCTTCCTATGGCTCTCTTTCTTTCCTTCTTCAGGTCTAGAGTAACAGCTTCCTGCTGGTTCTAGTCCCAGGGCTTTTCACTATCCCTTGTTGATGTCTCTAATCTTGTCCTACAACTTTGTAAAAAGTCTCTTTATTAAACTCCTCAATACTGAGCTTGAGGATGTCATCTATTTCAAACCTATTTCCTGGTGAATACCATAGACAAAGGTCTGTTGTTACTTATTTGAATTTGAAAAAGGATATCCATTACAGAGCTTGCCCAAATGCTGCCTTTCTCCTTGAATAGGAAGAGAAATCATTTTTATATAAAATGCAGATCTAATTTTAAGGATTAAAAGCATTTGGAGGACAGCTGCCTGGCCAACCAACTGGAAGAAATCCATACTTATGCTCTTTCCAAAGAGAAGCCATCCAACAGAATGCAGAAATTATCAAACAATATCATTAATATCAAACACAAGTAAAATTATGCTGAAAATCATTCAAAAGTAGTTGCAGCAGTACATTGACAGTGAACTGCCAGAAATTCAAGCCAAATTCTGAAGAGGATGTGGAACCAAGGATATCACTGCTGGTGTCACATGGATCATGGGTAAAAGCAGAGTAAACCAGAATGATGTTTACCTGTGTTTTATTGACTGTGCAAGGGCATTTGATTGTATGGATAATAACATATTATGAATAATATTGCTAAGAAAGGGAATCCCAGAACACTTAATTGTGCTCACGCAGTTACTGTATATAGACCAAGAAGCAGTCATTGAAACAGAACAAGGAGATACTGTATGGTTTAAAGTCAGGAAAGGTGTGCGTCAGAATTGTATCCTTTCACCATACTTATTGAATCTGTATGCTGAGCAAATAATCCAAAAAGCTGGACTATATGAAGAAGAATGCAACATCAGGATTGGAGGAAGACTCACTAACAACCTACGATATGCAGATGACACAACCTTGCTTGCTGAAAGTGAAGAGGACTTGAAGCACTTACTGATGAAGATCAAAGACTACAGCTTTCAGTATGGATTGCAACATAAAGACAACAAAAATCCTTACAACTGGAGCAATAAACAACATCACGATAAATGGAGAAAAGATTGAAGTTGTCAAGAATTTCGTTTTACTTGGATTCACAATCAACTCCCATGGAAGCAGCAGTCAAGAAATCAAACAATGTATTGCCTTGGGCAAATTTGCTGTGAAAGACATCTTTAAAGTGTTAAAAAATAAAGACATCACTTTGAGGACTAAGATGCACCTGACCCAAGCCATGGTATTTTCAGTCGTCTCATGCATGCAAAAGCTGGACAATGAATAAGGAAGACCAAAGAAGAATTGATGTCCTTGAATTATGGTGTTGCCAAAGAATATTGAATATACAATCGACTGCCAGAAGAATGAACAAATCTGTCTTGGAAGAAAGAAGTACAGCCAGAATGCTCCTTGGAAGTGAGGACTGCAAGACTTCATGTCAAATACTTTGGACATGTTACCAGGAGGGACCAGTCCCTGGAGAAGGACATCATGCTTGAGGAATTAGAGCGTCAGCAAAAAAGAGGAAGACCCTCAATGAGATGGATTGACACAGTGGCTGCAACCAAGGATGTGCTCAAGCATAACAACAATTGTGAAGATGGCACAGGGCCAGGTAGTGTTTTGTTCGGTTGTGCATAGGGTCACTATGAGTCAGAAAAGACTTGACTGTACCTAACAACAACAACAATTTTAAGAATCAAAAGCACAAGTTTATTGTTAGAATTATTTTAAGTTTTGGAGGGACTCTTTGGGGTTACTAAGCATCTTTTTAAAAATACAGCCCTGCTTGATATGGGGGGGGCCAAGATGGCTGACTAGGTAGACGCTACCTCAGATCTCTCTTGCAACAAAGACTCAGAAAAACAAGTGAATCGATCACATACATGACAATCTACGAACCCTGAACAACAAACACAGATTTAAAGAGTTGACCTGAGTGACAGAGACGGAGAACGAACAACTATGGGGAAGCAACGACTGTTTTCGGAGCTTGGAGCCAGCGTCCCAGTCAGGTAACCTTGGCGCCGGGCTTAGGACTGGGCCCAGGGGAGCTGAACACAACATCTTGTGACGGCGCAAACACGGGGCGCAGCCCTACACCCCTGAACTGACCCCGGGAGGGGGCCTAGCCAGTCCACCCGGGCGGCGTGGAGACGCAGCTGGTGGGAGAAGTCCCCGGGAGGCAGTGACTGATTTTGGAGCTGGGAGTGCAGTGTCCCAGCCGGGGAACCTTGGCAGCGGGCTTTGGCCTGGGCACAGGGGAGCTAAGCACGGCATCTGGTCACGGCGCAAACACAGGGCGCAGACCTACCCCCCTGAACTGACCCCAGGAGGGGGCCCAGCCGGTTAGCGCAGGCAGCGTGGCGATGTGGCTGGCGGGAGGAGAAGTCCCCGAGAGGCAGCAACTGTTTTTGGAGCTGGGAGTGCAGCGTCCCAGCTGGGGAACCTTGACACTGGGCTTTGGACTGGCAGCGGAGGAACTGACCGCGGCTTCTGCGGGCCAGACCCTTGGGGGCAATCTCTACCCAGCCACCACACATAGGCGACACGTCCCTCGGGAATCTCAGATAAAATAGTCATCCCAAGCAAGATAAGCAACTTTGGCTATATAACGGGGTGCTACTCTCTCCTGTTTTTCTGAACCCTCCCCTCCACTTCCCAGGCAGCTTCATTAACATTGGAATTTCCTGGGCCAGAGGGAGAATGGCTCCAGCTCCGAGGCTTTGCTTTTCCCTTTTTTTTTTTTTTTTCCTAACCCATTCTTCTTCTTTTTTTTTTTCTTTTTATTCTTCTGGCCTGAGAGAAGCAACCACAAAAAACCCAGGGACCAAAAACTCTTCCCTAATTGGACTAAAAACACAGAACCAGCTCCAGGCAAGCATATATGATCCATATCTCGGGCTTTCATCCTTACAGGGAACAAGGTGGCTGTTATAATGCAAAGGCATTTCTGATAGGGATCTGACTGCCTTTTTTTTTGGTGGATTTACTGGAAAAACAAGTTTCCCAGGTCTGATATCTCTGCTTATTCAACAGAGCCCTAACTGACCCAGACAGGGAACTGAGGGCTGAAGCACCCCCCAGGCCACCTAGCCTCTTGCCTTAGGGGTCTAAGGAGGGTGACACCTACCAATCTGTAGAGGTCCTTGCATTGGGGGCCTAAGGTACAGCTGCAGAGCCCTCCCACCAAGGTGCTTTAGGAATAGAGAAACGCCTACCTCACTGACACTTGGGGGAAACCTGTCAACATCCTGCTCCCCTGGAGTGTGAACGCCAGCTGCTACTAGAATCTGGTGCACACAACTACCACCACTACTTCTCGAGGTGGATAGGTGTTAAGGTGCAGCACACACTTAATGACCCAAAATCAGATTCTACTCAAGAATAGTGAATAGACTCAGGCATATATATCTGGCAACAACCCAAACCAGCTGGTAATAGGTCATAAGTAAGTCAAGGGCTACAACAAACAAGACAGCACAATCTAGTAGCCCATCCACGTATATTGAAAGAAAACAAAACAAGATAAGACTCAGTGAGCAAATATAGAATAAATCACCACAATACCTTAGTGATGGCTCAGAGACAGCAGTCGATATCAAACCATATAAAGAAGCAGACCATGACAGTGTCTACAACCCCCCAAACAAAAGAATCAAAATCTTTCCCAAATGAAGATACAATCCTGGAATTATCAGAAGCAGAATATAAAAAACTAATTTACAGAATGCTTCAAGACATCAGGGATGACCTCAGAAATGAAATAAGGCAAACTGCAGAAAAAGCCAAGGAACACACTGATAAAACAGTTGAAGAACTCAAAAAGATTATTCAAGAACATAGTGGAAAAATTAATAAGTTGCAAGAATCCACAGAGATAGAGCATGCAGAAATCCAAAAGATTAACAATAAAATTACAGAATTAGACAACAAAATAGGAAGTCAGAGGAGCTGACTAGAGCAATTAGAATGCAGACTGGGACATCTGGAGGACCAGGGAATTAACACCAACATAGCTGAAAAAAAATCAGATAAAAGAATTTAAAAAAATGAAGAAACCCTAAGAATCATGTGGGACTCTATCAAGAAGGATAACTTGCGTGTGATTGGAGTCCCAGAACAGGGAGGGAGGACAGAGAAAATAGTTGAAGATCTGCTGACAGAAAACTTCCCTGACATCATGAAAGACGAAAGGATATCTATCCAAGATGCTCATCGAACCCCATTTAAGATTGATCCAAAAAGAAAAACACCAAGACATATTATCATCAAACTTGCCAAAACCAAAGATAAAGAGAAAATTTTAAAAGCAGCCAGGGAGAAAAGAAAGGTCTCCTTTATGGGAGAATCAATAAGAATAAGTTCAGATTACTCAGCAGAAACCATGCAGGCAAGAAGGCAGTGGCATGACATATACAGAGTACTGAAGGAGAAAAACTGCCAGCCAAGGATCATATATCCAGCAAAACTCTCTCTGAAATATGAAGGCGAAATGAAGATATTTACAGATAAACACAAACTTAGAGAATTTACAAAAACCAAACCAAAGCTACAAGAAATACTAAAGGAAATTGGTCAGAAAACCAATAATATCAGATACCAGCACAACACAAGGTCACAAAACAGAACATCCTGATATCTACTCAAATAGAGAAATCACAAAAACAAATTAAGATTAATTAAAAAAAAAATGCTCAAAACAGGGTATCATTGAAGTCAATATGTAAAAGATCACAATAATCAAAAAGAGGGACTAAATACAGGTGGCATAGAACTGCCATATGGAGAGGGATACAAGGCGATATAGGACAATACAAGTTAGGTTTTTACTTAGAAAAATAGAGGTAAATATTAAGGTAACCACAAAGAGGTATAACAACTCCATAACTCAAAATAAAAACCAAGAAAAACGTAACGACTCAACAAACATAAAGCCAAATAGTATGAAAATGAGGATCTCACAATTTACAAAGAAAAACGTCTCAGCACAAAAAAGTAAGTGGAAAAATGAAATTGTCAACAACACACATAAAAAGGCATCAAAATGACAACACTAAACACATACTTATCTATAATTATGCTGAATGTAAATGGACTAAATGCACCAATAAAGAGACAGAGTCTCGGACTGGATAAAGAAACATGATCCGTCTATATGCTGCCTACAAGAGACACACCTTAGACTTAGAGACACAAACAAACTAAAACTCAAAGGATGGAAAAAAATATATCAAGCAAACAATAAGCAAAAAAGAAGAGGAGTAGCAATATTAATTTCTGACAAAATAGACTTTAGACTTAAATCCACCACAAAGGATAAAGAAGGACACCACATAATGATAAAAGGGACAAATGATCAGGAAGATATAACCATATTAAATATTTATGCAACCAATGGCAGGGCTGCAAGATACATAAATCAAATTTTAACACAACTGAAAAGTGAGATAGACACCTCCACAATTATAGTAGGAGACTTCAACACACCACTTTCGCAGAAGGACAGGATATCCAGTAAGAAGCTCAATAGAGACACGGAAGACCTAATTGCTACAATCAACCAACTTGACCTCATTGACTTATACAGAACTCTCCACCCAATTGCTGCAAAGTATACTTTTTTTTCTAGCGCTCATGGAACATTCTCTAGAATAGACCACATATTAGGTCATAAAACAAATCTTTGCAGAATCCAAAACATCGAAATATTACAAAGCATCTTCTCAGACCACAAGGCCATAAAAGTGGAAATCAATAAGAGAAAAATTACGGAAAAGAAATCAAATACTTGGAAACTGAATGATACCCTCCTGAAAAAAGACTGGGTTATAGAAGACATCTAGGAGGGAATAAGGAAATTCATAGAATGCAACGAGAATGAAAAAACTTCCTATCAAAACCTCTGGGACACAGCAAAAGCACTGCTCAGAGGCCAATTTATATCGATAAATGCACACATCCAAAAAGAAGAAAGAGCCAAAATCAGAGAACTGTCCCTACAAATTGAACAAATAGAAAGTGAGCAACAAAAGAATCCATCAGGCACCAGAAGAAAACAAATAATAAAAATTAGAGCTGAACTAAATGAAATAGAGAACAGAAAAACAATTGAAAGAATTAACAAAGCCAAAAGCTGGTTCTTTGAAAAAATTAGCAAAATTGATAAACCATCGGCTAGACTGACTAAAGATATACAGGAAAGGAAACAAATAACCCGAATAATAAATGAGATGGGCCACATCACAACAGACCCAACTGAAATTAAAAGAATCATATCAGATTATTACAAAAAATGTACTCTAACAAATTTGAAAACCTAGAAGAAATGGATGAATTCCTAGAAAAACACTACCTACCTAAACTAACACAATCAGAAGTAGAACAACTAAATAGACCCATAACAAAAAAAGAAATTGAAACGGTAATCAAAAAACTCCCAACAAAAAAAAACCCTGGCCCGGATGGCTCTACTGCAGAGTTCTACCAAACTTTCAGAGAAGAGCTAACACCACTACTATTAAAGGTATTTGAAAGCATAGAAAATGACGGAATACTACCCAACTCATTCTATGAAGCCACCGTCTCCCTGATACCAAAACCAGGTACAGACATTACAAAAAAAGAAAATTACAGACCTATATCCTTCATGAACATAGATGCAAAAATCCTCAACAAAATTCTAGCCAATAGAATTTAACAACATATCAAAAAAATAATCCACCACAACCAAGTGGGATTTATACCAGGTATGCAAGGTTGGTTTAATATTAGAAAAACCATTAATGTAATCCACCATATAAATAAAACAAAAGACAAAAACCACCTGATCTTATCAATTGATGCAGAAAAGGCATTTGACAAAGTCCAACATCCATTTATGATAAAAACTCTCAGCAAAATAGGAATTGAAGGAAAATTCCTCAACATAATAAAGGACATCTATGTAAAGCCAACAGCCAACATCACTCTAAATGGAGAGAGCCTGAAAGCATTTCCCTTGAGAATGGGAACCAGACAAGGATACCCTTTATCACCGCTTTTATTCAACATTGTGCTAGAGGTCCTAGCCAGAGCAATTAGGCTAGACAAAGAAATAAAGGGCATCCGGATTGGCAAAGAGGAAGTAAAATTATCTCTATTTGCAGATGACATGATCTTATACACAGAAAACACTAAGGAATCCTCCAGAAAACTGCTGAAACTAATAGAAGAGTTTGGCAGAGTCTCAGGTTATAAGATAAACATACAAAAAGCACTTGGATTCCTCTACATCAACAAAAAGAACATCGAAGAGGAAATCACCAAATCAATACCATTCGAAGTAGCCCCCAAGAAGATAAAATACTTAGGAATAAATCTTACCAAGGATGTAAAAGACCTATACAAAGAAAACTACAAAGCTCTACTACAAGAAATTAAAAAGGACATGCTTAAGTGCAAAAACATACCTTGCTCACGGATAGGAAGACTTAACATAGTAAAAATGTCTATTCTACCAAAAGCCATCTATACATACAATGCACTTCCGATCCAACTTTCAGTGTCATTTTTTAATGTGATAGAGAAAAAAATCACCAACTTCATATGGAAGGGAAAGAAGCCTCGGATAAGCAAAGCATTACTGAAAAAGAAGAAGAAAGTGGGAGGCCTCATTCTACCTGATTTCAGAACCTATTATACAGCCACAGTAGTCAAAACAGCCTGGTACTGTACAACAACAGACACATAGGCCAGTGGAACAGAATTGACAACCCAGATATAAATCCATCCACATATGAGCAGCTGATATTTGACAAAGGCCCAGTGTCTGTTAATTGGGGAAGAGATAGTCTTTTTAACAAATGGTGCTGGCATAACTGGATATCCATTTGCAAAAAAATGAAACAGGACCCCTACCTCACACCATCCACAAAAACTAACTCCAAGTGGATCAAAGACCTAAACATAAACACTAAAACGATAAAGATCATCAAAGAAAAAATAGGGACAACCTTAGGAGCCCTAATACAAGGCATAAACAGAATACAAAACATTACCAAAAATGACGAAGAGAAACCAGATAACTGGGAGCTCCTAAAAATCAAACACCTATGCTCATCTAAAGACTTCACCAAAAGAGTAAAAAGACCACCTACAGACTGGGAAAGAATTTTCAGCTATGACATCTCCGACCAGCGCCTGATCTCTAAAATCTATATGATTCTGTCAAAACTCAACTATAAAAAGACAAACAACCCAATCAAGAAGTAGGCAAAGGATATGAACACACACTTCACTAAAGAAGATATTCAGGCAGCTAACAGATACATGAGAAAATGCTCTCGATCATTACCCATCAGAGAAACGCAAATTAAAACTAGGATGAGATTCCATCTCACTCCAACAAGGCTGGCATTAATCCAAAAAACACAAAATAATAAATGTTGGAGAGGCTGCGGAGAGATTGGAACTCTTATACACTGCTGGTGGGAATGTAAAATGGTACAACCACTTTGGAAATCTATCTGGCGTTATCTTAAACAGTTAGAAATGGAACTACCATACAACCCAGAAATCCCACTCCTTGGAATATACCCTAGAGAAATAAGAGCCTTCACACAAACAGATATATGCGCACCCATGTTTATTGCAGCTCTGTTTACAATAGCAAAAAGCTGGAAGCAACCAAGGTGTCCATCAACGGATGAATGGTTAAATAAATTGTGGCATATTCACACAATGGAATACTACGCATCGATAAAGAACAGTGACGAATCTGTGAAACATTTCTTAACATGGAGGAACCTGGAAGGCATTATGCTGAGCGAAATGAGTCAGAGGCAAAAGGACAAATATTGTATAAGACCACTATTATAAGATCTTGAGAAATAGTACAAACTGAGAAGAACACATACTTTTGTGGTTACGAAGAGGGGAGGGAGGTAGGGTGGGAGAGGGTTTTTTACTGATTAACTGGTAGATAAGAACTGCTTTAGGTGAAGGGAAGGACAATACTCAATACACGGAAGGTCAGCTCAACTGGACTGGACCAAAAGCAAAGAAGTTTCTGGGATAAACTGAATGCTTCAAAGGTCAGCAGAGCAAGGGCGGGGGTTTGGGGACCATGGTTTAAGGGGACTTCTAAGTCAATTGGCAAAATAATTCTATTATGAAAACATTCTGCATCCCACTTTGAAATGTGGCGTCTGGGGTCTTAAATGATAACAAGCGGCCATCTAAGATGCATCAATTGGTTTCAACCCACCTGGATCAAAGGAGAATGAAGAACACCAAGGTCACACGATAACTAAGAGCCCAAGAGACAGAAAGGGCCACATGAACCAGAGACTACATCATCCTGAGACCAGAAGAACTAGTTGGTGCCCAGCCACAACCGATGACTGCCCTGACAGGGAGCACAACAGAGAACCCCTGAGGGAGCAGGAGATCAGTGGGATGCAGACCCCAAATTCTCACAAAAAGACCATACTTAATGGTCTGACTGAGACTAGAGGAATCCCGGCGGTCATGGTCCTCAAACCTTCTGTTGGCCCAGGACAGGAACCATTCCCAAAGACAACTCATCAGACATGAAAGGGACTGGACAGTGGGTAGGAGAGAGATGCTGATGAAGAGTGAGCTAATTTTATCAGGTGGACACTTGAGATTGTGTTGGCATCTCCTGTCTGGAGGGGGGATGGGAGGATAGAGAGAGTTGGAAGCTGGCAAAATTGTCACGAAAGGAGAGACTGGAAGGGCTGACTCATTAGCGGGGGAGCAAGTGGGAGTACGGAGTAAGGTGTATATAAACTTATATGTGACAGTCTGACTTGATTTGTAAACGTTCACTTGAAGCTCAATAAAAGTTAATAAAAAAAAAAATACAGCCATTTTGCAGGTTTGCCACATTCACATATTAATTTAAATTATATTACATAGCATATTTCAATCTCTGACATTAATATTTTATGGTCACATAAAGTTGTGTTTTGTTAAACCATAAGAGTGTACAGTTCCAAGGACAATATTGGGAGCTGACTTAAAGCAGTTGGTCATGCACAACTCTCACTTCTGTGATACAGAACCACCAAAGATTTGTGCTCCTCTTCTACAGTGGAGATGGATATTGGAGGCATCTTCCTGTCCAGAGACCACATTTTCTAGCCCCTTTACATATGCATAGGGTCATATATCTGAATTTTGGCCAGTGGGGTATGAAAACCAAAAAATCAAGCCCACTGCCATCCAGATGATTTAGATTCACAGTGACTCCATAGGACAGAGCAGATTTGCCCCCATAGGGTTTCTAAGGCTGTAAGTCTTTAGAGAAGGAGACTGCCACATCTTTCTCCTGCGGAACAACTGGTGGGTTCCAACTGCTGACTTTTCGGGTAGCAGCCGAGCGCTTAACCAGGGCTCCCAATGGAATACAAAAAGGGTTAATGTTTGACACTGTCAGGCCAAGCCCTAAAAACCTTTCACGTGATTCCTCTTTCTACTCATTGAATGTTAACACACAGGGCAATTGTGAAGTCCATGTGTTCTAACACCCTGGATGCCTGAATGACTGTGGAACAGGAACCCCCCCACCCCCAACTACCATTTGTCCTTTACATGAGTGAAAAATAAACTTCTACCATGTTAACTCATTGAGATTTCTAGGATAATCTATTACATCAATTAGTGTTACCCTTAAATCATACAAGTTCTTTTTTGAAAATAACAGTGGTTGACCAAGAGTGAGCTCTACTGCTCCACAACTTTGCTACCATGTTACAAGGCAAGGAAATCTGAGACCAAATTTTGCCACACTTATTAAACCACCATTCCTTGGTGAGCAAGAACAGTTCATATAACCTGTCTTGTAAGCTCAATGGAGTCCTAGATCCTTGTCCCTTTACATGTTCCAAATACCACCTTTCACGAAAGTTTCCCATGAGTTGTCACAAGAACATTCCAGAGCGGGATTAGAATCAGCATCAGATAACCAGAAATCTATTTACATCAATAGCTGGGCACGGGGCCCTTAGAACTCAAACCTCCTAAAGGTCTAGCTAGTAAGGCTTGCTAGATTATAACCCTCTGTTCATGCGCAAAGATCTCTAAAATAGCCTCCTATCGTCAGTATACTTAACTTCACCTGTTAGAGCCCATTTATGACATTTATCTTGCTAGTTATATAGTCATCAAAAACCCATTTCTGATATTAGCATACTAATTAGCAAGACTTCAAACACTGATCAAGTTAGAGATCAGGCTTGCTGAAGTCACCACCTGGGAAGTGTGGTCTTTCTGATATCATTCTGGCTGATCAGCCCTGGACTATGCCTTCCCATTTGAGTGGACTCTAGCTTAATCTAAGTATTCCACACATTATAACTACCTCATAAGTTAAAGAATTTCTAAGCAAATTGCATAATATCCAAACAGCAATATAACTGAGTCTTCAGGCATACATCTGAATTCATTATCTGCCATAGATGCACTTATACAGTACACTTACCCTATCATAATGCTTACTAAGCTACTGTTTATCTATTTTCCATTCTAGAATGGAAGAAAGGCAAATGTGTCTGTGTTGTTAACCATTGCTCTTCCCTGTCATCTAACAAAATATCTGGCACATAGTAACTCATTGCTGTCGAACTGATTCCAACTCATAGTGACCCTATGGGACAGAGTAGAACTGCCCCATAGGGTTTCCAAAACTGTAAATTTTTACAGAAGCAGACTGCCATATCTTTGTGTCGCAGAGTGACTGATGGGTTTGAACTGATGATCTTTCTGTTAGGAGCCAAGTACTTAACCACTGTGCCACCAGGGCTCCTTTGTCACATAGTAGTAACTCGTTAAATGTTGTCTGAAATTTTGAATGAAATTTCTGCTAACTGAAATAGTGCAGGAATGTCTTCCTTCTAAAAAAGGGAGAAGTTAAGGGAGTGTACACATATCTTCTACTAAAATGCATCATCTCTGTAGTTTTTCCATTTTAAATGGGGTATGGTTTATGGTGAAGTAGGGACACCAGTCCATTGTCTGACCAGGGTAAGTGTTCTGTAAATACTTAATAGAAGAATGAAATGCGCAAATGTGCCTGCTTCTATTTTCCCACTGCACTCTAGTTTAATCTTCATTGAAATGAAACTGCTCGCTCACAGCACACTCAAGTGCACAAAGAAATGATGACAGGATACAGCACTGGCCTTGGCCTTGACTTTCTTACTTCTGTGGCCTGGGGTCTTAACTGCTCCCCTCATCCTGTTAGCACGTCTACATCCTTTCCACCTGAGCACAGGCACTTCTCTGTCCCCTGCACGCTAGTTACAGGTCATGAGGAGCCAGGAACATTGCCTCAGGCTCATTTATTAGTCTCTTTTTGCCTCAAATCCTCACCCTCACTCCATTAATGTGCTAAGCCAAATGTGCAAATTATCCTGTAGCCCTGCAGCCTCCCTCAGGATGCGTCTGGGAAATGTTCTTTTAGGTTGAGTGCTCCTGATTTCCCAGTATCTATTTGGAGTTTCTAACACATCAAACTCGTTTGAAGTTGTACCTGAGAGGGGGAAAAATTATGACATGGGGTTCGTCCTCCTTGTCCTCTCACTCCTCTGCTGGAAAAGGAAGGCTTTTCTCTCTCACTATGCTATACTGGGAGTCCCTGGGTAATGCAAATTGTTAAGCGCTCCACTATAAGCCAAAAGGTTCGTGGTTTGACCCCACTCAGAGAGCCCTGGAAGACAGGCCTGGTGATTTGCTTCCAAAAGGTCACAGCCTTGAAAACCCTGTGGAGCAGTTTTACCCTGCACACATGGGATCGCCACCAGTTGGAATCAACTCAACAGCAAACAACAATGCTATACGGAGTTTTCTCTGCACTATGTTCCTTTCAAGACTCCTAGATGGTGTGGGTGGTTTGCAATCTGCTGCTAACCTAAAGGTTGGCAGTTTAAACCCACCCAATGCATCTGTAGAAGAAATGCCTGCAAACTGTAATCCTACTCTGTAATACATAGGGCCGTCATGAGGCGGAATTGACTTGGTGGCCACAGGTTTAGTTTCTGGTGTTCCTTTCTAAACACATTTTTCTCCTCTACTCAATTTTTGCACCATTGTCGGGAGAAAAATTGAAAAACTTTTAAGTTAACAAGAGATTACTGGGTGTCCTTTCAGTGGAACGCTAAGCCTGTACATTATTTTGTGCTATTGTCTTCGTTTTTTTGCTGTTGCTGTTTTTTTGTTTTTTAATAATATTTTATTGCATTTTCAGTGAAAGTTTACACAGTGAATTGGTTTCCCACCTAACAATTTCTAGACAAATTGTTCAGTGACACTGGTTACATTTTTCACAAAGTGAAATTTTCAATTCCATTCTGGTTGTTCTGTTTCCAGTAATCTAGTTTCCCTGTCCCTTTACTTTCTCATCTTTGAGTAATTGTTGACTATTTTGTCTCATATAGATGATTTTTTAAAGGAATGCAGTACTTATAGGTGACATTCTTTATTTTATGAGCCAATCTGTTATTTAGCTAAAAGGGGACATCAGGGGATTTTTTTGGTTCAAGGTTTAAAGGGTATCTCGGCAATAGTCTCAGGGAGTCCTCTAGTCTCAACTGGTTCAGTAAGCCTGGACTTTCTAAGAATTTGAATTCTGTTCCATATTTTTCTCCTTCTCTATCATGATTCATCTATCATGGCTCTGATTAGAAGGTCAGTAGTGGTAAGTGGGCACTATCTAATTCTTCTGGTCTCAGGGTAGATGAAGCTGTGTTGTGTGTAGACTATTAGTCCTGTAGACTGTTTCTTCTCTGAGTCTTTGGTTTCTTTGTGCTGTTGTCTTTGAGCAGCTGTTCTATAGCTTCATAGATTATACTAGTTGCCATCCAGTCAATTCCTACTCATGGCAATCTCATGTGTGTCTGAGTAGAAATGTGCTCCATAGGGTTTTCTTCTGAGGTGCCTTTGGGTAGACTTGAACTGCCAATATTTTGGTTAGCAGCTGAACACATTAACTTTTTGTACCACCCAGCAACTCTTTGTAGGTTATACTTGAGTACTATTATTAGAGAAGTGTAAAGATGTCTTTCTTCTGCTTGCTTTAACTGGAAGTTAACCCAAAGGATTTTTTCTAAACACATATTGCTATTCTTTCTAAAATGTGACTGGCTTTCCCTAAGTCTGATGTAACATTTCAAGATTTGGTCACTACCCTTTGGCTGTGTCTCCTTCTACTTTCCTATGTCCAAATATACAGAATTTATTTTAATTTATATATTTATGTTTAATAGATATTTGAAAGTACTGAACAACTTGCTAGTGCCTGAATGTGCTCCGCTATTCTGACTTCATTGCCTGCATACATGTTTCTGCTTAGAATGCCTTTCTCTTGCCCTGCAAAATCAACTACCTCAAGATTCAGTTCAACAAAGAAATTAACAAACCGACTCATCAAAATAAAGAAGAAAAACATAAACTCTCAGTAAACACAAAATCTACAAAAATGAAACAAATGGAAAAAAAAATCCTTAAAAAAAAAAAATGAATCCAGCACAGAAGAGTAAGAGGAACAAAGAAAACAACAGCACCAAAGGAAAAAGCACTACAAAATGACAGCAAAAAACTCACACTTATCAATAATCACACTGCATTGAAATGGCTTAAGGGACAGAGAGTGACAGAATGGATATAAAAACAGGACCCACCAATATGCTGTCTACAAGCGACACACCTTAGAAACAAAGACATAAAGTTATTAAAAATCAAAGGATGGAAAAAAAAATCAGTTACCAAATAAGAGCAGGAGTGGCAATACAAATCTCAGATAAAACAGACTTTAAAACAAAATTCACCATAAAAGGCAAAGAAGGACATTATTTAATGATTAAAAGGACAATCCACCATGAAGACATAACTATAATAAATATCTATGCACACAATGATAGGGCTCCAAAATACATAAAACAAACTCTAACAGCACTGAAAAGATAAATTGATAGTTTCACAATAATAGTAGGAGACTTCACAACACACCACTCTCTGTAATGGACAGAACACCTAAAAAGAAACTCAGCAAAGATACAGAAGATCTAAAAGCCACAATCAACCAACTTGGCCTCATAGACATGTATAGAACACTCTACCCAACAGCAGCAAAGTACACAGTCTTTTCCAAGGCACATGGAACATTCTCCAGAATAGATCACATCTTAGGCCACAAAGCAATCCTCAACAAAATCTAAAACATTGAGGTAATACAAAGCATCTTCTCTGATCACAAAGCCATCAAAGTAGAAATCAATAACAGGAAGAGCAAGAAAAAAAAATCAAATATATGGAAACTGAATGACACCTTACTTAAAAATCACTGGGTTATAGAAGAAATCAAAGATGGAATCAAAATATTCCTAGAATTAAACAAGAATAAAAATACATCATATCAAAACCTTTTGGACACAGCAAAGGCAGTGCTCAGAGGTCAATTTGCAGCAATAGATGCACACATCAATAAAGAAGAAAGGGACAAAATCAAAGCATTAGCTACACAATTTGAACAAATAGAGAACAGCAAAAGAAGCTCAGAGCCACCAGAAGAAAGGAAATAATAAAGATCAGAGCAGAAATAAATGAAATAGAGAACAGAAAAACAATAGAAAGAATCAACAAAACCAAAAATTGATTCTTTGGAAGGATCAACAAAATCAATGAACCACTGGCCAAACTGACAAAAGAAAAACCAAAGAGGGCACAAAAAAACTCAAATAAGAATGAAATGGGGGAACTACAAAAGACCCAACTGGAATAAAAAGAATCATAACAGAGTGCTATGAAAAACTAAACTCTAACAAATTTGAAAACCTAGAGAAAATAGACAAAGGTCTAGAAACACACTACCTACCCAAACTAACACAAACTGATGTTGAAAATCTGAACAGACCCATAACAAGAGAAGAGGTTGAAAAGGTGATTTAAAAAAAAAACCCTCCCAATAAGAAAAAAGCCCTGGCTCAGATGGCTTCACTAGAGAATTCTACCAAACATTCAGATAAGAGCTTACACCAGCACTTCTAAAACTATTTCAGAACATAGAAATGGAAAGGATACTTCCAAATTCATTCTATGAAGCCAGCATAACCCTGATACCAAATCCAGGCAAAGACACCACAAAAAAAGAAAATTACAGACCAATATCTCTCATGAATATAGATGCAAAAATTCTCAGCAAAATTCTAGCCAATAGAATTCAGTGTCATATCAAAAGAATAATATGCCACAATCAAGTGGGATTCATACCAGGTATGCAAGGATGTTTCAACATTAGGAAATCTATCAACATAATCCACCACATAAATAAAAGAATCACATGATTATCTCAATCCATGCAGGAAAGGCATTTGACAAAGTTCAACACCCATTCCTGATAAAAACTCTCAATAAAATTGATATAGAAGGGAAATCCCTCAACATAATAAAGGTATCTATACAAAACCAACAGCCAACATCATTCTTAATGGAGAGAGGCTAAAATCATTCCCCTTGAGAACAGGAACAAGACAAGGATGCCCTTTATCACCACTCCTATTTAACATTGTGCTGGAAGTCCTAGCTAGAGCAATAAGACAAGAAAAAGAAATAAAGGGCATTAGAATTGGTAAGGAAGAAGTAAAACTGTCCCTATTTGTGGGTGATATGATGCTATACACAGAAAACCCAAAAGACTCCATGAGAAAACTAGTGGAACAAATAGAAAGATTCAGCAGAGTAGCAGGATACAAAAATCAGTTGGATTCCTATATACCAATAAAGAGAATGTTGAAAGGAAATCAGGAAAACAATACCATTTATAATAGCCCCTAAAAAAATTAGACACTTAGGAATAAATCTAACCAGGGATGAAAAAATCTGTACAAAGAAAACTACAAAACATTACTGTAAGAAACCAAAAGAGGCCTACATAAATGGAAAAACATACCATGCTCATGGATAGATAGACTCAGTATTGTGAAAATGTCAATTCTACTCAAAGCAATCTACAAATACAATGCAATCTTGATCCAAATACCAACAGCATTCTTCTAACAGATAGAAAAACTAATCATCAATTTTATACAGAAAGGAAAGAGGCCCCAGATAAGTAAGGCACTGTTGAGGAAGAATAAAGTAGGAGGACTCACACTATCTGACCTCAGAGCCTACTATATAAGAAAAAAATGACAGATACATTGACTGATGGAACAGAATTGAGAACCCAGATGTAAATCCATTCACCTACAGTCACCTGATCTTCGTAAAAAGCCCAAAGTCCATCAGATGAGGAAAAGACGGTCTTTTTAACAAATGGTGCTGGCAAAGCTGGATGTTTATCTGCAAAAAAATGAAACAGGAGCCATAACTCACACCATACACAAAAACTAATTCACAGTGGATTGAAGACCTAAATATAAAAACCAAAACTATAAAAGTCACAGAAGAAAAAATAGGGTCAATGCTAGAAGCCCTAATACATGGCATTAACAGTATACAAACCATAACTAACAATACAGAAACATCAGAAGATAAGCTAGATAATTGAAATCTTCTAAAAATTAAACATTTCATGCTCATCAAAAGACTTCACCAAGACAGTAAAAAGAGAACCTATAGACTGGGAAAAAAATTTTGGCTATGACAAATCTACAGGAAAATCCAGCACCTGTGCAACAAAAAAACAAATACTTCAATTAAAAAATGGGCAAAGGATATGAACAGACACTTCACCAAAGAAGACATTCAAGCAGCTAACAGACACATGAGGAAATGCCCGAGATCACTAGCCATTAGATAAATGCAAATCAAAACCACAGTGAGGTATCATCTCACCCTGACGTTATTAGCATAAATTAAAAAAACAGAAAATAACAAATGTTGGAGAGGTCGTACGGAGATTGGAATTCTTATGCACTGCTGATGGTAATACAAAACAGTACAACCATTTTGGAAAACGATATGACCATAAGATGCTCTTAATTAAATTTTGTTGCATTATTGCCTTCATTAAAGATGAAATCTTTAACATCTTTAAAAAAAAAAGTGTCACAGGGCAAAAGCTGATTTTATCTTATCAAATACTACTAGAGATTTCATTCCAGATAGATACTGGATTATTTCAATCAACAATTCACAAAAAAAATGTTGTTATTAAATCCATAACGTGTAGTTTATCCCCAAGGATATTATGGGACTTTATCACAAAATTTGATAAAATAAAGATGTGTCTGAGCCAGTCCCTACTTTATTACCTGGTTAACCCTATTAGCAAGAAAATTAAGTTCGTGTGGAATTATTTTTTCACGTTGCCTCCAGTGTAAAAGTTGCCATGTGATGGCTATCATCTCTGCCCAGGACCACTTTCTACCTTCTTCTGGTAATAGCCACCTTTTAGGGGAGAAGGAAAGCTTCTTCTTACCCTAAGAAACAGCCACTAATATTACCCTGCCATCCCAGCTCCTTGTCGTAAGGTGGGTCCATGGCACAGCACAAAGTAAACCTAATATCCAATCATATGACTCACACCAGCCTTTCCTGGGATTCTTCAGCAGGAACTGGCTAGGATGAGGCTGTCCTGAAGCTTGCTCCTGGCCATGTGGAGAAGCCTTAGAAGCTGAAGCCTACAAGGAGAAAGAAGACGAGAGAGGTAAGGTGAGTATTGTTTCAGTCCTCACTCCCTGCTGCTGAGATCAAGATCATTGGCCTGCTTCCTGCAACCCTTTCCTTCCATTCTATGAGTCAGTCTATTTTTTGTTAGGTTGGTACATTTTAGATTTTGTCACTACCAATTAAACGTTCCCCTGAAGAAGGGCTTTACCAAGGAAGCAAAAGTGGAATAATTTTCACAGACTTATTTTCTGCAGTCTGCCCGGTGTATTGCTCCTCTCCCTTTAAGCTCCATGGAAATGGTCCCTAACTTACATAAGTCTTTCTCCCATCCACAGCAAAGACTCATAAAGTTTTATAGTTTGAGGAAAATAGATCAAGATGAAAATATGTACAGGGACTTCAAAAAAGAATAGATACATTCTTAATCATTGAAAAATCCTAACATATAAGCAGAAAAATCAGGGATGAAGATTCATATTACAAATGGTGTCTTAACTTTATAAAATTATGTAACAAATTATAGCTTTAGTGAGTTTCTCTTGGGATATTTAAAATGTAATTCGGCTAATTCAAGTTTTTCAAAATATTTTGTATATATTGAGTAAGCAAAAAAAGAACACCTATGAATTGCTGGAGCCTGGTGGCACGGTGGTTAAGCATTCAGCTGCTAACCAAAACGGTCAGCAGTTCGAATCCACCAGCCGTTCCTTGGAAACCCTTTGGGTTCCACTCTGTCCTATAGGGTCGCTATGAGTAGGAATCGGCTAGACGGCAGCAGTTTTTCTTTTTTTTTTTTTATGACTTGCTCCCCAAACCAAACCAAACCCAGTGCCGTCGAGTCGATGACTTGCTAGATAAGGATATTTGCCTTTCCTTATATCATCCACAGGTAAAACAATGTTTTAGAGATTCTAAATTCTCTGACCGTGATCATACATCCAGAAGTAACACAGAAGTAAAGATGTCACTTTGACATATTTACGTAAGCCCTGGTGGTGCAGTAGTTAAATGCTCGGCTGCTAACCAAAAGGTAGGTGGTTCGAACTCCCTAGCTGCTCCGTGGGAATAAAATGTGACAGTCTCCTTTAGTAAAGATTACAGCCTTGGAAACCCTTTGGGGTAGTTCTACTCTGTCCTATAGGGTTGCTATGAGTAGAAATCAAGTCGATGGATATGGGTTTTTTGGTTTTATAATTTAATTTCATGGGCAAACAAACATTTCAGACCAAAAAAACCAACAATATTTCCAAATTTTTACAGTCAATATAAAAATTTAATCTTACAGAATTTATAAAATAATATTCTGAATAGGTGGAAAAATTGAACATCCTACTTCCAAATTTACTCTATAACCTACCTATTTTCATAGCTTTTTTCCAGGAGCAGTGACAAAGATTTACAAGTATACTGTAATGCCTTTTTGCCAAGATTTACAAGTATAATGCTTTTCAGATATGATTAAAACCCAGTACCGTCGAGTCGATTCCGACTCATAGCGACCCTATAGGACAGAGTAGAACTGCCCCATAGAATTTCCAAGAGGCACTTGGTGGATTCAAACTGCTGACCTTTTGGCTAGCAGCCATAGCACTTAACCACTACGCCACCAGGGTTTCCCAAGCACATAAATACATGAGGTAGAAAGGGAAAGACATCATTCCGTTACATACAAAAGAACTTTGAAGATAAAACAGAAAAAACTCCATAGGAAAACTCCAAGAAAAATTAAAATATATTTCTGAAAAGATCTAAAAAATATTTCTTTGTACTAAAAATTAATTAATTGATATTTAGCACAGAATCTAGGCAGCTGAACAAGTTTGAAAATACAAGTTAAAAAGTAACATTAACACAAATGCTTTGGCATTCTTTCTAAGGGAATTAAAGCCAATTTCATTTTAAGAAGCATTGCCAGTAAAATTGTCTTATCTCATCCCTTTCATTATACTATGAAAAGGAGCTTTTAGAATCAGGAACCCACTTAAGGTTGATTAAAATGCTAGACAAGTGGACTCTAATTTGACCAATATTCTCAAGTTATTACTATATGCAAATCATCTGAACAAATTGTGAAACTTACTAGTGCTTTATATTGTACTCCATTTGTCTTTCTTTGCAAAAAGCAGACATCATGTAGTTCAAAAACTTAAGATGCTTTGGATAGACAAAGACATAAGTCCAGCAACAGCAAAAGTGAGAAGCAAGTACTATACAAATGGTAAACTGGAGACTTAAAACCAGATATTTAAATTAAGCACAGTGTTTGGGTACAAATATATTATGATTTATATTGCATGTTTTGTTCATTCATGTCTGCCTAATAAGTGGAAGACAAGGTACAAAAAGTGCGTGCATGGGCATGCATATATTTTATATATATGCATATAGCATATATATTTTTATATATGCATTTAGTATGTATGACGTAGTATATATAAAAAATTATAGTGTAAATATGCATTTACTATATATATGGACAATGAATAAGGAAGACCAAAGAAGAATGGATGCCTCTGAATTATGGTGCTGGCAAAAAATATTTAATATACGATGGACTGTAGGAAGAATGAACAAATCCGTCTTGGAAGATATACAGCCAGAATGTTCCTTAGAAGCAAGGATGGCAAGACTTCATCTCACGTACTTTGGACATGTTATCAGGAGGGACAAGTCTCTGGAGAAGAACATCATGCTGCTTGATAAAGTAGAGGGTCAGTGAAAGAGAGGAAGGCCCTCAATGAAAGGCACTGACACAGTGGCTGCAATGATGGGCTCAAGTACAACAACAATTGTGAGGATGGTGCAGGACTAGCCAGTGTTTCGTTCTATTGTACATAGGGTCACTAGGATTTGGAACCTACTTGATGGCATCTAACAACAACAACATACATGTGGATATTCAGGGTTGGATAACTGGGAGGACTTAGAAGATTCCACAGAGTGCATTCAAGTATGTTTTTAATAAAGGTAAAAAACATCAGAAGAAAGAAAGTGCAAGTAATCATGAAGTGTTGTAGACTTCCAGGTGCAGCCCCCAGGGGCCCTTTCTTAGTAGCCCAGGATGGGCTTTGATTTCAGGGAGCCCAGGCAAAAGATTACAGTGGGGTCTTTTATAGTCTGCTAGTCACATACCAAGGCAAGCTGTGCAATACTCAGGTTAGTTGTAAACCATTACTCCCTGTATTCCTCAACAATGTAGACAGCCCATACCCAGAGCCTACATAACCATTTTGAACTTTAAACAGCACATTATAAATCACTAACTAGTACATCTCATTTTTATCTTGCCCAATTGTCAGAACCAGAATTTTAGGCATTCCTGGAGATAAGTACAGAGTTGTTTCAGTCCAGCTATAAAATAAGTCATGCAACACACATAAAATATTATCACAGTGTTCAGGAGTATTTTCTGTTGAGTTTAATGAATATTAATATCTTCCTTTGTAACTCTTGTGATAGAGGCTTGAGCGTCTTACAAACTTTGAGCTTTTCAATTTTTTATACACAGTGTTAAGAATTCAGTATAGGCATATAATAAAATCAGAGGCATAGCCAAAAAACAAAAACCACGAAACAAAAAATTCAAATCCGAGTGGAAAAAATCTAAGTCTCAGTAACTGGCACATTCCACAGGAAGTTCAAGAGGTATACAAACATTCCAATCCACAAGATGAAAACATTATAAATTTAAAACAAAATGCAACCTTTGGAATGAGTGTCAACATCACCAAGTCGTGACTTATACAATTTCTCCTTAGACTGACAACTTTTTCCAATATTTGATTTTCATCAAATCAAACCAGTATTTGATATAGTATATATACATATAGTGTATGCATACAATATTTGATTTTAATCATTGATTTCTAATACATTATATACAAAACACATTTCCAAAGTTAAAATGGAAAAAAAAAAAAACCAGAGACATCTCTTTAAAAAACTTGGCTATGAATGATCGGAAATTATCTTTCATATTTTCCTCTTTTTCTAAACTAATATGCATGCCTATCTTTAAAAACATATGAAAATAAAGTATATCAGGGTGATGATAAGGTAATAAGCATTGTGGACACATGGAGGTTAACTACTTACTGATGATTTCTTCTGCCATAAGCTATTAACGTAGATCAATCAAAATCAGCCATTTGCCACTAACAAATTTGAGTATTTCAATGTTACCAGACACACCTCAAACCAGCACATCCTACACTTGTCCTAGAAGAAGATACAGTGCTCAGAGTCATCCATGAGAGGTATACGCTGAAGCAAATACTTCTGCATGTTCAGTAATCCCAGTTCTACCCACCACATTTGTATACAAGTAACATCATATTTACCATAAAGAGAACACTGAAGAATATTCACAAAAAGGCACTCTAAAGCTGGGTATAGAATTAAGAGCCAAGGGATAGGCTAACTCAATGGTTGGCAAGGCTGGCTAAGCATTAAAAAACAAACGAAAAACCTGGGGAGCTTTTAAAAATGCTGAACCTCAAGCCACTGTTTCTAGCTGTACAGGCTGCGCACTGCACAACTCCAAAGGGCACCATGCGCATAATTACAACATGAATGGGGTCCCATGGAGGTTTTCAACAGAGCAGTCCTATTGGGCCCTAAAATTAAATTTCTGAACACTGCGATGAGGTTTTTTGTGCCTTTAAAAAGTGTTTCTAATACACAGCCAGGATTGAGAGCTTTAGGCTATTTGTCAAGAGAAAATTGCTTGTGCCACCCAGGGATCTTTCTATAAGATTACAACCATTGAAAATCCTATGGAGCACAGCTCTACTCTGAAACATGTGGGGTCGCTATGAGATGAAATCAACTTAATGTTAATGGTAGCCTGCTTAACAAAGGAAGCACGATTATCCCCCAACCAAATGTAGTTGGAAAGGCTTCTCATCATTGGATCATTCACCTTCCGCTCCTCTGCTGCCACTGCCATCGGGTGAGTGTGAATATAACTCAGTGAATGCCAGTCTAAACCAGCGGCACAGATTCATAGGGACAGAAGGCAGCTGGATTTGAGTTAACTGATGGATATGCCCTTGAGATAGTTCAAAAATTCCTGCTATTTGGTCCCATGACCCACTCTGGTAGCTCAGATTTTCTTTCTATTCTATGAGCAAATAAGTGTGTTTGGATAAATTTCTTCTTGCCTAAGCTGGTTTCCATCATTTTCAACTAAAAGATGCCACAAAAAAAGAAGCTGGTATCATGGTGAAATTCAGGCAAAAGAGCCTCAGGGAAATATATGGTATTTGGATTTATTTATTAGACTGAGATGGATCCAATGGAAGTAAAAATCCACTTTTTACTTCCATTGGGGAATTTTGGTAGAAAGTGGCAAAATAACTAATCAAGTTATCAATTGCAGCCATCTTGGATGATAAGCCCAGAAAAAGTGAAGCTCTGGCAGAGCAAACAGTGACTGCCAAAACCCCCCAAAAAAGGGAATAAGGATTTGGATCTACAAAGAAAATGAATACTCTGAATAACTTAAAGGAGCTTAATGAAAAGTTCCCACCTAGAAACCCTCCCCTCAGGACCACATTATAACTTGCTGACACGTCTCTTACTGACTGCCTTTAAGGCTGTGATTGTGGAAAGCCAAACAAAACAACTGATGCTATGGGTTTCCAATTTGTTCCAGGTGAATTCACACCATCTCAACAGATCACTTATGTGAACAGTAGATCATCGATCAGGTAGAAGAAACTGACAATTTTAACATTGACATCTAGGAAAAGCTTTAAGAAATGAAGAACTTCAAAATTAAAAATCCCTCAGAAATACCACCTAGCCTTTTTTGCCTGAGGCTATCGTGACCCTCTTCTATGGGAAACACACAAATTACATTCATGCCCCTCCTCTCATTGTTACTTCCGTTGTTGCTTCCTGATTTCTTCCAGGATAAGAAATCAACGTGATAAACATGCAAAGACAGAGGAGGGAAGGAATTAACTCATATACTTTTATATTTTTAATCTAGAAAATCTTTGTGGGGATGGTTTTTCAAAGAGTTTGATGATTCTGGATTGGTTATAATCCAAATATAATCTTGGGAGAGCTGAATTTATAAATATGGATGCAATAGGTTAATAGGTTCTGCATTCGATGTGCTGCTTAAAAACCAAAAGAACCCACTGCCGTCGAGTCAGTTCCGACTCATAGTGACCCTGTAGGACAGAGTAGAACTGCCCCATACGGTTTCCAAGAAACACCTGGTGGATTCAAACTGCCGATCATTTGGTTAGCAGCCGTAGCTCTTAACCACCACGCCATCAGGGTTTCCAATGTGCTGCTTAGGCATTATGATTTTATCAGTTTGTCTAATACTGGCCCATGCCAAGTGACATAGAGAGGCTAGAAATTTCTGGGGGCAATGTAGATGGCACTATTTTGAAGACTAGAATGTTAGACAGGTTGTGCATCTCACTCATTCACCCCTTCATTGTTTGCCCATTAGAACTCAAATCACTCTCCCTTCAACCTTCCTGTAGAAAGACATAGGTGAGAAAACACCAGTCTTTTAAATGTTAATTACAGCCTGTGCTCTCTAGACCAATAATCTATTCAGGATTTGCAGCAAATGAAATGGGCCTTCTAAGCTCGGCAAATTTAATTGGGACCCAAAGTGGCTGAAACCAGGTGGCATAATCAACATAATAGGCAGTAGGACAGGTGTAGTAATCGGATCACAGAGAACAGTAACACATGAGAATATCTCTGACTCTGGTTAAAATAAGAAGTTCCAGGAATGAAATCAATAAGCAACAGCCAAGGTCATATTTGGCTTGTAAAATGAAAAAAAAAAAAAAATCCAGGTCTATTAAACATGACAAAAATTATAATGTTTATGCCATTGCTTCTCAAATAATTCCAAGCCCTGTGTCAATACAGACCCCAAATTGACACCATTTTGTATAATTGGATCTTCCTCTTACCTTCTCCAGAGGGATTTGTGCCATTTTATCTCTGTTACTATCGTGAAAAAAGGGAAATATCTCAGACTCTTTTGGGAATTATAGAATACAGGCTTTTAAAAAAAAAAAAAAATTTTTTTTTTTTTTTAGCTAGCACTAATCATGCCTGGGGATCTGGGATGTCACCAATGGTCAGAATGGAGGCTTACGGAGTTCAGATAATAAATGGCATTCTGACCTGAGTTTGAGTCACAGTAGTTCCAGGGACATCCTAATTCTATTCACCAGATATTTCCCTAGTTTTTTAAATGTGAAGCTTGAAAGATATCTTCAGCAAGGGCAGTACCACCACACTGGCTCCTTGATCATGCCATAAAGTCATGACGATAGGAAAGGTCACACGGAAGCCACAATTATTGCTCTGGCCTATAAGAAAAGTAAACAAATAGTCAATGCTATATTATTTAGGGAGTTGCAGAGATCTGTGCCATCATAAAAACTTAAAGGCTGCAAGTGTTGTGATTTATATCACATCCTCTATTAATTATCCAGTTGAGCATATGCAGAAGATGTCTGGGTATAGGAGAAGAGCAGCAAATTGTCATAAGCTAAATTAAGGTGGTGACTCCAACTGCAAATGTGGTTTTCTCACGGCAGCAAATCAACACATTGCCTGGCAATTCATATATAGTAACTGCTCTGAAAAATGTGTACTTCTCTTTAGAATAAACACTGAATAATAAAAAGAAAAAACTAGAATAAAAAAAAAGTTTTCCTTTCACATGCCAGCGATAGTAGTACACTTTTACCTACATGCTGCAAGAAAGACAAGATGGAAACCAGGAAGAGTAAAGGCAGCACTCAAGGGCTTACTGTAAAGGTTAAACTAAGACAATAGTAACTCCACATAGCCAAGAATGCTTTGCACAATAGCATACTCCTTACTGCAAAATATGAACCTGATCAAGTAAGTTCGTGGCTAACCAACTGGGAGAGATCCAAGTTTGTGCCCATTCCAAAGATCCAACAAAATCCAGGAATTATTGAAAAATATCATTAATATCACATGCAAGTAAAATTTTGCTGAAGATTATTCAAAAGCAGTTGCAGCAGTACTTTGACCTGGAACAGCCAGAAATTCAAGCCAGATTCAGAAGAGGATGTGGCATAAGGGATATCATTGCTGATATCAGATAGATCTTGGCTGAAAGCAGAGAATACCAGAAAGATGTTTACCTGTGTTTTATTAACTATGCAAAGGTATTTTGACTGTGTGGATCATAACAAATTATGGATAACATTGAGAAGAATAGGAATTCCAGAACACTTAATTGTATTCATGTGAAACCTGTACTTAGACCAAGAGGCAGTTGCTCAAACAGAAAAAATGTTTAAAATCAGGAATGGTGTGAGTCAGGGTTGTATTCTTTCACTAGAGTTATTCAATCTGTATTCTGAGCAAAATAATCCAAGAAACTCGACTATATGAAGAACTGGGCATCAGGAATGGGGTAAGACTGATTAACAACCTTCTATAATCAACTCGACGGCACTGGGTTCTGGGTGTGATAAGCAGATGACACAACCTTGCTTCCTGAAAGTGAAGAGGACTTAAAGCACTTACTGATGAAGATCAAAGACTATAGCCTTCAGTATGGATTATAAAAAAAAAAGAAACAAAAATCCTCACAACTGGACCAATAAACAACATCACAATAAACAGGGAAAAGATTGAAGTTGTCAAGGATTTCATGTTACTTGGATCCACAATTAACTCCCATGGAATCGGCAGTCAAGAAATCAAACAACATATTGCATTGGGCAGATAGGCTGCAAAAGACCTCTTTAAAATGTTGAAAAGCAAAGATGTTACTTTGAGGACAAAGATGCACTTGACCCAAGCCATGGTATTTTTAATCACCTAATATTCATGCAAAAAGCTGGACAATGAATAAGGATGACTGAAGAAGAACTGATGCCTTTGAATAATGGTGTTGGCAAAGAATATTGAATACACCACAGACTGCCAGGAGAATGAACAAATCTGTCTTGGAAGAAGTACAGTCAGAATTCTCCTTAGAAGCGAGGATGGAGAGACTTAGTCTCATGCACTTTAGACATGTTAGCAGCAGGGATGAGTCCCTGGAGAAGGACATCATGCTTGATAAAGTAGAGGGTCAGCTAAAGAGAGGAAGACCCTAAACAAGATAGACTGCCACAGTGGCTGCAACAATGGGTTCAGGCATAGCAATGATTGTGAGGATGGTGCAGGAGGGGGCAGCATTTTATTCTGTTCTATGTAAGGCCACTGCAAGTCGGAATCCACCTGATGGCACCTAACAACAAAAACAACAACTCATTACACTGCAAATGCTAATAGGCATATTGACTATGGCATGTTGTAGGACGTAAAAAAAATGAAGAAGCAGATATTCTAGATGTCTTAGTCAAAGCGTGAAGACTAAATTCTAAAAAATTTTACCACTTCAGTGATAATTGAAGGATTTCATTTAACTTGGATCCACAATCAATACCCCGGGAAGCAGCAGTCAAGAAATGCAATGACGCATTGCATTTGGCAAATCTGCTGCAGAAGACCTCTTTAAAGTGTTCAAAAGCAAAGATGCCACCTTGAAGACTAAAGTGTGCCTGACCTAAGCCATGGTGTTTTCAACTGCCTCATATGCCTCGTACAGCCAGAATGCTCCTTAGAAGCACGGTTGGTGAGACTAGGTCTCACATACTTTGGACATGTTATCAGAAGGGATCAGTCCCCAGAGACGGACATCATGTTTGCTAAAGTAGGGGGTCAGCGAAAAAGAGGAAGACCCTCAATGAGAAAGACTGACACAGTGGCTGCAACAATATGCTCAAGCAAAACAGTGATTGTGAGTACGGTGCAGGACCTGACAGTGTTTCCTTCTGTTGTACATAGGGCCACTATGAATCAGAACCAATTTGACAGCACCTAAAAACAACAACTTCTATGAAGTTTTTGGGGATCCGGTGAGCTGGGTCATGTTAAAATATTCCATGCAATACCGTGAAGGAACATTCTATGCAATATTGTCCTTCCATGCAAAGTGGACAATTAGTTGTACTTAGGTCTCTGTTTCCCTACCACTTGGGAAGAACAAAGCCTATAGAACCTTTTGGATTTTCAAGACATACTACGCCACTTTTGGATCATGTACTCAAGTTCATTTAATAGGAATCCAAAAAGTTGTCAGTTTTGAGTAGGTCCACAAAACAAAACGAGAATAAATGGGTACACCAGCCCAGAGGCAAGGACTAGAAGGCCTGAGGGGACAGGAAAGCTGGTAGTGGGGAACCCTAGGTCTGGAAGGGAGAGTGTTGACATGTTGCGGGGCTGGTAACCAATGTCACAAAACAATATGTGTACTAATCGTTTAATGAGAAGCAAGGAGGGATAGTATTAGATTCCAAGTTACAGAGGGAGAAACTAAGGGTTAAAGAAATTAGGGAAATTGACAACGTCACAGAGCTAGTAAGCAGTTGAGTTAGGGTTCTTAAATATTGGCAATGGCATTTTAAGTCTACAGGCACCATTGTTTGCAACTAAAACAAAAAAATCTAGTTTATCCCCAAGGCTGGGATGGGCTTAATCTTTAGTTTAGTGACTCATGGCAACATCATGGTTGTCGGAGTAGAACTGTGTTCCATAGGGTCTATAAAGCCTGAATTTTTGGAAGTAGATTGCCAGGACTTTCTTCTGAGGAGGAGTCCCTAAGTGGCACAAACACACTCAACTACTAACCAAAAGATTGGCAATTCAAACTCATCCAGAGGAGCCTCAGAAAAAAGGTCCTGGTGATCTGCTTCTGAAAGGTCACAGCCCTGAAAACCCTGTGGAACACAGTTCTACTCTGCAACACATAGGGTTGTCATGAGGTGGAACTGCCTCAGCGACAACTGGTTTGGGTTTTATTTGTTTTCTTCCAAGGAGGCTCTGCGTGAACTTTAACCTCCACTCTTTCAGTTAGCAGCCATCATGGATTAAATTGTGTCACCCCAAAATATGTGTTGACTTGGCTGGGCTATGATTCCAACTATTGTGTAGTTGTCCTCCATTTTGAGATCTGATGTAATTATGTATGCTCCATTTTGTGATATGTTGTAAATCTCTACCCCTATGTGTTAACGAGGATTTGTTTACGTTAATGAGGATTAGGTTATCTTTGTTATGTTAATGAGGCAGGATTAGCATAAAGGGAGTCCCCTTGGGATGTGGCCTGCATCACCTTTTACCTCTTGTAAGGAGATAAAAGGAGAAGTGAGCAGAGAGGGAGGGACCTGACTACCATTGAGAAAGAAGAGCCAGGAGCAGATTGTGTCCTTTGGACCTGGGGTCCCTACACTGAGAACCTCCTAGACCCAGGTAAAGACTGATGCCAAGACGCATGTAAAGGAACGTGAGGCCCACAGATATAGAAAGGAGACAAGGACCTTCCCCCAAAGCCAACGGAGATAGAAACCCTTTCCCTAGAGCTGGTGCCCTGAATTCAGACTTCCAGCCTCCTAAATTATGAGAGAATAAATTTTTGTTTGTTAAAGCTACCCACTTATGGTATTTTTGTTACAGCAGCACTAGATAACTAAGACAGCAGCAAGCGCATTCACCATTTGCACCATCCAGGGACTCCTCCCAGGAAATAAGAAACCAATATTCGTATTCCACCCTTCCGCCTATCATTTATTGAGTATATAATATGTGTGTGTGTGTACATATATATGTATGTATATATGTATGTGTGTGTGTATTACATGTTGTAATGACTTTTATAATCAAGATTGTAAAACTTTAGGAAGTATGCAAGTCTGCTGTTTGGCTAGTTGGAAGTACAGAGTACAAGCTCCAAAATTACAGATTCAGATTCAGTATTGTTGGGGAGGAGACAGAAAGTGTGTTTTTAATACACACTCCAGATGATTGTGTCACGATGACCGACCACATCTTGAATAGCTTTCACTATTTCAGTGATTCTCAAACTTTAGAAATCTGGGTCTGTGATGGTTAAGATTGTGTGTCAGCTTGGCTGGGCCATGATTCTCAGTGTTTTGGCAGTTATATAATGTTGTGATCAGTTTCCTGTTGAAATTTGATATGTGATCACCCCCGTGACGTAATCTGCTGAGTGGTACTGGTGGGGGTGGAGCCTGTGGCAGCTCACGTCTCCCTCAGCCTTCATCTCTCCACCTTCTGCCACGTACTGCCTTCCTGCTTGCCTTGCGAAGGTTGTTGGCTTGTTCTGGACCCAGCAGCTGTCTCTTGTCTGACATCTGGTTCTTGGGACTTGAGCTAGCAGCTTGCTTACCTGTCCATCTTGGGATTTGCCGATCTTCACAGCCTGCAAGCAAGAGTTCTGCTCCCCAACCTGCCTGTCTTGGGTTCGACAGCCCCTGCAGCTGACTCAGGAGAAACCTTGCAGTCTTGCCTACCGACCTTGGGGGTTCCTTGACTGTCACAACCTGTGAGCGGGATCCCTGCTTTCCAACCTGCTCATCTTGGGTTTACCAGCTTCTGCGGGTCTGTGAATTGGGAAGGACTCTATCTTGATCCAAGGACTTGGGACGTTCCAATCCCTATGATCACGAGAGCTATTTCCTTAATATAAATCTCTCTATATAGGAATCGACTCGACGGCACTGGATTTTTGTTTTTTTAATACATATTTATACGCATTACTGGTTTTGCTTCTCTAGAGAGACCAGCCTAAGACAGTGTCCAACCCCACAATTTCTGATTCAGTTAGTCTGGGATGGACCTGAGAATTTGCATTTCTAACAAGCTCCCAGATGATACTGATGTAGCTGGTCCGTGGACCACACTTTGAGAACCACTGGTCTACTCAACAGGGAAATTCCTCAAATAGTGAGGATAATAGTGTATTGCTTCATGGAACTCCTTACAATTTCCTTTAAAAAAAAAATTTCATTGCAAATAAAGAATAAAATGGTTAATATGCATTCAGAATTTGAAAATAGAATAACTTGTGATATCATGGCCATATTACCATGTGCTGATTCACTGACATTGATGGTTGGCTGGGGGAAAATGGAGACAGGGATCCTGTATAAAGAGTGGTTAAATGTGTAGCAGGAAATATGGGGCAATGCCCCTGTTAGCCACAAAATTGATTGTAATTCTTGAAATCCTCCTTCAGCTGGTCTGTTTATCTACCTCAAGAATGGTACAAAAACTAAAAAATGCCCTCCGTGTCCATTCTGCCACATATCTAACTGAAAACATCTGAGCTCTTAAGTCAGCTTATTGCTTTACTGATCTGATGTAGGAAGGCAACTTCATTCTAAAACCTTTGTTGATACAAACTACCTCTAGCTTGTCAAGTTCTGTTAGACCCAATACCTATGTTATGGAAAAGGAAACTATATAGGACACTTAATTTGGCATCCCAAAATCCATTTCTTTGTGATCACTCTTTGATCCTACATTCCCTCAGCATTTATATGTTCAATCTATACCATACTATTGTGCACATAATATGTTCCTTTACAATTTACCTCTTGTTGTTTGTGTGTGTGTGCATGTATCCACAAATCTATCAAAAACTCAGCCAAAGCAAGAATACACTCTATCTTGTATGTCCTCACAGCATTGTGTCATTACTATAGGAATATTGTGGAAAGATTAAAAAAAAACAAAAGTGGAAAGATAGTGAGGGAAAAATCCCTGAACAAAGCCAGATGCCTAGTAGAATATTGATAAACACTTTTCCTTTGGGTGTGCCACTTGCTACGTTTATCTTCTTTATCAGGAATTAATGCAGATTGTAGAGATAAACCATTTGACATTTAGAAAATTTATAAATAAAAGTGCAGGTAATTATTTGATGAAAATTACTGTTGATTGGACAGAGACTATAGCTATTAAAAATAAATGAGCTGAGCAAAAAGGTTAAAAAACTGTGGATGAGTGGAAAAATGAATAGGAATCTGTGTCTGCACGACACCTCCATGGGAACAGTCTGCCCCCACTCAAAAAATAAAAAAAAATCACTGCTGTCCAGTCCATTCCGACTCATAGTGACCCTATAGGAGAGAACAGAACTGCCCCATAGGAAATCTTTAGGGAAGCAGACTGCCACATTTTCCTCCTATCACACCTTCCTCCCACCTAGCAGCTGGTGGGTTTGAACCACGACCTTCCAGCTAGCAGCCCAGCATTTAACCACTAGGCCACCAGGGTTCCTGAGCTCAAAACAAAACAAAACAAAAAAACCCTTGCAATCAAGTTGATTCCAAGCTATAGCGACCCTATAAGGACAGAGTAGAACTGCCCCCGTTGGGTTCCCAAAGAGCACCTGATGGATTCAAACTCCTTAGCCAAACCCGTTGCTGTCCAGTTGATTCCGACTCCCACGCCTAGCGTCACCCAAACACTCCCTGCTAAGCTCCATCCCTCAGCCCAGGCCATCCTCCCCTGGCCTTGCTCCTCCTTGCTTGGATCAACAGCTACTGCACAAATCCTTCCCAGTCTCCTGGTGTTGAAATCCTTGTTTTCTTTGGAAACGTGCTCAAAGCACCGCCAAATCATCCCTCTCTTCTTTCCCTGCCCGTCGTTCTAATCTGCCAATTAAATTACATACTAGCATACGCTGCTGAACAGTTTCCAGTGTACCTGTCAGCCAGATGTAGTTTTCCGAAAAGTGGTCTGCAGTTGCACCTTCCACGGAGTGTCACACAGAAAAGCCATTCCAGTGCTCAGCTAGTAAATACATACTTTCGAGTATTTACCAGGAATAATGTTTTAGTTTGAAGATTAAAATTGTCAGATGTTTACAGATCCCTAAAATTGGAGGTTAGAAAGTCACGTAACGTTTAAAGTATTCGACGCGGGATAGTTAGAGAGGTTCTATAAAGCGGAAGAGGAAGGTTGAGCAACGGGTTCCTGGGGCTGGGTAGTGTTCAGGGGAATTTTCTCAGGTTCCAGAAACAACCGTTCACTCTAGATCGCTCTCACCCAGAAGTATGACTGTGGACAGCATCTCCAGAAGCCCCCAAGCACTGTGGAGGTATTACAGGTCGGAAGCCCACCCTCCTCCGCCAGCTGGACCCTAGGTGGGGGTCAGCGTGAAGGCAACCCCCTTCCTAGAAGCGCCCCCGCCCGTGGGAGGGGCAGCAGGAGAGAGAAGAAGGATCGCGTCCTCCCGAGTAAGATCTCTGCACCTTCTCGGCAAGAGCCAGCTTCTGACCGTCCCTACACCCGCGGGTGGAGGCAGCCACCGTCAGCCATGGGCCACTGAGGCCTCTGAGTTGCGCACCCGACGAAGCGAGGGCTGCGGCCATCGAGCCCCAAGGCGCTGGAACGTGGAAAGGGGGCAAGCCTGGACGTCCCAGCCCGCGGGGCCCAAGCCAGTCCCCGAAAAGGTCGCAACGGAATCCGACCGTGAACCCCGGGGTACACGTGGGGAGTTCCATGCCCGTTCCGTGGCCCCACCGCCAAGCCCCTTTTTATTCGTCCCCTTGAGTGTTCAGCCAGTTCAGGAGGGTGAGCGGGTGGGGAGAGAGGGCTCAGCCCCGAGACTGAAAGATGGGATAAGCGGGAGGGGAACACAGAGATGGCCGCAGGCCCGAAAGAAGGGAAAGATGGATAATGGTGCAGAAGTGGCCACATCCCTGAAGAATGGGCGAGGACGAAGGGGACAGAGTTGGCCTTAGGCCCGAATGGGGCAGGGGAAGAGGCGGCCGAAGACTCGAGAATGAGAGAGGATAGGGGCAGCGTCTCCGGACTTCCAGAGACCGCTAGTCAAGACCCTTCAGACGACCCCTGGCAGCTGTGGGAAGTCGGATTCAGAGCTGGCGGGGCCTTCGAGGCGCGCACACACCGACACTCCATAAAGCACCCGCGCTAAGAAAGCGCAATCGACAGCTTCCTCCCCCTGGTCCCGCAGCTGCGCTTCCGCGCGTTCCCGGACGCTCGACCTCTAACCTGAGGGCCAGCACCTCGCCATCAGGGTCACAAACGCACTGTGACTTCGGTTCCCAGGGATCGGTGCTGGGACACCTGACACAACGCTGAAAGAAACGGAGAAACTGAACGTCCTCAGGAGGTCGAATCCGCGTCCGCGGTTCGGCGCTGGGTCCTTGCGCGCAGGGTCCCGGCTCCAGGAGGGTGCATCCTACCTGCTGCCTGTTGTGCCCGCGCTTTAATCCCACAGGGCGTCCTCGTGTCCCAGACTGTCCCGGCAGGGCCACCAGGGGACGATGGAGAAAGGGAGCCTCCACGTGAATCGCTCACGTCCAATCAGCTGGTCTAACTCTCCCAGCCTCCAGCAGAAAGTCACTTCCGAATTTCGAAAGCCAACGTTTAAACTGGTACATTCTACGGTAATATTAATTCACTTGAAGCCCGCTGCTTCTCTCCTTTTCCTTTTATCCCAATTTAGTGTTTTGTTTTTGGTTACTTTTATTTTTGGTTTGTTTTGCATGTTGAACGCAAAGTGATTTAGCACAAACGCACCACACAAGGCCTAAAGAGGCAAATTGAATAGGCTCCAATTTAATTTTATAGTCTTGAATCCATCGTGGATTGGGTATAAGATACAGGCAGGTCCAGATTACCAGTAGGTTCCCTTCCTTAAAAACCTGTCTTTAAATCGAATTTGTTCCTAAGGTGGAACAGTTAGAGTTTAAATCTAACAGTCAAATATTTGCCTTAGTATAAAGTGATAGTGTACCTTTCTTTGTATAAAAATAATTAAAGAAACACTTCCAGATACACTGAAACATCTTTAACACAATTGTTTGTTGTTAGGTGCCATCCAGTCTGTTGGATGCATAGTGATTATGTAAAACCAAACACTACCCAGTCCTGCACCATCCTCACTGTCGTAGCTATGTTTGGCCCATTGTTGCAGCCACTGTGTCAATCCATCTCATGGAGGCCTTCCTCTTTTTCACGGACCTTCTACCCTACCAAGCATGATGTCCTTCTCCAGGGACGGGTCCCTCTTGATAACAAGTCCAAAGTAGGGGAGTCGAAGTCTCGTCATCCTCACTTCCAAGGAGCACTCTGTCTGTACTTCTTCGAAGACAGACTTGTTCTTTCTTCTGGAAGGCCATGGTATATTTAGTATTCTTTGCCAGCACTACAATTCAAAGGCATCAATTCTTCTTTGGTCTACTTTATTCATAGTCCAGCTTTCACATGCATATGAGGCGATTGAAAAATATTATGGCTTCAGCCAGGTGCATCTTAGTCTTCAAAGCACCATCTTTGCTTTTCAATACTTTGGAAAGGTCTTTTAGAGCAGATTTGCCCAATGCAATGCATCATTTAATTTCTTGACTGCTGCTTCCATGGATATTGATTGTGGATCCAAGTAAAATGAAATCCTTGACAACTTCAATCTTTTCTCTGTTTATCATGATGTTGCCTATTGGTCCAGTTGTGAGGATTTTTTTTTCTTTATGTTGAGGTGTAATCCATACTGAAGGCTGTAATCTTGGATCTTCATCAGTAAGTGCTTCACATCTTCTTCGCTTTCAGCAAGCAAGATTGTATCCTCTGCATATCATAGGTTGTTAATGAGCCTTCCACCAAACCTGATGCCACATTCTTCTCCATACAGTCCAGCTTCTCGGATTATTTGAATAAGTATGGTGAAAGGATATTACCTTGACACACATCTTTCCTGATTTTGAACCACACAGTATCCCCTTGCTCTGTTCAAATGAGTGCCTCCTGGTCTATGTACAGGTTTTGCATGAAGACGATTAAGCGTTCTGGAATTCCCATTCTTCACAATGTTATCCATATTTGTTATGATTCACCTTTAATGCAATAAATCAAACCAAACCTGTTGCCCTCGAGTTGATTCCAACTCAAAGCGACCCTATAGAGTTTCCAAGAAGCAGCTGGTGGATTTGAAGTGCTGACCTTTTGGTTAGCAGCCAAACACTTAACCACTGTGCCACCAGGGCTCCTTAACACGATAATATAGTAATAATAAGAATTTCTTGATGCATGTTACAAGGTAGCACCCATTTGTTATTGCAAACCAGTGTACGTACCTTGAGTTTTTAATAAAATGAACTTTACAGGGGTTAGTTTGTAACTATAGGTTGTACATAAGTAGACTTTCATAACCCAGGAACTGCCTATACTGGGAAAGCTATTTCCATTCTCTGTGACTCATTTTCCTCATCTTTAAAACATAGGTAATAACAGTACCTACCTTATAAGGCTGATATGAAGAGTTAGTGATGTGGCACAGGCAAATTGCCTGGCACATAGTAAGCACTCAGCACTCTCTTCCTCACAAAATTATAATGTGTTACAATTGAAAGAGCTTTAAAGATACAGATTTTCTATTATACTGCCAAGTTGTTTGTCAGGAGTGATTGGGAAACCCGCTCCCTCTGTTAGCAGTAGTTTGTGCAGTGGTTAGGAATATGGACCTGGGTTGCAATCCTGCCGTCCACCTCTAGGGGAAGTGTGACCTTGAGCAAGTCACTTCACCTTCTCTATTCCAATTACATCATCTGTAAAGTAGGGGTGATAACAGTTGTTAGTGGGAACTAAATAAGTTAATATTTGTAATTAATTTAGAATATTTACCACTGAGTGTGTATTTTGAAAATGTAGAACTTACCTTTTAACCTGATAACTTTCGTAATTCAAATTCACCATAAATTTAGCCTTCTTAGAAACACTTCCAGCTACATTTGCATTTTGCTCTAAACATTTTTATATTTTATTTCAAAAAGCAATTATAAGACTAATCGTGATGGTTACTGAATGTTTCAGTAACTGAAATTAATAATTTTTGAAAAAAATACTGTATCCCCTATAGGGTCGCTATGAGTCAGAATCGACTTGACGGCACCGGGTTTGGTTTTTTTAGCAAATTATGCTACTTGAAGTCTAAGATTTTATTGGCAATGTTAATTATTCTTATATATTATAAAAATTACATTTTATATCTTTGAGGAATCTATTCAATACGCAACAAGTATCTTACTGAGCCTAATACTCTCAATCTTTAAGAATATCCTTTCTTCTTCCTATTTATATGAATCCAATGGGGTTTTACATTTACTATGAAATATTTTACGTGTATGAAAGAACATGAAAAAAGACAATATCTGTACCCAATACCCAGTTCAAGAACTGAAGTATTATCGTGAATCTCCCGTGTAGTCTTCCTAGATGGTCTCTTAGCACACACTGCCATAAGCAACAGTAAAACATTACTTTGAATTTGTTGTTTATCATTTTCAAGCATTTGATTCTCTTTTGCCTTGCAAATATATATCTCCCAAAGCACATATTTTGCATATTTTAAACCTTTGTGTATTGGAATAATTCTCTTTTACTCTTCTATGACTTGTTTTTGCTCCCTCAAAATTATGTATTTGAGACTCATCTATGTTGATAAGTCTGTCTGTGGTTCATTCACTCTGACACTGTATTATTAAAATCCATCAAAAGAATATATAATACTTTATCTATTCTCCTACTGATATTTTGCTTTTCCAAAAAAGGCTGCTCTCAACTTCATTGTGCTGTCTCCTTGGGCATATTTGCAAAGGTTTCTCAAAATATTTCCTTAAGCATGGAATTGCTGGTTATAAAATATGTTCTTATTTTCTGAGCCTAAAAATTATGTTACCCAAGTGGGGATTTTAATTTAGTCATTCAACAAATGTTTAATGAGCGTTTACTATATGATGGGTATCATGCTAGGCATAGACGATACAGCACTAACATAGTAGGCATGGACTTTGTCCTCGTGGTACTTGTACTACTGTGGGATATTAGAGAGATTCATACATTGGGAAAAGTTTTGTGGTAAACGATGTCTAAGATCTTATTTAATTCTGAAATTTTATGATTCTGTGAAAGCAGAGATGATTCTATTAACTAAAATTCTCTTAACACCTAACTGTGTGCTCTTTCCAGGACAAGATGGTGCCATCCACATCACTTCCGGCAGTCAGAAGGTTAGAAGGATTCTGCATGGTGAATGGACCACCACATTTTACAGAAAGCACATTACTCCCAAGGGAATGTGGGGAAAATTGCAAAGTCCATACTTTTAGTAAGAATGGGACCTTGGTTGTCTGGGGCAATGGAGAAAAGTAAATGTTATCAGTGTCACTAACAAGGGACTACCACACTCCTTTGACCTCCAGAAGCCAGTTTGCCTTGAGTTCTTGCCAAAAAACACTGTCTTGGCAATGTGGCAGACTTACACTACTTCAAAAGATGGCAGAACTCAGGCACCTAACCTACAACTTTCTGATGAGAAAACTGGAACATTTTTGAAATCTTTCCTCCAGAAAAAAATGCAAAACTGGTGTCCATCCTGGTCAGAAGATGAAACTATCTGTGCAAGAAATGTTAACAATGTTTTCTTTGAAAACAACAATTTTAATACAATTGCAAAGAAACTGCATTTGCCAAAAATTAATGATTTTGTGTTATCATCTGGACCCCAACCATACAAGGTGGCTGTCTATGTTACCAGGAAGTAAGGGTGTCTTTCATTTATTAGATTATAAAAGTACCCAGACTTTGGTAGATCGACTGACGGCACTGGGGCTTTTCATGTAGCTTTAGCCAAAAAAAGTTTCTTTAAGGCTGATGAGGTTACAATGCTGTGGAATAAAAAAAGCTACTGCTTTGTTGGTAATAGCTAGTACAGGTTTTGACAAGACAGAAGCTTCCTACTATAAGGGACAAACACTATACCACATTGCAACAAATGGAGAAAGTGCCGTAGTGCAATTACCAAAAAATGGCCCCATTTATGATACAGTTTGGAATTTTAGTTCTACTGAGTTTTGTGCTGTGTATGGTTTTATACCTGCCAAAGCAACAATTTTCAACTTGAAATGTGATCCTGTATTTGACTTTGGAACTGGACCTCATAATGCAGCCTACTGTAGCCCTTATGGGCATATATTGTAGCCCTTATGGGCATATATTAGTATTAGCTGGATTCAGAAATCTGGGAAGACAAATGGAAGTGTGGGATGTTAAAAACTAAAACTTATTCCAGACCAGTGACCTCTGATTCTACATATTTTGCTTGGTGCCTAGATAGTGAGCATATTTTAACAGCCACATGTGCTTCCAGGTTACATGTTAATAATGGGTTCAAGATTTGGCCTTATACCAGCTCTGTCTTACACAAGTATGATGTGCCATCAAATGCAGAAATATGGCAGGTTTCTTGGCAGCCATTTTTAGATGGAATATTTCTAGCAAAAACAATAACTTACCAAGCAGTACCAAGGGAGGTACCCAGTGAGGAACCTAAAGTTGCAACAGCTTAGAGACTCCCAGCTTTAAGAAAAACCAGCCATCAGTTCTAAACTGTATGAGGAGGAACCACCTTAGAACATGAAACCACAATCTGGAAGTGATAAAAAAGAAAAAAAAAAAAAAAAAGTAGCCACTATCAAAACCAGCCCTTAAAAATCAAAGAAAACATAAAACTAGGAAAGCTGCAAAACAGGAAGCAAGGAAGTGAAAACATCCAGATTTGGCACCTACTTTTTTTTTTTTTTAGGAAACCCTGGTGGCACAGTGGTTGAGTGCTACAGCTGCTAACCAAAAGGCCAGCAGCTCGAATCTGCCAGGCGCTCCTTGGAAACTCTATGGGGCAGTTCTACTCTGTCCTATAGGGTCACTATGAGTCGGAATTGACTCGACGGCAGAGGGTTTGGTTTTGGTTTTTGGTTCTACCCCACAGTATACACCACGGAATACCGCCCCTCAGTCAACTTCTGGAGACCTTGATATAGACAAAAAAAGTCAAGAACCTAAAGAAGAAATCAAAAGCAATTAAACAATTGAAAGAATAAGCAACAACTGGAAAACAGCTAGTAAAACAATCAGTTGAAGAAAATTCAAAAAGAGAAAGCCTTTCTCCAAGAGCTGGAGGATTTGCAATTGGGTATTTAAAGATTCACAGAGAGGAAGTGGTTTCCAGAAATCAGTGCAAACACACCTTCTGTTAAACTCATTGTCTTACGCGGAATATCTATGTGCCCACACTTAATGCTCATTTGTAATTTTAACCATTTCTCCAAGATTCTAAAAATGTGTGTAATTATTTAATAATGTCAATTAAATTGACTTTTCCTACATCCTATATCATGTCAGTATTCAATACAGAAAAGGGACATATAAATTTTTTGGCTAAGCTCGACAGATTGAAAGACAAATGTCACCGTTTTTCAGTGGAGGACAATATTTACCATATCAGTGAATAAAAACATTTTAAATTAAAAAAAAAAAAAACCTGAACATGTATTTTTTAAAATTTTCTTCAGCAGCACTTCATTTATTTAAAAGGAAACTGTGAAATGAAGCAATAATACAGAACTTAATGAGACAAAGCAATGAAAGAATATTAAGTTCTTGCTCTCAAGGAAGAGCAAGAGATCCAACTGAGAAGATGCAGTTGGGAGTAGCAAATAATAGGTACTAGAAAAATAACTCCCGTTGAAATAAGCAGAAAGAAACAATATGGGTTGTACCAAAGCTGTTGTAAGAAAAAAAAAAAAAAAAAGCTAGGTTAAAAAAAAAAAAAAAACAGCTGAAAAGTGCACTTAAAAAATGATGTCTAAAGCAAGGGAAATTAAAAATATGTATATTTTCATAAAATGAAGAAATTATTAAAAAGAGAGCTTCTCTGAGATGAGAAATTAAAAAAACGCTACAGGAGCTCAGAGGTAGGCTTCAGACACAGTTATGTCTGGAACCTTCCCTACTCCCCGCAGAGGTGGCAGCTCGGGAAAGAGTAAGGAAAAGTCCCTCCTACCCCTTTAGAGGTTTCAAAATCTTGACCAGGGAAGGAAACGGAGAAGGGCAGAGTTTTTTCTTCCACTTTTCTACCCGCTCCCCACCATTTTCTTCTGCCTAGTACATAGTACATAACAGTCAGTCATTCATTGAACATGTATTTATTAAACCTCTCCTGTAGTTTTTTTTTTTTTTTTGTATGCCAGGCAATGTGCTATTGCTGTGAATGAGCAAGTGCACAAGACAGAGAACATACCTGCCCTCTAAGCTTACATTCTAGTGGAATAAACAAATAAGAAAGAAGTAAATGTATGCGCAGGTTAATTTCAAAATTGGTTAAGAATTATAAAGAAAAACAGTATTGGGTGGTGATAAGTATTGGAGGAGGTGGACGTGTGAAGGATGGTGATTAGGGAAGGCTTCTCTGTTTAACTTGACTGGGGCATTATGGGACATTATAAGAAAAGAACAACCGTGAGAAGAGGCAAGGAAAACCTTCCAAGCTGAGAGAGATGAATACGAGCAAATGCTTGGTGAGTGGAAGGGGCTTGACATGCTTAAGGAACAGAAAGGACATCATTGTGGGAATCAAGGGAGGTTTTTGTTTTTTAAGATGGTTAACACCATAGGGCTTTTGCGTGCTGATGGGGATTAATCACTAGAGGTGAAGCAGAAACTAGTGCAGATAACGCTGAGAAGTTCATAAAGAAGACAAAAAAGATCAGATCCAGAGCACAAGTAATTAATTTTACTCTATTTTAATAAGAAAAAAGATTGAGAAATTGCGTAAAATTGTACATTTACAGGTTTGGTGTTGGGAATATGAGCGAGTTCCTTCTGACGGCTTTTTGTTTGTCTGAATTTTGGGGAAATAGACTGAGGCGGATACTATTCTTTTCATGCTGCTGTTTCTCTTGGCCAGCAGGACTGTTGAGGCAGAGTTTGCAGAGGTCTCAGCGTCCAACCACTAGCTTTGTGGTTTCAAGAGGCAGAGAACAGGCGCTATTTCATTGGTGTGCATCATAGCAGTTAAATTGTGCAGATCTCCTTTTAGTACCAACTTTCTGTTCATGGTAGCAATGGTTGTTTAGAGTTCCTAGGTGGTGCAAAAAGTTAAGGTGCTCAGCTGCTAACCTAAAGATTGGAGGTTCTAGTTCATCCAGAGGCACCTCAGAAGAAAGGCCTGGTGATTTACTTCTGAAAAAAGGCAGCAATTGGTTTGGGCTTTTTTAGTAATGGTTTGGTTCTGGAGTTGGTGGCTTCCACATCAGAGAAGAGGCAACAGGTTCTTTGGAGCCCCACCTTTGCTTTGGGAGTCATTCCTGAAAGTTTAATAGGTCATTCGGTTGGGTTTGTTTTGTTTTTCAGCTCTCACCATGATTCTTCAAATCATTTATTACCCTGGAATAAATCTTCCCTGTTTAGATTGTCTAAGAAGCCCTGGTGGTGCAATGGTTAAGAGCTTGGCTGGTAATCAAAAAGCTGTCAGTTTGAATTCACCAACCACTCCTTGGAAACCCTATGGGGCAGGTCTACTCTGTCCTATAGGGTTGCTGTGAGTCAGAATCGACTCGACAGCAATGGGTTTTTTTTTTTTCAATTCTCTACATGGGATTCTCTTCTCATACTCAATATTCAAGATCAGTCGCTCACAAGTATATCAAAGGCACTCAGAATATTGATAAGGTTGGGGTGGGAAGGAAGAAGGTTTTCAATATAAGAATGTAAAGGATGTGTGGTTTGTGGATATCTGCCATAAGGAGGGTTTACAGCTGGTAAACATAGTCTCATGACATGAATGTCAAAAGAGTTATCTTGTTTAAAGGAAAAACCAGGAAAGGACAATGGCAAACAAGTAGAACATCTATTCTGCATCTCTGTGCATTATAAACCTGTGAAAGAAAACTACCTTCACATGAAAGGCATCAGGGGAAGCTCTCAGGGTTAAGTCAAGGGGTCAAAGGAATTTTAAAGATGGTATGAAGATAGAAGACAGTTTGCAGATATCAAGCCAATGTTGTTCAAGAGGGTGCAGTGAAAAGACTTTGGAGAGAGGAGGAGTGATGGGGATTTAGTCTGAATACAGGATGCACAGAGCTTTAAGGCGATGATAATCCTGGGAACAGTGGATGATCTCAGAGCCTTGTACTTCTTTCCCTAGAGGACCAAGACAGACAGAAATATGAGTAAGGAGGGGATTTGTCTTGATTAGTCTTTTAAATGAAGAATGGCAACCAGTCGGAGCTCTTGGCCCTACACTTTTTGATGCTGTGGGCATGGAAAGCCTGAGGCAACCATTCATGTTCAGCATTTGAATTTCTCTAAAGCAATATATATATATATTTTTTTACACTGAAGCCATTTAAGCCTAGTCTAGTAAGCTAAAATGCAATTTATCAACTCCTTCTCTACTCACTGAAGGAAGACTAGATTTTCTTTAATCCTGCTTACAAGATTAACACGAGTAAACAACAAGATGACTTGTTTTCTGCGAGAACTCGTTTTACGCATCAAAGGGTAAATTCCCACTGGAAGACATGCTTCTAGAGACCAGAGATCATGTTCTGTACAGGCACATGTTCCTTTCCCACCCTTAGCATCTCCTACCATATCTGGCATGGAATAAATGCCCATTAGATTTTTTGTTGAATGAATGAATGAATGAACATATTAGCAAAAACCCTCATCTTAGAAAAAGCTGTGTTGATTAGTATTAGGGAAATCTATACTTTTAAATAGCCAGGCTGCTTCTCCCAGTTCCCAAGTTAATTTTTGCTGGTAATTTAGAGAGTTAGATCATCAAATAAACACAGGCCACTAAACAAGAGGAAGAAAGAGAGGTATAGTGTCCTAAAATTTCTTGGTTACTTTGGACACACCATCAGGAAAGACCAATTGCTAGAAAAAGACATTATGATTGGTAGAGGGTCAACAAAAATGAGAAGAATCCTCAATGTGATGGATTGACATGATAGTCTCAAGAATGGGCTCAAACATATCAAAGATCATGGAGGTAACGCAGGACCAGGCAACGTTTCCTTCTGTTATACATAAGGTCACCATGAGTTGGAACCCACTCGATGGCAACTAACGTCAACAATCTATCTATAAGTGAGATTTAAAGTCTAAATACCTAGTTTCTTACTGAGCAGTGAGTTTTAGATTCCAGGGCGAACCCACTTGAGCATTCTACCCTACAAGAAAGAATCTCATCTCTTAAAAACTTTTCTTAGTATGAGACGGTGACACAGAACATCTCATTTGTTTTTCGTGACAATTGTTTATTTTTTGTTTTCTGTCATTTATTGTCTTATATAATTGCTGTCGAGTAATGATTAGTAACATATTTTCTTTCTAACTTAAATGCTTTTCTCTATTTTGAAAAGCATACGAGTTTGGCCTGGAAGGACTAGCACAGAGAACGTAAATTGGAAACATCCATTTTATCACTACATTCCGTGCCACACCACAGAACCTCTGAGGACCTGATGCTCTCCGACTCAATGAGAATTCAGAAAGACATGCAAGCTGAGCTAAGCTTAATATGTAAACAAAGAAGATTTTTCCCCCTTAATGGGAATAAGTGTTTCCATGGCAACACGGGAGCTAGTGAAATACTCTGCTAAATAATTTTGAATTAAAAGATATCATCCCATTGTCCGTGATGAGACGGTGACTTGGGAAGATATTACCAGGAGACCACTTTCAATGCAACCAAATACCCAGTCTTAATTTCCTTAAAGTAACAAGGCTGCGTTCTTTTTTTTTTTTTTAACAGCTTGTTAACATTTAAGAATATAAGGCAATAATCTTAAAAGAATTGTATTGCTCTAGGTTTCATCAATGTAATGTAACCGGTTAACATACAATGTAAAAACATCAATAACATCTCTTTTTTCTCCACTGAAAATGATTAGAAGATTTTGGAGAATTTTAAGTTAATGTCCGAAGTCTGTCATTTAGCTAGGAAAGTCTACCAGCAGTAATAACAAGAAAAATTTGTAATCAGTGTCTTTATGAAAGAGTCAATTTAAAATAAGCTCAGCATTAAAGAATTACATAACTTTTTCAGTGAACAAGAATTAACCTAACCTCTTTTTTTTTTTTTTTCTAATTAAAACAAGAGTTGTTAGCCGCCGCTGAGTCAGCCCTTACTCATGGTGACCCCATGTGTACTTATCTGCAAAATATTGAAATCACTTCTTGAATAATAATAAAATCTAAATATCAATTTTAATTAAACTGGGAGATACTAGGTCTCCACCCAAGGGCACACCAGTTCCTGCACTATCAGTATACATCTCCATGACAGGGAAAAGAAACAGGTACTTCTGGTCTTGTTCGAAACATTGTAAGTTGTTAATATTTTGACTTTGTCATGTTATATATTAATTTGTAGAAAACTGGTAAGATAAAAATAATTTTTTAAGTGTTGCCACATTTTTATTTTTAGCATCAGAGGTATCATCAGAATAATTACCTAGGCGCCGGAGATGGCCATTCCAAAGAGGCAGCCATCATTTGGCAATATCATTTATTTCCAACACATTTGCTTCAAAATCAGCCCCCATTTCCTTCAATCACATCTTTTACAACCAAAAAAGCCATTAAACTTTTTCTTTATAATTTTTATTGTGCTTTATTTATTTTTTTTAAGTGAAAGTTTACAAATCAAGGCAGTCCTCACACAAAAACCCATATACACCTTGCTACACACTCCCAATTACTCTCCCCTTAGTGAGACAGCCCGCTCTCTCCCTCCACTATCTCTTTTTGTGTCCATTTCATCAGCTTCTAACCCCTCCGCCCTCTCATCTCCCCTCCAGGCAGGAGATGCCAACATAGTCTCAAGTGTCCACCTGATCCAAGAAGCTCACTCCTCACCAGCATCCCCCTCCAACCCATTGTCCAGTCAAATCCATGTCTGAAGAGTGGGCTTCAGGAATGGAATGGTTCCTATCCTGAGCCAAAAGAAGGTCTGGGGGCCATGACCACCGGAGTCCTTCTAGTCTCAGTCTGACCATTAAGTCTGGTATTATGAGAATTTGGGGTCTGCATCCCCCTGCTTTCCTGCTCCCTCAGGGGTGCTCCGTTGTGTTCCCTGTCAGGGCAGTCATCAGTTGTAGCTGGGCACCATCTAGTTCTTCTGGTCTTAGGATGATGTAGCCTCTGGTTCATGTGGCCCTTTCTGTCTCTTGGGCTTGTAATCGCCTTGTGTCCTTGGTGTTCTTCATTCTCCTTTGATCCAGGCGGGTTGAGACCAATTGATGAATCTTAGATGGCTGCTTGCTAGCATTTAAGACCCCAGACGCCACTCTTCAAAGTGTGATGCAGAATGTTTTCTTAATAGATTTTACTATGCCAATTGACTTACAAGTCCCCTGAAACCATGGTCCGCAGACCCCTGCCCCTGCTACGCTGGCCTCTGAAGCATTCAGTTTATTCAGGAAACTTCTTTGCTTTTGGTTTAGTCCAATTGTGCTGATCTCCCCTGTATTGTGTGCTGTCTTTCCCTTCACCTAAGGTAGTTCTTATCTACTATCTAATTAGTGAATCCCGCTTTCCCACCCTCCCTCCCTCCCCCCTCTCGTAACCACAAAAGAATGTTTTCTTCTCAGTTTAAACTTTCTCAAGTTCTTATAATAGTGGTCTTATACAATATTAGTCCTTTTGCAACTGACTAATTTCACTCAGCATAATGCCTTCCAGGTTCCTCCATGTTGTGAAATGTTTCACAGATTCCTCGTTATTCTTTATCTATGCGTAGTATTCCATTGTGCGAATATACCATAATTTATTTACCCATTCATCTGTTGATGGGCACCTTGGTTGCTTCCATGTTTTTGCTACTGTAAATGGTGCTGCAATAAACATGGGTGTGCATATATCTGTTCATGTAAAGGCTCTTATTTCTCTAGGATATATTCCAAGAAATGGGACTGCTGGATCATATGGTAGTTCTATTTCTAACTTTTTAAGGAAGTGCCAAATCGATTTCCAAAGTGGTTGTACCATTTGACATTCCCACCAGCAGTATAGAAGTGTTCCAATCTCTCCACAGCCTCTCTAACATTTATTATTTTGTGTTTTTTGGATTAATGCCAGGCTTGTTGGAGTGAGATGAAATCTCATTGTAGTTTTGATCTGCATTTCTCTAATGGCTAATGATTGTGAACATTTCCTCATATATCTGTTAGCTACCTGGATGTCTTCTTCAGTGAAGTGTCTATTCATATGTTTTGCCCATTTTTTAATTGGGTTATTTGTCTTTTTGCAGTTGACTTTTTACAGTATCATGTAGATGTTAGAGCTCAGGTGCTGATCAGAAATGTCACAGCTAAAAACTTTTTCCCAGTCTGTAGGTAGTCTTTTTACTCTTTTGGTGAAGTCTTTGGATGAGCATATGTGTTTGGTTTTCAGGAGCTCCCAGTTATCTAGTTTTTCTTCTGCATTCCTTATAATGTTTTGTATACTGTTTATGCCATGTATTAGGGCTCCTAACATTGTCCCTATTTTTTCTTCCATGATCTTTATCATTTTAGATTTTATATTTAGGTCTTTGATCCATTTTGAGTTAGGTTTTGTGCATGGAGTGTGGTATGGGTCTTGTTTCATTTTTTTGCAGATGGATATCCAGTTATGCCATGACCATTTGTTAAAAAAGACTGTCTTTTCCCCATTTAACTCTTTTGGGGCCTTTGTTAAATATCAGCTGCTCATATGTGGATGGATTTATGTCTGGATTCTCAATTCTGTTCCATTGGCCCATGTATCTGTTGTTGTACAAGTACCAGGCTGTTTTGACTACAGTGGCGATATAATCGGTTCTAAAATCAGGTAAAGTAAGGCCTCCCACTTTGTTCTTCTTTTTCAGTAATGCCTTATTTATCCGGGGCCTCTTTCCCTTTCATATGAAGTTGGTGATTTGTTTCTCCATCTCATTAAAGAATGTCCTTGGGATTTGGATCGGAATTTCGTTAAATGCATAGACTGCTTTTGGTAGAATAGACATTTTCACAATATTAAATCTTTCCACAAGCAAGGTATGTTCTTCCACTTAAGTAAGTCTCTCTTGATTTCTTGCAGAAGTGTATTGTAGTTTTCTTTGTAGAAGTCTTTTACATCTCTGATAAGATTTATTTCCTAAGTATTTTACCTTCCTGGGGGATACTGTAAATGGCAATGATTTGGTGATTTCCTCTTCAATATTCTTTTTGTTGGTGTAGAGGAATCCAACTGATTTTTTTATTTTTATCTTGTATCCCAATACTCTGCTGAACTCTTCTATTAGTTTCAGTAGTTTTCTGGAGGATTCCTTAGGGTTTTCTGTGTATAAGATCATGTCATCTGCAAATAGAGTTACTTAGACTTCTTCCTTGCCAATCTGGATGCCCTTAATTTCTTTATCTAGCCTAATTGCTCTGGTTAGGACTTCCAGCACAATGTAGAGTAAGAGTGGTGATAAGGGCATCCTTGTCTGGTTCCCGATCTCAAGGGGAATGTTTTCAGGCTCTCTCCATTTAGGGTGATGTTGGCTGTTGGCTTTGTATAAATGCCCTTTATTATGTTCAGGAATTTTCCTTCTATTCCCATTTTGCTGAGAGTTTTTATCATGAATGAGTGTTGAACTTTGTCAAATGCCTTTTCTGCATCAATTGATAAAATCATGTGATTCTTTCCTTTTGTTTTACGTATGTGGTGGATTACATTAATTGTTTTTCTAATGTTGAACCATCCCTGCATACCTGGTATGAATCCCACTTGGTCATGGTGAATTATTTTTTTGGTATGTTGTTGAACTCTATTGGCTAGTATTTTCTTGAGGATTTTTGTGAGGGATATAGGTCTATAATTTTCTTTTCTTGTGGTGTCTTTACCTGGTTATGTCATCAGAGATATGGTGGCTTCATAGAATGAGTTTGGTAGTATTCCGTCCTTTTCTATGCTCTGAAATACCTTTAGTAGTAGTGGTGTTAACTCTTCTCTGAAAGTTTGGTAGAACTCTGCAGTGACACTGTCCGGACTAGGGCTTTTTTTTGTTGGAAGTTTTTTGATTACCTTTCCAATCTCATCTTTTGTTATGGGTCTATTTAGTTGTTATACCTCTGTTTGTGTTAGTTTAGGTAGATAGTGTGTTTCCAGGAATTCATCCATTTCTTCCAGGTTTTCAAATTTGTTAGAGTACAGTTTTTCATAGTAATCTGATATGATTCTTTTAATTTCAGTTGGGCCTGTTGTAATACCGCCCATCTCATTTCTTATTCAGGTTATTTGCTTCCTCTCCTGTCTTTCTTTTGTCAGTTTGGCCAGTGGTTTATCAATTTTGTTGATTTTTTTCAAAAAACCAGCTTTTAGTCTTGTTAATTCTTTCAATTGTTTTTCTGTTTTCTATTTCATTTAGTTCAGCTCTGATTTTTATTATTCATTTTCTTCTGGTGCCTGTGCCTTTCTATTTGTTCAAGTTGTAGGGATAGTTCTTTGATTTTGGCCCTTTCTTCTTTTTGGATGTGTGCATTTATTGATATAAATTGACCTCTGAGTACCACTTTTGCTGTGTCTCAAAGGTTCTGATTTGAAGTGTTTTCATTCTCATTGGATTCTATGAATTTCTTTATTCCATCCTTAATGTCTTCTATAATCCAGTCTTTTTTGAACAGGGTATTGCTCAGTTTCTAAGTGTTTGATTTCTTTTCCCGTTATAGATTTCCACTTTTATGACCTTATGGCCAGAGATGATGCTTTGTAATATTTCAATGTTTTGGATTCTGCTAAGGCTTGCTTTATAACCTAATATGTGGTCTATTCTAGAGAATGTTTCATGTGCACTAGAAAAGAAAGTATACTTGGTTGCTGTTGGGTGGAGTGTTCTGTATATGTCTACGAGGTCAAGTTGGTTAAGTGTGGCATTTAGATCTTCCGTGTCTTTATTGAGCTTCACCGAAAGTGGTGTGTTGAAGTCTCCTATTACTGTTGTGGAGCTGTCTATCTCACTTTTCAATGTTGATAGAGTTTGTTTTATGTATCTTGCAGCCCTGTCATTGAGTACATAAATATTTAATATGGTTGTATCTTCTTGGTGTATTGTCCCTTCAATGATTATATAGTGTCCTTCCTTATCCTTTCTGATGGATTTAACTTTAAAGTCTATTTTGTCAGAAATTAATATTGAACACTCCTGTTCTTTTTTGATTGTTGTTTTCCTGATGTATTTTTTTCCATCCTTTGAGTTTTAGTTTGTTTGTGTCTCTAAGTCTAAGGTGTGTCTCTTGTAGGCAGCGTATAGACGGATTTTGTTTTTTAATCCATCCTGCCACTCTCTGTCTCTTTATTGGTGTATTTAGTCCATTTACATTCAGAAAAATAATTTTTATTTGAAAGCAATGCAAATTACTCTTGTCAGGTAGAGAAGATGACTCCAAAGATCATACTTTCAATATCCTGCAGGACTTTAAACAATTTCGTTATCTCTCTCAGCTTTCTTATTCCAGCATATTCTCTCTCTCTCTCTTTTTCACTGCCCATATATACATGGGTTTCTCTTATACTCTTTTGAAGTGGTTTTGTCCTTATGATCTTGGTTCTTATACTCTCTTGGACTCTTTTGAGTTGCCTAACTCCTTCATTATAAGTTAAATGAGTCTTTGATATGTGCTCATTATGTATGACAAATGTTTTGTAATATTTTGAACCACGCTTTTGGAATTTCTAGGAAAGTACATTGAAATCTGTTTGTTTCGGGAGAATTCAGTGTACAGAGGGCAGACCCTGGGTCAAAGAATGTCATGATAAACATATCTTTGAGAACTGCCTTTGTGTCTCCTGGTCTTTCCTGGTTCTGGACCTATTATGACTGATCTGTGAAGTTTTTTTTGCAATGTGGAAGATTGAGCTCATTTTCAGGCTCATATGCAGCCATTTACCTGTCTAAGATGTCTTTAATCTTTCAAAAATAAAAACTGAAAAATCTAGTTCTTTAAGTCATGTCAGAGCACTACTTGGAAACTGTAACTTAAGGTCTTATTATTCTGGTAACTATCTCTCAGAGTGAGAATCTAAATGCTCTGGGTTGTCGCTAGAGGTTGTGATTTTTTTTTTTGTATCCAGGTGACAGCCTAGTAGACTTGGCTGAGCATTTGTCTTTGGTATGGGACTGGAAGCTTGGAAATGTAAAGTAATGAACCTGCAGGTGTCTGTGTTTCTTTCATGTAAGAAATTCCGTAGGTTAGATACCTTGAAGTTTGAGTAAATGAAACAGAAAACACTAGCCATAGTTGCCTGTATGTCTTATGTGTGAAGAATGGGGAACATCTCTATGAAAAAAGAAAAATTTAACCTCAAAAATTGAAACATAAAATTACAATATGCATTTCTACTCCTAGGTCTATACCCAAAAGAATTGAAAACAGGCCCTCAAGAAATTACATTTACACATATGTCCATAGCAGCAGTATCCACCATAACTAATGGAAACAACCCAAATGTCCATCAACTGATAAACGGATGAACAAATTTTGGTATATGAATACAATGGAATATTATTCAGCCATAAAAAGAAATGAAATGCTGATACTTGCTACAACATGGTTTAATCTTAAAAGCATTATGTTACATGAAAGAAGCCAGATGCAAAAGGTCACATATTGTATGATTTCGTTTATATAAAATATCCAGAGTAGATAAAACCATAGAGACAGAATGCAGATTGGTGGTTGCAAAGGGCTGAGGCAAGTGGTGGTGGGGAGCGCCAGGAAAGAAATGGGGAGAAACTACTTAATGGTTAAAGGGTGTTACTTAGGCGTGATGGAAATATTTTGGAATTAGTTACAGCTGGCGGTTGTACAACATTATGGATGCACTAAATGCCAAAGGATTGTTCATTTTAAAATGAAATTTATGTTACATGAATTCCACCTGAATAAACTATTTTTAAAATTTTGAGGTAATTATTCATGTTCAGTGATCTGTCTGCTTGCAGGAATTCATTTTTGTTCATCTTTACTTGCATAGGTTGTATGCTAATGTAATCTACATCTTACCAGAATAATTACCAGAAAAACTTTCTGTGATTTTGGTAACGTTGTCACATACTTGGTGTGGTACTTTTTAAGAAGGAAGGAAGGGAGGGAAGAGAAAGGGAAAGAAGGAAGAAGGGAGAGAGGGATAACCCTGACCTCTGAAAAAACTAAGGTTCTTTATAATTATATTACTTTGCTATATTTATTTTAAAACATTATATTGCTACTCTGATTCATAGTTAGCTAAGCTGTGGTCATTAATTGCTCTAGATATCTATGCTCTGGACTTAATAAGTGACCAGTCCCCTCTCATAATAATGTGGCCTTCCCAAGAAAAGATCAGATGCTAAATTCAGAAAAATAAAATTATTGTGGTGTTTTATATTCCGGAAATACAGACCAGCTCTGTAGCCAGACCTGATATGATTACTTGGGGAAGGAAAGTGTGGGTTAAAATATGCAATAAATGGAAAGAAGATGAAATAATTGCTGAGGCTAAAGGCTCTAACAAATGAATTCTTCAGAACAGAAACTCAAACATAGCTTTAGTGGCTCTAAAGAGGTTTTAGAACAAAAGAATAATTTTCTCTCTCGTCTTTCATTCAGATGCCCATAAGGATGAAACACTTTGTCTGCTAAAGCCTCCACCATTACTAAAACTGCCTTGACCTGGGTGGCAGGAAGCCTGAGCACCAAGGTTATGGAGGTGACTTAGGGGGTATGTTTGAAACAATAGAAACCCTTACGGTAGTTAAACAAAACAGCGCTAACGTGGCTCTGTCTTCAGGCTCTCATTTTACAGGTTACATTACTATCAGGGATCCATATGGGGATGTTTTCTACAGAAATTTTCTACCCCCAGATCAACCCTTAAATACCCAGCTCTGTAATGGAGTTGAAAATCATTGTGTAACTATAAATTTGATAATGAAGTGTTAAGAAAAATTGTTGTTAGTTGCTGTTGAAACCATTCTGACTCACAGCAACCCCATGTGTGCAGAGTAGGGTTTTCAAGGTTGTGACCTTTCAGAAGCAGATCACCAGGCCCGTCTCCCAAGGTGCCTCTGAGTGCGTTTAAACTGCCAACCTTTCAACTAGGTTATAAAGATAGAAAGTATCTGCAGCTTGCCCAGCATGTCATGTTACGTGCCAAAACAGTGTTTAGTCTGGTTTTGTGGATGAAAAGCTTTAAAGAAAAATGAAAAAAAAAAAAAATGTCGGTTATTGAGATTGATGGATCCCATGGTGGGCTCATATACTGGGTTCTATAATACCAAAAATCTGGAGAGTCCACTTATGGGGCACCCTCTAACACACACAAAGGTCCATTTAGGAGTAACCACTACCTATATGACTTTGTCTGGGGGAACACAACATTTTTTGGTCTAAAAATGCTTTCCATTTGCAGATGGTAACAACACATGTGATGATAAAATAACTTTTTGGCCTAGCAGATCAAAAACAGACCTGCTGGTACAGTGGTTAAGAGATTGACTATTAACCAAACGCTCAGCAGTTTGAATCCACCAGCTGCTCCTTGGAAACCCTTTGAGGCAGTTATATTTTGTCCTATAGGGTCACTATGAGTCAGAATTGACTCAAAGGCGACAAGTTTGATTTTCTTTTTTTTTTTTTTTTTGAGGGGGCAGGGAGTTTAGCAGATCAAAGAGAGCTTTAGGAGAAATAGGATCAGGCCTAGGAATATTAGAACAAATAGAATTTCCCTTGGTGAAGAGAGACACACAGAGGAAACAGACCATCTTAAAGAACAGGAATAGGGAATAGGATATGCTATCTCAGGAAGAAGGCAAAAGATGGTATGGTATGATAATGTGGCTTTAACGAAGCCGGACTTTCAAATGGAGCAAACTTTAAGACGACATGCTGGAACACAATGATGGGAAATAGGTCATACGTACTCCAACCCAAGTAGGGTTTTAGATATATTACTTCAGACAGAAGCAGATGTAGTTAGCCAGCCTTACTTACCTGCTATACTTGGTGCTAAGACATAGGGAGTCCATTTATGGCAAAATGTTTGGATCCTCTAATTTATGAGAGTTTCTCAATGGGGAATGTAATTTGCATTGGTGCTCATTAACTGCTATGCCATCATGAATGTGTTAGTGGGCATTTTGCAACTTGTAAAGATAGAAAATATATTAAATTTTACTTTAATACTCCAAGCAGGAGATCAATGGGCCACCTTAAAAGAGACCTCTCAATAAGAACCCATTTCAATTTAGTCTTGTGAGATGAAGGAAGGTATCTGGTTATGGCCATGGAACACTTGGAATTTTGAACTCACCCAGACATGGCCTTTAATTTATACCCCAGTTCTACTCTGTCCTATAAGGTCGCTATGAATCAGAATCAACTCAACAGAACAATAATAACCTAATAATAGAGGGATTAGTGGTTCAGTGATAGAATTCTTGCCTTCCATGAGGGAGACTCAGTTTGATTCCTGGTCAGTGCGCCTCATATGCAGCCATCACTCACCTTCAGCAGAGGCTCTGGTGTTGCTTTGATGCTGAATAGGTTTCAGCAAAGCTTCCAGACTAAGATAGACTAGGAGGAAAGGCCTGGTGATCTACTTGTGAAAATCAGTTAATGAAAACCCTATGTATCACAAAAGGTCCGATCTGCAACTGATCATGGGAATGGTTCAGGAGCAGGAAGCATTTCCTTCTGTTGTGCTGGGGGGTCACCAAGAGTCGGGGGCCAACTCAACAACAAATAACAGCTGATAGGAAAGGGTCGTATCTGCTGTGAAGTGGTAATGAATACTAGAGTCATAATTTATTATTTGTTTTGTAATGATATTTCTAATATCTATAATCACATTTCAATTTGGTGTAATAGCAATGTCACTGGTGAGGTCAATAACAGCTACAATAATAAACATGTAGGTGATCAAATATACTTGAAATTAAGTTAAAACCTCCTCAGTACCTGATCCTAGTGGAAGCTAATTATTCCAAAGAGGACTTAGGCTTAATTAATGATCAGTTAATTATAGTTTTAAATCAATCAGCTCAAACTTATCACAGAATCCAAATTATAGTAGACAAAAGTGGTAAGAGAAATGTTTAGCTGATTAAAAAGACATAAACAAACACATGCATGAGTTATAGAATGGTTTATATGCACACCCACTCATTTTTGTATCAATGATTTGGGTAGTTATCACTGGTACAAAAGACATAAATCAACTAATCCAGATGAAGAATAATTCATTATGAAAAGGCTTTGACCAGCCTGTCAGCATTTTTTAGTAATAATAATAATTTGATTTATGATTTGCACCTGGTTTGTTGGGGCCCAGGGGTTTTAATACTTACGAAAAAAACTAGCCTATGTGGCAAGCACACTGTAAAAGATCCCTACTACCAGCATATTTTGGGCGTCTTAGTACTAAAATGTTTCACACACATGTTGGTGATAGTTCAGCAACTGAAGACAGCCAGTAAGAGCAGGCTGAAAAGGAAATTAATGAAACATTACCATTTACAATTGCATGCAAAAGAATAAAGTATCTAGAAGTACATTTAACCAAGAATCTGAAAGACCTGTACATAAAAAAAAAAAAAATTTTTTTTTTCCTGTACATAGACAACTATAAAACAATCCCGAAAGAAACTAGCAAAGACTTGAATAAACGGAAAGACATTCCATACTCATAGATTGGAAGGCTCAATATACTTAAGATCTAAATACTACTCAAAAAGAAATCTGTAAATTCAACACCATCTCCATCAAAATTCCGATAGGTTTTTTTTTTTTTTTCAGAGATGGAAAAACCAATCCACAATTTACATGGAAAGAAAAGGGACCATAAAATGAAATACCCTTTTGTCCTTTCAATCTATGTCACTACTGTAACAGATACAGACACTTATAACAAATCTTTACCCATGACTCTAAATCAGAATGATCACCTTTTTTTGCAGCTCTAGTTTTCATTGCTGATTCGTTAAACAAATTGAATTTTGTCAGATGTCAATTGTAATTACAATTTCCTTTTTCCAAATGATTTAGGTTTTCATCTTTTTAAATCACCTCATTTTACCTTGAATATCATTTATTATGCTACACTTCTTCACATAAATTTATTTAAATATTTTTATTAATTATGAAGTATTTTTGCATAACAAAAGCATGTATGACTCTGAAATGGATTACTTGCCTCAAAATAAAAGCTACAGGTATTTTTAAAAAATTAAAATCCCTTTAATTAAATTCTAACAATAATTATAGTAGCTCACTCAGAGCATTTACTGTAGGCTAAGCACTCTTTGGAATTTCTGGGTAATGCAAACAGTTAAGCACTCGACTATTAGCCCAAAGGCTGGCAGTTCAAACCCACCCAGAGGTGGTGCTTCAGGAGATAGTCCTGATGATCTGTTTCTGAAAGGTCGAAGTTTTGAAATCCTAGGGAGCAGTCCCAGTCTGCACACATGGGATTGCCACGAGTTGGGATCAACTGTAAGGCAAGTATCAACAACAAGCAGGATTTTAAGTTTTTACATATGTGAATTCGTTTAATATTCTCTACACCCTTATGAGGAAAATAGTTTTATTATCCTCATTTCAAAGTGAGGAAACCAAGGAACAAAGAGGTTAAGTAATTTGTCCAAAATAAAAAAAGCTAGTAAGGGTCAGAGCCAGGAGTCAAATTCTAACAGGCTATTTCCAGAGTCCTGTGCTTAATCAGAAGACCTAATAAGATAAAATTCTCAATTTGCATTCATAGTAGGGGTTTATATAGACATTAAAAAGTTTCTCTTTTCCGTACAGAAAGCTCTACTTAAATAAGTCTATTGGAAAATGCCTAATAGACTATTAGAAAATATCTTAAAGAGGTTTGGAGTTACTAGTAGTACCTTAGTGGCCATATGAAGTAAAGCCCCATTTAACACGTTAGTTTAGAATCCCTCAATTAACAGCCCTTTGATTAAATTGGAGAAATGCCATTGGACATAAGGAATTGCTCTATATGTCTGCAATTGTAATAGAGACTCCTAGAGAATTTAAAGACTAAAAACATAAAAAGGAGTAGTCCAGCAGAAAAAAAAAAAAACTGAAATTTTATATCCCAACCTGGGTTTTAGCCAGCACTTTGCTACTTCTTGACTATACGGCCCTTGTCAAGCAATTTAATCTCTTTAAGTCAATTTCCTGAATCAATTCGACTTGTTCCCAGCCTCAGTGTTCTGAGTCCCTGGCTCTGCTTGAGATGCCATAACTTACCCCCATGGTTAGAACCTTACCTAGTCTTTCAGATGCACCCGTGGGAAACCTTCCCTTTTCCCCAAGACAGAATCAGTCAACAATCTCAGATTTCATTCACATACACAATTTTTTCAGAGGTTTTTGGTCACATCTGTATGATTTTATCAAACTCAAGGAAAAAGTAGAAACCCAGAATTAAAGGAACCTCTTCTCATAGTTTGCCTGAGGAAAGATCAGCCTCTTCTAACAGTATGCTCAATCCCTCTGGGGTTTATTCCATGAAATTAAACAAGGTTTAATATTTATTCAAATATTTCTGGTGGCGCAGTGGTTAAGCGCTTGGCTGCTAACCTAGAGTTCAGCGATTCAAACCCACCAGCAGCTCTGCTGGAGAAAGGTGTAGCAGTCCGCTTCTATAAAGATTTACGGCCTTGGAAACCCTATGGGACAGTTCTACTCTGTCCTTTAGGGTCATTATGAGTCAGAATCAACTTGATGGCAATAGGTTTAATATTTTTTTAGGCCACAGCTAAAATTAGGATCACAGTATTTGCCTTACTGAAATTGTAAAACAGGACTCAAAACAGGGGTATTTGAATCAAGAATCAGACATTAAGCAGAAACATGGTTTAGGTCGACCAAATAGGTGGTTGATAGTTCTGACTGATTTCTCAGTGAGACTCAGAGTAGAGCTTCAGGCAGACACTGAGTGAGATGAAAGAGCTCCGTGAATCAGTGGTGCAGGACAAGACGTGGGCATGGGCTTTCTCAGTTTGGAACTAATCCAGTGAGCAGCTAGAGGCCAGCTTGATGAAGGATCTAGCATACCAGTTGGTCCATGTCTACACTGGACATAGATTGTAACTCAGTCCCCATTTTAAAAATTTGATTCTAAACTTTGAGGAAAAGAATTTTGGTCTTTTCTTTTCCCTGCTATGTTTCTAGCTCTTAGAATACCATCTAGCCCCTTATTGTTACTCAATAAATATTTGTTGAATAAATGAATAGATAACTTGCAAATATGATTTGAATATTGGCTCTTTTATTTAATAGGTATGTTCCTTTGATAAATTGCTTAATCTTTGAAACTTTCATTTCTATATCGTCGAAAGGGAAATGATAATGTCTCTCTCAGATACATATGAAGTTGAGATAAATCTAAGTGCCTGGAATGCATGACACAAACCAAAAACCAAACCCTATGCTGTCAAGTCAACTCTGACTCATAGTGACCCTATAGGACAGGGTAGAACTGCCTTGTAGGGTTTCCTAAGGCTGTAATCTTTACGGAAGCAGACTGCCACATTTTTTTTCCCGCAGAGGGGCTGGTGGGTTCATACCGCCCACCTTTTGGTTAGCAGTCAAGAGCCTAACCACTGCATCACCAGGGCTTCTTACATACACATACCAAAAAAAAAAAAAAGTTGCCATCAAGTCAATTCCGACTCAGAGTGACTCTATAGAACAGGGAAGAACTGCCCCATGGGGTTTCCAAGGAGCTGCTGGTGGCTTCCAACTGCCAACCTTTTGGCTAGCAGCTGAGTTTTTAACCACTACGCCATCAGAGCTCCAATGACATGTTGTAGATATTAAATAAAAATGGATTTATTTACCTTTTCTCATAACTCATTTTTTTAATTACTGAGATGATGATTTAAAGCAATATCATGACTTGTTTTGATAACACAAAAAAAAATCCTTTTTGATGGTATTTTGCTCAAGGCAGTGAAAAAGTCTCCAGATTCTGTCCCAATTAAAATGTGTCTAAGCTTTGGCAATGTTCATACTTTTTTTTTTTTAATGTAAGGGAAGACCAAAGTAGAATATACTAGTTCCCGATAAAGGTTTACTTCTTTCTGATTAATACTTTAATTCTTCATTATTTGATTTTTTGAATCACTTCTAAAATCCCTCTTCATAGGTAAATTATTCCTAGACCAAATTCAAGACACTTCTGGCTTGTTCTGGCCAATAGTATAGGCACAGGATTCCCAGAGTCCCTGTCGTTATTCCCAAATGAGCCTGTGCAATACTTTTATACATTGTTGGTTTTAAATTTAACTGTTTTTGCATGTTTCTAAGCCATGTACAAGTTTATCCGTGCCAGTGGAAGCTGATCTAGAATTCAGGATTGCTGAGTTATTTCATCTATATGGCAGCTAACACTGTAAAACATGAAAGCTTCAATGACAGGGATGAATTTCCAGCTGTGTTTCCTCTTGTAAATAATTAGGGCCTCACGAAATGGTCTATTTCAACATGAACAGAGTTCTCCTGGCTAAAAAGATTGAACCAGGAAGGCAAATAAGAAAAGCGTGATTTGACAATGATCATTTCAACATGTATTATAAAAAATTTACACAAATTTGTAGCAATTTGGGAAGCAATGTAAAAAGAGCCATGTGTAACATATTAAAAAGTTAAACCTTGGAATGGTAAATGTTCACTTGAAGCTTAATAAAAATTTAAAAAAAAAAAAAAAGTTAAACCTCCGTATTTTCACAAGAAAACTAGTTTTTGCATCATATTGTGGAAAAAAAAAATGGTTTCAGCCATTAATAAGCATAAGGACACTTACGTAAATATAAGTATAACCCTCTCCTAAACAGGGTTTTGTCTGCCTAGTGCAATTCCCTTCCCTATTTAGATTGTAGCAGCATCTCTTTCCTACCCTGAATGGGTGAACATGTGACTGGACCTAGCATTATAATTCTTGTTTTTTATTGCAGTGACTGGTTCAGGTCTGGTTGCTAAACAAGTTGGACAAATCAAAGGTCATCTCTGACCTTTTTCTAAGTGGAATTAACAAGACAGAGCCTTCTCTCTTTCCTTGGATACAAGCTATAAAAATGTGACCTCAAAGCTCCTGGCAGTCATGTTCCCACCTCATGAAATGATACAAATGGAGGACAAAATGGAGGATCCTGGAGGGTGAATTCCCATGCCCAAGTACTGAATTTTCCCGATGTTGTCCAGATTCCAGTAGCTCTCCCTCCAGCTGTGTGAGTTATCCCAGGATCACTCTAATAAATTCTCCTTTTTTGTTAGAACTAGTATGAGTCAGGTTTTAGTAGTTATTAATGAACGTGTACAGAACTTCCACAGCTGTGCACTGGTTCTTGGTACCAGTTACCCTCAAAGCGATGAATCATTTTATATTTATTGGTTTGAAAAATAAAGTGTTAGCACCTGGAAGAAAAATAACACATACTTTGTTTTGCCAGTCAAATGAAGAAAATTGCTTTCCAGTGTTATCATTTTTCCACAGAGGACACCATTTGAAATTTATCATGCATTACAGGAAATGGGACTAGAAATAACTCCAACTGATGTCATTTTTATATAGATTTCCTGACGCAATTTTCGTGTTTTTATTTCTATTCACATTTTTCTAGATAATGTGTCCAGAAAACAGAATAGTTGTAATCTCTCAAAATACAATAAAAAATAGTTATATATTTTTGTTTTAATGTAAAATCCCCTGCTTCCTACTCAAGTGGGTTGATCCTGGATAGGATGTTTTGCTTGAGAACTGAGTGATTAGTGGGATTATTCAAGAGAAAAAAAGCTATAGAGAGTTAGAGCTAGAGCATATCTGGAGTTCAAAAGTGTCTGGAAATAGCAAAGATGGAGAGGCTAAGGAGCAGAGAAGCATGGTCGATAATTTCTGCAGCCACTATTCCTGAATTACGAACACATTTATTTACTTAAGTAGTATTTTAAGCATGCCTAGTATGTAAATATACAGCGGTAATCAAGTTACCACAGACATGTGCCTGAAGTAGATTTTGGTTGAAGAAAAATTCTTAAAGAAGTTTAGAAATGTTTAATGGGAATTTTAACTAAGTATTATTAAATGTGGTAAAATACTAGACCTTGTGTCATCTATCTACCCATAATGCCCTCGGTAAAATCCGTATTCCTTGGTAATGTTTTGTGGAGTGGGATTTGCTTTTGGAGGCTGTGACAAAATGTCATTTCTTGATCAATGTGGTCACAGGAACAAAAAAAAAAGATGTTTTTCATGGGGATCTGGCCACATCTATTTTCAATTATAAATAATAATTGTTTTCATAATGTGTCATTGCTTGCATAAGGTCTGATGAACCTCCACATTTGTTCTTCTTGTTCTTAGGTGCCGTCAGGTTGGTTCCCACTCATATCAATTCTATGTACAACAGAATGAAATATTGCCCGGTTCTGCATGATCCTCACCATCGTTGTTATGCTGGAACTGATTGTTGTAGCCATCATGTCAATCCATCTCATTGAGGGTATTCCTCTTTTTCATTGACCCTCTACTTTACCAAGCATGATGTCCTTCTCCAGGGTCTGGTCGCTCCCGATAACATCCAAAGTAGGCAAGACAAAGTCTTGGCTATCCTTGCTTCTAAGGAACATTCTGGTTGTACTTCTTCCAAGACAGATTTGTTCTTTCTTCTGGTAATCCATGGTATATTCAATATTCTTCACCAATACCGTGGTTCAAAGTTATCAATTCTTCTTTGGTCCTGCTTATTCATTGTCCAGCTTTTGCATGCATACCAGATGATTGAAAATACCCAGGCCAGGCACACCATTTCTCTGCAAGTTGTCATTCCTGGCGTAGTAGACCATATGATCGTCCACTTCAAACTACCAATATCAGCCTATTTCAGCTCACTAATGCCTGGGATATCAGTCTTTATGCATTCCACTTCATTTTTAATGACTTCCGGTTTTCCTAGATTCATACCTCATAATTCTGTGTTCTGATTATTAATGGATGTTTGCAGATGTTTCTTCTCACTTTGAGTCATGCCCCCTCACAAATGAAGGCACCAAAACCTTGATTCCATCCACATCATTAAGGTTGACTCTACTTTGAGGAGGCAGATCTTCCCCAATCGTATTCTGAGTGCCTTCCAGTCTGAGGGGCTCATCTGCTGGAACTATACCAGACGGTATTCTGCTGCTATTCATAAGGTTTTCACTGGCCAATTTTTTCAGACGTAAACTGCCAGGTCCTTCTTCCTAGTCTGCTTAGTCTGTAAGCTCCGCTGAAACCTGGCCACCATAGATGACCCTGTGGGTCTTTGAATTACAAGTGGCACAGTTTCCAGCATCACTACAACAGACAAGCCCCCACAGTATGACAAACTGACAGATGCATGGGGACTTCCACATTAATCTCCAAAATTTGGAAGTGTTTGCATTAGGCATTTGTTATGAATTGAATTGTGTCCCCCCCGAAAGATACGTTGAAATCCTAACCCCTGTTACCTGTGAACATAACCTTCTTTGGAAATATGATTTTTGAAGATTTTGTCCCTAAATTAACATGAGGTCATACCTGGACTAGTATTGGTCCTAATGCAATATGAGTTATGTCCATTATAAGATGGCAGAAAAACACAGAGGAAAGATGACCATATGAAGACAGAAGCAGAAATCAGAGTGACAAGGAACTCCAAGGATCACCAGCTATCACCAGAACCTAGAAGAGATGTATGGAACAAATTCTCCCTCAGAACCCCCAGAAAGTATCAACATGATCGACACCCTGTTTTTGGACTACTAACCTCCAGAACGGTGAAATAATAAATTTCTGTTCTTATATGGAACTTCTAGAAAACTGTTACAGTATTGTTGACTTTTGAAAAAGAAAAAGGAAGTGATTGTCCTCATATATTTTGAAGAACAAACATGCTGAAAGTACCATCTACAATCTTTAAGTGAGAAATAATTTATGAAGGATTTAATCTTAGAGACTTCATCTCATTTCTTTTCTTACAGACAAGAACTTAATAAAATATATCTGATTAGTCACTGTTGATGGGACTAGCTCGTGCCATTAAAAGTAAATAAGATCACCATTATGAAGGTTTTTTTTTTTTTCCCCTCAATCACCCATGAAACTCAGAACACATTCTCACATATACACTTTTCTTGGCATCAGTTCTAACCCTTCTCTAGTACAAAGTAGTTTTACAAAGTTTAAGAAACAATTTTAAGACCATATTCTACAGGTGTGTGGTTTAACTGTTCTGGAACCTGAAAACTTCACTCAGAACCAGGATCTGGGTCTGAGAAGTTACAATAAGATTATTGGTCCTTGACACAAATTCTTATTTTTCTCTGGTTTATTTCACAAACTTGGGAAAATAAAGAACTGAACTAAAAGCTCCTAGAGGATAGAATGATAACTTGATTATCTTGTATCTTCATATATTAAATCCACTGCCGTCGAATCGATTCCAACTCACAGCAACCCTATAGGACAGAGTAGAACTGCCCAATAGAGTTTCCAAGGAGCGCATGGTGGATTCAAACTGCCAACATTTTGGTTAGCAGCCATGGCTCTTAACCACTATGCCACCACAGTTTCCCTTCATATATTAGGCACACTTTAAATATTATTTAAGTAAATAAATGTGTTGGTAACTCAGTAATGGTGACTCCAGAAATTATCCTCCATGCTACTCAAGCTAAGAGATGAACACATAGAGATGAAAAGAGAGGAGATCATAAGTTATATTGTACAATGAGTAGTGGGCAGAAAGCTTTAGGTAGGGTCAATTTATCTTTGCAAATCCTGATTTTCTTTGAGAAGCTTAAAGTATAGGTATTTCTGTTCACCTTTTCCCATTCACCACAGTGAAAATAATCTATAACTTATGCCATGAAAGTACTTTGAAAACTGAGTAATAAGTTATTTGAATATTGAGTATCTGAGAATATATCATTAACTTTTTCTAGACCATGTTTGTGGGATATGCGTATTCTTGGTTCAAATAATTCATTCCTGGAAGCAATCTGGATTTCAATAATTTTCATTAGAATTATGTAAACAGCTGGAAGTTCTTGAAATTAAATAGATAATGATATTTCTACAAGTGCTTCATGCTACTTATAGCTTAGCTTTAACTAGTCACTTCATTACAAGTGCTGTGCTGTTGTCATAGCAACTTTGGAGAAGGTCATGATGAATGGGAAACTGAGCTGATGATGTCCTTAAAGAGATAACTTAATAATGACTGCATTGATGCCTGCTGGGAAGACAATGTCAAAAATCAGAGAACTCTGCTAATTCTCCAGAAACTCCATATGGTAGACTTATTTGGGATTTAATCTTTTTCAAGCTAATACCAAATACATCTGAACACAAATTTCTTTCCTTCTCTTCATTATTACCTACAACTTTCTGTTAACACTTCTGAGGCTGGTATATGAATAACAAAAAGTATATTTCTACACATTCAACAATCTTTTTTTTTAATCATGTCCTCATAAATTTCTATCCTGTAAATTACGCTATCAATTTCACTTTATTTTGCACTGGAGAGCATCCTTCCTGAGTAATCTACCCTCCTGAATCAAACTGAATCAGAGGCACAGTATGCCTACTGCACAGCTAGTTATCTTCTTAGAACATTTCTTTACTGTTTTTCTGAATCGATTCTTGGTGTCTTCTAAAAAGATCTTTGTTGAATATAGGTCATATAGGTCTTCTTCCTCTGTTGCTGTTTTGTTAGAAAGGGAGTTTTTTTTTTATTTTAATTGACAACTTATCTTGGTATTAAAATTAAGATAAGATCATTTTTAAAAGGAAACATGGTGCTAAGCGTTGGCTGAGGTGTAACTCCTTAATGCGTGGATTTTTTAGAAATATCTGCAGCCGCATTTGTCAGTCAACGCTGACGGGAAGTTAGGCTTTCCGAGAACCTCCATTTACTTTTCCTTCATTTCACTTAACTGGATTACAAAATGGAACATTCATAAATAATGAATGAAACTTCTCAAAAAGCTATCACGCACTAAACTTCTCTTGTTTGCTAGTGTTCGTTATTTCACTCAACACATTTTATATGTATTTTCTCTACTCCTTTCTATAACCCTACAAGGTAGGTATCATCTTCATTTTATATATGAGGAAACAAACTTAGGAGGTTTATATAACTTATCGAAGGACACATGTCTAGTAAGTGGCAAGCTATGACTAAACTCCTATCTGATGGTGAGGATGTGAAGCAACAGGAGTTCTCATTCACTGTTGGGGGGACTGCAAAATGGTACTGCCACTTTGGGAAGATAATCTAATAGCTTCTTACAAAGCTAAACATAGGCTGACCCTAATGATCCAATATTGTATTCCTAGGTATTTAGCCATATGAATTGAAAATTTGTGAGAAAATAGGCAACTGGAAATTTCTTAGTAGAAAACAGAGTAAACCTTCACAAAGTTGCAACTCAAGTACAACAGAAATGAAAATATGACTTTTAAGTATGTGGTAAGGTGCAAGAAAGGAGAATCCATCTGCCCGCATTTGTAATTAAAAAAAAAAATTTTTTTTTTTTGTAATTAGGCACGTAGTAAAGGGAGAATAACACTAACATTGCTTAGGCTGGTGAACAAATATTTACATAGTCATAATAATGAAAATGTCATTTATTTAAGAGAATGAAAATGCAGTCACAGAATGGGAGACACCACAAGAACAAGCAAAAAAAGAAAAAAAAAACAGTTACCTTGAACATCATCAAAATTAAAAACTTTTGCTCATCAAAGTACACTATCAAGAAAGTGAAAATACAACCTACGGAATGGAGAAAATCTTTGCAAAACATATATTTGATAAGGTCTGGTACACAGAAAAGGAGCCCTAGTGGAGCAATGGCTAAGTGCTTGGCTACTAACCAAAAAGTCAGCAGTTCGAACCCACCTGGCCTCTGTGGAAAAAAAGACCTATCTGCTTCCATAAAGGTTACAGCCTAGGAAACCCTATGGGGCAGTTCTACTCTGTCCTATAGGGTTGCTATGAGTCAGAATCAACTAGATGGCACAAAACAACAACAGTATCCAAAAGAAGTCCCTATGTGGTACAAAGAGTTTTCACTTGACTACTAACCTAAAGGCTGGCAGTTTGAAACCACCCAGGGGTACCTTGGAAGAAAAACCTGGTAATCTGCTTCCATTAAGATTACAGCCAAGAAAACACTATGGAGCAGTCCTTTTCTGTAACACATGGCGTCTCCATGAATCAGATTTGACTCAAAGGCAATGGGTTTGGTTTTTAGTATCCAGAACTTATAAAAGTCCACAATAGAAAGACAGAACTTACAACTTTTAGTATCCAGAACTTACAACTCCACAATAGAAAGACAACCAGTTAAAAATGGACAAAGGATTTGAATAGACATTTCTCCAAAGAAGATATACAAATAGCCAATAAGCACATGAAAATATACTCATCATTAGTCATCAGAAAAAAACAAAAGCACAATGAGATATCACTTCAGACCCAGTAAAAAACCAAAACCAAACCTGTTACTGTCGAGTTGATTCCAATTCATAGCAACACCATAAGAGAGAGTAGAGCTGCCCCATAGCATTTCCGAGAAGCAGACAGTGGATTTGAACTGCCAACCTTTTGGTTAACAGCCAAGCTCTTAACCACTGCATCACCAGGGCTTCTCAGACCCAATAAAAAACAAAAAGCAACAGGATGGCTATAATTAAAAAAAGAAGAAAAGAAAATGAGTGTTAGCAAGTATGTAAAGGAATTAGAACCCTCATACATCCTCCAACACTCATCTCTCAGTTTGTCATATTGTGGTGGCTTGTGCATTGCTGTGATGCTGGAAGCTATGCCACCAGTATTTCAAATACCAGCAGGGTCACTCGTGGTATGGACATGTCTCAGTGGAGCTTCCAAACTAAGGCAGAATAAGAAGAAGGACCTGGCAATCTACTTCCGTAAAAGAGAAATTGGCCAATAAAACCTTGTGAATAGCAGTGGAACATTGTCTGATATAGTGCCAGAAGATTAGCTTCTCAGGTTGGAAGGCACTCAAATTATGACTGTGGGAGTGCTGCCTCATCAAAGTAATCTAAATGACTTGGATTGAGTCAAGCTTTTGGGATCTTCATTTGCTGATGTGACATGACTCAAAATGAGAAGAAACAGCTGCAAACATCCATTAATAATCAGAACATGGAATGCACGAAGTACGAATCTAGGAAAATTGGAAACTGTCAAAAATGAAATGGAGCACATAAAGATCAATATCCTAGGCGTTAGTGAGCTGAAATGGACTGGTATCGGCCATTTTGAACTTGACAATCATATGGTACTATGCCAGGGATGACAAATTGAAGAGGAATGGCATCGCATTCATCGTCAAAAAGAACATTTCAAGATCGATCTGAAGTACAAAGCTGTCAGTGATAGGATAATATCCATGTGCCTACAAGAAAGACCAGTTAATACGACTATTATTCAAACGACCCTGGAGATCAAGTGATAAAATTTTACAAGACCAATGACCTCTTCATTGCAAATACCTTTTTACAACTATATACTTGAATCTTGCCAGGTGGAATACACAGGAATCAAATCAACTACATCTATGGAGAGAGTGGATGGAAAAGCACAATATCATCAGTCAGAACAAGGCCAGGGGCCAACTGTGAAACAGACCATCTCTATTGCTCATATACAAGTTCAGGTTGAAGAAAATTAGAGCAAGTACACAAGAGCCAAAGTACAATGTTCAGTATATCCCACCTGAATTTAGAGACCATCTCAGGAATAGATTTGACTCACTGAACACTAATGACTGAAGGCCAGCCAAGTTGTGGGATGATATCAAGGACATCATAAATGAAGAATGCAAAAGGTCATTAAAAAGACAGGAAAGAAAGAAAAGACCAAAATGGATGTCAGAAGAGACTCTGAAACTTTCTCTTGAACGTAGAGTAGCAAAAGCAAAACGAAGAAACGATGAAGTAAAAGAGCTGAACAGAAGATTTCATTAAGTGCTTCAAATTCTCTTCACTTTCAGCCAGTAAGGTTATATCATCTTCATATCACAGGTTGTTAATGAGTCTTTCTCCAATCCTGATGCCGCATTCTTCTTCATATAGACCAACTTTTCAGATTATTTGCTCAGCATACAGATTGAATAAGTACGGTGAAAGGATACAACCCTGACGTTACCTGTCCTGATTTTAAATCATGCGGTACCCTTTATTCTGTTCAAACAGCTGCCTTTTGGTCTACATACAAGTTCCACGTGAACATATTAAGTGTTCTGAAATTCTCATTCTTCTCAATGTTATCCATAATTTTTTATGATCCACACAGTCAAATGCCTTTGCATAGTCAATAAAACACAGGTAAACATCTTTCTGGTATTCTCTGCTGTCAACCAAGATCCATCTGACATCAGCAATGATACCCCTCATTCCACCTCATCCTCTGAATCTGCTTGAGTTTCTGGCAGTTCCCTGGCGAGGTACTGCTGCAATTATTTTTGAATTATCTTCAGCAAAATTTTACTTGTGGGTAATATTAATGATATTATTCAATAATTTCCACATTCTGTTGGATCACCTTTCTTTGGAAAGGGTTCAAATATGGCTCTCTTTCAGTCAGTTGGCCAGGTAGCTGTCTAACAATTTTCTTGGCATAGATGAGTGAATGCTTCCAGTGTTGCATTTATTTGTTGAAACATCTTAATTGGTATTCTGTCAATTCCTGGAAACTTGTTTTTCACCAGTGCCTTCAGTGCAGCTTGGATTTGTTTTTTAGATGAAGTCATTAAAAAGACAGGAAAGAAAGAAAAGACCAAAATAGATGTCATAAGAATCTCTGAAACTCGCTCTTGAAGTGGGGTAGCTAAAGCAAATGGAAGAAATGATGAAGTAAAAGAGCTGAACAAAGATTTCAAAGGGCTGCTCAAGAAGACTAAGTATTATAATGAAATGTGCAAATACATGGAGTTAGAAAACTAAAAGGGAAGAACACAGCATTTCTCAAGCTGAAAGAAATGAAGAAAAAGCTCAAGTCTTGGGTTGCAATATTGAAGGATTCTATGGGCAAAATATTGAATGATGCAGGAAGCATCAAAAGAAGATGAAAGGAATACACAGAGCCACTGTACCAAAAAGAATTTGTTGACTTTCAACCATTTCTGGAGGTAGCATATGATTAAGAACCGACAGTATTGAAGGATATTGGAATAGAAAGATGGAGATAATCTGGTTCTCTGATGCCATTATTAAGCTACCAAACCAACCCTGGACTGCCCACATTAGGACTTCTTGTTTTGTGAGAAGTTCCAACATTTGAGAAGGCTAAGCAACTCTTAACAGTTCGTTTCACTTGGAATCCCAAGATGTAAATTATTATGCCCATAACAACTATAGAATCATTTCGAATATGGTGAAACATCAAATAAACTTAAAATTGATATATTTATGTTTCTATTATATAATCACAAAAATACATTATATAGAAAGTAAAACCATTTTGTTTCAAGAAATTATATCTTCATAACCTTTGTCCTTTTTATGAAATTGTATTATTTCCTTGAATAGGTGAAACACACACATAGTTAAAATGCAAAAGATATGAGACTTTACAGTGAGAAGTAATTCCCCTGCCTCTCCTGTTTTCCAGCCACTCAATTTTCCTCTCCACAGTCCATCACTGTTACCAGTCTATAGAGCATGCTTTCAGAGCTAATCCTTGAATTTACAAACATTTATTTGAAAAAGTTTCAAGAAGGGAATAGTGAAAAGTATCAGTTCTGCTGCAAGATCAAATAAGATGATGACAAGAGAGCACCAGTTGGCTTTGGAAACATGGACATTTCTGTTGACCCTGACAAGAGGAGTTTGAGAAGAGTGGTGAAGGCATATATCAGGTTAGAGGGTGTTGAAAAAGAACAGAATAAGTTTTCTAAAATGCTTGGTTTAAGTAATTAATTGAAAACCTACTTTTACTAAATATACTTCAATTATATCTTTAATGGCAATACTTCACTTTGAAATTAAATAATTAGTAATTCATTTCAAGAAAATTCATCAAGCTTTTCCTAAAAGGGCAAGTAAATAAATTACTCTTAGAATGTCAATGAGCTTGTGAGAAGAAATAGTTAACATATTAATACATTTAAGTACTAATCTAGAAGTTTAGATGTTAATAAATTTAAAGGGACATTTATTTTCACACCTGTAGTGGTTCATTTATTTATAAGTATACTAAGAGACTATTTACTTAAATGGTGGTACTCACCAGGCCTTCTTCACTGGACCTTTTTGCTTCTCATGCCATATGTGCCTTTGTTATCCAGTTTACTCTCATGGTATCAACTACCTACTCTTCTATGAAACTAGAGTCTACATCTCCAATCTCTGTCCTATATGTAAAGAATTTTCTGGTGGATGACACTATTTTTGTGTCTCATATCTACATTCCTAAAAATTCAGTATGTTCACAATTGAATTCATTTTCCCCATCAGTCCTGGCTTCTCATCTCTAATCCATAGTTTCATACTTCCGCTATCCATCTAGTTGCCCGAGTCAGAAACTGAAGTTAACCTTGACGGCAATCACCTCCATTATTGGACTTATGAAAAACTTATCCTTCACACTACTGCTGGAGTAATGTCTCTATGGTGTAATCCTAATCATGTAACCCTTCTTCTCAAAACCTTTCAATAGTTCCCCACTGCTGCCAAGATAAGATCCAAATTCCCTGGTAGGACAGCCCCTTCATGATCTGACCCTTTCGCATGAATTAATCTCCCATCACTGTCATACCCACAAAAACAATCGCTGTCTCATTCTTCCATACTTTCTCAACTGTCCGGCATCCCCTTCTTCCATGCTTGCTGCTCCAGTGGTCAAATATTTTGACTATAATCTCTGTTGGTAGCAATACTTTCCTCAGAGGATTTTGTGTGGATTAGACAGGAGAATGCACGTGGTAAGACCTTTGTAAATACAAAAGCACTACGGAAATACATTTGATTATCTTTACTACAAGCTTTGATAAGAGTGTTAAGTTAAAGTTGCCCATAGTTAAGCATTTGCCAATAGATTCATTTAGAAACAGTTTGCTCTCTTTGGGGCATAGGTCCTGTGTTTGATAGCATGACTAATGTCAACAGCCAGCAGTTCAAATTTCCTTAGCCCCTGAGGACAAGAGGTAACATTGAACTCAGATATATGAAACCAGGGAAAACCCTTAAAGCTTTGGTCTCAGTTCCAGGATCATGATAGTGACAAGTTTTTTCAAAGCTAAGTGTATTTCAAAAGAATTCCAAGGCAGTTCAGCCATGAAAACATTTTGCAGAGTTTCTGGGAATTCTAACACTTGCTCATCAAAATTTCTGCAGATCTGTCAGCAGCTCAGATTTGTACAACTTTCCTTGCCTATCCATTTGCTCACACCCTTTGTATCATCCCCCACAAAACTGCATCTAAACCCTGTTCTCTCATTCCGATTAGAGATAAGGTAGACAGCTATGTGGAACAGCAGAATCACGGGAATTTGAGCCGCAGGGGCTCAGGGTTTGTTTGGAAAAGACCAGATGAAGCTGTTGAAATATTTTCAGAGGTGGCTTTTTTGTTGCCTTAAGATATGTAACGATCCAAGTGGCGAAAGGACTGATATCTCCTTGTTTCCTCTAAGTATTTATTACTTAATACAAAAATATTAGTTCTTGAAAATTCTTTGGTGAATACTTTAAAACCTAAACATATTTTTAAGTTTGTTCAGACATTCTGCACATTGGAAGAATTAATTTATATTAACATAACTATGTGGAAATTCTGGTGGTGTAGTGGTTAAGAGCTATGGCTGCTACCCAAAAGTCGGCGGTTTGAATCCACCAGGCGCTCCTTAGAAACCCTGTGGAGCAGTTCTACTCTGTCCTATAGGGTCACTATGAGTCAAAATCGACTTGATGGCAGTGGGTTTTAACATAACTATAGAAATACGATCTATATGAAGTCCATATTAAAAACATTTTTTAAAAAACATGCAGCTGTGATGTCCCTGGACTATTTTAAAGCACTAAATAAAAATCAGTTTAAGTTGCTCTTTTAAAAAAAGGTCATGTCAAAATTACAGAATTTACCTGCTCTGGGATTGACACTTAATGTTCTTCCTTAAAGAAATGTTTTGTTTGTTTCATAACTTTAAGAATCTGAAATAAATCCAGATTTTTCGTGAGAATTCACAGGTTTTGATAAAATATTTTGTTCATAGACATCGCCTTAACTAGCATTAAAAAATGAGAACCTATAACTCTAGTATATGTCACTAAATTGCTGCCAGGATGAAAGTAGGTCGTCTACAGTATGTCACATAAGCCCTAGTAGAGACCCTGAATATAAAAGAGTATAAGTTTTTCCAATGAGAAGATCTGTTTTTTCTTTTAAAAAATGTAATATGTCCTGCTTGATAAAATAAGATATCTATTTATAAAATTTATCAATTTAGTTAAATAGAATATTTCACATAATATTGACTGATGAGTTTCACTTTCTTTCACATTAATATTCCATGGGAAACCCTGGTGGCGTTGTAGTTAAGAGCTATGGTGGCTAATCAAAAGTTTGGCAGTTTGAATCCACCAGGTGCTCCTTGGAAACCATATGGGGCAGTTTACTCTATCCTATAGGCTTACTATGCATTAGAATCTACTCAGTGGCAATGGGTTTTTTTGGTTAATATTCCATGAAGCAACTTATTCAAACATGCGTCTTTAATATCAGTGCCCTTATTGCTTCTAAGTAAACCTTTTGAGATATCCACCAGAGTTATCCAGAATAGATATTCTAGTGTCCTTACAAAGTATGTAGTGAAATTTATCTTCCTAGAAATTAAAAAAAAAGATCTGATAGCT